>NC_134576.1:51584254-52784254 GCF_050947875.1 Dermacentor variabilis | reverse complement strand
TATGCTTCTAATTGTTCATTCAGGCCAACATTCACCACACATTAGCATTAAGAGCGGTGCCACAACACACACCACCCGAGACCTCATTGCTGCAGCACCACAACACATCACACATTTCGTCATTCACTGCGGGACTAATGACCTTAACCATGACACCGGTGACAAAACAGTTGCGGCCATGAAAACGCTCATAAACGATTTGCACACCAACAGACCAAACGCAGAAACCACCCTGACAACAGTACTGCCCAGGATCGCAAACAAACACAGGCCACTTATTCAACAATCAGCGACACTCCTAGCTCACGCACTAGGGACACGTAAGCTCAATTATTTTCTTCTTGACATTGGAAGCCAACACAAAAACGTCGATGTCATCAACTACGCTGAAATACATCAGGACCCCGACATTCTGCTCGCCCGGGACGGGCTACACGCCAATTTTTGTGGCGTCATGGTAATGGCTAACAACATCAAGTACAGGCTCAGGAACTCTTGCAAATCGACGCAACCTACAACACCAAAAAATCCTGCGTCCCAGTTAGCTTCAGCACAGAAACACACGCCTGAAATTTCCAACACCAGCTCGCACGCACGTTCCACCGAAGCTAGAACTCAAGAAGCATCTACACAGACGGTGGACGCGGAACCAACGCCACATTTACAACATCCGCTCATACGGAAGCCCACAGCCACCTGCGAAGCCTTCACGCAAACAGTGTTAAGAACGGCCAACTTCAGTGCAAGTTTGCCACCAAGGTACGACTATGGCGGCAACATTCCGGGAGTGTCGCCACCAACATCTAGCCACAGCATGACTAAATCAACTTTGTGTCGGGGAACAATACGCGCATCCTCCACTCTCCGTCGCTTCAGCTAGGATGCGTTCGATGAAGCAGGCTTTGTGCTGAAACCGCCGCCAACTATTGTTACCAAACTCCCCAACGCGGACATGATTTGCTGCGGGTGCGCGAGTTGCCACGGGAACGCCGTTTTGCGCTCCTCCCCACGCCCTGACCAAGACGCAAGACAACGCGCTACCAGGAACGGCTCCGAGTTCTATGAAATTTGTGTGGTGTTGGTTTCGGACCGTAAACACGTGTGTGTGTGCATGTGTGTTTGTAAACCATCCTGCGGAGAGGCGGCTAGTTTGCGATGACTAAACGAACGTTCGCATCACCTTGTATCGCGGGAGGACCGAGTGTTTAAAAAACTGCTGTTGGGCGGATGCTCGACACACTTCTCGTAAACAGTCATGTTGGACTGAGTATCTCTCTCAAGCAGTCATGTTAGACTGATGTACTTTCTCAAACAGTCATGTTAGACTGATATAAATACTGTAAATAAACCCATATTCCTCGTTCTCGATGACAAGCAGTGCTTCCCTTCATCAAAGTCCTCAGCGTGGATAAGTTGGACGACGGCATGGGCCAGCTACCTTCGAATTCATGCCGGACTCCAATCTTGACAACCGATCACGAGCGATGGGATTGAGCCCCCAATCCTGACATAAGCTACACACACTAATAAGCATACCGATACGCAGACAGATACACATACAGACGTTGGTGTAGGCCTCGACAAGAAAATTAAGCGTAAAAAGACACCACCTGAAGATTTTTCGCCCCGGATGTCTGCCCGAACCAAACAGATATGACTACCACGCACTAGGGATAGCACACGCAGCAACAAATCTCCCCTTTCCTCCAATCGGGCAAACTCGTCGCCAAACAAACAAATTACAGATTTCACCTAAAAACTTACGCTAGCTGCATTAAACAGAGCAAAATCCCGAATGGTCTCGGAATTAAAGTTAGATGCGCCCTCGGTTCTTTACCCTCCAGACTATTATTAAAGTGGAATGCTGTGCTCGAAAATGCATCGCTCTCCCTTATTGACATTCTCGAAGAACACTGCAAGGAACAACTTCTGATAATTGCTGATCGACTCGACAGCATAAAGTTATCTGAACCGGAAAGAAGGGAACTTAAACGATTCGTCCAATCTAAGGAGGAAAAGTTACTAGATAAATACCAGCGCAAAGATATTAGAGCTGCAGATCCATCCAAAGAAACTAATGTAACCCTTGCAGCGCGTAGCTCCACCGACTGTCCTACAGGCGAGCGTCCATAGCGCTGCAGCACTGTAACAGACATATCTCAGAGTCTAAGCCCCGAAGAAGTTGATCTCCTGAAACGTGGTCTAACGTTTTGTCCGACGAACAACGCAGTAAACGAATATCAACTCCACGAAGATATAACAGAGTTTTCACGACGCGTACGCATCAAGGAGTTCTTTTTCGATAGACCAGATGTAGGAAAAGAAGATAGAGACTCTCTTAGACCACCTAGCACGTGGACACGGGAAACCGAACAGTGCCTAGACCTCGATTTATACATAAAACTGATATCAAAGAAACTTCTACAGTCAGCGCGGCGTTGCCTTATACGCAAAAATTTCACCCCCGCTCAACAGCTAATCCTTAAAGAACTTTCGCAAAGGAATCATATTGTAATAAAACCAGTAGAAAAAGGCGGCAGTATCGTAATCTGGCCTATAGAAAAGTACAAGAATGAGGCCTCTAAACAACTGAGCAACCAAACCCATTACAGAAAACTCGACTCTAACCCAACTTCAGATTACAGCAATATTGTGATAAACACAATAGCGGAGCTACTGTCCAGGGAACTAATCACGCAATCTGAATGTCACTTCATGATATTCAGATAAAAGCTGGCCGCCTTTATCTTCTTCCTAAAATACATAAAGTTCCGGTCGAAGAATTATTTAGAGCAGAAATCTCAGGTCGGCCTATTGTGTCTATTAACAACACACCTACTGAGTCACTATCTAAATTCTTAAATCACCACCTGTCAAACATACCACCACTCTTCCATCTTTCGTTCAAGACACGCCGCACTTCCTTCGGATTATCGACGGCATCAACGCCAACCAAATCCTTTCCGACCGCGCTATTCTAGTCACTTTGGATATTTCTGCCCTTTACACCAACGTTCCCATGAGTGAAGGAATTGAAGCCGTTTCTAGATCCCTCGCAATCAATCCCTAAGCGCACGCTCCTGAACCTTACTTATCGCTCCTTAGGTTAGTTATCACGCTCAACTATTTCCAATTCGATTCTATTCATGACCTGCAAACTTTCGGCACTAGCATGGGTACGCCATTCGTTCCCTCGTATGCGAGCATTTTCATGGGACAGATTGAAGCAGACGTGCTGAAATCCTACCCTTTAAAACCCCACACCTATCTTCGTTACATTTACGACATATTTATAATATGGGAACACGGCACAAGCGTCTTAACCGGATAATTTGCCATTTCAATTGCTTTCACCCGAGTATTAAATTTACTACTCACCACTCTCCTAGTCAGATCAACTTCCTGGACACGACGGTCTACATAGAAAACGGGAAACTGAGAATGACACTTTACCGGAAGCCTACAGATAGCCAGCAATATTTAGACTACAACAGTTATCACCCGCGACATTGGAAGGAAGGAATTTTTGTCGGACAAGCGAAACGTATAAGAAGAATCTGCAGCGAGGGCCATGATTATATTCACCACCTAAATGACCTTAAAACAGCGCTAGAAGAAAGGAACTATCCCCAAGTTGCTCTCGATAGAGCTTATGATGCCGCCTCAAGATTGGAGAGACAGTCGGAATTGGCGAAGAGACAGCCTACACTAGAATCTGACTGACCTCTGGCCTTTATAACACAATATTCTAATGCACTGCCACACATAAACAACATCCTAAGAAAATACCACCCCATATTATCAAGTAACGAGCGTTTGCGAAAAGCGTTCCCGGATGTACTTAGGGTTGCCTATCGCCGAAACACGAACTTTAAAGCGATGTTAGTGCACGCAAAAGTCAGCCAACGGCATTCCCCCGTAATAAAACCATGTTGTCGCCCTAGGTGCGAAACCTGCAGGCACCTTCAACATGACATTAAAATTAAAAGCACCGCAAATAGTTATACGCATGAAGTCAAATCTAGCTTCACTTGCACAAGTTCGGATGTGATTTATATGCTTGAATGTTCCTTCTGTAAGAAACAATATATCGGTGAAACCGGAAAATCAATGAACATCAAATTAAATGGACATCACACGGACACAGCTAGAAAGCTTCCCAAAGCCGTCGCCGAGCATTTCAGCTAACCAGGTCATAACTTTGATGAACTTAACTCAACATCTTACAGTCAAAATTCCTTTCTGAACGAGAAAGAAAATACAGAGAATCATACCTTATCCATAAGTTCAAGACATTGCAACACCAATAGGCATAAACGTTTCAAAGGCAGCTTTAGAATCTATTCGCTGTGCTAAATTGCAGGCTATAGGCAACAGCACCTAATTTGATTTATTGGCTCATCCCCCCCCTTTCTTTTTCCCTTTCCATTCCTTTTTTTTCAGCCGGCGTGTCAGACGGCCTTGACACGCCGGCTTGACACACGTGCGTTGACAGACTGGAGTGGGGGGGATGGGGGGAGGGGGGGCCTGGCCTTGGCCTTGTGCACAGCGTTCCTTTACTCTCAATTCGACACGCTAACACACCTTCCCTCGTTGCCGCACCCTCCCGCCTTACACCCTCTCCCCTTTAGAAGAACCTCACCTATATACCTTGAATACTTTGTTAAGCGCAAAAAGACAGACACAAGAAAGACGACAGGACAAGGCGACAGGACTAGCGCCTTGTCCTGTCGTCTTTCTTGTGTCTGTCTTTTTGCGCTTAACAAAGTATTCATGGATTCGCACCAACTAGCCCGCCAACGCATTGTGCTCACCTATATATACTGTGGCGAGGAAAGCATACGTCGCCTTGAAGATGACAAGTCCACTTGTCGAAACGTTGGCTCCTGCATTGACATTGTTCACGTTTTGCTCATCGTAATTGTTCATTGAAATATGTATGCTGTGTAATTGTTCTTGTAACTGTCATTTGTCATGGAAGTGTCTGATCGTCTCTTTATTTGCTGATGGTTATATAACTGAATCCATATAACAAATCGTCGTGTCACTGTTGCTGTACGGGTGGCTAGAGCTTAGTCAAGCTGCACAGATGCTGCTTTCTTTTTTCTCTGGACCCCTATTTTCGCAGTAACAATGTATTGCCTGCGGCGAAAATGAAAATTTATTTATTTATTTATTGAAATTACAACCATCCTCGGCCACACTGGGTCAACCAGCGCACCCGAAAAAAACATACTGCACGTCCGGAGCGGTAAATCCAGCTACATAAAGGCGCAAAAAAACTCGTAGCATAGTCACGTGGAATGCTAATAACCAATAAAGCAATTTTACTTTCGTCCTAAAGTCGTTAGGCTAGTAAAATGGCCTAACTAAAGTCCGCTGCACTATGACCACACACGCATAAATGCAACGCAGCGAAGCAGCTGATAATGCGCCAGGAAGTTTCAGGATGCTGAGTGCACCATGATACAGCTGCCGTGCCGAACGCGCGATGTGCGCGTCGTCCGTCAACCAACACCTCTCCCACCAGGGCCAGCTCGCCAGTACGAAGTACGAATGTGTGACGCACCACCAATACAAAATTCACCGAGCACGCACTACAAAGCCCGGCAGAATTTCATCCTAAACTACGCACAACCCATTATTATGGTGTACATAGCGTAATGTCCGAGCGCTCACATGCGCTATATGGAGGCTTGTGAAAGCCTATGAAGTCAATGCGACGCATATATGTAGCTGCCTGCACGTTGCAGCAGTACTGGTTCATGTGAACGACATGCTGTAACATGGTTTTATTATACTTTAAGCAAGAAAGACAAGAAATTTGAGAGACTAACAGACATTTCATTCAAATGAAACACGGTTAGTCGGTGTTAAATATTTCCTAGCAAACATTTTTCTGCATACGCGTTTGCTGCTACATTATATAGATCTATAATAAGAAATTTGCGAATGCGTCGAATTATTTTAAGATACAAATGAAGAATATCGTATTGGATACAATAATTGCGGTAGTATCTTGTATCAGCATCTCACACAGTTGTTACCTGTGTATCTTGTATCGCATTATGATGCAACTGCAAAGTATGTTTGCCCAGCTCTGTACAAGACAGGGAAAGCGAATTGTCGATTAGGATATTGGACCCTTGGCTGTCACAATAGTAATGTCGGTGCTTTTTTTAGAACAATGAAGTAATCACATAATAGGCGTGTCAGATAGACCTGCGCGAAGGCGGTTGAGGACGATAAATCAGAATATACTATAAAAGCATGGGCTCCAGCGATGATCCGAAAAACATGCCGGTGCGCCGGTTTTAAAACGTGTCATTGTATTTAATGGTTCCCAAATAAAGATATAACTCTGAAAGCGTAATGAATTATCGTTGTTTATGCATGCAATATTACCGCCTGGTTCCCCTGTCTTGACCATGTTTTTTTTTTCGGGAACAACAGAAAGCTGGCCACTACAAGTAGTTGAATAACACTGATCTTCTAGATCGTTTGAAAATGCAGTTACACTAGTAAGAATTGTGCATTGTACAGAACGTTTGTTAAGTTTATGCACAAGTTCCCAGGTAATTCTTTATAAAGACGTCGGTTACTAGCAGCCCCTTTAATACAGGTTATCAAAAGTCGCTCTTATAGGACTGATTCGATCGTTTTCTAAGATGCTATTACCTTTAATTTGTTTACCGACTTTTGCTTAACATGATGTTGCATGGTATGTGTTCCTGCTGAAGACACGTGCTACTTCTATTATACCCGCCATAGTGGTTTAGTGGCTGTGGCGTTGAGCAGCTAAACACGAGGTCGCGGGATCGAATTCCGGCCTCGGTGGCCTCATCGCAATGGGGGAAAAACGCCACAGCGGCCGGGTACGCTGCATTTGGTGCACATTCAAGTCCCAAGTGGTAAAAATTATACCAGAATTCTCCTATACCGTGTTGAGGTCGCTATACGGTGCAGGTCACGTGTTCCCGAGCAATACATCATACAGAAAGTACTTCCGGATGAAGTCCGAGCCGTGCCATTAGGAAGACTGCTACCTTTGGTTGGCCATGCCACTGAGTGCTAAGAAATGTGCGATCTGAATGGCAACGACAAGCACGTCAGCCTCAGAACTGCCTGTTCATGCAGCTGCACAGTCTATTCAAGCCGCATGAACTTAACGCTCAGTGAGTCAATAGGTTACCCTAGTGGAGCAGACCAACGAACTCAAGTGACAAAACTGCGTACCTCAAGCACAAGCATAGTTGCCTCGCAGACGGCCAGCTTGTAAGCACACCGTAAATTCAGAAGACGGGATTAGACTACCAGAGCAACTAAGCACGGTATCGATGCTAGGACGAATGTACGCTGCAGTCCCGAAGGAGAGAAGACCAGAGCGCTCCTCTTAGCGGATAGACAGTCTTCTGCAAGGTACCTGAAGAAGACAGGGACCACTGCACATGTGAAGGTGTCGATAACCTTTCAAAGAGCCAGTTGAGTTTCCCGGTCCCCATTACATTGTGTAGAAACTTTCGTGAAAGAACAGTCCTTGTTTGTACTAGCAGCTGAGAAGGAGCGTGAGCTTTTAGTTTTATCAGCCAATACCTTCATGTCTAAAGCAGGCACGGACCTTTCGAATGTATATTATGCTCGGTGGATGGGTCACTTGCGAACTTATAATCTGCAGCTAAGAAGCTGTGCAAAAAGCTCTCGTTTGGACGACTTGCGAAGTCCACTGAACATAGCGAGTATAGTTACTATTTTATGGCGACAAACTCAGATGCGGCTATTGATTGCTCATGTGAGCATGCTCAGGAGCAGTTCACAGCTATATCCCTATTGCAAAACCCGGTATCCAGTTTTCAGTGCCATGCCGCATTATAGGCCCGATGTCGTGCGCTAGATGCTGGGGCGTTGTGAAGGCGTGGCGTGCTGGGAGGCGCGGAGTACTGCTGCGAAAAAGAACTCTAGCCCGTAAAAGACGCAGTGCTTGGGCACTGTATATTATTTTTTCAATACAGAAACCAAGAGAGAGCGTTTTAGTGCAATAAAAGAAAGAAAATGTCGCCACCAGGATTCCACCCTATGAACAACAGATCCCAAGCCGGTACTTCACCACTAAGCCATGCCAACGGATAGCAGGGCGGGAATAATTTACCATATCAAGGGCCTTATAACGTAAAACTGTTCCAATATGCTTTTATTGCAATCTCCAGACGTCAAATTTGCGTAGCCGTCGACGGAAGCATCAGGCGGTCACCCGTAGGTTTGCATTAACAGACCAATCAAACGATCTCCTCGTTCATAGAAACTCACCTTTGTTTGCTTAAAAAAAGAAGAACATTGCCTACACTCATCGGCTTGTCTTATCTAATTGGCTCACAAGAAGCGAGGAGCAGGCTCAAGTGGAGAGGGATTCGATGGGACAGAGCCACTGCACTGAAAATCGATAACCGGATGAAGGGGGTGGTGCCGGCGTCTGCGATTGGTCCGCTTTCGCTTACTTAGCTTGCGGCGGCTGGTGGAAAATCGCGTCGGCATGCAAAGGAAGCATAATAATGACGCGAAAACGGATCGTCGGCAAATAATAGTTGCCAGAATGAGGTCGCAAACATGCCCAAAGTGTTCGAAAACCTTACACCGCCACGCAAAATGTTTTATTACTCGCAAATAAACCCATGCTCTCCGGCAGGTGCGAGCAGCCAGTGCCTGAGCCATCGGCGGCAGCCATCTTTTATTCCTTTCGGAACGGGCAGCCTGCGGCTATTCAGAAGAAAATTGAGTTTTGTTCGGAATAATAGTGCATCTTTAACGCGTACACGTCACTTTGACGCGTGAGTTTTTGTGGTTTTGTGACGTCGTGTGATAGGCAGGTGAAGTGGACGCAGCCCGAAAACTTTTGACCAATAGCCGAGGGCTAATGGCGAAAAGGCCTGCAATCAGAAGTAACTGTTTTTGTTTTGTTCGGTGAAATCATGCATAATCAGTGAGTGTACGTCATATTAGATGGAAAGCTATAGCGGTTTTCATGACGTCGCGTGACAGACAGGTTAAGTAGGGGTGGTCCAAAAAAGATTCCACCAGCCGCGCAGGGCTGATTGCCGAACTGGGTAGAAAAGTTTGAAATGGTTTTACGTTATAGCGCCCCAAGACTCAGCCGCAGGGTTAGTTTCGCAGACGCGCCTCGCACAGACATTGCAGATGCGCAATCGCCCCGCGAAGTAAACTTATACATGTGTCAGACAGAAAATGTTGTTGCCCGTATTCAATAGTATGCTTGGAGGTGCCACAACATTGATTTTCTTTTGCGATTGTTATTTTAACTTAGAAAAAGTCCTAAATGAACCGCCTATCCGGACGCTGAATGGGCTGTTACTGCTTATTTCGACAGACTTTTCTTGTTCTTCGCGCAAGGGATATGCAAGATTTTCTTCGTTCAACGTTCCGTGTCAATCGACACGCCTGTCTAATCGCATATCTCCGTCAGAGAAGCATAGGCTAGTGCCGGCAGCCTTTGGCGACAGCACATACACGTGTGTTTATAACGCCGCACATATGCGCTCATCACTTCTTTTGGTGACACTGTAGACATGAAAAAAATTGTTTATTTAAGAACACCTATGCGAAAGCTGAAATATAGAGTTATTCACCTTTCTTATACTTGTTGATTCCGAAGCCCAGACGGGCCGACATCGTGTAGATCGACTGGGTGGGTTCGCTAGGCGGGGAACAATCTTGGCGCGGGTACCGGGTGATTACTAAAATGCGTGTATTTGAGCCTCAGAGCCTTTTATCTATTATGTTTTAGTGCATTGGGGAAAGTGGAAGCGCGCGAATCGCCTCAGTTTTCTTATCGGTGTGATAACATCAATCAGCGGCAGGCTTCCTGTGAGACCGTTCGAACGCATCTGAACGACTTCCATGTTTCGTGTCGACACCACAACATTGCTACCACAGCGTCAACTCGCAGTCATCGGTTGCGTACAAACTACTAAATAACAAGGCGTCATCTGCGTTTGCGTGATTTTGTCAAGGATATAGCTATCCGCCCAGTCAAAGGGGAAATGCGAAAAACGAGAGGGATTTTAAGTGTCAAATAATAATGTTTTGGGGTTTGAAGAGGTGTGAGGACAAGAAAAGACATTTTTAAAAACACTTTTTCTATCGTCTCTTTTTTCTGGGCATACAAAGAGCAAAGAAGGAAAGTATCAAAATTTGCCCGTTCGAATGAAGCGTACTGGTGTAAATCTTGCAAATTTAACGATACTGTCCCTTAGTAAGTATGAACATTCAGATGGTCTCAACTTTAGCTTCCTCTTGAAGTTTCATGACGGAATAACGGTGCTCCAAACAGGACAACCGGACTTGACAGTGACTACGAATGAGTTCCTTAATTTGGCAACCGTAAGTATATCCGCTTGATCAACGTAATATAATAAAGGCGCTAAAGATCTATAAGAGCGCGTGCGTCTATAAAGGTAAAAAACGAGCATGAGCGTCCAATCACAAATTAAAGGAGATGGCCAATTCTTTCTTTCTTTTTTTTTGCCAGTCTGAGCAAATAATCACTAGTTGACACATGAAGGCCCCTTGCAATACATAGTACACTCCTCCTATATTTCACGACCAGACGTCCCTAGAATGCAGTGCTTTTACTGAAGGTCGAATCGTGCAATTATTATTTTTTCACTCACGTTATTTTTGGCGCACGGGCATAGCTTCAAGCGCTCGTCGGCCCTAGGTTGCCCTGCGGTCCAAATAGCACTTGCGGGGTGCACACGGATGTCAAAACACTCCGCTCATAAAACTCATGAAAGTCCGGCCTCAGTGGTACATCAGTTAACTCACAACAATATTCACTCACAATAATTAGAATTACCTCGCAATAGCTTAGAATCTTTGAGTGGAACCTATGTATTTTCTGCGTCTGTTCAAAAAAAGAAAGTTGTCCCTTGCTACGAACCTTAAAAGAGCTCATATGGCCACAATACGCCACTAATAAAGAGAAAATGAGGCATCCGCCCAAACGTAGCCAAGTGCTACAAAAGAAGCCCGTACTGGTTGCTCGAAAGAAAAGACTCGCAGTTGAAGAAAAATTCTTCCTGCTCCGGGACTCGAGCCCGGGACCACCGCTTTTCCGGGGCGGCCGCTTTACCATCTGAGCTAACCAGTCGGCTAGCAGATGGCAGGGAGAAGTCAAATTTATCAACAGCTCGAAGCAAATGCAAGAGTTTGACATAATAGTTCTGCGGAAACCCGCAAGGCGGAGTGAAGTAATTAATAAAGGGAAAATGAGACACCCACCCAAACGTAGCTAAGTGCTACTGTCATCTGCTAAGTGCCATCTGCTAGCCGCCTGGTTAGCTCAGAAGGTAGAGCGGCTGCACCGGAAAGGCGGCGGTCCCGGGTTCGAGTCCCTGACTAGAACAAATTTTTCTTCAACTGCGACGGTTTTCTTTCGAGGAAGCCGTATGGGTTTCCTTTGTAGCACTTAGCTACGTTTGGGTGGATGTCTCATTTTCCCTTTATTGAATACTTCTCTCCGCCTTGCGGGTTTCCGCAGAACTATTACGTCAGAATACGTCACTGCACGTGAAGTTCAAGGATATGATGCAGAGGCACGTCGGGAGATAATATCAATGGGCAAAAATGTGGATAAGGACGTCAATTATGGAGACACTCAGCACATTTATGAGGACCACTGAGAGGCGGTGACAACAGAACATGCCTAACGCCGTAGTTATAGCAACAGAGAACCGTTTAAGGGAGGAAGAGGAAGACGACGCTGTTGGATCTTTTGTCACCTCAGCTCTGTAATTTTTGCATAGGTTTTGCTATTCATCAAGTGAGTTATTTATATCCTTGGAAGACGGCCGCATCTTTAAGGCGGTACTGTCCCTATGGGAAGAGTACGGCTGCTCCGGCGCCGGCATCTTTAAAGGGACAGCGCCATCCGAAGAAAGCCAGCGTGGCGGAGGCGACCATGGCCTTGCAAGGTGTGGAGCTGCCAGACATCAGGGACGATAAGCAGTCCAGTGTGTCATCATCGATCAGTGGGGGCGACACAACTATCATCGACCCTGACGAGGAAGTGGCTGATATGGCGGAAGTGGACAGCGACGGCTTCAAGGTGGTGAGTCATCGGAAGCAAAGAACGGTCGGAATCCCAGTGCCAACAGAGAAAGGTGTTGATTTGAGAGAGCGGAACCCTATCAGGCTCTTCGAAGCCATTAAAGTACTGCTGGGATCTGCCCCGACTCGCAGCCGCTTCACATCGCAAGGCGCTCTTTATTTAGATATCACAACGGAAGAGCAAGTGGACATTCTTCTCCGGTGCTCTCAGATTGGTGACATAAGAGTTAAAGCCCGGCTGCCCCACTCCTACATGACTAACACATGTGTTATTAGGGGAGTACCAGTGTGGTATTCGGAAAGCGACCTTCTTGACTACTTGAAACCGCAAGGTGTTCTGCACGTGAAACGTCTCGTGCGCCGGGTGGAGACTCAAGAAAAAGAATGGGTAGCGAAACCTACTAACTCTGTTGTGATAACGTTTGCTCCTAACACCGAGCGCCCCGAAAAAATTGACCTCGGTTTTACCAAGCATGCAGTCAAAGAATTCGTTGAACCTCCTCCCCGATGCTTTAGGTGCCAACGCTTTGGGCATGTAGCTAAAGTCTGCATCAAAGATCAACGTTGCAAACGATGCGGTGGCGCCCACGATTACAAAGCCTGCAAGGCAGATTTTGCTTGCGCTAATTGTGGTGGTGACCATCCAGCGTGTTTCGGTGGCTGCCCCTTCCGTGTAAGCGCCTTACACCGCCGAGTGTCCTTCATTAGTGGTCCCAAACCACAACCTACTGAGAAGCGGATAACTGGAAGTGACGAGTTCCCGGCGTTAGATTCGGAAGTTGAGTTCCCTGCGTTAGAGTCGGAAGTTCGTAGCGTGGTAACCAGCAACGTCAGTGAGCGACCTGAGCCTAGCAAGATGGCAAAGTCCTCTGTGGGTGAGTCGGTCGTTCGATCTGCTGCAGCAAAAAGTGTCCAAGTTTCTCAGCGACAAGACTCGACAGCCAGACAGCCAGACAAGTTTCACAGCCAGACTCGTCAACATGGAGGACATTCCCTCGCCTCAAAAGAGATGAAGAAACCAGCTGCAGTGGCCAAGAGTGGGTCCCAGTCCGCAACCTTTGTTGAAGTTGTGAGGCAGTGTGTACAGCAAAATAAGGAGCTCAAAAATCAGGACCTGTCCGACCTTCTGCGAGTTTTGCCTGAAGTCCTGCATTCATATGTTCAAGCGATGCAGACTGGAACACTGAAGAACTTTCTTCAGCTCGTTGTTTCCTTTGAGCCCATGATTACCACCTTCGCAGCGACCTTTACCTTATAATATGGCTAGTCTTCTTCAACCTCGTGCAACAAAAATCACCGAAAAGTGCCGTTTATTATGCAATACAACTGCACTGGGAATATAAGTCGATTAGCAGAACTTAAGTTATTTCTGAAAGATACGTGTGTTCCAGTATTAGCCCTCTCGGAGGCTGGCCTACCAAGCGGGAGATCGTTGACTGGATATGTCGCCCATAAGAATTGCAGCATAAAGTCATTTCCCGCGGGAAATGCCGCCCTTTACATACGAAGAGAGATTCCTCATGTGGCTTTGAACGTCACCGATCTTTGCACCGATAGTATTGAGGTAGCAGCTGCGAGGATACGGCTTGGCTTCCGAACTCTTTCTGTTGCCTCCGTACAAGTGTCTCCGCGGAAGAAGGTAGCAATGGACTTGTTTCGCTAGCACCTTTGTGACCGTTGCCCAGCGCCCCGAATTATCTGCGGGGACTTCAACGCCCATCACTCTGTCTGGGGTGACAGGAACACAGATTACCGCGGACGCAAACTTGTAGAAGTTATCGACAGTTTGGACCTGTGCGTGACCAATGACGGAAGTCCGACTTTCTTCCGGCCTCCAGCCTCAGCCACATCGATAGACCTAACCTTGCATTCATCTGACGTCCGCGTGAAGTGGTGAACTGCTCCTGACCGCACGGGAAGTGATCACTATCCAATTTTAGTTTTTACTGCCGACTTCCATATGCGCGGCTCTAAAATTAGCCATGTCGTTAATTGGGACAAATACAGGGAGCAACTTGCATGTGTTTCTGGTGATGTCATAGACAAAATGATTTCTGGTAAGATGGCTGCTACCACAGCAATCAAGTTGCCTAATCATTTTCCGACTGCGGATTTAAAACTCAGGAACCTTTGTGCAGCGCGCAGAAGGGCGGAGCGACAACCGATGCGGAAGAAGGACGAGAGATCCTTGAAGACGACCTTCAATAGGCTTAACTCTGCCATTCGACGCCATACGAACAAGCTCTGTAGGTCGCAGTGGGCGTCCTTCTGCGCTCGCTTGACGGTTTTCTCCCCGATGACCAGAATTTGGCGAGTCATTTGCAGTCTTGCTGGAGATTCCCGTCCTAGTAAACCTTTCGAAGCACTTGCACTGCGCAAGCAGAAACCTCTCATGTGCTTGGCAGAGGAATTTGCAGATGCATTTCTAAGTGTAAGTTCAGGAATTCATCCCTGCGCTCTGCGTGCAACATCTACGTCTGTGATGGACGCCCCGTTTACACTTCGAGAGCTACAGACAGCACTCAGCAGCCTGCGGCGTCAATGCGCACCAGGTCCTGACAGCATCACCAACCAGATGATGCAGAACCTACCTCTGGAACACCGGAAGATGCTCCTAAGCTATCTTAATCGAGTGTGGTAGACAGGCGACGTTCCTCCTTCATGGAAGGTGGCTCACGTTGTCCCAGTGCTGAAGCCCGGCAAAGAAATGACAGACTTGGCCTCGTATCGTCCTGTATCACTGGCGTCGTGCGTGGCTAAGCTCATGGAGAAGCTGGCAAGTAAGCGTTTATCTTGGTGGCTCGAAGATAGACGGGCTCTGCCAACATGCATGACTGGATTCCGAACAGGTTTAAGCGCGCAAGATAGCGTCTTGGACTTGATAAGCCATATTGAACATCATAGAGCTTTCGCCCTTTCAACACTAGTTATTTTCCTAGACGTATCAAGGGCTTATGATAACGTCCTCCAGAGCTCAATACTAAATAGTTTGCAGGCCATGTGCGCACAGGGCTATCTTCGGCGATTCATTCACTCATTTATCAGTCATCGGAAAATTCAAGTGCGATTAGGAAGTACCACAAGCACCGAAAGGGCGGTATCGCGAGGTGTACCTCAGGGCAGTGTTCTTTCCCCAACGCCCTTTAACGTTGCAATGGCTGGTCTTCCCGCTGAAGTGCAAAAGCATTGCAGGCATGTCCATATGTCGATATACGCGGACGACATTTGTCTTTGGTTAACCGGATATCAACACAAGCGTTTAGCTCTGATAGCTCGACAGGCATTACTTTCAGTTCAAAATTACCTTCAAGGTGTTGGGTTGACTCTCTCGGTAGAAAAATCTGGCTTCATCATCTTTCCAGGTAGAGGAAGAAGGCATGCGCGGCTGAAGATAGACCTTAATCAATCTTGTCTTCGACAATTGAAGCACAAGCGCTTTTTGGGCGTCATTGTTGACTACCGCCTACAGTGGCGACGAGCTGTGGACTCGGTTGTGACATCGATATCTTCGCGTCTCAATGTGATCCGTAGAGTTGCAAGTGACCAATGGGGAAATCACCCTTCTTCAATGATCAGGTTGCACGATGCACTTGTGACGAGTCGAATAATGTATCAGCTCCCTTTAATTTCCCCATCGATATCACAGCTCGAACGACCTGAGGTTCTGCACAGAAAGGGCCAAAGAAGGGCTCTTGGCGTTCCGCAGACTGCTCCTAACAATGCAGTACTTTATGAATCTCTATCGAGACCTCTTACCTTAGTCGCTTCACAAAGGTTATTGATGCAAATTGGCCGCCTCAAACAGACGGCAGCCGGCCGAGCCCTTCTACAGCGCTTTCGAAAGAGATCCGAGTCCCGAGCGTACTTGGCCCTTAATACTCTTGGTTACCTGGGTCTTGATGCTAGAGGTCGAACTAAGAGGTTGAAACCACCTTGGTCTTTTGCGAGCCTCGATTGTTCGTTGGCAGTTCCTCACGTTCGTGCTAAGTGGAGGTCTCCTTTGGCGGCAACGCGTTCGCTCGTACTGGAACATCTTGAAACTGAATATGCACGTCATCTTCAAATTTTTACTGATGGCTCTGTGGACAAGGTCAGAGGATCTAGTGCAGCTGCTTTTCACATTCCCTCTTTGAAGTATGATTGGTCCGTTCGCTTCACTGCAGTCGTGTCCTCCACAACGGCAGAAAGCGTTGCCATTGCGGCAGCTCTCAAAAAACTATGGTTTTGTACGCCTCAACCTGTTGTCATTCTTACAGATTCGAAATCCGGCCTTCAAAGGTTAGAGCACGGGTTCCCTACTGATGCCTTATCTCTAAGCTCCCTACGTTCGGTGCAAAATCTCCGTGTCAAAGGCTTCTCCATACGATTCCAGTGGGTGCCATCACACATAGGTATCATAGGCAACGAGATGACGGACAGCCTCGCCCATAGAGCGCTGTCTGGGAATCCTTTGAGAAAAGTGCCTCAAGAATACAAGAGACTCTTCAGAGAAGCGGCGTCGTGCCACTTCAGTTCTTTGTGGAGCTCACCTCACAAGCCATGTGTGATCAAGGGTCTCAAAAGAAACCAAGCAACCTTACTGCTCCGCATTCGCACGGGCTCTGCTCGTACCCCTGCGTGGAAGTATAAGACTGGCCTGGCGTTATCACCATTATGTTCAACGTGTGGTGTGTGCGGTGACATAGAACATTACCTAATGTGCTGTATTGTGTATACCGCGGAAAGGAGGGTGCTATTCGGGTCCCTCAAGAACACAGGACTTCCTCACAGCTCTCTTCAGGACATTGTTTTCCCGCGCGGGAACCGATTGTGTAGGAAGGAGGTCTCTCGCCTTCTGTGAAATTACCTACAGGACACGGATTTGGCTTCCACATGGTGAACTGAGGAGTGAACATTTGTAATTGGGAGGTCTGTGTCTGATTATGTGATTTATTTTTTTTAAGTGTCGCTACGGTGGAGCAATTGCCGGCAGCAACTGCAAGGCTAATCCCACCAGTAGGCTACAATAACTCAACTCAACTCAACTCAACTCAACCGTTTAAGATCCTCTTCACGCGGAGAAAAATTATAATAGCGAGGCTAGCAGCGGTTTCATTAGATCTGATAAGAAAAGAATGAAACAGCTGTCAGGATTTCTTTGAGGAACATAACCACCACTTAACTCTAATGAACACTATTGAACAAGATGATCTCTCATATTGACAGCATTGTGCAGCACGAGAAAAAACATATCACATTGGGCAGTTTTTCTGCCAGAACCAAGCCTGCAGCTAGGAAACCAGAAAATGAAAGAGGCAACCCCCGAACGAGTTTCCCACCATATTCTCATTGAGTGTGGCCCTCCCTTCTACAAATACCCACTCAGATCGTGACCAGCCTGCTGGTCCCTTCCACAGGATGAGGGGTCTCTCTTCATGCGATCACCCTACTGTGCAGTTTTGAACAGCACACCTGCTTGCATGTTTTTGCGTCTGATACTTTGTTGAAGAATACAAAATAAATCTTTTAATTCTGAGCGGTTTCCCCACATGTACATTGCTTCCAATGTGAAACTCCTCTGTACGCGCACATGCTATCACCGTTCTTTACTCGAACAGCCTTGTAGCTCGAGTACCACCTTTGTCTTTATGACATCGCACAGTAGACGTCGGACACTGTGCAATCTCCTGATTCGCATTGTGGTATTGATCAGGTGTGGGCGGCGCATTGTTAAACGTCAACATTGCAGACGGTTTAAATTGTAACATATATCGCAAAATTCCTGCAATAAGGCAGAAATAATATAAATTTAGGCTATGCCTCAACGATGGCATCATAAACCTATTTGATTTTGGCGTGAAGGAAGTCGGCTTAACATGAGATCTAACTTTTTCTTTATTTTTATTCATTTATTTTCCTACAACGGCAAGTTTTATCCCATTCAGGCATAGCCAGTGCCCCTGAGCCTCTTATGCAAAGTTAAGCTATGATACAGTGCCAACACATCTTTTTCCGCAAAGATGTTTTAACACCAAGCAAAACATGCCTGTATCTGTCATATAATGTGACCCGCCTGGTATCTGCCAAAAGGCGATCCTTGCTGCGCAGCAGCAGCATCGTACCTTGTGGCCTCGGCGTATTAGAACACCATTCGAGGAGCTAGAGCCCAACGTTAAGCATGACTTTTTCTTTTCATTGCCTGATCTTCGATTGAAAGTGCCCATTCTTTCATAAAAACGGCACCACGTATGTACAAAAAGGGACTGCTGCACTGGAACCAGCACCGAACGGTATGCTGATGGTTGCATACGTCTATCTTACGTTTGAGTGAGTGTGTTAACTTGTGAACTTTGTTAACCTGTGCTAGCATGAATTTTGTTAACCAAGGTAAAGTGATATTTTTCGCTTTTCTTTTCCATGTAATAAAAAAAAGTTTGATTGTGCAATAATGTTAAAGGATCCCCTTCGTAGCCGGAGTTTTCTTGGTTCCAACTCGGGGAAATTTTTTACTCATTTTACTTTTCCAAGGCTTCAAGCATGACGTTACAAGGGGCTGCGAAGTTGCAGAGAGTGTTGATGCTACAGAGGTATCCCAACTCAAAGCTGATAAATCTCTTCAAGCATTCTTCCATTGTTCTGCAACGGTGGGGCACGTGAATTACCGCCCCACCCCCCAACTCCTCTCGCCCAGGTCGCTAGTGAGAGGGAACTGTGAGCGGCGTCTTTTCTGCAGGCGGAATGCGGCCATGGGCACAGAGGAGTGCTGCATGAGGACGAGCTCTGACGCCGGTTCCTGGAGCCTCCGACGCTTACTTGACGCCACCGGCTTAAGCACCCGGCTTTTATCCGCATTTGTTTTTTTTAGGCTTACATGCCGTCGCTACTCCATTAATAATAATAATATTGATAAGAATAGGTTTATTTGTATCAAATACACAGATGATGCTGGAGACCAGCGACAAAAAGCTGCCGACATCGACAGCTTGACTAAGCCGTAGACCTCTATTGTGTACTAGTATTTGTGTACTAGAAGTGAGCAGTTACTTATCCCAGCAGAATAGAGTCATACTCTGTCTTCCTGTGCCTCTTACCCAGGAGTATTTGGCTGAGAGCTTAATGCGCAATCTCAAACAGTCTATTTATACACCCTGATTGGAAATGTCCGAACGCCCTATAAACGTCCACAGCCCAGTTCTGGAGCCAGTGTTCTCGGTAGCAGGCTGCATTTACCACCGATGTGAACAGTGAATGGCATGCATACAATATTTTTAGTGCATTCACAATGTAACACCGCTGAGAAAAAATTCAAAAACATCCCATCAGCGTAAGTAAAGCCATCATTAAGGCTGGGCAGTAGAAGGTGTGCGTTACGCGATTTCTACGGCAAATATTGAGTCAAGGGATGTGATAATGTGGGAAAAAATATTGAAGGCTACAAATCACCCTTTGTAGGCACTTACATGGTCATAAATACATCTAGAAAGGAAGTGATCCTAAACACACTCAAGCTAAGTAATAACGTGCATTACAACTACTTCTTGACATAAATGACGTAAACACCACCACAGGATACAGCGATTCTGCCCAAAATGTGGAAAAAAATTAGACGAAAGTAATAATAGCAATACATATGGCGTCTTACGTCAATATATTTGTTTCTCAGTGAAAAGGTTAGAGAACACTTGGGTAGGCTACTACGAATATTGCCGACAAAAGGGGTGTTGCAGCAGTTCCAATTGGTGTTACACGAATGGTACATTCAAGTCGGTGAGGTATTTGGCGTTCTGCTGCTGGTTAAGTGTGGTCGCACGTGAAAGGCATCAAATTCATTCCACAGACGCGCGGACATGGCGACATGACCAAAGCTGGTAAGCATTGCTTACCCGCTTTTGTAGAAGTACGGATAACTCCTGTAGAAGTACGGGCAAACTAGGGATCGAGGATAGCGTAAGCCATTCAGCAGCCGCGAATGGGCGGTAAAACTCTGCTGCAGTGCCACTGTTTTGCAGACATCAGGGAGCAGCGTGTACAAGACCAAGCGCCATTCGCAGACATTTTTCATTCAATGTGGAAGAACAGTTATCCTAACTATTGACTCTTTTCTACAAACAGCAAACAAAAATATCCTTGAGGCCTTAAATTACGCGGACAACAATCAGCAGTTGGCTCGGTAAGGCGTTCTATTTCACGAATACAAATAACGCTGGCGGAATGTATGTGTACGCATTGTGTCTTTCAGGCACAGGTGCCTGATGATTTAGCATTTTTGATCACCGGGAGAATAGCGCTATTCGTTTCTGTTGGCACAAAGAGAATCTCAGCCTGTAACACTATCGCCCATAGCGCTAGCACTGCCTTCCACGACTTTTTGTATGTGTCAACCATTTAATTACAGGTTCAGTTATTTTTTATTGCCATCGAACATAAGCACTCGAGATGAGCTTGCGCCGTTGGCGTTGCTGTGCATGCTTGGCTCGCGCAGGCACGGTACGCTCTTTCCCAGCGAGTCCAGCCACACATATGGCCTGCGCGCCACGTGAAATACTTGTCGTCACTTCTCTCATTTGCACCATGAATCACGTGGTTAATTGTGTTTGATAACACTGTTCGGACTATTGTAGGCGGTGTATAAGTTCTCTTGGCTACCGCTTCTAAGGTAAGCCACGTAGACCCTAGCGTACTACCGGCTCAACGTCTCTTCTATCGACCGGTGCTGCTGAATGACTAGGCCTTGCAAACAGGCAAGTGCTGCAGCCACCACTAAAGCACGACGCACCACGTCACGTTCTCCGGGGTCGAAACCACGTCTCATTCCCGAAGCAGGCCGCCTCGTCGGAGAGTGCGCCCATGCGACGCTGAGCCGAGTGCCCTGCCAGGGTTCTGACGATGTGAGGTCCGATTTTTATACCACATAACACAGCCCAGGGATCCCGCATCTGACCTCTGCCAAGATACCAAACGACACTGCGCTACGTAGAACGGCAGTAAGTGAAATGGTGCCTGGTGCAACATCACGTTCCGTGTTGAAAGGATTGTGCCGGATGCCATACTTAAATGGCGAGTTCTGGATGCAGCTGCTCGCCACCGAGAGAGCTTCTTTTTATTTTTGTTCCATGTTGCCTTCGTAGCGACTGTTTTTCTTCGCCATCGGAAGAGTGGCTTCCAAACGCATTTCGGAAGCTGTCGAAACGCTACACTATCGTACGAATTTGTGAAGTGTGCTCCAGCTTCTACATGTCCATTTTGTCCATCCTGTGATCCGGCCAGCTAAGGACACCTGCATCACTACATGAAGGCTTCAAAGCTTTGCTCTGCACAAACCAAAAAAAAAACATAAACAGTCCCAGTAAGGGAGCATTCGTCGCGATCACTTGATAACCTCAAGACACTTTGGAAGGTACACACTCGGGAAGACGCCGTCCTTCCGGTCGAGGCGTATTTAGCCTTCGGCGAAGATTACGGGCGCTACGCCGTCTGCGGCGTACACTGCAGACTGAGATAGCGTATATTGCGAACCTCAGAAGCTGCGCTGTCAACTATTACGCAATACATATAAAGAGATTGCTGCTCATTACCATGGTCGTGCACACACGTGCCTGCTCATTTAACAGGTTCCGCACTCTTCAATAGGACGTCTGTTTTAGTACGACTCCGTGCTTCGTTCTAAGCCATTCAAGCCCTCCGTCGTATACTGCCGCTGATGCTACAGGCAAGGCGACATAAAATTCTCGTGCCCATGCCAGTCCATAGATGACATGGTGGAAGCTACACATCACCGTCGTTGCAATGTGGCATTTGTCAAGCCAACAACCAGGACAATATGTAACCTTTGGGCCCTGCCAGAAGTAGCGCCACTGAGAAATCCTACCGCTGTCTTGACTGGCAGCGTCAACAGAGCAGAGTCTGCTCTGTTTCAAGCATTCAGAATTGCCTGCTTCCAATCGCCATGCTGTTCTAGCATCGCTGCATGAGGGGCACCTGCATCGGGCAATCATATACTCCAATTCAGATCCACCCACGTACATAGCCTGCGTTAAAGCCGTTAATTGGAGTCCTCGGCACTTCGCCATCACTGTTACAGGACGTCTCGACTGCATGACCGCTTGATGAAAACTTACAGGCTGTGCATTTTGATCCAGCAGTGGTGCCTGTAGTATCCCATGGATCTGAGATTGTTCTCCGTCTTGCCAATCTGCTCCATAAACCCCAGCGCCTACAAGAACGCACAGGGCAGATTCCCCACCAACGTGAAAATTCCGAACCACAACCGTCGCCAATGTTTCCGACCCACCTGCAAAACCATACACGTGCACTGACTGCGTTGTTACTTCAGGGCACCCTTACGCTTTGCTGTAAAGCAGCTGCAGCAGCTCCCGTCAGTCATAGTAGCTGACGCACGGCTATAATAGCCTGCCGTCTACAATATCATCGGAAAATACTGCAGTGGATCGGTCTTAGCATCGCGAGGAGGTCAGATTGCTTCGTTAACGTCTTTGATGTAAAAAGCTAAATGCTTTGTCTTTGCTGCTTCATGAAACTAATGCCCTGCCAATCATGTTATGGTTTGCCCAGTATTTCTTTCCGTTCAATCTGAACCATAGAGGCTGGACAACGAGCACGCCACCTACAAAGGTCGCTGCCTACGTTTGCTTCACTTTTTCTCAGTCTTGTATCGAATTTCCTTGGTGAAACAAACTATGGCGGGACGTCGAGGTAGTATTAGTTCACCTCTCACGCTCAGACTTTATCAGCGCGTAGTGTTACGTTTTACCCTACAGCGGTAGCACGGTAGATAATGGATATGTGCAAAAAAGTCAGCATAGAGAACTGTGATAGAGACCACCAGCAGGAAAATGTGGTGTCCGACCATGTAAAATAAAATTCGTTGACTCCAAGGTGTGGGTGGTATACAGCGTTCTCCTGTCTTGTGAAGCACTCTGCATTGCACAGACGGCGAGGTACCTCAATAAAATGCTCCAATAGCACAAAAACTTGTGCAGTAGAGTGGCAATAGAGAGGAACCTTCCTCTCCACTACTCTAGGTGCAAATGTACTTCGTATTTCAGGGACAAAACAGTTTTAGCTAGCAGCAAAAACACGCTTAGGACAGTTATACAGGGTGTCCCACGTAACTTGAGCTAAACATTAAAAATATCCAAATGCCAAGTAGCCGGACAGAACCAAAGTAATGTTTTTTGCCGTCACTTCGAGATCCTCAGATTATTTTTTCACTTCCCCCTAACTACATTTGTCTTAATTATTTAATCAACTTCTCAAATACTATAATAGGATGAAAAGTGTCAATGACAGAATTGTAGAGCGACACGAAAAACTCCCGATACAGCTTTCTGTTGCTCAATACGTGCTACGTAAAAGTGTTTTTCCGAGCGTAAAAGAAGCCCGTAAATGAACGGAACCTTTTCTAGGCCAAGGAGCGCCCACAGAAAGATCTGCGTCTGAACGAAATCTTCGCGAATGTATGCCTCAACGCCCACGCGGTGGTCAGTTGTGAATCGGCTTTCTCTAAATCCGGATTGCTAAAGGTCAAGCAAGTTGTTTTATTTGAGGAAATGTAATAGCCGGTGATGGACGTTTTTCTTCACATAGCTTACAGGGGCAGCTTCTTAGCGCATCGGCCGATAACTTGCAACGAAAGATGGATCCTTGCCCTGTTTCAAGATAGGGACTACAATACCCTCTTTTCATGTTAACGGAATATGTCCTGTCGCCCACATGGCCTTGAAAAGCGACAACATAGCTATTTGTGTGTCAGGGTGACGATGTTTGATCATCACTTACGTAATCCAATCAGTTCCCGGAGCAGACTTCTCGCAGGTACTCTAAGCAGCTCTGAGCTCGCCTAAACCAAAAGCACGGTTGTACTGTTCACTTCCACTGAACTGGCGATTCAATGTCTTACTTTCTGCATTATTCCTTTGTTTCAAGGAAGCTCCGGAATAATTTTCAGAAGTAGAAACACGCTCTAAATGCTCTCAAACGGCACTGGACTGGTCTTGCAGACTCTCGCCTTGATCATCAACCACAGGCAAACCCCGAGAAGGCCGACCTATTAACTTTGTTCCACTACTGCATACGCTTCTTTCTTTCCTATATGAATAAATTCCCGAGACGTACTTTTGCCAGCTCTCGCTTTTAGCAATCCGTCGTGTTCACCTGCCTTGTTATTTGTTGTGTTCAAAACTTATCAGGTTCTCTGCCGTAGGAGAGTCACGTAGGAGGCACAACGCCTTGTTCTGCGACCTTCACCTTCGCGCTTCCTTACATTCCTCATTCAACCAGGGAAAACGTCGTTTAGAGGCTGAACCTCTAGTCTGTAGGGTACATATTGATGGGGCACCAATTAAAGAGACTGAGAAGTATGACGCTGTATCATCAATACTGCGAACACGAACATCATTCCAGGTCAACTGCGTAAGTTAGCGACACCACGTCCAGTCTCCTGAATCGACTTCCCATATAGGGACTTGTGGGCAGCATTTATCTGGTTTTGTAAGCTTTAGAATAACGCGAAAATGATCACTTCTGTAATTGTTCTTGATGACGTTCTGCTCGAGGTATGGCATGAGGGTACCTGTTATGCTTATGCCTATCGATAAGAATGTTCCATGTGCAACGCAATAGAACGTTGGTTCTTTCTTATTAAGGAGGCATGCACCTGCAGAAAAAAGGAAGTTCTCTATTAGGCAACCCCTCGCATCACAACGTGAGTCTCCCCATAGGGAGCTATGCACATTTAGATCTCCTAGGAGTATATAGAGTTCCCGAAGCTCATCAATAAGGCTCTGAAATTCTGTTTTGTGCATTTAGGTTCAGGGAGGGATGCAAATGTAAGTGATTGTGACTAGCTTGCTCAGCAACACTGCTCGGACAGCAGCTGCTTCAAGGGACGTACGGAGCTGCAATTGCTGACAGGCAGCATCTGTTTCTACAATTATAGCTACACCGCCCAACGAAGCGAAAGCATTGTCGCGGTGTTTCCGGAAAATGTCATACTGCCTGGGAAAGTTTGTCTTTGTGAATTTTAGGTGTGTTTCCTGGACACAAAGAACTTTTGGAAATAGTTTCTTCAGATGTTCTTGTAGATTGTGTAAAAATCCCCTGACATTCTACTGCCATAGTTGTGTGCTCATATTGCAGAAGAGACGCGTGCTGTGTGTCTAATATAGGAAGTGCAACTTAACTTACAGAGCCCTTTACAGGCTCTGTGATGCGGGCTTGCTCTTTTTTTGGGGGGAGCTCTGGAGAGATTATCGACGCTCTTCGGGGACCCGCGGCGCCGTTTGACCGATAGTCGTATCCATCGCCTCTTGCGGGGCGCCGGGACACCTGCTTTTGTGAGCGGCCCGATGGACGAGAGGACCTCTTCTCATGTGACCAGGACCTTGAGGCCACCAGCCCGGAAGTCGACGATCCCTCCTTCAGGGACGGCGGTTCAGCGCTGACTGCAGCCGCCAAAGGGGCAGATGGCGTCACTGCCGGCTCACTTGTGAGTAAGCTGGCAAAGTGCACCGGAATTCTCGCAAAATTTTGGCATTTTGTGCCCGAACATATAAAATTAACAATTTCCAATGCACTTTTTGTACCCCACGTAAATTATCGTTTCGTGGTTTAGGGTACTACCACTAAAACAGACATCAGGGTGTCTACCAAGTTGACAATTCCAAATTCCCTGAGTTTTCCAGGTTTGCCCTGAGCGCCTTTGCAAAATTCCCTGAATTAGACAGAACTTTGTTTCGTGTCAAGACAGGCTGGCACCATGCTGCACGATGCTATCACTCTCTAGTAAGCATGTTGAAAAAAAAGACTTAATCCACTTTGAATAGTAAGGAGCAATATCTGTTTTATTTAAAAAGAAAACAAAAGGAAGGTGTTAGTAAAATGCACAGCGAAAAAAAAATGCTAAAACCCATTCCAAATTCAGTCGAACATTTTCAAATACGAATGAAAATGAGATGCATACATAAGGAATTATTTTTGAATATGAGCTATTTCTATCAACTGATAGCAAGCTCATTGGTGTGAAGCCTGATCTTTGTCACAACAAAGATTCTCTCAGCAGCTGGGAAGTCAACCTCAACTGTCCTGACATACTCTCAGCCTGTACACAACATCTCAATGTTACGTTTCGCTGCTTTGAATAGTTTATTTTGATTTAGATGAGGGACACCTGCATCTCAGCGCCAGCCAAAACTATGTTTTTTCAGCTCAAGCTCCTTCAAACAGGCAGTGGCATGCTTCCTTTCCCGTTAATTCCTCAATGCGTCGGTCCTTTCTGTTCTCATCCTCCTTCTGCCACGCGTTCACCCCATGGATCATTTGAAGCATCCTCTTGATCAGTTGTACAGTCAACGTCCGATTTTTCAGACTCCCTAGGGACCGCAATAACATCCGAAAAATCGGGCAGTCCGAAAAAAATGAATGCATGACTTTAACTGCCCTTAAGGGCTAAAATTGCCACAGGCACGTCCGGAAAAGCTCCTAAGGCCGGCCAGTACACTTATTAAGCATATCGGTGTTCGTACTGTGACAGGAGATGGGAGTGCACGCGTCTATAATTAAGGAATACATACTGTGTCCCGTGACAATTGCCCCTTCCCACGCTTGTTTGGCTTGACCGCGTAGCACTACCGTACAGAGGTGAAACTAACTTTCGGATACTTGCATTGCGTAACGCGTTGTGCTCTGCGAGCCTCTAAGCCAATCGCGTGGATTACAAAGGCGGAGTTGGCGCCATTGCTGACAGCGGCGAATTCTTTCAATGAAAAATACGGCAGGGCATGGCAAGAAGCTTAATAGCGAACGCAGAAGCAGCAAGGCTTAACGTTGCCGTGGGGGTGGCGGGGGTGGCGGATCTGCGTGCGAGAGTGCCGGTTCGAGGCGGCGAGATAATCAAAATGGCTGCGGTGGCAGCTTTGATAATGCCATTTCAGACCTGCAGTCAGGGCGATATACATTGACTATATGGAATATGTGGTGGTGCCACAAAGTCATGCTAATTGTCAGGCATGTAAAAAAAATCGGGCGTCTGAAAAATCGGTTGTTAACTGCTCTGGCAATATCTCATGCCGATGACACTGCGTCAATAACGATTCGTTGCGATTCCTCTGTTACTGGAGCCAGTATTAACACGACTTCCATTCCCTTTCAATGAAGTTGATTTTTCCTGATAGAAGCACAAATTCCCAGAGTTTTCCCTGAGTACTTCCACATTATTCAAGTTCCCAGAGAATTCCCGGTTTTCCCGGTGTTGCCGGTTGGTAGACACCCTGAAACTTTAATTAAAGAGATATGCTCTAATATGAATACCGTCCAAGAGAGCAGCAGGCAGCGTGTCTTAACCAGAGCAGCTCAGGCAATCTCGAGCTCGCGCCTCTCGGACGACTGGCGATGTGCCTGAAGCGCCGCGCATTCCTCTTCACTACAATCGCCCCCCATAGGAAAAGGATCCATCCTGGCGACTCATGGTGAACACAGAATCATGGGGTCGTAATACGGCTGCTGGCGTTGTACGTGGACGGTTTCACGACCACGGCAGCGTTGGTCCGTAGGTGGCCTGACAGGCTCGACAATATAGTTCACAGGCGATGTCTGCGCTACAACACGGTAGGGTCCTTGATACTTGGATACAAGCTTGGATGAGAGTCTAGCAGGAACGGTGGAAACCCAAAGCCACACAAGGGAGTCCGGAAGAAAGTGACGGTGCCGGTGATCATCGTCACGTCGAGACTTTTGTTGCCATTGGCCGACGGCTGCAAAGGAACGGGCGAGCTGACGGCATTCATCTGCGCGGCGGGCAGCTTCAGAGATGGACGTACATTCGGATGAGTCGGGTCTGTACGGCAGAGGGGTGTCGAGGTTTGTCAAAGGTTCGTGGCCATACAAGTGGAAGAATGGAGAGAAGTTCCTGGTCGCCTGTGGTGCAGTGTTGTAGGCGAACGTGATGAATGGCAAAATGAGGTCCCAATCAGTGTAATCAGAGGCGACGTATTTGGAGAGCATGTCGCCAAGGGTGCGGTTAAATCTTTCCGTCAGACCATTAGTTTGAGGATGGTAGGCGGTGCTGGTGTGATGAACGATGCGACATCAACAATAATAATAATAATTTTTGGGGTTTTACGTGCCAAAACCACTTTCTGATTATGAGGCACGCCGTAGTGGAGGACTCCGGAAATTTTGACCACCTGGGGTTCTTTAACGTGCACCTAAATCTAAGCACACGGGTGTTTTCGCATTTCGCCCCCATCGAAATGCGGCCGCCGTGGCCGGGATTCGATCCCGCGACCTCGTGCTCAGCAGCCCAACACCATAGCCACTGAGCAACCACGGCGGGTGACATCAACAAGGAGCGCGTTTACGACTCCGGATAGGAAGACACGTCCTATATCACTCAAAAGTTCGCGAGGTGCACCGTGACGGAGAATAAAGTTTTTCAGGAGGAAGGATGCTATAGACGAGAAAACCATGGCCAGGCGGCGCTACTGCGCCTCCTGACAGCGCCCCAATGTGGAAACGCCAAGCAGCGCGGTCGCGTCGTGGCGCCGTCTCCGCTTTGTTTACATTATGCCGTCCGCACTTTTCTTCGCTGCTCGTTCTCACGGCGCTCCGATTTCGACGGCGGCAGATCACCTGCTTGCGCAACAGCGATGCACAGATTGCCGTGCGGTTTCAAGAAGGTTGCCGACGCCGACAGCTTTTTTTTCGTGGCGGCAACCTCACGATAGGGGAGCGTCTGCTTCCGAACGTGTACGGCGTTGAACAAATTGTGGACGGTGATGTGACAGTGAAAGCCAAGTGCGTGTCACAGGTGTCCGACAAGATCGTAGACGACGTCGAGTTAGAGGTACGCACCATGTTCAGAAATTTAGCCACCTTTATTTCAATTACAACATAAGTCACACTAGCAGCAGGAACTTCTGTTGTCATACTACTCGATGACTGCAGATCCATTGGGCTGTTTCTTGACGGTTCCGTCACTTCACAAAGGCATGTTCTGGAGTCTGTTTCACACGTGTCTTGCTGCTGCTCAAGAGCTGTGTCGCTGCAGTACGAAAGCACATGTCCCGGTGGTGCTGACTGCTGAGAAGACTTGTGATTGCCATTGGTCTGTTTGGCGCCGCTTCCATCTGCACCGCATATAAATGAAACAGCATGTGTGCCTATTTGTTGTGGGGATTAAATTACTCCCATTAATATGTTTGCAAAGGTAACGTTCCTGTGATTGTGTGCATATATAATTCTACAAGAGTGGTACGACTACAAGTTATGATACTTGCACACTTCGATACTTAGAAAGCATGGGCAAACAACAAACATAACGCGCACGTCTCGAGCGGCTGCTTTCCGATGTGCCGCTTCCCGACGCACGCGACGACCGCGGCTTGCATTAAATACGGTCTGCTACCACGCAAAAGTGGCGCGCGGCCTCTTTCGTTACCTGCACAACTAGTAATTTAAGTTGCAGCGTTTGGAAAAGGGAAATAATTCTCTTGAGCTCGTCCATGCCGATCGCGCGGGAAGGCACAGTGCAATCAAATAAATTCGGGGGTTCTAAGGGCCAAAACCATGCGAAAACCACGAAATCATTGTGAGGCCCGCTGTAATGGGGAGTCTCAGGAATAATTTTAACCTCTGGGGGTTCTTTAACGTGCATAAAAATCAAAGCACACGGTAACAAGGGTGTTCTTGCATTTTGCCCCTATCGAGATGCGGCCGCCGTGGCTGGGAATCGAGCACGCGTCGTAGAGCTTAGCAGCGCAACACGCATGCATTTACTGCTAACAAACGACTGATGCCACCACAATTCAACAACGCGACACGACTAAACAAACGGCCGTGCAGTAAAAACAGGCATATGACTATTCCGCTTTCTAGATATTACACGCGAATGCGAAAGTATGAGACTTACTTGACTCGGCGCACTGCAGTTATCCATGGTTGTCGTCTGTCCTTCTCGTACCACTTCCCAGGAAATCTGTAGAACTTCACGGGCGGCGTACGACCTTTCGTGTTTTCGAGGCTCCTGTGGCAATCAACAACATATCAGTATTGCGTGCCACCCTTTCTGGCTGATGAGGTCGCACTCGGCATCGCAAAAACCACGCGCACGAGCGCACGCGCCGTACAGAACACGGGCGCGTGCTAGCGCAGCGACGACCCTCGGAACTTCCATCGGTCCTCTAGGGGAGCATTCGGCGCTGGTGCCGCGCGGGCAAACTTTAGGTTGCCTCGTCTATATCACGGAGCGGTGGCAGCAGGAAGAGTGGCTGTTTCTGCGTATCGAGTCAAATGATCGATGGCGACGACTATCCAGTGGTTTCCGGAAACCGTGCTCGGAAGGGGTCCATACAGGTCAATGCCAATGCGATCGAAAGGCCTGGCAGGACACGGGATTGGCTGGACTGGACCAGAGAAATGCTGAGCAAAAACCTTGCGGCGCTGGCACGTAGGGCACGACCTAATGTACTTGAACACAAAGGTGTACAAGCCACGCCAATAAAACCTGGAGCGAAGCCGCGTGTACGTCTTGAAGACACCCGCATGTGCACACTGCGGGTCAGTATGGAAGGCAGAACATATTTGAGCACCAAGATGTCGAGGTCTGACGTACCAGCAACCACTTGCGAACGTCAGAGACGTAATTCCGGCGATAGAGAAGTCCATCCCGAATTTCGAAGTGAGATGCTTGAACGCGCAAAGCTTGAGAAGGTGAAGGAACATTCGACGGGTTTGAAAGGAAGCGGATAAGAGTACTAATCCAGGCATCCTTGCTTTGCTGCGAAGCCACGTCGCAGCCTGTTGGGAACGAAAGTACTTGGTCAATGGCAGAGAAGCAGGCATCGCTTTGCGTTGACACGGGCGAATGGGAAAGCGCGTCGGCATCGGTGAGGAGGCGGCCAGACCTGTAGACAACGCGCACGTTGAAATCTTGCAACCGCAAAGCACAGTGAGCTAATCGACCAGAGGGGTCCTTCAACGTGGACAGCCAATAAAGTTCATGGTGGTCTGTAATCACGTCGAAGGGGCGGCCGTAGAGGTAGGGTCGAAATTTACCAAGTGCCCAGATTATGGCCAAACATTCCTTCTCCGTAACGGAATAATTCTCCTCGGCTGTGGCGAGGGCGCAGCTTGCGTATGCAACGACGTACTCGTCGAATCCATATTTGCGCTGCGCGAGCACAGCGCCGAGTCCAACACTGCTGGCGTCGGTGTGCACTTCGGTCGGAGCTGTCGGGTCGAAGTGACGCAGTATAGGCGGCGAGGTCAGTAGACGACGCAACTCTTGGAAGGCATCGCCACAAACGGACGACCAGACGTAGTCATTCAAGTCGCACCGTAGAAGCTGATTCAAGGGAGCGTTGATGGATGCAAAATTCTGAATAACGTGGCGAAAGCAAGAAAACAGGCCAATGAAGCTGCGAAGTTCTCTTACGGAGGAAGGTTTAGGAAAATCAGCAACTGCTCGGAGCTTGGCGGCGTCAGAAAGAACACCGTCTTTAGATACGACATGGTCAAGGATGGTGAGCTGACTTGTGTCAAATTGGCATTTCTTCAGGTTGAGCTGATAGCCCGCGGCAGTTAGGCACTGTAACACTTCCTCCAGCCTACAGAGATTGGTGGGAAAAACGGGCGAAAAAATAACCACATCATCAAAAAGCACAGGCAAGTTTTCCACTTGAGACCACGCAAAAGGTTCTCCATCGTACGCTCAAATGTTGAGGGGGCGTTGCAAAGCCCGAAAGGCATCACACAAAATTCATATACGCCATCTGTTGTTACAAAGTCCGTTTTATGTTGGTCTTCGGGTGCCATGGGGACTTGCCAATAGCCGCTGCGTAGGTCGATAGAAGAGAAGAACTCTGCGCCTTGAAGACAGCCAAGGGCGTTGTCAATTCTCGGAAGAAGGTGAACATCTTTACGAATTATTTTGTTAAGATGACGTTAATCGACACAGAATCGAATTCATCCATCCTTCTTCTTAACAAGAACAACGGGAGATGCCCATGGGCTATCCGAAGGCTGAATGACGCCGCGCTTGAGCATGTCAGCTACTTTGTTGTTAATAACACGTTGCTCTGTCGCGGATACACGATATGGTCTTTCTCGCAGTGGTGCACTGGTACCCGTGTCAATGCAATGACAAACAGTTGACGTGCGGCCCAAGGGAACATGCGGGCAGTCGAAAGACGAACGGAACTTGTCGAGAAGGCGTAGAATGTGGGCGCGTTGAGAAACAGTCAACGTGTCGACGATAGATCTATGTAAAACATCCGGTGAAGTAGGCTCCTGCGCGGGGTTACAGGTCACTCTGGCGACCTTATGAGTGGCGAGGGAACCAGGTGGCATGTCAATGATGGCAGCAGGGTCGACAAACTGGGCACGGCCAACGCACTCCCCACGAAGCAAAGCGAGAGGACCGGACAATCGGTTGGTGACCAGCAGTCTGCTGACGCTGGCATGAACGTCCAAAGGAGCGAAAGGCAGCTGGGAACATTTTCGACGAGCGAAAATTACAGATGGCGCAAAGGGTACGCTGGCATTAGCAACAATGTTGCATAACACTGTGGCAAGGGTAGAATTAAGAGTGTGGTGGAATTGTAACGTCTTCGGCAACAAATACCTTATCTTCTGCTTCACAAGCGTCAAGGCGTGGGGCATTACACAGCGTTTGAAATTCCACTTCAGCGCGAGAACAGTCGATGACGGCCTTATTAGCGGAAAGGAAGTCCCAGCCCAAAAAAATATCGTGGGAATAAGAACATAGAACCAAAAATTCGACGGTGTAGAGGAGGCCGTTGATCACAACGCGAGCAGTACACGGAGCTGCAGGCGTGATGCGGTCTGCGCTGGCAGTACGAAGTAACACGTTGGACAGAGGCGTCATAACTTCTCTGAGCGGATGGCCAAGCTTGGCACTAATAACTGAAACTGCGTCAACAGTGTCAACGAGGGCGAGTGCAGCGACGCCGTCCACATATACATCAATTACATTCGTCGGTGAAGGGAGAGGCCTTGGTCGGTTCGTGGGTGACGCCGTTCTTGCCTCTGGAACTGCGACGATTAGTTTTGTCGTTCCGACGAAGAAGAACGACGACGTATCGGTGAAAGCGAGTGGCTTCGAGGAGAAGGTGGTGGTTCAAGAAGGAAGACATCTGGCCAGGGTTCTGAGACGCGGAGGATGGCGGGTATGGGGAAACGTATGGCGCGGCATCGAAGCTATACGGCGGTAGGACGTTGCGCGGCGACGCCAAAATCATGCAACGGGACCAGGTAGACCACAGGCAAAACATATTGGCCGGTTGTCAGGAGTGCGCCTTTGTCCACTGCTGTGTGGGTACCGCGGCTGAACGAAGTGAGGAGCTGGACGCAGTAGCACGACTGATGGGGATGGCGCAAAGGTCGGACGTGGTGGCCGTGCGAGAGCCTCGGCATAGCTGAGACTTGCAGTCACCTCGGGAAGAACAACGACAGTCGGCATTGGCGGAGTCTCGCGGGCAGAAGGGAGAGCTGCGCACACTTGCTCGTGGATGACCTGGCGAAGGTTGGCTGGCAAAGGCGAAGGTGGTGGCGTGGCTGAGGACAGCATCAAAAGCTAACGAGCGACCTCAGCACGGACGCACTCTTTTATCTGGCCAAGCAGGGAGTCCATCTCAGGAGTCGCGGTCATGTTCGCGAGGGTTTCGCCGGACGCAGGGGGGCGTCGCATGAGAAGACGCTGTCTGCAGAGCTCGTCGAAACTCTCGCAAAGCTCAATGACCTGAGAAATAGTACCTGGGTTTTTGGACAGCAGCCTATGAAAGGCATCGTCGGAAATACCCTTCATGATGTGACGTACCTTGTCCGCCTCCGCCATCGTCGGGTTGACACGCTGGCTGAGATCGACGATGTCTTCTATGTAGCTGGTGAACGTTTCACCAGTTTCTGTGATCGGCTTCGTAGGCGTTCTTCAGTGCGAAGTTTGCGCACGCCAGGGCGGCCGAAAACTTCTGCGATGCCGGTTTTGAAGCTAGTTCACGTGTGGTGATCGGCTTCGTGGTTTTTGAACCACAGCTTGGCGACGCCCGATAAATAGAAGATCGCGTTGCCGAGCTTGAGGGGATCGTCCCATTTGTTGGTGTACGTTGCTTGCGCGTTCATACGTTTCCAGCCAATGTTCAACGTCTTTCTCATCGGTGCCGCTGAAGATATCAGGATCCCGCTGACGCTGGGCACCGGCACGTACGGTGGCTGGAGTAACCGTTGGGGATGTCGGGCTGGGGTCGTCTGGCATGACGGATAGCAGAGTTCGGGTGCATAATTCAAGGTTGGGGGAAAACCGCAGCACCTCCACCAGAATCTAATATGAATACGGTCCAAGAGAGCTGCAGGCAGCGTGTCTTAACCAGAGCAGCTCAGGCAATCTCGAGCTCGCGCCTCTCGGACGACTGGCGATGTGCCTGAAACGCCGGGCATTCCTCTTCACTACAATGCTTCAAAAGAAATCTGTACGCTACATTGCAAACGTAGACTACCTTGCTCACACTCAGGAACTGTTTCCTCGTTGGCAAATTTTGCCGATTAATACCGTGTACGAATATTACTTAGCGTTAAAATATAAGCGATGTACCCAAGATAGCCAGCTTAGTTTTCTTGAATTACTCTGCCTCAGACAAAATCTTTCAGAATACTCCTTTCGCAAGAAAGAAATTTGGCACGTTCCCTTCTGCCGTACAATGTACGGGCAACAGATGCTCCTACACACCCTGGGCTCTGTTTTGAATAAAATATTGTCAAGGGATATAATTCCGGAAACATGTTCACTAGTTGACATGAGAAGTGCATTATTTCACTAATATCTTCTTTTTGAAAGCTTCGTTTATGTACTTTTTTCTTATCTTGCTGCGATTTATCCTGTGTAATTTTATCTTGCTACGATGAATTTGTGTTGCTTCTTTTGACTATTATGCTATTTTTTCTGTTCTTCTGCTGTGTTCGCAAACTCATGTATATACGAAATGTTTTTGCCCTTGTTAAATATCCAGAACAATACCATGTCATTTTTACTTTGCGTTTTCGCTGTATGCCTTGTGCAGAGGGGCAAGGACGTCCCTCAAGTGATTGTGTTCAGTCTTTGGCGGGGCTAACCGCACCGTTAATTTTTGGCGATGTAAATAAATTTCACTTTGACTTTAATTGTGTGTGGCCCGGGCAACCGCCGGAAGCAGTTGTGGCGCTGCCTCCTTAAGCGCCCCTTCGGGAAAACTCTTTTTGGGCAGGTGTAATACCTGCCTGCATGCATCCTTGAATGAGATCCTTTCTTTTATTTTTCTTGCCACAATTTGTTTCTTCTTCTTCCATGATGGACACGACCACGAGTCTGCGGCGAGCTCACCATCGCAGTTGACACAGTGTGAAGGTTTACTGCATGTTTCGCAGGAACATTCTTTGTTACTGCACTTGGCGCAAGTCAGGTGGCCTCGAAAGTTCTGTGAACTGTGGCCGAACCTTTGAAACTTGAAGCATTCGAGAGGACTGGGCACGTATGGCCGAAAACGAAGTTTGGTATAGCCGGCGTCGGTGGACTGGTCACTTTTTTTAAAATATATGCAAACTTTGATAAATAATTATGTTCCTAGTATCGCTGTGAAGGAACAGTTGTCTTTATCTTGGTTCAACAATACTCTTAAATGCCATAACGAGAAGAGAAAGATACTTTTTTACTATGCTAAGCTTTCCAAAACCTCATATGTGTGGGAAAAATATTTTACAGTCGCAAAACAGTTTGAGTCCCTTAGTACTAAATTTAAGCGGTCTTATATTATTCTACATTACCTGCTATGCTCAACAGTAAACCCACACCATTTTGAAAAGTATTTAATCAACCGTAATCAAACTTCCCCTTTAGTACATGACCTAAACACTCCCACTGCCGACAGCCGTGTTGTAGAAGCTCTAAATACAGCATTTTCTTCCGTATTCACCAAGGAACCCTGCGGCGAACACCCTAACATTCCATTTTGGAATTATCCACTATGCCCTTGCTTACTTTTGAATCCAACTCCTTGAACCACCGAAAACAACCTGCTCGAGATATAACGTTCTCGTCATAGGCGCACCTAGGGGCTGCACACTGGCAACTCTCCCCTTCCCCCTCCCCAGAAATTGTGGTCTACCCAGCGCCGCCCCCTCCCCCCACCCCAGGTCAATTGCTTGCTCCCTTCCCCGAAAATAAATTCCTGGCTGCGCCATGGGTCTTCACCAAATGCACGAGTCAAATTGGCATGAGCTTTCGCGGTCGTTTCGTTAGGTGGTACCCAGAAGTTGATCGCGTGGCGCTGTTCACCGAGATTGCCATGGTTCACAACCAGCACCCTTGGAGGCGATGTAACAGTGTCTCATGTTTTAATTAACCTCGCTACCGCCACATGAAAGTGAGTGTAATGCGATGTCTGGTGTTGTTGGTAAAGGACGATCCACGTGAAAATAGGCTACCGAAAAGCCGCCTATCCGATTCAGCAAAAATAGTTTCTAGCCACTAAGAAACGCATGAAATAAGCAAAATAAAAATAAAATCGAGACAAAGAAAGAAAGGAAGCAAGAATAGTGCAGAATAGAGTGTCACTTTATTAGGGCGTAGCCTGCTAAGTAATATAAATCGCGTTCTATTGGCGACAATACGAGCATCCCTCGCCGGGAGCGTTACAAAAAACATTAACTCTTATTACCGATACCACGGCGCCGACCCGCACGGGCACATCAACGGCACTGGACACGACGCCGGACTTGACGGGAGTCCGAAACATCCCTCAAGCAACGTGGCGCAATACCTTTGAAGATCTCGGTAGTGACCACATGGTCATATCAACACGAATTCCTCAGGCGGGTACACCCCCTCCTCCTAAGCTATTCAACTGGACGGACTGGGACAAGTTCTGGAAGCAGCCAGTTGAACAGAGAGGCGAGGAGACCATCGATGACATCGAGGCATGGATGGAGACGCTCAATGACGACATGAGCAAGGCGATACAGACGGTCGCAGCCGAAGTCCTGGTTGACAAGATCGACAGCCGACTAGCCCCCCTCTGGAAAGCCAAGATATCACTACATGCAAGATGGAAGAAGCAAAGGCACAACCGAAAGCTTCGTAAGGAGATCGCACACATCAATAGCCAGCTTGAAGAACATTTCCGGACCTTAAGCCGCCAACAGTGGTATGACATCTGCAACGCAGTCGATTGGCAAATCCCCAATGAAAGCACTTGGCCTCTCCTTCGTCACCTCTTGGGGGTAACGCAGAGCAAGTGTGCTCAGCGAGCAAGTCTGCAGCGCCTTTTGCACAAACAATGGGCTACCACGAGGGATCAACAGCTCGTGACACGCCTGCTAGGCAAGTACTTCCCTCAACGACCCGATGTTCAACACGGACATTACACTGGAGAGACAAATGCGACACTCGATGAAGAATTTCATGAGTGAGAGATCCGCGCAGCTCTACACGACCTTAATGGCAAACCTAGTCACTTAGTCCCGACAAGGTTATGAACGCGACTCTACGGAACCTCGATGATGCCTCGATAACCGCTCTTACGGCATACATCAACAAATTCTGGCGAGCAGGTCGCATCACAGAGGCGTGGAAACGCTCTAAGGCATTCCTGATACCGAAGCCAGGCAAGCCGTCCACCCTTGATTACTTGCGGCCCATTTCCCTCACATCCTGCGTTAGCAACGTGATGGAGCACGCGTTCCTCTCCAGTATCAACTACCACCTCGAGGACACTGGAGCCTACCCACCCACTATGGTGGGTTTCCGGTCACACCTCTCCACTCAAGACGTCATGCTCCAGCTCTATCACCAGATTATCAATGACCCAACTAGCCGCAACCGGACCATCCTCGGCCCAGATCTGGAAAAGGCATTCGACAATGTAGTACATGCAGCAATCCTGAACCGAATAAACAAGCTCAACATGGGCGAGCGAAGCTACAACTACATCAGAGACTTCCTGTCGCACTGCACAGTCACCCTCGCGGTGGACAGCATCGCATCAGACGAACATGCACTAGGAAGCACCGACACTCCTCAAGGGTCGGTCATATCCCCGCTCCTTTTCAACCTCGTGATGCTGGGTCTCCCGGTCTACCTCGACGAGATTGACGGCCTCCATAACGCCTTGTATGCTGATGACATCACCCTGTGGGTCTACAAGGGCAGCGATGGTCAGATATAATGCACCTTACAAGCAGCGGTCTCTGCAGTCTAAACCTATCTCCAAGACACAGGTCTCCGACTATCTCCACTCAAATCGGAGCTGCTCCTCTATTACCTGCGCCGCCGGCCAAAGCCTGCATGCAAATCGCGCCAATGTGACGAAATAATCCTCTATACGCAAGACAGCTGCTGTATTCCCCGAGTCCCGAAGATACGCATCCTCGGCATGCATAAAGCAGCCAACGGATCAAGCATAGAAGCTATCCGCAAGGTCGAAGGCAAGGTTACAGCGGCTACCCGTCTGATCAAACGCATTACAAACAAGCACACGGGCATGAAGGAGGACAGCGTCATGCGCCTTATACACTCCTTCGCAATCAGTCACATTACTTATGGGACTGACTTCCACAACTGGAACGTCACCGAAAGGGAGAAAATCAACACCCTTATTGGCAAGACTTAGAAGATCGCCCTTCGCCTACCGGAGTCCACAAGCACTGCTCGCCTGCTACAGCTGAGGGTATACAACACGCTTCAGGAAATCCTGGATGCGAAAAGAGCCTCGCAACTCGAACGCATGTCGCTGACAGTCGCGGGCCGGTACATCCTGCAGAAACTCGGCTTCAATTACCACGTCCAATGAGCTGTCTCTGACAGCTCATTCGATCAGACCTCTGCGACACGCTGATTGTCGCCCCTATCCTTCGAAACATGCAACCCGAATACAATAGGGGCCGACACCAGCCTCGTGCCAAGGCACTGCTGCGTTCCTTTGGTGGGAAGAGGACTACGCGCTTCGTAGACGCGGCAGAATATACAGGAGAACACCGGTTCACGGCGGTAGTCGTAGACGTTAACTCCCGGCTTACGCACACGTGCAGTGTCACAACACAATACCGAGAAACAGAGGAAGAGGTAGCGATTGCGCTTGCGCTTACCGACCCCCTCTGCGAAATAGCTCTTAGCGACTCACAATCCGCAGTTCGTAACTACGCGCGGGGTGCATTTCCTCCAAATCTCTCCATATCCTAAGGAAAGCTGGTCGACCACACTTCGATAGCAGCGCGATGATGTGGTTCTCAGCGCACGTCGCCACCCCCACCAACGAAGCCCCCCCTAACGAGGTGGCACAGCGCTCTGCGTGAGAACTGACCCGCCGTGCAGAATCGGAGACCACCTCTTCGAGTTCGGAACTCCTGATTCCAAACTCGGTAGAACGCTTGGTCGGATACACTGACATTACCAAGCGCTATAAGCTTGCCAGCCGGATATTGCCCCCACCTAACCCCAAACTAAAACGTCGCCAGGCAGTCGTCTGGCGACAACTGCACACGCAAACCTTCCACAGTGCGGTGCGGTTGCGGCACATTTTCCCCGCGCAATACCAGAGTGCTCTTTGCAAGTTATGTCAGGCAAGTAGAGCGACGCTCTCACACATGTTGTGGGAGTGTCGTGTTACATCAGCTGCAATTGCAGCAGCTCCGGAGGCTCTTGCGTCGAAGTGGGCCGCCACCCTGCGCAGCTCCAACCTCAACAGGCAAGGGTGGGCAGTCCCGCAGGCCCGAGAGGCGGCGACGAGGCAAGGCCCCGAAGTCGCCTCATGGTAGACCTGATCCCGAGTCGTTAAACTATGCCGGATGTAAAATAAAGTTGTTTCCATCCATCCATTACAAGAATAGCCTCGATAGTTGAGTCACGGCATAAAAATCAAAAGGCCACGTGAAGAAAAAGCATTTACAAGTAGTACGAATTCAGGTAAACGTGTACAGACTCAGATAGTGAGCACATTCACAATGAATTGTCTTTTAAGGAGACTGCACAAAGTCGCGATCTGCTGGAAATTACGAAGATCTGTGACAGCATGTCTTTATTTTTCTGTGCACGACCAGAGTCCAAGGGCCCACTCCACAGAAAAAGTACGCCTGTCGAGCCGATCGGTGGAAATTAATGAAGTCACAATGTTTACAAAAAGTGCCACGAGATGTTCAATGAGCGCACACCAGATTACTAGAGCCACTCTCCGTCTTTATCGAATAATACTTGTATTATGCTGCAAATCTTGCCACAGCTGTCTTAAACATGACAACTCCATGTTTCTGTGCGTATAATGGTTTGAGTTATACAAAACTAAGGACACCTTGAGTAGTGTGAATTGATGTTCAGCCTACTAGTGCGTCAAGACGCTGAAGCGTCGTAAGAAGAAAATTCCTAGTTAACTTCCGCTTTTTAACCATCGTAATAGCACGATTTGATATTGAAATTTTTAATGAGCTTCGAAGAGTCATTACAATGCGTGACGTGAAGCGTAGTAGGAGAACTGCTTTCTTTATTTTTATCGTTTTATGTTATTGCAGACTTCTGCTATTTGTGAAAACGACTCTTTTATTGTTACGGAAGAGCAATCATGCAGTCTGGTTCCTCTTCGTACTTTCCTGTATCAATTCTTCGACCGTCATGCGTGACGTGATAGCTTCGGCGAATAGCAAGCCGTCGCATGTCGGGGGCCGCCGTCTCGAGGGCCTTTCACAATTTCGCTCTTGTCTCACGCCTGCCAGACGAGCGCTCGCGGATCGAGTCCCGCACCAGACGAACGACGTCACCTGCACATCCCCAGGCGATGGTGATGCCCGAGCCTCCGTGGCCGTAGTTGTGAATGACCGGAACCTTCGGCGAGGCGAGAGAAAAAAAAATAAAGGACATTTCTCCTTACGTAAACGTTGTATCATTTCTAACACAACAAAGGGCACCCGTCCTGAACTTGTGTTTTCATCCTTGACTGAGTTCACGCTACTCCGTTCTTTTTTGTCCGAAGCAGCCAGCTCGTGGTTTTTCGCATTGCAATTATCAGAGCAACCTATTAACTAGAGCAAACCATTTGAGAATGCCGACTTCGTAAGCCATCTCAGCAGAGGGCAGCAAACGCACTGCTACATCTATTAAATACAACAGAATGGCACAAATGGCTGCAGTGTGAATTACTGTTCGTCGTGGTGGCACGTGGTCATGTGCTGTGATAGCTTGCGTTGACCGTAATCCGCTGTGATCGTGTATCCGTGGCATCTGGTTATTATTTTACAACGAAGCTGTCTATGGCTGGGATCCGGGCATTTCTTAGTGACGTAAAGTTGACAGAAAACAATGGTGGGCCGATCCCGGAGGCAGTGCAGGACCGAGCAATGGCTCATACTCCCGTATGCAAGGAAAAAATGAAATGGCCCATAACCACGTATTGCAGACGATACAAGCAATCAGCAAAGTGAAGCGAACAGTGCAGCCATTCTTTGAAATCACGCATACAACATACAAAACAGCATATTTTTCAATAAAGAACAAGCTCAAACCAATCATCCGAACCACCTAATTGATGTTAAGGCACTCCTGATAACAATGCGAAGCACGTACGTAGAGCTCCCTGAATACGTTTCCCGGTAAAGATCACTGTTGCGCAAGTTGCCGCGGCGACGGCAGCTTGCGACGTGGGTAGTGACATCCCTAGCCTTTCGTATATAGAATAACTAGCCTTGCAACCAATTTCAATTTTGTTGTAGCACCGCTATGTGCGGCGGCGCGCTGTCAAGATAACAATTACTTCTATTACTACCATTGCTCTTAAGCCCTAAAGCATTGCATACACCCTCAGGAGTTGTAGTAGTGGTTTTCAACAGCTTCGCTGGACATTCACTTCCACAGTGCCGGGATGGCGAGTCAATTTTTCTGATCATTCCATTTCACTCATTTACCCAGTCGAGGGTAGCAAACCAGATAGTAAGTTGTGGTCAACTTCCCTGCCTTTCTCGTCTACTTCCTCTCTCTCTCTCTCTCGGAACAGCCTGGTCTAGCAATCAAGTCCTGCTAAGGGCAACGCCGGGGGAAAATACTGCCGACTGGCACGCCTCAGTAACTTTATAGCCTACTCTCGCTCGGTACGTCGTACCAAACGACCGACCGACCAACTAACTGATCACTGAAACGTTCTGTTGCTGACTAATCTCGATAGAATAATTTAATGATCGATAAATCAGCTGTATGATGCATATACCCAAAGACTGATTAGTCGACTATTTAGAGAATCGCCAATATTTATTGTATAGATTGTCTATGGTATACGCTTGTGTCTTCTACATGCGATATTCCCGAGAAAAATATCTATCTTTAAGCAGTTAGGAGACCGTAACGTGAGATCCAGAAGGAATAGTGCAATGTTAATAAAAAGAAATTTCCAGCCGATTTTTGTAGTATCGGTCATGCGATCGCCACGCAGAGCGCCACTTGAAAATTTTAAAACAAGGAACGCTAAGCATTCGCAGCACGAAACACTGCAGCTGCCATTGGGGGCAACTGTAGAAGGCAGAAGGTGTGCCGTCGCTTGAGATTTCGCACGAATATCGCTTTTCGCTTTCAATATGGAAGCGGGATTGTACGCTTGCTTGGTCCGCAGGGCGGTGAATTCAAAACCGGCGCGCAAAAGACGCCCCGGCCTTTTATGCCATGGCCCCTTACCATTGGTTTCTGATGCCTAGGGTTCTGTAAAGGCCCAATGAGCAAATGCATGCCACGATATTAAAGAATAAACATGCTGGTGTTTGCACGAGTCAGACTAATAAGAGAGGACAAAGTTTCACAAGTATTTGTCGTTTATGTAAACACTAGAGCTTCACAACGAGACAATACATTGTACACTCTAAATGCTTAAACGATGTTGTTATGTCGAGGTCTCACATTTTGCAGCTACAAACATTCGTAAGCTGTTCACAACTTTCTTCGCTGCTTGCTTCACGGGTTTCATTCATATGAGCTTCTCGATTTACATATTCACTACGCTTCTTATCATGTGTACTGAACTAATTCTGGGCTTCGACGCAAGCTGCATTACGGGCTGTTTCTTAAGTGACATTCGATATCGAGCACGTCGCGGGTGGATTTCACCGTCGCTGAACGAAAACGATTGTAACACTCTCCTTTGTTTTAATACAGGCGCGTGAGACTGCCACTTCAGAAATAGCTTCGAGACGCTGAGCGCGTTCCATCGACCAACCGATCGCGGCCGCGTACGTGACCAGCAGTGCAACTAGCTTCGGACGCCAGTAAACATACATCGTCACCCTATACATACAGAGGAACAGACAGATAGGCAAGGGCATTCGTAAATGTCTTCGACAGTTTGGGAACACGAGGAGAAAGTAGTGAGCTGGCAGGACGTGCGTTGTTCCCGCGCCTGAATATTTTATTTGTAGTCAAGAGCTTAAGGGCAGGAGGACCTATCAAGCGCGATATTGCCAGAAAGTAGGCGAAAATGGTCGAAACAGGGATGTCTGTCATGAAAGCTTGCCAGTTTCACCGGAAGGCGAAGCATTGAAGGCGATACCAAGGTTTAGCGTTGCACTGAAGGCGTCTCAAAGCGCCGGCGTCATGAGGGGTGACGCTAGAAGGTACTAAAGCCATTCTAGTTCACTGTAGCGCTGCAAGTGGCGTAGCAGGCGCCGCGCCACCTCGAGCATTCGTATGAATGATACCGCGACAAAATCGACAACGGCGTACTGGCATATCAGTTGTAAAGACAGCGCATGTTCGGTCAGCTCACTTCTTTGTGTTCGTGCCGTCGCGCTACCAAAAGCAGCTACGATGTAAACAAATGCACGACGCTTAGCTTTCCAGCACCGCCATTCAAGACGTAATCTTCTCGCTCGATCCTCGGGGGATTCCTTCCGGGATGGAGGCCCACGTAGTGCCCTATGACCCTGGCATTCTGCACGTTAAACAATTGCGGAAAAAAGAGAGATTGCTTTTTCTGTCTGAGCAGCAAAGGCGCGAGTCAGCGCAAATATTTCGTCCACGCAGTACTCTCACGTATGTCGTGCCGTACCTTCTACTGTCTACACAATACACGCTCCCCCTTATCTCGGTGGTGACCGTAGTGGGTACTGGCACCTAGATTCGAAAGAAAATACGTTCCATTGTCCCGATGACGCCTGTAACGAAAGTTGTTCTTCCATTCGTGCCAACGGTCGCGCTGCAACTGTGTTTCCAACGACGCTCATCTTAATGATAACCTCTGTCTTCATCGCCACCACTTGGGGTACCACAGTTTTGACCTATTGACTATTGGTCTTCGAGGGTCAATAGTCCAATGTTCGGGGGCGAAAGAGATGGCCTATGCATGTAAAATTGCGAAATACTTTATTTTCTACTGGCAGAAAAGGATTGGGCGTGAAAAATTGTCAAACTTTGCAAGAATAAAGCAGATGGAGAAAGTTGGTCAGATTCTAGAAGGTATTGCGTACAGCGATGCTATAATCTGCTACTAGATTAGGGATCTGGCCCGTTCATATGATGCGATTCGAGCTGTTGAGAGGAAGTCATCTTTAACGTTGTGCAGGGGTGTTCATTGGATCCCTCAAAAGTGGCTGCGCGATGCTTCCTGCAACTGTAAAAACAGTATCTATAACATCACAATCTCTATGTATACCCCATAATTTAAAGTAACTAGTGTTTACCGTCCTGAATCTCCTCAGAAAGGCTATGAAGGACGACGTAATACAAATGCAGGAAATAATTTCGACCACTTGGAGCCATATTTTGTAAGATTCTTCCTTTTTTTTTCCGTCTCTCTGTATTTTCTCACTGACTGTGACGCTGCGCTACCCTCAACACAGAGGTAGGCGACTCGGCGGAACAAGAGAACACAAACAGAATCGAAAAAACGTCGTTACGGAAACTCTCTCGCGCTCTATAACGGCGTATGCACGCACGGGCCTATTCCAGGGGTTTAAGAGAGTAGTTATTCATGTCTTTCCCGACTACGGTTGCCAACAATCCAGAATTTAGCGGGACAGTCCCGATATTTCAGTATATGCGCCGTGTCCCGACTTGACGTGGTCAAGACCATGAACTGCCCCAACTTCTGCTTTGTTTTTTACTGGCTAACAATAATGTGATAGCGCAGCACGTCATGCCGCATGTGTACTGGGCGGGCTAACTGCCATGATCCATAGCGATGTATATATATATATATATATATATATATATATATATATATGTATGTATGTATGTATGTATACGCTGGCACTGAATAAACTGATTCCATTCCCGGTTTGGCTGCGTGATGACGTTATAACAACTGGCGACGAAGGTCTTGCATACCCACGTAAGCGACGGCCTTGGGCCTGCACGGGTGGACAGGCACGAACGGAAGCAAGCGAGCGGAGTTTTCGTCCAGCTTCAAGGCACTGCACGTCCTCCCGGAGTACGGCACCGCCCACCGAACACCCCTGCTGAGGAAGTACTCGGCCACAAGGAACGACAACGGGGCTTGCATCTGGCAGCACGTCCAAGCAAGGAAACGCCAAACTGATGAGTAACGGATATATGTACTTCTGTCGAAATGCCGCCACTGGGAAAGATGTCCGAGTTCGACCCGAAAACGCAAAACTTCGAGTCGTACTTAGAGCGTTTTGTACATTTCTTAACGGCTAATGATATCGTCGACGCAAAGCGCCTTCCCGTCTTTTTGACAGTCATAGGACCAGAGGCTTACGGAGTACTGAGAAGTCTTGTTGTGCCGGCAGCCGCGGGAGAAAAGTCGTACGCAGAAGTTAAACGCCTCCTGAAGGAGCACTACAGCCCCAGGAGTTCCGTAATAGCAGAACGATGTAAGTTCAACCGGCGCGTACAACAGGAGGGCGAAAGCGTGGATGGGTTCACCGTGGAACTTAAACATTTAGTCAGGAAGTGTGACTACGGTGACTTTTTGCAAGACACCCTCCGAGATAGGCTGGTTGCTGCCACACGGAACGAAGAGACCCAGCGTGCTCTGTTTGCTGAACGAGAGCTGACATTTGATGGCGCTTGCAAAATCGCCCTGGATAGAGAACTAGCGGCGCGAGACACTGAACAACTGCGGTCAAGAGAACGAGAGGCACCCATGCTGGTCGTGAAAAGCCGACCACACCAGTATCAGAGACCAGCTAGTCCTAAGCATACTGATGCCCGCAAGAACGAAAAATGCGCAAGGTGCGGCAGGGGACACTCCTCGGAAGAATATTGGTACAAAAACTTTATTTGTCGCAAGTGTTCGGCTGTAGGTCATTTGAAAAGCATGTGCCCAGTTGCTAGAGCGAAGCCAAAAAACATGCATGCGCTCGAGTGTTCTGACGAGGACCCGGAGCAGGAACTGTACCATGTCATTAACACCGACTAATCATCTTATGAAGTGAGTGTGGAAATAGAAGGGCGTACACTGTATATGCAAATTGACACGGGAGCGGCTGTCACAATTGTCCCGGAGCAAGTGTACCTGTCTGAATTTCCACCCGTAAAGTGTTAACCATGGAAAATGTCGCTTCTCACGTATACTGGGGAGCAAATACAGCTAAAAGGGTAGTGTGACGTGGTGGTTAAGTACAACAATCAGAGCATGACTCTACCAGTGATTCTTGTAAATGACAACGGGAGGAAATCGCCTGTACTAATGGGGCGAAATTGGTTAGAACGTTTGAAGCTTGACTTGCTACAAATTGGCCAGATTGCAGTTGAAGACAGAGTCGCGGGGCTAAAACAGAAGTACCCTTCCGTGTTTTCTAAAAAGCTGGGGACAATACAAAACTTTGAAGCAAACATTGTTATGAAACCGGGTAGCGTCCCTGTATTTTGCCGCGCTAGACCAGTTCCGTTTGCGTTGCAGGAAAGAGTTGAGCGGCAGCTGCGAGAACATGTGGAAATCGGCATGCTGCGTCCTGTAATGCGAAGTGACTGGGCCGCGCCACTTGTCATAGTTGTGAAGGAAAACGGCAGTGTCCGGTTATGCGGGGATTACAAGACTACAGTAAACCCCTCGCTCAAAACAGATCATTACCCCCTACCCTGACCAGAGGACTTGTACACTGCCTTAGCAGGAGGAAAGGTGTCCAGTGTACTAGACCTTTCTTCGGCGTACCAGCAGCTGCCACTCACTCCGGAATCATGACCATTTTTTACAGTAAACACTAGTCTTGGGTTGTTCGAATTTCAGCACCTTCCTTACGGGGTAGCAAGTGCACCCGCTATCTTTCAGGCAATGACGGACGAGGTACTTCATGGCATCCCACATGTAGGCTGTTATATTGACGACGTTATCGCCACAGGGACAGATATCGGCGACTGCCAGGAGACACTAGAACGTGTCTTGCAACGCCTCAGTGAATACAACATCACGCTTAACCTGGATAAATGCCGTTTTTTTCCGAAAATCGGTTACATATTTGGGTCACACAGTGACTGAGCAAGGCATTTACCCTACCGACACAAAGAACAGCGCAATCTTACAAGCACCCGATCCCACTACAGTTACAGAGCTTAAGGCGCACTTGGGAATGTGGAATTTTTACTCAAAGTTTCTCAAGAATGCTTCGACATTAGCAGAGTCGCTGTATCGGCTACCTAGAAAAGAACAAAAATGGTCGTGGACAAAGGAGTGCAGCACCGCGTTTGAAGATACGAAGCACTTGCTAACAAGCAGCAAGGTGGTCACATTCTATGACGTCAAGAAACCGCTCGCAATGCTTTGCGATGCATCGTCATATGGCTTGGGAGCCGTTGTCTTTCACGAGACGGCTGAAGGTGAAAAGCCAATTGCTTTTGCTTCGCGTACACTGTCGGAAGCAGAAAAAAAATACGCACAGTGCGAACGCGAGGCCCTGGGGTTAATCTTTGGCCTAAAGAAATTTCACCGGTACCTGTACGGCCGAGAATTCACTATATATAAAGACCACCAGCCACTGCTCGGGATACTAGGGCACGATAAGCGTAACCCGACTATCGCTGCCGCGCGTATGCAACGCTGGGCTTTAACCCTCGCAGCTTACAGGTACCGGCTCAAATCCTAAGGAAAGGAAAAAATGCTGAAGTGGCAGACGCCTTGTCTAGGCTGCCCCAACCAGGACCGGTGAACGACGAGCCTTCAGATTGCATGTCAATCTTTCAGTGTCTCCCGCTGACAGCAGAGGAGATTGCAAGGGTCTCGAAACGAAGCTTAACTCTATGCCGCGTGGCACAATATAATCTAAACGGGTGGCCTAGACAGCAGGCAGACGAATTGAAATCTTACTATGTTCGCCGCGATGAGCTGTCACTAGAGCAAGGCTGCGTGACGTGGGGCGTAAGAGTCGTAATTCCGGAGCTGCTGAGCGACAGCGTGCTAAACATGCTGCACGAGGAGCACCCTGGCACCAGCCGCATGAAAATGCTAGCGAGGAGTTTTGTATGGTGGCCCGGAATCGATTTGGCCGTTGAACAGTACGTTCAGAGGTGCGAAATTCGCCAAGCAGTTCAGCCAGCTTCTCGGCCGGTTCCTCTTCACCCTTGGCAGTACCCCGTGCAGTGTTGGTCACGCGTCAATGTAGATTTCGCACAGAAGGCTACGAACGTGTTTCTGGTATTGGTCGACTCATTTTCGAAATGGACCGAAGTATGGCCGATGTTGTCAACCTCTGCACAAAAAACATTGGAAAAACTTCGGGGTGCTTTTGCCGCTTATGGCTTGCCCGAAATATTGTTGAGTGACAACGGGCCACAGTTCACCTCGAGGAGTTTGCAGAACTTATGAGCACCAACGGTGTAAAACACGTTCGTATTCCTCCTTATCACGCAGCGTCCAATGGTGCTGCAGAACGAACAGTACAAACCATGAAAAAGGCCTTACTGAAACAGGTGCTCGAGCTTGGGGCCTGGGGTAAGCAGCCGACAGTACAGGAAAATATTGATAGTTTTCTCATGGCCTACCGGAACGCACCGAGCAGTGTGACAAGCAAATCACCAGGTGAACTATTTTTGAAGCGCCAGCCACGCATAAAGCTTTCACGGCTCAAACCTGATTTTGCAAAATCCATGCAAGAGAAACAGGAAAAACTAAACGAGCAGCGCGATTTGTTTCCTGGGCAGGAGCGCAGTTTCGTGGTGAGGGACCGGGTGTTGGTGAAAACTGTGCGTGGTGAACGCGTTTCGTGGGAAGAAGGTGTTGCGATCCAAATTGTCAGTGCTGTGACATATATGGTGGAAGTGTGCGATCAACTCCGGTTCACACACGCCGATCACCTGCGTCCTGGACATGCAGACCCCGGCGAGACGCCCCCGCACGCGGAGGTGGGTGTGAAACAAACGCCACCAGAAGGGCTACCGGCAGACGACCGCACTCCGACACCAACTACAGGCAGACCAGGATGGTCCCACTTCCCCTGGGATACCGGCAGACCCTAATCGCAGAACAACACTAGAGCACGACGAATCAGTACCGCCACCCACACAGCAGCCTGTACCCAAAGACTTGGCGGAGTCGCCCGCGCCAGCGGCGCCAGCTGCACCTAACTCTGAGGAACAGCCACCACTACGTCGTGGTGCTCGTGTGCGCCGGCAACCGGACTTGTTTAGATCTGAGGACTTTAAGTAATTTCCTCTTAATTAGTCAGGTGGTAATGTTAAATTGTTAATTACTGAGTACCAAATCTTAATAGGTGTTTTTCTAGTTAAGTAACCCATGTATTCAATTGAGCGGGAAGGAGTTGTGATAGCGCTGGACGTCATGCCGCATGTGTACTGGGCGGGCTAACTGCCATGATCCATGTGACGTCACATAGCTATATATATATATATATATATATGGTACGCCAGCACTGAATAAACTCATTCCATTCCCGGTTTGGCTGCGTGCTGACGTTATAACAAATAATAGACCAGACTTCTTATTTATAACGCCTGACAGCTCGTTTGCGCATCATTTTTTTGTGTTTTGTTGCACTGTCTTAAGCATGAAGGACTTCTTGTTTTTTGTAGCAGGTTCCGTTTCTGTTGACGGACTCAACCGTTCACAGTTCGTGCACGTTGTTGTAAATTTCGACACATGGTAAGAAATTTTTTAAAATCAAATTTGGTGGCTGCTGGCTCTTGGCACTGACAAGGCCGGCCGCCAGCTATGCCCCCCTTCCCGAATTCCTCCACATGAGAGTTGGCAACCCCATTCCCGACAAACCTCCTCGCCATCTTCCTGGAGCAGAGCAGCACACCGTCGCTGCTCATGCTCCCAAAGATCCATCGTCCCTCCCTGTCCATAAAGAAGCTTTCGCGGCGACGGAGCAAACATTTTAATACGACAGCGTTAAAAGGCCCCGTGTCCCCGAAAATCTGGTGTCGAACGTCCTTCCGCCAATAGGATTTTCAAACCACGTACACCCAGGCCTTGCATGTGGCGCAAGGAAACCACTGAACTAATTGAAATTCTGAAGCTGAAGTACGCAAAAAAATTGTAAAGTACGCCTCACACACAATCTACAGACATGATAGCGTCGAACTGTAATTTGACTATACCAGAAAACATAATTCTGTTACGCGAGAACTCAAACAAACTCCTTTTCCAGCGTTTCTACCATAAGTAGACCGGCCACGGCGACCACCATATGCGCAGGCCGACGCGTGAGTATCTAGGGGGCCATGGAGCTGCGCGCCCGGTTACTTGCAACACATCAAGATGCCGCTAGCTTCCACCGCATCGCGAGATTTTGTGGATTTTGTAGGGATAGTTTTTGTGACGGATGGACGTGTTCTTCCAGGGCTCTGTGGCGGCGACGAAATCATAAGTTTTTTGTGTGTGTGTGGATGCTTCGAGCTTGCTTGCGTTTTCGATTTGCTGATTTTTTTAGCCTTTAAATAATAATTGGGCAGTTTCCATTGTTTCTCTCTTCCTTTTTTCGTGTACCAGGGTGCGTTTCGTGTATATTTGGTTTTGCAGGATAGTCAGAGTGTCCTTTAGCGCCACGTGCTTCAGTACGTGCAACCGGGTGGGACGTTAAGTCTTTATAGCCTTTAACAGTGTCCTGGAAGTGGCAAGACTAATAGCTATTAGTGGTTTTACTGTGTCTGCTTTGATATCGGGATTACTGCGTTGGTAGGAAAGTGAGAGTGTGGCCGCGTGGTTGAAGACGTGTAAAAACATGGCATACTTTAAGTCTTTGCGGCATTGATAACTTTTAAACATTGAAAAAAAAAGCTTTGCGGCATTTGAAGATTTAAATACTGTGCGTATCGATTTTCGCTGGAAGGTACGGGCTCTGCATTGTTATAGTATTATAGTATTTGCATTAGAAAAAACCGTGCAATACATAGTAAAAAAGCAGGGAAAGCGTGCAGTGTGCGGGGGGTCCCTCAAGGCAGACGAGGATGAGAATAGAGAGGGAATCAAGTGAATCGGCCCGCAGTGTGATCTCGATGCTAGGCTGAAGAATATGGAGGCTTTCCAGGAAAAGCTTGTCAAACAGGTTGAAGAGCTCAAAAATGAGCTAAATAGGGAATGCGATGCACAGAAGGTAGTGGAAAAAAGACTTGAAGCAGCCGAGGAAAACCTGGACAGGGCTGCCATTGTGAACGAGAATGGTTGTAACAATGGAATGCAGTCCCCCGACGTGACAGGAGAGCGAGTGCCAGCAAAGCAGCTGAAATACGTGCAACGTAGGGAGGGGGTAGCTGGAAAGAGCGGCACCTACCTTGAGGCCACCAGGCCAATTAAGCAGGAGCGCTCGGGTAAACCCCCTTGTTAGGTCAGAATCACGCGGAAAAGGACAAATCGTAGCAGGGATTGAAAGGAGGGAGTAAAATGGTGATTACCGCCGGCGACTTAAACATGGCTAGCTGCTGAGAAGCAATTCTGGAGAGGGTGAAAGGCGATAAAAGAGTGCCTGTAGGAACATTTCCAGGGCGGACACTGGGTTCTGTCATGGAGCGAGCAAAAGCAAAGCTCGCGGGAAATGCCCACGTGCGCAACCTTGTCATAGTAGCACGTGGGCTAAATGACGTTCCAAACAGGAATGAGACAGGACTAGGTCGAGCGCTTGGTGAAGGGCGTAGACGACTTGCGCGAATTATCCCCTCAGGCGCAGATCCTGGAGTGCACGGTGCCGGTGGTGCATGTACGTCACAGTCACGCAAGGAGCCGTAGTGGCTGCTAATGAGGCGATATGCAAAATGAGTCGAGACAAAGGTTTTGAGGTTGTCGAAGTAAACAGGGAGGTGAGTAGGTGCGGCCGGTGAGTAGGTGCGGCCGTTATCCCCTTCAAATACAGGCTTGGACGAGAAGTGGGCTGGCGACTTGCTGGTCACACTGTTGCTTTTTTAGTGCCCACGGGTGCTCAGGAGGCTAGAGCAGGTAGTAATGATGAACGTCCCCTAAGGGAACGTTAGAATAGCATCACCGCCAATAACAGAAAGAGAGCTCAGCATGCGATAGGCTACATACACATGCAGGCCGACAGAAGAAAGGAAAAGTGAGCAGAGATTCAGGAGCAGTTAAATAGAGAACAAATTGGGGTGTATGCGGTTACAGGAACGCACCTTAGAGACCCGGAAGAGCCGCCAGTCATTGAGAATTATGTTTGGCAAGGGATCCACAGAACTAAGTCGGAAAGAAAGGCAGGGGGAGTCGGAATGCTCATCTATCAGGGAACCGAATGGAAGAGTAAATTCAAAAGGTCAAGAGCATCTTTGGTTATCAGGTAGAATGAGTGGGGAATAAACTTGGCTGGGCGTAATGTGTGGACCGGAAATAATTGCACAGAGAAGAATCAAGAGTTAGTGGAATGAATAAAAGCTGATATTAAGGGTTTTGGGAATGATGCCGAAATTATCCTATTACGTGACATGAATGCCCACATACAGAATCTAGATGGCTACACCGACAATAACGGGAAGTCAATGCTAGACCTTTGTGAGCAACATAACCTCGTTATCGTAAACACAGGGCCCAAGTGTGAAGGGCAGATCACGTGGGAAGTGCGAAACCGGCAATCAACCATTGATTACGGTCTGATGACAGAAGCAATTCATGATGAGTTGAGAGAAATGGATATTGACGAGGAAGGGTACAGCAGCATAAGGAGTGACCATAAACGCATCATTTTGAAAATGTCATATGTGGTTGGGAAAGAGAGCGAGGCGTGGAAAATGGCCAGTCCAAATTCAAACGCTGAACAAATAACAAATATACTCACAAGGGTCGAGGAATAACTTTGCAAATGGCCAAGTAAAGAGAGGGAATATAGTGAGCTTCTAAGTGTAATAACGACAGAAATACGAAAAGAGAAACAACATGTTCGTCCGAAAGCTGGTGGAACAGGGAGATCCAAGAAGCGATCGCCGAACGACAGGAATCATCCCGAGACCACAGGCAGTCAAAGAAGGCGCAGTTGCCGCAGGACGAATTGGCCAGTAAATCGGAAATATAGTGGGAGAAAAAGTCTATGGTCCAAATACTGGTGCAAGCAACGATAAAAGGTGAAAGTGAACGTTGGTTGTCAGAAATACGTGAGAGAAAGAAGGCCACACCTAGAATATTTTGGAACCACGCAAAATTATTATGCAGGATTTGAACAACAATACAATGACATATCCTAGACGAAGATGGAAACAAACTGGAAGGGCAAGCGGTTTTAAATTACTTGCGCAAAGTAACGGCCGAATCTTTCCAAAGCAATGACGAGGTTGTACTTGAAGAAAAAATAGCATGATAGAGAACCATATGGAAAAGGAGCTTGTGCTGACAGATTTCAACTGGAAGAAAGCCAAGGAGCAAATTCCTAAGCGCACAGCCACGGGGCTAGACGAGGTTTCCGTTAGGCTAAAAAATGAACCACGACCAAAAAGTTAGGAAGCTATGGGGAAAGCAGCGGAAAAAACTTTAAAAGATACAAGAATACCAGACAGTTTGCGACACAGTAGAATGAATTTGATTTATAAAGGTAAGGGGGAGAAAGAACTCACTCGTATAGACCGCTAACCATTACATCGGTAATATACAGATTACCAATGCAGGCAATCAAATTAAAGCTGCAAGCATGGGCAGAGAATAATTGCATTTTGCGAAAACTTCAGAATGGCTTCGGAATAGGTGGGCGTTTGGATTATAACTTATTTGTTCTCACTCAGTGTATTGAAATATCAAGAATAGAAAGCAGACTGTAATATGTGGCCTTTTTAGACATTACAGCATCGTATGACAACGTAGACCTTTTGTGGGATATTCTGGAAGGGGAAGGCTTAGGCGACAATTGTCTATAGCTTTTGAGATAGATTTACCTAGAAAATGCCGTTTGCGTTGAATGGGAAGGGATGAGGAATAGGGCGAAATCGATATAGGCAATGGACTAAGGGAGGGTTGCCCTTTATCCCCACTGCTGTTTATGATGTGCATGGTGAGAATGAAGAGGACGCTAGCAGGAAGTAATATCAGCTTTAATCTCTCATACAAAAGCGGGTAGAATAGTGGAGCAGGAGCTTACAGGTTTATTTTATGCGGACGACATTGTGTTGCTCGCTAAAAAGCAAAGTTATTTGCAACGTCTGGCTAATATCTATGGATAGGTGGGCGAGAATTTAGGTTTGAAATTAAGCCTTAGGAAATTAGGCATTTTGGTATTTAATAAAAACGGTGGACAGGCAGTGGCAATACAGGGCCAGTAAATACCTCGGGTAAAAGAATATAAATATTTTTGTATATGGATAAACGAAGGCAATATATATATGAAAACAAAGGAAAAAACAATAACAGTAAAAGGGAAGATAAATGCAGCCATAATGGAAGCACAGAGCGCTATGGGGATACAATAGGTCTGAGGTGCTCCGAGGTATGTGGAAATGTGTAATGGTTCCAGGACTTACTTTTGGAAATGCGGATGTTTGCTTTAAATCAGGGGTACAATCAGAACTCGATGTGAAGCAAAGGTCAGTGGGTCGCCTCAAATTAGGCGCTCACGGGAAGACTACAGATGAAGCTGTTCAGGGTGATATTGGCTGTACTGGATTTGAAGTGAGAGAAGCTCGCAGTAAAATTGAGTTTGAAGAACTACTGAGGAATATGGAAGAAAGTAAATGGGCTGGGAGATTGTTGAAGTATCTGTACAGGAAAAGCATTGATTCACAGTGGAGGAAAAGAACTAGGAAGCTCACCAGCAAGTATGCGGCCTGTAGGGTGGGCAACACAGTGTTACGTTTCGCCTACGACGCGCGGTTTAGCCGGCGCGATTGCAACAAAGCGGCAGACATTTTGGCCCGTTCGGCGTCGCCGCTACGCTCCCCGCCAGGCGTTTCCAGGCGTTTCCAGGCGTTTCCAGGCATGTTCCGATGCCACGTGTCTTCATGTGCGTGTGTGAGTGTATGTGCCATTGTGCCCGACCAGAGGCGCTACGAGAGCAGAGGTTACCTTCTCCTTCCAGTCATTGTGCCCGACCAGAGGCGCTACGAGAGCAGAAGTTACCTTCTCCTCCCAGTCTTTGTGCCCGACCAGCGGCGCTACGACAGTATGCGTCACCTTAACCCATTGTACAATCACGTGCTCGTCTATTGAGGGGTTCCTTCTTGCCCTCAACTGCGAGAGTATAAAAACAGCTGCCCCCGGACGCCAAAAGGGAGGGCTCCGATTTCTTCTGTTGAGTAAAGTGCTCTCCCGTCTCTCTACTTCGGTCAACCTGACCGCCAACTCTTTGCGATGTTAAAATAAACAAGTTGTTTTGTTGTTACCAGTCGACTCATGCTTTGCCGGGACCTTCGGATGCTTCCAGTTGTACCCCAGGCCGCCAGGCCAACGCTACCCTTGGGGCTTGCGACCCAGGTACAACCACGGGCGTCAGCGCCGAGTTCCCAACAAATCGTACCAGCGGTACGACCACAACAACCGTTGCCATCGGTGCGATTCAAACAACAGCAACAAAGAACGTCAAGCGGAAAATCAGAGAGGCTGAAATAATCTTATGGGTGGCGGCAATGGAAAAGAAACCTGCCATGAGCAACAACTTAGAAAGAAAAAACGAAATCAGGAAAGAAACAATTTATGAGAACTCAAAGGAAAGCTCATTACTTTTCGAAGCAAGGTCAGCATGACTTAGAACACGCACTTCTAAAACGAGCCATAAGGACGAAGAAGAAGCATATGCTTGCTGCAGTAAAGATAGGGAAATGATGGAGCATGTTTTATTAGAATGTGAAGACGTCTGCCCAGCGATCGATTTAGGCACCCCTGGACTCCTTGAAACCCTTGGGTCCTGAGAGCGCAGGGGAAAGTAAACATGTCCGCAATAGAGATAAGTAACAGGCGGTTGGAAGGTTGCTGGAAGAAAAGTATAGAAACGACAAAACACGGGGATGTACAAAAACAAAGTTCGCAATAGGGAGTCAGTAAATTTGGTTATGGAAATTCATCATGCGGTTTGCTTTCTTTTTTTAACCTAGATACGACATAAGGCAGTATAATAGCAAAAGGTTTGGTGGCGCAATCCACCTCCTTGTTCCAAATGGGACGCTCATGACATCTATCAATCCACCGCGGCCCCCACAAGAAGCCGCGTTTCTGTCAGAAAGACTGCCTTCGTGCATAGAATCCGCTGCCAGCGTTTCCCGGTAAACATTGCGGTTACATACGCTCCAATTGCGGGGAAGCGGGAGAAGCAGTCAGGGATCTTCGAATGTTATCACGTTCCATTCTTAAAAGCGAAGCTTAAGCGTATTCCACCTCTTTTTCTGTCCCCACGATAGATCGACAGCACTGCGATACCGGATGAAGGCGTGATGTCCCCGTCATGTGGCATGGTCTCCTTTGGACGTGCCGGTGGACTTATCCCTTGTATAAAGTCACCCTACCTAATTGCGTCCTTATCGAAGGGATACGATGCACTGTAAAAAATGTTTGCACCCTTTTGGACGTGTCCGTCTCCACAAATTATAATGGTCATCTGTCTTGCGTGTCTTTGTTTAACCCTAAGCACCCGGTACCTGCAAGTCATGAACAACACGAGCGTTAACATTTCCGATTCTTGACAGAAAAGCTCTACACTCGCCATCGGCCCGCATGTTTAGATTGTTCAACCTTCCAAATCACCACAAATATTGAAACTGCACAACCTTCGGTATTATCCCATATATGTTTAGACCAATATGCTCGGAATCGACAAACACTTTTAGACTGCGCTATCTTTGAGGTCAGCCCACGGCAATGGTCAGATGGTCGTCACAGAAAACTTGGTTGACCTCGCCACGATGCAGGACAGACAAGGAGTATTGTTTTGAGAGAAGATGCACACTAAAGGGTGTAATGTTTTCGTGGTGTAGTTCCCGGCCCACCATGGCGAGCGCTACATGCCACGATACTGAACTGTTCGAGCTGAATGCTGAACTGTCTCATGAACTAGAAAAAATTGCGCTCCGAGGTTGAGGGACTGCGAGAGAGTGTTTCACTGTTTAACACTCTGTACGAGGAAATGTAAAAGAACCCGGAGACACTAGTTTCTGAGAATAAGACGTTGAAAAAATCAAACGAACAGCTGTCAAAGAGGGTGGCGGGCCTTGAGCAATATTCTAGACTGAATAATACTGAAATTAAAGGTGCACCTTGCACTGATGATGAGGACTGCGTCGCAGTCATTCAGAACAATGCAGAAAAAGTTGGCTGTCCTTTTACGCCCAGTGATGTTGACATCGCCCACCCTGTTAATTCAAAGCGCGGCAAGAATGGAACCGTTCGTTTTTGCTCGCGGCTGAAAAAATCCGACTTTCTGAGGAAGGCTAGAAGGGCTCTTCTGACAACGACAGCACTTGGCTTTTCGCAGGAAAATAAGGTTTTTGTAAACGAGCACGTCATCCCTGAAAATAAACGCCTGTTTGCGCAAGCATTCGCACTCAAAAAGGAAATGAAGTGGATGTTCATCTGGACCGATAACTGCCGTATCAAAGTTAGAAAGACTGAAAACAGCAGAGTGTACACAATAAGGGATGACCGTGACTTACCAGTCATCACTGAGTAGTCCCCCTCGTCGCAGGGTTGGAAATCTATGCACGCAAACATGGAATACAAAGAATTAATTCTACCCAAAGAAATCAAATACTGCAATTCATAATGTGAATCTGTCCTACACATCAACGTGCGCTCTGTTTTAAACAAGGAAGACGATATCTCACTTTTTCTCGATCAATTTCCTTTGATATTCGATATTATAATGTTTTCTGAAACATGGTACACCTCAGAATGTAAAATGTTCCAGCCGCATGGTTACCAAAACTTTTTTGTAAACCGCGCAAACAGGCGGGGCGGGGCGTGGCGCTTCCTGTGACTAGGCATAAAAATTGTGAAATACTATCTGAGTACAGCCGTTCAACTCTTGACTATGAGATCTTAACACTGAAGCATAAAGATCGAATCACTTCTGTTGTTTATCGTCCTCCTAGCGGAAATTTAGCGCGCTTCATTGAATTCTATGAGGCTTTCTTACAATATGTTAGTAAGCAAAACTATAGGCTTGTATGCGGTGGTGACTTAAATATCAATGTTTTAGATGATAAATGCTCGCAAGATTTCTATTCTGTACTATCATCATGGGGTTTTGAAAATTACATCGGTACGCCAACAAGAATCACGTGTTCCTCCTTATCTGCCCTTGACCTTATAGTTACAAATATAGACACTGCAGTGTATAGTGCTGGTACGATTGCATCGGACCTTAGTGATCACTGTCCACATTTTCTTATGTATAGTAATGAATCCAACACGTGTAGAAACTCGACTACGGCATTTAAGATACAGCTTATCACACAAGATAGGCTTGAGTCTTTTTAAAAGAAGATAGCTAGTCGCGACTGGTCATCTGTGTAGGAAAACCAAGATGCAAACGACGCATACAATATTTTCATCGATAGCTTTACAAGAATTTACCATAAGCATTTCCCCTATAAAGTTATAAAATCTCCAAGAAAAGCTAGAAAACCATGGATCACTAAACAACATTTGAAGATGGTTAAAGAAAAGCATCACAAGTACCATTCATTTTTACGGACACGTTTTGAGATCGCATTAAAAGAATTTAAAATTTATAGGAATCGGTTGAATGCTGAGCTCAAGCAAGCAAAAAATACATATTATGAAAGTATTTCTTATGAAAGTATATTATGAAAGTCGACAGCAGCCGGATGTAACGTAGAAAATAATCAATACTTTACTGGGTCGTAAGAACAAAACCAGTGTCCCGAATACAATAATACAAAACGGTTGCGTACTCAGCGGTAAATCACTTGCAGATTTTTTCAACGAGCACTTTGTAACCACCACCTTCGCATACGGCGATCCCACAAATAGACCCTCACCACCAAAGGTATACTTAACACTGTTCAGCAAACCATTTTTATGCAGCCCATTGATGCATATGAAGTTTACAGTACCTTCGCTAGCTTAAAAAATAGCAAAGCAGTCGATATTGAAAGTGTACAGGTAAAGCCCATAAAATACTGTTTATGTTACATTTCTAATTTACTGGCACATATATTCAACCTAGTGTTGCAATCGGGAAGCTTCCCAGAACGTATGAAATGTGCCAGGGGTTCAGCAATCTTTAAAGGTGGTGATCGAAATGTACCGAGTAACTATAGGCCAATATCTGTATTGCCTGTTTTTTCTAGGGGTCCTGAAAAAATGTGATATATGTGGTATGAAAAATGAGATATATTATGCCCTTTTTCAATTCACTCCTTAACTACTGTGCATTAGTCTGGTGCATGACAAATAAAGCCAATATAAACAGACTTTTGATATTGCAGAAAAAGATTATGCGCCACATCGGAAACCTAGAACCTTTGTTACGACTAGAGATGCATATAAGTTGTTTAATATTGTAAGAGTAGATCACCTTTACATACCGTTTATTATATGTGATGCAATTTTCTGAGACATTACTAAAGAACTTCATTGAACGTCTAGCATGCTTAGAACACCGTCAGCCTAAGATACACAGAAGGAAATCTGACAAATGGATTAATCCACATTTCCGTCCATACTGCAACAAACATCAATCGCTAGCCTGCAACTTACCGTTTATTCTCAACAAATATGTAGATATTTCAGGTTACAGTAGGAAGGCACTCAGATAATATTTTGTCCAGTTATGATATGTTGTTTCAGTGATAACATTCCGTTTCCACTGTTTTTTTCCCTCTTTTTTTCGCCTGCATATATGCATTTTGCTGTCATTACTACGGTGCACTATGACAGTAATTTATAATGCAGTCATGACTATTATGTTTTTGCCTCACATATATGTATATGTGTACTACTGTGTTTGATCGTTTGCCAAGGTGTTGTTGCTATGTAAGGTCTTTTGGGCCCCGTCAAGCAACTCTCGTAGCTTTCAGACCAAAATGACCAACCAGTTTCTGTTTCATTTACTAGAAAATAAAGATTGATTTGATTTGATATTATATATCTATTAAGAAGATCGAATGCAATACCCCGTAATTGGTATCTTGATAAATTATTGGATAATAAATCGAACCTAGCATATACCTTTCATTTTCCATGCGTTCAATAACACTGTCTTTGACGTACACAAGAGCCTCTTCTGTGGACCGCTGCATCCGATAGCCACATTTACACGTGTGCTTGTTTATCTTTATCGGATAAACACGTTTCACCGTCTAACAGACATTTTCGCAAAGTGCAGGACGCACCTCCATCGGAAGTTCTCGAAACATATCTATGGTTCTAACTAATGCCTGTTGTCACCGAACCTTGTGTTGTCTAATTTCATGGCGCGACGCGAATGGTGTAGAACTTTTTGGTAGATGCGCGGGCACCAGCGATTACTCTGGAACCTTCGATGATTTATGTATAAAAGCCGACACGCCTTACCCGCTGATAAGATTTTCAACGATCATCCACTGTGTTCGCCGCTATCGTCATTCTTTAAGTTTAGCTTGTTTTTGAGTGCAGAAGTTCGCTCAATAAAGATTCAGGTTGGCCATTTACAGTTTTGCTACTGTGCTCGTCACAATCTCTACCACGTGAGAATATTGACACTGAGGTACTTGATGTCTTTCAAGTTATAATCTATGTATAATCTACTCCAGCTTTGAAGATAATAATCTGTCGTAAATAATGCTTTCAAACATTTATGATATTGCAGCAAGCACTGAAATATCTCATCCGATATACAGAGCTAATCTGAAACCCTTTGATGTGCAGGAATGATGTCCTGCGGATAGCCATTCGGAATCATCGCTGTTGACTGCTACAAAACCTGCTCTAAAACGCTTGGCCATTCTGACCAATGTAAACCTCTTTAAAACAAGCAACAAGTAATCGCCATGGCTGTTTTGAAGCATGCCGACAAAGGGCCAATTAGAATCGAATGCACATTTTCAAATAATTGAAGGCTAGGCATGCCCAAGCAACCTTCACTACACAGATTCCTAGTGAATAGCAGCAATAATCCCAAACTAGCTAGGTCTCATGGCGTGCGTGCTTGGTTACTTGATAGTACACACCGTGAGTACATACACAATGCAAATTCACTCACCCAAGAGACTGTGATAATTAGCGCGGCTGTCCCGGAGGATTGTAGCATACGCAAAGCTAGCACAACCGCTAGTAATTCCGCTAGAAATACTGGTGTGAAGTCGGGAATCCGAATATAAAAAGACCAATCCAATGATGAAAAATTCAAAACACAGCCTTTTCCTCACTCTGCGAAGCATCTGTTGCTATAATTACGTTAGTGTGGAGCTGATTCAAGTGATGCTGGAGTGCGCCGTTAAGAATATGCGAGGGAAGCAGCTTGGCATTACTTGGATATAAGTCATTACAAGTAATAACCAATGAATTTGAGATACTGTTTACCGTATTTACATCGTTTATATGTACATCTGACGGATTCAATAACGATTCCTATATAAGCACTTCTGGCGTGTGAAACCGAGGCCATTTGACTCCAAAAAATTGGGCTCGTTGATTGACCAAGATGGACTGGGACCTCCTTAGTGGGTATTCATAGAGCCTTATGAATTTTTGAACGGTGAGTAGTTTAAACATCACTTCAAGGAAAGATAATCGTGATTCCTTGTAGAACACAGCCTTGGCTACAAACTTTGGTAGCCCCAGACATAAGCGAAGCGCTTCCCGTTTCAGCAAAACTAGTGGACGTTGCTTGTAAGCAGAGGCACCGGAGAATAACACACAGCCGAACTCTAGTATACGTCGGATCATTATAAGTGTGTATTTGCGCATTTCCCATGGATTATACTCAATATCCACATTGCACGGCAAGCTTTTGAATTTATATGTTCAATATGATGACGCCAATTGAGATTTCCATCAGAAATAATACCAAGGTACGTGATTTTTTCCACTTGTGGAATAGTGGCATGGCGGTATGAAACGGATATAATTAGTGGGTCTTGTAGAGGAAAGACAAATACAGCACTCTTATTTACATTAAGGGACAAGCGAATACTGTCCAGCCATGCTTCTGGCTTGCATAAGTATCCCTGTACCACTCGTACAGTGACTGAATATCACTTTCCGAAGCAAAAAACGCTATAGCAGCGTAAACGCACGTGCTTACATAGCGGTAATAAGTAATCCAGCTGACTAGGATGTTAAAAAACGACGGGGATTAAAACTCCCTGCCCTACAAGAACTCAGCAGTCCACGTGTTGCTTTGTGATATGTTCATTTCATGCGCTCCTGGGACAAAAGACCTGGCCTGGCCTATTGTCAAGACACGCCCATTTCTTAGCGGGATGTAATTCCCATTTCCGTTGTAAACATCGTTGCTCCATACCAAAGGCGGCATTGTGGGTTCATTTTCGTGGACATGTTCCTTTCCAGGCGACTTGGCCGAGTATGCGTCGGCACCTATAGGCAACAGTGCTTGGCACTGAGCCAGGAGCTATGTAGCACTAGGCACAGACGCTTCGACTACTTTGGAAACCACGGAAACCAGCTTCAGATGATCGTAAACCTTTCAAGACTATTTCTAGACCAGCTTTTTTTATAACTTCTTAAAAGCGTTTAGAAATCATATATGAAGAGCCCTGGCAAAAGGATTATTTGTCTTTTTTAATCCTATTTCAAGACAAGCTTTTCGAATACGCTTTGAAGAGCTGTTCTAGAGCGTCTGTAAAAAGTAATCAAGCCGGACATTAGCGGACATATACGATGTTTCAACAACGAAGTTGTCTTACTCGTGTCTTCTTTAAGCCGTCTTTATCGTTTCGGATAGTCGCTGTAAAATGTTATGCATCTCTTTCGTGCTACCTGAGTCTAGGGGTCAATGTTACGAGGTTAGAAAAAGCACAGAAGACGACGATGCTCGGCGATTGCACCTGGACTACCTTCCATTTTGTGTGCTGCTGTACAGGGTGTAAATAAACTAAATATATTTAAGACCTAAATGTTTCCCGTAGTAATCTGAGAAAGATTTCGCCATCCACATATTTTCCTCTTCTACAGCTTAAGATGTTACGGGCTCATTGTAATAGCCATTTCGGTTGGCGATGGTGTCCGCCGTCTGGCGGTATCCATCGCAGTAATCGTTGGGAATCAGAAATAAAATACCCGGATACCGCAGAGTCCGAGACCGGGCCCGCTGCGCGGGGTTCAGCTACTCTACCACGGAGCCACGTCAGTTTTGTTCTTCTTTATTAGCAGTTACAAGTGTCCCAGAACAGAAATACGTAAAATTATTCAAATGCCAAAATGTTCTCTTCTCTTGAAGAACATAATTCTATACAAATTTCGTATTCAAATGCAACTCTACATGAGGCAACCAGTCTAACACAAGTATTTCTCACTTTGTTCTTAAGCATGTTTGCGAACGCATTCTTTGAAATATTGGTGCGCTGATACTGCGCCAACGTCTGCATTTCGGACAGCCATATGACATCTCCACACGTTACCCAGTACAATGAGCGTGATTGCACTATAAGGTACTCCGTCTTCCTTATCGATAGCCAAAAACCGGACGCCTTGATGGTGCAGCAGATATCTTTCTTGTGTTCTGCATGTAGGTAAAACTGAAAAGTTTTTGATTTTCAAGCAGGAGCTCCGTCAACTGGGGAAAATCTCTGGAGTTTTCGCACGGCTACTGGCCGTCCGCGCTAGACACTTTCGCGAATTTAAGTTTCGTGACCACTCGGTAAAGTACTGGGGACGGCCCTCTGAAAATTATCAGGATTGCGAACCATACTGACACAATGAAACTGGTAATTTTCGCGAGAAAACCAGTGATTTGAATGGCTGGAATCTGTCAGTATTTGCAAGAGAGGCACTATTGAACATGTTTTTTTATGAGTAAATTGTTGTACGTGACGCGAGTGATACAATGCTCAACAATAAACCATGCCAGCGCGTGCTAGCTTGTAGCGTAAGAAATGCCCCATACACGCGTCCTAGCGCATGGGGTGAACTCGATGCGAGAAATGCGCCGCAAAGCGTCAATACGTGCACACCTTGCAACAGTTGCACAGTATTACTGCAAGAGGCGCGCGACGTAGCAGTAGCAGAGGTAGCGGTACAAAGGTCAATAGAGAAGTCTTGAGGAAAAAAAATTACGGAGATTTGTGAAAAATCCTATAGTGCGAAACATGTACGGCAAAGCTGAATAAATAACCAGGCTAGGTGACTGTTTGTTACCTCACCCCCCCCCCCCCACGTTTCAAGGGGATGCCGAAAAACCGGCATCATCAGCAGTGTTAGCACCGTATCGCGCTACATGTTACGCGATGCTAGATGCGCCCGGCGTACCGTCGATATCTGCGGACTTCGCATTGCAGTTGCATTATTATTGCACCAGGTGGTACGCCATGTAGCAGTTCATAGGTAGTGGTACAGGGAAAATAGAGAAGGATTCAGGAACGAAATGAAGGCTAACATAACGATCATCATCATTAACATCATATCGTGCCACCTGCAGATGATGATGTTGATGAGACTTTATCGCGTTTCCTTTGAAACCAGGAGATGACAAACAGTCACCTAGCCTTCTTGAGTTATTCAGGTATGCTATACATGTTTTTAGACATGTATACGTGTTTATTCAGGTATGCTATACATGTTTTTAGACAGGTATACATGTCTAAAATATACATGTTTTATGTAGACCGCAGAATATACAGCACACCTCACAATAAGCTCACCAGGCCTCAAGCCCTCACGTTCAGAATGCTTCAAACAAACACGTACCCCACGCAGAACAGACTATATCACTACATGCCTGACCTATACAAATCATCATATTGCGAAAATTGCCATAGCAGACTAGACGTACATCGATTGATCTGGCCGTGTGGTCGGACCCACGCAAACAAGGTTCAAGACTTCGCCAGGCTACAAGAAGCATTACGCAGCACAGACCTGGCGGAGCAGCTTTGGGCCGTCCAGCGAGCCCACGATGGGGCCAGGGAGTTACAACTCCCGGTCCCAACGTGGGAGTAGCCCGCTCTCTGGGACGTTGCGTCCCGTAGCTCGCAGGACCTTTAATTAAAGTTATTCTATCCATCCACCCATATACATGTTTTTCATCCAAGTATTTTGTACACATGTCTACCTTGTACAGCAACTTAGGCCAATGTATTATCCGGTCGTATAAATCCCTTCCCTGTTTGTTTTTTCACCAATGCTCTAAACGTGTGTTGATGCTTCGGTCTAGTTTAAATCCAAGCGCTTCTAGGTGTACGTTGCGCACTGGTCTCGCTGGTGAACCCCTTCGCATTCCGTTATGATGCGCTCGGTGGTTCTAGATTTTTCTGCAGCGTACACATACATTCTCCAAATGCGAATGTTTGCTGAACCAACTCGAGCCTTAAATAGCAAGGCACTTCCCTTCGCCTTGTCGTACAAAAGTTCCATTCTAATTTTTCTCGTTCAAGGCCATGGAACTGGCCCATGGTCTTGACTAAGACCATGAACCAATTCGCTCTTTCTTTCTGATACTTGCTGATTCATCCTCGTTGTCTGTCTTCTATTCTGTGTCCACGCTTCCTAGGTACAGATACTTTGGCCGCCCATTTCTTGTGATGCATGTTTCAGTCTTTCTTCAAAACTGCTTTTGCCCTGTGTCTCCGAGGCCAAACGCATGCCCCCTTGCACTGACTAATTTGTGGCTTTGCCGCGGCTTCCCTACTCCGACAATATATTCAATTTTAGGCACAGAATCGCATTCGCGAGGGTTATCCTGGCAACAGGACTCTTTTCCAGATCCCATTACCATTCCGCGCCTCTTTTATGTATGTATATGCCGAGGTGTATATGTGTATGTGTATATGTGTATGTATATGTATATGCCGAGGTGTTTATATGCTTCACTTTGGTTATAACTTGAGGTTGAATTGACATCACGTAATTACTCTTCCCTTCATTAAAAATCATAGTTCCTGATTTTTCTGTGCAAAATTTGAAGCTTACATTTGTCGCTGCGTTGCCACAGATACATCGGCCCAGCGAGCTTGTGTTGACCGGCTTTCTGATCGTATTTCTGTGCCCTGAACATAAAATGTGAACAACAAGTGAGATAGGGCATCCTGCGTCAGTCCACGAATAGATCAATGAAGATCTATTCGTAGCTACTGAATGTGCCTGGCCTGAACCTTCTTCAGTTCACCCCACTTCGATAGTTATCACTTTCGTTACTGTAACTGACCTCCACGAGCTCATCTTATCCTTATCACCGTTGCCTTCGTGGATGCAGTTCGTCTTGCTTTCACACCATCAAAATGCCATCACTTTTTCGGCGGCATTAGTGAAAGGGGCTGTGCTCTTTGGACCGAGGTTCTTGATTATACTGCGATTTCGTGAGGCCCTGCGGCGGTGCTATTGGGAGCATTTTCATCCGAATTTCGATCTCTCACGCCATGCTATAGATATTGCATCTGTTTTCTGGACCTGGATCTGGATCTGGACTGGAACTAGGCTTTCTTTTTAAACTAGGCTTCTCAAAGTTAGCGCTAACCATGTCCGATTTACGGCAGCGCCTCGTCTTCTTCGAAGATGTTACAGTCTATGTCTTATAGAACTGTTAGCTCATTCACCACTCTTATTTCTGTTCTGTACTGTGCCCACGCTTTTTAGGTACAGATATACGTTTTCCATATAGAGAGCACCTTTTGTTCGTGTGATTTTACCTTTTTGGCTTTTTGATCCCTAGGTGCCTGGTTACGCTCTTTTATAGCTCACCTAATTCTTCGTTTCATTACTCAAGCGGTTTCCTCTTTCCAATACAATATTTTTTATACCTGTCGCATAACGTCTACGTTATATTCCCAGACTGTTGTTTAAAACGCCTCGGTTTTATTGTCCATATTGTTGTAATTTATTATTTGCTTTTTAGTCATTTGGGGAATTTTTAGTTTTGCTATTGATTCGTTTTTTACGTTACTATCAGTGCCATATTTTAAGGTTAAACGGTTGTGATCACTACACAGGCTATCTTTTCTCTGTTCATCTATCAACCTTTAATGTAGCCGTTCGTAGACCGTGTCCGAGACGAAAGCGCAATCGATACATGACTGCCTATTTCCGCATTAACACGATACCAGTACACGACACTTATTCTTCCTGTTAATTTCTATAAGTTTCTTCATCGCACGGATACAACACTCACAACCGCATATCACGACGTGCACTACAAAATTTGTACGTATCACTACAAATTTGCACGTATCAAGGCTACACGGCGTAGCCTTGATACGTGCAAATTTTGTAGTGCATTTCCGTAGTATTCCACCAAGTGTCCGGACATGTAGCAGTTGCATGTTGCATTTAGCTGAATCTCGTCAACTCAAGCAGGCTAGATGACTGTCACCGCCTCGCTTCAAAAGGGATCTAAATAAATGATCATTGTCATCATCAACAGGATCGTATCGTACGACCGGTCAAAATGCGCGACATGTTCGCCGCCTAGTCTCGATGCCTTTGTTTACTCTTCGGTAAATGTTATTAAGCCTCCTCACTAGGTACGAACTCCCTCAGTGTGTGCTGCTTGAGATGGCGCTCCAATGAGGGCGCTCCTCCATCCTACCCCGAGACTGTGCTGCGTGTACCACTTCTGTGTGCGCTGCGCAGGCCTGCTTTTTTTTATTGAAACACATCACTCTGGCCTCAGTAACCTGCCTCGGTCCCGCCTGCGTCGTCTTCGCCTACGGCGAGAGCCCTCTCTGCGACGGTGTCCTCCCCGTTCCTGCGAAGCACACACACAAAGGACACATCACGCATCCAGAAACGGACAATCATGTCACTGCAAATTTTTAAGCAAGGTTCTCGCACCTAATGCTGGGCGTGCTGTCAACACTAATGAGCGTGATTCACATCGCTGAGCTTTCTTGTGACAGCTGCTGCAATTTCAGAAGTGAGGTCAACCAGAATGACATTACGTAATCAGGCACCCCACCTTGTCAAAACCGAAATGAACAGTATTTCTTCTAAACAAGCAATATACTTTGAAATGGTCCACCGATGATATAATTTCATGGTTTATGGGCTTGGAATTTCAGTAGCAAAAAGCATGATCGCCTACGCCTATAGGTGAGCGTCCAGTTCTATGCGTTTGTCTTCATCGCCATGTGAATCGTGAGAAAACTGAGACAACTCAGGCCTACATCCCTGCCTCGTCGAATCGCACAAAGCTGTGAGCGATAAAAAAAGCGAGCGGACCCTGTAGCTTTCAGCATTGGTTCTGCAAAATCAACATTCTCCCACAGTGAGGATAACCTTTCTATTTTTCGTTGTCTGCTTCTTCGAGTAATTGGGTTTTCCCACTACGGGGAAATAGACAAGAACACCGTTGATTCCGTACTGTCTAATGATAGATGTGGCGCAGTTGTGTAACGACAATAATTGAAAACCTGAATCTGAAAAAAAATTATGCAGGAGAATATTTAAAAGAGTATTGCAGCTTATGATAACGGTGATAATTGTGTTCCCGATCATAAAGTATCTGAATTACTAAACTCCGTCTTCTCTTCCGTGTTCACTTCTGAACTTAACTCTGATCTCCCATACTCTCCTTAACAAACCAACGATGCCGGACACAACAATCGAGGCACATGGTATCACTAAGCTGATTGAATCCCCCAAATTATTATCCTCGGCTGGCATTGATGGAATCAATTCCAGTATGCTTAAAACACTGCGCACATCTCTAGTGTATCTTTGTGTCATATCTTTCAGCAATCATTATTATCTGGAGTGGTGGCGCAAGACTGGAAAATAGGTAAGATGATTCCAGTACCAAAAATCATCGTCATCGTGCCACAATTACCGTTAAATTTCCCTTATCAGTGTTTGTATCAAACTAATGGGGCATTTAATTTATTCTCATGTTGTAAACTATTTAACATCCGCTGATTTCTTCAATCCTAATCAACATGGTTTGCAGAAAGGCATGTCCTGCGAGTCTTTTCGCTAATGACCGCTGGCATCTTGATCAAAACATAGCCATAGATGCCCTCTTCCTAGATTTCCAGGCGGCTTTCGACAAGCTTCCTCATGAACGTCGCGCCTTAATGTTAACATTAAGACGCGATAGTTGCGTATCCCTTGTGTTCTTCAATGGATACGCAACTTCCTGGCTAACCGTTAACAGTTCATTTACGCTAACCAATGCTCGTCTAATTTATCACCAGTTACCTCCGGCGTGCCACAAGGCACAGTCATGGGGCCACTACTCTTCTTAATATACATTAACGTCTTACCGAGAGGTTTGTCTACCAAAATTCGTTTATTTGATGATTGTGTACCCAGGTAGCACAAAAGAGATACGTAACGTTTCGTAGCGTTTATCCAAGACGATAAAAACGGGTTAAAGAAGACACGAATGTGAGAACTTCGGCGGGAAAACGCCGTATATCTCTGCTAATGTCCGGCTTAATTACTTTCTTGAGACGATATAGAACAGGTCTGCAAGACGTATTCGAAAAGGTGGTCTAGAAATAGGATTGGGAAAGACACAAGTAATCCCTTTGCCAAAACTTTTCGTAACCAATTTCTAAACGTTTTTTAGGACGTTATCAAAAAGCTGGTCTAGAAGCGGTCTTGAAAGGTTTACGATCATCTGAAGCTAACTTTCGCGGGTGACGGGCGCGATCAGACATCGTTGTTCAAAACACCCGTTTAGTTTCACCTCACGCGACTGGCCTATGCCGCGCAGATGTCGTCAGCCGCACGGCTTAGGCCAATCGCGTGAGGTGAAACTGATCGGGCGTTTCGAACAACGATTTCCAATCGCGCCCCAGATGAGTAGAAGCGTCGGTGTCGACTGTAAGAGCCATGGCGCAGTGCCAAGCACTGTTCCCCGCATGGCCGGCGCATCCTCTACCAAGTCGCACGAAAATGAGCCTGTTAGAAATAATAAATCCTTAATACCGCCTTTAGTAAGCTACGATGCTTACAACCACAATGGGAATGACATCCTGCAAAGAACAAATGGCCACGTCTTGGCAGGTGGCCAGACCAAGCCCTTCATGCCAAGAGTGCATGAAATGAGAACATTGTGACAAAGCAAAAACACTTTATTAAAATGTAATGCTTATGCAAGGTTCGAACAAACTGTGTGAGAAATGCAAATAGAAGCAAAAGTATATCAACAATGGCAAAAGTCGCAGAAAGGATTCGTAATGAACTCGAAAGTGAACATTCACTAGTACATAAACAAAATTCCAAGTACACATACAAAAATGAACAGAAGAACCTGGAGTGTACTAAAGTGTCTAATTTATCATAGTAAAGTGCACGTGCTATTAGATGGACTAGAGTTATGCAGAAGTGACATCGGAGAGAATGGAAGAAGTAGACTGAAAAATGCAAGAGTATGAATCGGATGGTAACTGCCTCCAAGCAATGTTACCAATCAGCTAGAACCTTGAAAAGAGCACAAAAAGAAATACCACCGCATACCATCATAACACAATCCTGTGACAGAAATTAAAAAATGGGAACAATGCAAAATTGGGAATATTGCCTTTAGGATATATCAAAGAAGGTAATGGCGAGAAAAAATAACCATACAACAAAAAAGCAATAAAGTGAAATTAGTACAGAATACTTAAACGGGGTATTCAGTGTAACAAGTGAACACTACTGTAGTACAGCGAACGATGAGACAGTAATGCTGCATCTTGCCACTCCAGAACGTGAGAAATGAATACGCAAGCCTCATATTAGAAACTTACATAAACATGGAAATAAACTGGAATGCACTGGAAGCTGCATTTGTGTAACAAAGGAAGCAATGGTCATAATAAATAGTAAGTGTTTTATCTAAAAAACCCTTTACAAGAGGCAAAGTTGTACCTCTCTGGCAAAAACAAAGTTGCAACGAATAATTTGCAAACCAGCAAATACAATAATTAGCAGACTGACATGTCACACTTTGCGCACATCTCCAGTCTCCTAAAGTAAAAAAAAGCACTCTAAATGAGAAAAACGTTTAACACATGTAGCCCAGAGCAAATTGTTTGCCAGTTCACTCACACTTTCACATCCAAAAACATTTGCCACAAAGTCCAGGCACAGTTCTACTGATGTTTACCAATTCACCCCCACTTTCACGTCCAAAAATATTTGGCACACAGTCCCGGCAGAGCTTTATAGATAAACAGCTTGAGAGCACCCCACTGATTATTGTGCAGTCCCGCTGCTCGAAATAGAACTGCCGCACATGCTGGTAGTGGTTTCAATCTAGACACACTTGCTGCCCTGAACAGGTATGCTCAGATATCTGCACTGGTGCTCCATTTTGCCGAAGTAGACACATTGATGCACTACGCTGGTAATTGAAATGTTTTGAATGCAAAAGTATTGGCTTCACCAGAAAGACTTGACCACATACCACCACTGGCATATATATGCACGTGCTCTTCACTCAGTAGCATTGAACATAAAGTGTTCCCTATGTGGGAGCCATGTGTAAAACCGGTGTCACACGACCACTCTTGATCGCGATCAAGCCCGCTCCGGATCGAAATTATCGATGCGGCTGGCTCACTCTCGTAGCTTGCGCAGAGGAGCCAATCACGACCGAAAAATTCGATTTGTAACGGACTGGATAGCGGCTAAAAGAGCCCCGTGTGAAACCGGTATCAAATAATGCACAGACGTACGCTAGGAAAATGTGTTGCACAAGGACAAAGAACTGCTACATGGCCTGTTGTGTAAAGTGCGCGAACAGAACACATGTATATATATAAAAAAACAAAAACTGCGAGAGCGCTTCGCGAACTCCATGCGCACACATGGCACACGCACGAACTCGGCAGGCCGCCGTAAAGCGCGATGGGCGCACAGCGTACATTGCGACACATGTCCCAAACTGCAAACAATATTACTACCTAAAGGATACAAGTTATTTTATACCAAGGGCATACTCGACTCACGTATGCAGTATCCACAAGCGAGTTATGCAGCGTACATGCTGTATCCATTCGCCAAATAGTAAAATTGATAACAAGCACAAAGCTACAAGGGACTCAATATATTACTACAATTTGAGGCGTCAAATAAAATCGAATTTGGCCGTTTCATATATTGGACACAATATACGGGCACATGTGGTACCCGGTAATACCATGAAATACCCATCACGTGGGTATAGGGGGCGAAAACACAATCGAGAACCTGAAGCGCAAACGATAAAAGCACGGTATAGTGCACGCAAAATTCTGTCAGTGCGCTGTAGCGCGAGGGAAGAAAATAGGGTGAGCACTTGACCTCACATTTTGGGATACCGCACTAGTGCTGAATAATTAAAAAAGAAGCCTGTTTGAACCAGTTCCCTTGTCTGCAACACTCTTGCTAAACGGGAGACTAAAATACCACGATGACGGTTCTATTGCGGAGATCGGCAAGGTGCGCACAAACAGAAATTTTGCCGCCTTTCTTCGCATTCCGCAAAATGCTTGCTTGTTAGGATCACGCATAGCGGCCGATCCCGACGCCAGGGACACACAGGCACGATTTCGTCCCTCTAACTTTCGTCCTTATATTGCCCTTAACGCATTAATTACAGCGTCAGTGAAAAGGCGCCTCACATAACAGGACAATGAACTTGAAGAGCTGATTAGTGCCCTCCACTCCGCGCCCTCCAATTGAAAACGCTACTGATTTCCTAATTAAACTACACAAACAGATCGCGCAACCCAAACTAATCACAGAACGTCGTTTTCTTGACGGCAAAACCCTGCAACACTTACATGACAAAGGGCAGCGGCAGCACATTCAGAACAGCCGCTATCATCATCGTCATCATCATCATCATCATCAGCCTGGTTGCGCCCACTGCAGGGCATAGGCCTCTCCCAGACTTCTCCAACCACCCCGGTCATGTACTAATTGTCTCCATGCCGGCCCTGCAAACTTCTTAATCTCATCCGCCCACCTAACTTTCTGCCGCCCACTGCTACGCTTCCCTTCCCTTGGGATCCAGTCCGTAACCCTTAATGACCATCGGTTATCTTCCCTCCTCATTACATGTCCTGCCCATGCCCATTTCTTTTTCTTGATTTCAACTAAGATGTCATTAACTCGCGCTTGTTCCCTCACCCAATCTGCTCTTTTCTTATCCCTTAACGTTACACCTATCATTCTTCTTTCCATAGCTCGTTGCGTCGTCCTCAATTTGAATAGAACCCTTTTCGTAAGCCTCCAGGTTTCTGCCCCGTAGGTGAGTACTGGTGAGACACAGCTATTATATATTTTTGTCTTGAGGGATAATGGCAGCCTGCTGTTCATGATCTGAGAATGCCTGCCAAACGCACCCCAGCCCATTCTTATTCTTCTGATTATTTCCGTCTCATGATCCGGATCCGCCGTCACTACCTGCCCTAAGTAGATGTATTCCCTTACGACTTCCAGTGCCTCACTGCCTATTGTAAATTGCTGCTCTCTTCCGAGACTGTTAAACATTATTTTAGTTTTCTGCAGAATAATTTTTAGACCCACTAATTTAGACCCACTAATTTTAGACCGCTATCATACCACAGCGCAATGCAAGTGCGATAACGCTATTATGCCGCGCTCAAACAGATCGCACAACCCAAACTAATCACAGAATGTAGTTTTCTTGACAGCAAAGCACTGCAACACTTACATGACAAAGGGCAGCGGCAGCACATTCAGAACAGTCGCAAACAGACCATAGTGCCACGCGAGTGCGATAACGCAACTATGCCCGGCTTCACGAATAACGTGGCCGCCTTAGTCGCATAACAATTGAAAACACTACTGATTTCCAAATTAAAACCGCACAAACATATCGCACAACCCAAACTGATCACAGAATATCGTTTTCTTGACAGCAAAACACTGCAATACTTACATAGCAAAGGGCAGCGGCAGCCCTTTCATTACAGCCGCAAACACACCACAGCGCAATGCGAGTGCGGTGACGCGACGACGCCATGACGACGCGACTATTCCCGGCTCGCCCGGCTGCCCGGCATCACGAATCTTGAGGCCACCTTGGTCACATGATTTGACGACGGTATCGCCACCTTGCGCAAGGTTGGATCGCGTTGATGGGTTGATGAATGTTGTAGAAGCCGCTAAAGAGGCTGACGCGCCGTGGCGTGGCGGTGGCGCTTTGAGTCGTTTTCAAAACGTATTCACCCCTCGTTTTTAAGCTATCTTCTTTGGAACGTCTTTGATGCGTCGATTTTGGTCAAAAATCCGTTTCAGATGTTGAATCCCTTTATACGACGTTCTCAAGACTTTGTGTGCTACCTGGGTAGAACTCATACCTACGAGGAAAACGAAGGACAATCTCTTTGTGTTAAATATACACAGCCGTCCAAAATTCAGACACCATACGTTTCGAACGCTCTTTAGTAGAACGCTAGCGATCGCGGACAACCGAGCGGTAGCGATCGGATGCAATTCTTACGCCCAACACATGGCATGGGGCTGCAAAATCGATGCTCAAAAAGGCAGGAACCTCCGCCTAGACGCGCCATAGGAAGGCCTGACCCTCGTGACCGACCCATCGGTTCCCACGAGAATGGGTACCCGCGTTGGCGCGGATACTATGCCAGATTTAACATTCGCCAAGAACATAGGTGACGCGCGGTGAACAAATAGCAACACGAATTTGGGAGCGATCAAATATGCTAGAAATAACAGGACAGAGCAAGAAAAAGGGAAGACAACGTAAAATTTGTGGGGTTTCGTGCTCTCGCGGTGGCTGTGTGGAACCATTGTTTGGAGCGATTGATGTGGTTGGGTGGAACCATTTATCCTTGCATAGACAGAATGGCAGCGGGTCATAAAACACTGTTGTTCTGCTGCCTTCCCGCCCACGAGAAGGTAAACAGGCTTTCTCTACTGGCCGACATTTTGGCGGGATTCGGGCCCTGCTTTCGAGCACTCCGGGTACGCGCGCGCAAGACAAGGCCCGGGGAGACCACATCGGGGTGTCTGACGGTACCTACGTGTACCTCTCTGCCGGCAGTGGCCTCCGTTCGTCCGCCGCCGGCCGATGGTTACGCAGTAACATGTGGATGTTGCCTGCAGTGACCTCAGGCAAGGGTCAAGGTACGCCACATCCTCGTACTGCCGCTGGGCAAATCTCTGTTCAGAACAGCCAAAGGGGCTCTTCTTCGCTGCCTCGTCTTGTCTGCACATCATATCTAGCAGCTCCCGAGTACCGCGGAGTGTGTCGACAGACTTCCAGCGCAGTTTCTTGGTCACCTTCACCAGCTGCTCGGTGACACAGCAGGTTTCTTCAACACAAACATAAAACGTGAATTGTTCCTGCAGCGTCTTCTAGCCAATGTACAAGCGATTCTCATCTCAACTCACAAAAATTTGCTGTTGGAACTTGCAGAACTGGCCGACAACATGATAGATATGGCACCAGCTTGTAGATCTCCAGTGTTTAAAGTCGATTCCGCTTGGGAAACAGTATAAAACCTCGCGCGTCAAGTAGCCAAGTTACGCCAAGAACTTCGAAACGCTCGCATCTCTAACCACTGGTTATGTCCACCTTATCTGCCGCTCTTGCCACCTATCTCACGTCGGTCGTTTTCACAAGTTTCATGCAGTTTTTCAATGAAGAACATTTGCTACTATTACCGCAGTGCTCGAGCTACCACTCGGCGATGTGCGTCCCCATGTTCGTGGCATGTAGGAAACACTGTGGTCAGTTGTCAGTAACACTGGTGGGCGACCACAAGCATTTCCTAAGCCACTTTTTCTCATTTGTCAATGGTCAGAGGTCTCTCACCATTGACCTCAGAATGAAAGGACAGTTTCAATGGCTATTCCGGATAGCAGGTGCCTGCTACGCTATCTTAGGAGCCGAATTCTTGCGACATTTGTGTCTGCTCACTGACATGAAGTAGTGCTGCCTGGTTGATAGCATCACTAGTCTGACTGTCAATTGTTTTCTGTTGGGCACTATGGCTCTAAACTCAGCTTTCGTCAAACCACCTGCCTATGCAAATACGGATCTGCTCACCGAGTTTTCTGAAATCACTACAGAGGCCCCTATGGACCAGCCTCCCAAACACACCATGGCGCATTATACTGTCGCCACAGGCCCTCCTCGGCACTGCCACCTGTGCCGACTCGGTCCTGATGAACTCCGCGTTGCTCAAAACATGTTCGAGCATACGTTGCAGCCAAAAAATGTTCATGCATCGTCAAGCTCGTGGTCATTGGCACTCCAAATGGTGCCTAAAATAAATAACCAGTGGCCACCACGTGGTGCCTACCGCATGCTGGATGTGGTCACTGTCCCTGTCCATTACCCTCTACCCAACATTCAGAACTGCCCTGTCCTTCTAGCTGGGACCACGATATCTTCAAAGATAGAGCTCATGAAGGCTTATCACCAGATCTCTTTCGCACCATCTTATGTGCCCAGAACTGCTGTCACCACCCCGTTTGGTTTCTTGAAGCTTTTCCGTATGCCTTTTGGTTCGTGTAAAGCGGCCAAAACATTCCAGCATTCTAAAGGTGAAGTCACCAGCAGTTTAATGTTTTGCTTTGCATGCATTGATGATTTCCTCTTCACCAGTAAGGATGCGGAGACCTACAAAGGATATTTCTGCCAACAGTTTACTCATATGCGTGATTATGATCTCATCATTTATGCTGACAAATGCCAGTTTGGGATTTCAGAGATCGATTTTCTAGGACATCGCATCACCAAGCAAGCCATCACTCCACTGCCTCACAAGGCACAGGCCGTCATCAACTATCCACCTCCGACGTCCATACGCAGCCTGCGTTGTTTTCTCGACATCCTCAATTTTTACCGTCACTTCATTCCGACACACTCTACACTATCGCAGCCTCTTGAAGCGCTTCTTTCCACTTTGAAATGCCACCTGCCACTATGCCTTCCGTCTCTGTCGTCGATCACGCCTTTTCCGCCGTTAAGGCCAAACTCACCTAAGCTGCGCTCCTAAACCACCCTTCACGGGCTGCTCCCACTAGCCTTGTGATGGATGCTTCTTCAGTAGCCATGCAAGTTGCTCTTCGTCAGTGGCTTGCTTAATGGTGTATGAGTTCCCATCTCCTTCGTTTCCCGGAAGTTTTGCAACACTCAGCATCAATATAGCACTTTCACACAGGAGCTGCTTGCTGCCTACCTTGCTGTGAGACACTTCAGGTACGTCCACGAAGTTCAAGAAATTATCATCCTCACCAACCACAAGCTGCCTATTTCTGTCATACGTTCCTTCATCACCAACCACTCTCCTCAAGATTTCCGTCATCTTGCTTCCCTTGCAAAGTTTGCGACTGACATACGCTATGTGAAAAGCAGCCTTAACAGTGCAGTTGATGCTCTGAGCCGCATCGGCAATGACGCCACAAGAGGTCTCGCTGACCTCTCGTTGTCATCGCCTGTGGCGATACATTTCACCCTGAACTTCCACACCTCCAGTCTTCTACATCACTCTGCCTGGAACAGGTCCCCTTTTCCGAACATGACGTCATGCTCTAATGCAATGTTTCAGCTAGCTGTGCTCACATCTACATCTTTTCTCTTCTTTATTGTGCTGTCTTTGTATTTTATTTGATGCACTCGCTCTGCCACCAAACTGTATGTGCCATGAAAGACCTTCTCACCGAGCGCTACGTCTGGCCTAGTGTACGCCGATGTCTATGAATGAGTTCATGCTTACACAGCCTGCCAGCGCTTGAAGGTGCAAGGACACACCAAGCCTCCTGGGTACAATTTCTTCTCCGTAATGTACGCTTCGACACCACTAATCTGAACATCGTCAGACCTTTGCCACCTCATCGTGGCTATGTGTACTTGCTTAAGTGTATTGATTGGTACACCCAGTGACTTGAAGTAACTCACATGTCTGATATCACAGGGGACACAGTCGCCCATTTACACTTTACTGTTTACCTGAATCAGCCGTTTTGGTGTGCCGTCTACGGTGACTACTGACTGCGGCAGACAGTTCGTGTCTGCCCTTTTCGCATCCCCAACATCTCGGCTGAGTGTGCGCTCAAACAACTTCTTATCGGCTAGCCTCCAACAGCAGCATCGAGAGGTTGCACTAGAATTTGAAAGCAGTGCTTGCTGCTCAGCCTGCCAGTAGCGCTGCTTGGCCTTCCATCGACCCTCTGGCCAGAGCTCTCCTGTTCAGCAGCCGAGATTGTTTGCAGTTGCATCCTACGCTTACCGGGTGATCTCGAAGCTGCAGCCTTTCACACAGCCTATTCCTGATCAAGCTTCTTTTGCCCAGCATCTGCGGACTTTATGCAAACGTTGCGTCCTTCGCCAACTTCCGCTCACACGAGTGCACATGAAGTTTTCCTGCGCTCAAACCTCCAAACATCATCGTGTTTTCTTCCATATTGACACACCTCACCGTCCTCTTCAATGTCGCTATGACAGCCCCTTGCCAGTTGCCAAACGTCCAGTACACCGCTTTACTAGATTGCGTAATCGGCATGACGACACAGTCACGCTCGAGAGGATCAAACCTGCCCCATCATCAGCGTACCCACCTGAATGGCTTTTCAAGTGACCACAGCCACTTGTCTGCAAGAGGGTAGAGGGCCACTTGCGGCGCATCTTCCTCCTTCTCCTTCTGGCGGTGCCCTGGTCAACCACTAAGCTGGTGCAAAGATAGGCTAGAAGGAAGAGGAAAGGAGGGTAGGTGGAGCGGCAGTTGGGTCTATCACAACTGCTGAAAGAAAGCTGCATAGTATTTCAGTGTGCTTAAGAGCCTGCACACCCACATAAGGTAGATTGCTAATCGCATTAAAGTCACCAATCAGTTCCAAAGGATGGATGCAATGCCAACTTCTTTTCTTTGTTTTCAACAGTCATTTCCTCCACCTCAATCACTTGGTGTCTTTCTGGCGTCTTGTGACGCCACCTATTGTTAACATTCGTCTCCTAGTAAGTATTGTCATCATGAAACAACTTAAGTTCAACACAGGATGAAGGCTTCTCCCAGCATGCTAGCATGCAGGAAGTGTGAATGAAGGAAAGAGTTAAGGAGAGTGTTAGAAGAGCAAATGTAATCTCCTTATTATTCACTGCATGTTGCTAAGAAGTTCTGCTTTGTTGCGTTGGGAAAAATGAGATATGTGAGGGCACACAGGCAAAATGCTGTTTGCACGCATCATCGTACTGGGGGATGTCGGGCTGCTGCTTGACACCGCCGCCACCACAATGAAATGGGAGTCCGGTGCCTTGAATGGGTTCCGGGCATTACACGACCCACCCAAATCTCAGCCGTTCCAGAAACCAACAATTTCCCTGACCCAATCCTGCTCTATCCTCCTGCTTGGCCTTCTCTTCCTCTTCTTTCAATTGTGGCGTTTTTCGTCAACATCAAAATATCTTTGTGCGCAGAATGGCTTGGAAAGACACCAGTACGCTTGCAAAGCTGACAAACCTTTTAAGAGCATGAAATGCCCATAGCATGGCATTCAGCGAAAGCAGCTGCATTTGTATACGCAGCAACGGCAATGAACTGCGAGTAGTATATTTTACTGCATGATGTTTCCTTCACCAACTTAGGTACATATTGCTGAAATATTCTAAGAAGAAAGAGGCCGGAGAAAGAATACCGTCAGATATGACTTATGCTAAGTTTTTCATGTACTGGGACCAAAGGTTTTTAAAAAGTGGTGTGTCATACATAGATACAACCGATGGCATCTCGTTTGTACCGGTCTTTAGCTACTTGAAATGCTGTTTTTGTGCATGCTTGGTTCATCAGTTAATAAGAATCATTTACCAAAGTCCTCAAATACATTCCACAGTGTGTTGGAACCACCTCTAGCAGTTGTTCTTGTGAGCTGTCCTCTGTGAAACTTTTTTCACAGCACTGCAAAAAGTGAGCAAAAAATATTACTAGTACTGCCCATCTACATGGCTGGACTGCAGTGCTCTAAATTGGGTTTTCAATTAACAATATTCACATCATGGCTTCAGTATACAAGTGGATCAGAGTATTTGGCTCCGTTTTCAGAGCTAACCAATTGTTCATCAGTTGTCGCCGTGGTGGCTTTTCACTATCACAACAAAATTGTTGACATTGCTGCCTAGCCTTTACATTGGGTATCGTGGGCGGCTGCTTCCTTGACACATGCAAGTAGTCTTTGTACTTTGAGAACATTATACTGGTGTGTAAATGTACAACAACATATTGAACACTTCCAAGGAAAGAACTACGTATGTATAAACTAACATTAAAAATAAAGAAGCACTAGCTCCTGCCAAAAAGCTGCCCTACTTATTCAAATGATGCTTATGCCCTAAGATGGCATAAGTCTCATTTGAAAGATAAGTACAAAGATACATACTGCATGAGATAAGATAAAGATAAATAAGGTAAGATAGACACTTGCATGATTGATCTTGGCTGTCTTGCCAGCTAAGTGCACAAGAAACATAGCCTGTTATGATGTGCCAGACTGTTTTCTAAAGTTTGGCTCTTATTACGAGGTGTGTTCAAAAACAAACCTAACTTTTGCTATAACATCTTTATTTTTTACAGTACTAGGTTAAGCACTCTCCTCCTCAAATCAGTCCCCTCTATTGGCAATACACTCTTCCCATTGTTTCTTCCTTTTTTGAAAAGCCTCCTGGAATGCACTCTCTGGGATGGTGTTCAGGTCACTTGTTACATTGTCCTGAATCTACTCTGTAGTTTGGAAACAACATCCTTTCAATTTGGTCTTAAGTTTGGGACGCAGGAAAATGTCTGCTGGGGCTAGGTCCGGAGAATGTGATGAATGGGGCACAGCGGGAGTGGGACGTCTTGCTAGATAGCTGTGGACAAGGAGCGAGCCATGAGCCGGAAGATTGTCATGATGCAGCATCCAAGTCTGGTTTTCACACAATTCAGGCCTCTTACCGCGCACAGCATCCCTCAAATGTGCTAGAATTTCCTGGTAGACTTCCTTGTTTACATCTCATCATGTTGTACAGATTCCTGCTGGACAATGCCTTTGCAATCAGAGAACACAACCAACATAACCACGATCTTTCACCGACTCATGCGTGCTTTTTTGGACAAGAAGACCCTTTGCTCACCCACTGCAACGACTGCCCTTTGTTTCAGTACCATAGCCATAAACCCATGTCTGATCGCCTGTTACAATGTTCTTAAGGAAGTCTCAATCGTCAGTGGTAGTGGCAAGCAGCTCCTGGCTGACTATAACATAGGTTTGTCTCAGATCATCAGTCAACAAATGTGTCATGAATTTTGCATTGACCAAACGCATCCCGAGTTTGTCACTCAAAATTTGGTGGCATGACGCTACAATGACGCCCACTTCCACAGCAACTTATTGAACAGTTAAATGGCGATTTCCACAAATCACAGCACGAACTGTCTTGACACGGTCATCATCTGTTGAAGCGGAAGGTTGTCTAGGCATGGTATCGTCACTGACCAACATTCTGCCGTGTTAAAAACGCTTAAACCACCCCAAGCACTGCATGTGACTCATAGAGTACTCTTTGCATGATTAGGTAAGCAATCAAAATGTCTCTGTGATAGTTTGGCCAAGTTCGTAGAAAATTTCGCACACACACATTCTTCTTCAAGATCTTTCACTATCACTTTGGCGCTTATCCGACGAACAGATTGTGGACATGCTCACTTCAGCAACTGTAGCTCGCCAACTAACGGTCAGTGCGAAATGAAGCAAATGGCAGTTTGTTGTCTAAAGCTACCGCTATGTGCACTCAGTAGTCACAGCACACTCCCTCTGATGATTGGCGTGCTATTTTAAAAGGTTGGTTTCTTTCTGAACACACTTCGTACAGGAAACACCCTGCAAGACAGGGCTGTGGCTGCAACAGCATTTAGAAGTTTAGGCATACTTATTTTGCATAATGTCTACAACATTATTTATGCTGACTCATTATGTAAGTACAAGTTTGATTCATCTTGAATTGCTGGCATTGTAGACTGTTCAAGTATAAAAAAAGCCTTCGTTTGTCTTGACCAGAACTCCACTTGGCCTTTTACTGCTTTCATGTGCGAGCAGCATCATCGAACATGTGACGGCAGCCTGAAACGCCAGTCAGTTATTATCATTGGGAGTCATAAAAAAGTCATACGGGCTAGACACAGAAAGCTATTGCATGCCACAATATGCGCAGAAACCTTTTTTTTGTGAATGAACTAGACAATGTTTCTTACGAAGCTTTTCTACGACTATATACAGAAGAACCTCTTTGATAGGATCGCCATTTTATATCATTTCTTGGTGGCAATGTTTGCGATCAAGAACGGCAGAAACGACCCAATACAGCTCCATTTCTTCTGACCTATTAATACGTTCCAGGAAATCCCAATCTTTCGGCAGCAATGTTCATTATAGTTGCAAACTGCAATAATATGGTATGTTTTCTGGCCGCTAGATCCCACGTAAACAAGAAAAGGTGTGAGGCAGGCGTGATTGAGAGCAGTAGGTGCCCACAACCGCAGCTTCCCCAAACTACTGGCCCGCCTGTGTCATGTGAGAATGCCGCCACACACTCCATTTCCTATTTCGGTTCCAGCAAGTCTCCTTACGGGACATCGCGCATCACCATTCACAGCTATTGCTGGCAACCCATTGCAATAAGCATCTTCACCTACCTGTTTCGCAGCCCGTGCCCTGCAAAGAAGCTACTGACCCAGGCTGAATATCAGGAACGCGAATGTGAATTTGGCAAAGCCGAAAGAAACAATGCGTACATTGGTTTTCTCGGCCCCCAACAGACCGGTATGCATCGGCATATCATGCTGCAACGATTCACAGAACGCTTCCAATTGCGTAAATGTCAACTACAGTGAGTTCATCTCATTTTTAGTGTCTTTAAATGACACGTTTTTCCTGGTTAGGATGTTTCTTTCTTGCATTTTTTTCCAAAACACAAGAACAAGGTTCACCACATTTGTATCTATGCTCAGCACTACACGTGTCTTGAACTTTTGAATACAAGAGCTAGTTTAAACCATCAACTGGCACATGTTCAACTAGTTGTGCCATTCTGCAGCCATGAGAGGCTGCAAGCCGCACTTCTCCAGTTTGCTTTTGCTTCAGGACGAACTAATTTGCATAAAATTTTCTGAAAAGTTCATTATACATGGCCTTTGCAATTTCAAACTGCTTGAGACCTGCAATACCTTTTTGTTTGATCTGCTGTTTCACACGAGGTCTCCCACAGAACATGAGCATTCAAATGTGCCAAAAAACATTATCGTAGGTTTGTTTTCTGTGTATTACTAATCTTACTATACTCTAACTTAGTGGTACGATTAAAAGTATTCATACATACTTTGCTTAAATACAGATTACACGCGCTTTCTGAAAATTAATATATTGCGTCTACAGTGCATAGTTTACAGGGTTTCCTTTTTTTGTAGTGCTAATGTCTTTTTCTTCTTTTCCTACGTCATAGTCATCGCTGCAGCTCAGTTTCAGAGCTCTGTAATGGTGTATTCTTGCACTTCCCTACGTAATAGATAGCAATATTCACTTTCAAGGAATGAGTGCAGCATATATCAAAAATGGTTACCATATACACAGTTGATGATCAGTCATCCGAAATGTACCAGTCAAATCAATGTCGCTGCAATGCCTAGATTTTCAGCAAGAGTATACAAGTGCAAAACACTTTATTTGATCTTCACCCACTTATTAAATGTTTGCGCGATACATTCTCCGCACTATCGGTGGAAATATTTCATAAACGAATATTATGGTAATTTTATGGTATTTTTATTGAATAAGAGTAATGAACTTGGTATTGATTTGATCTGGAAAGGGCACAAAGTAAAAGCTAATTAGTCATTCATGCACGTGACCTGCTTTTCTTCTTTACCCTGTATTACTTTGTTTTGTGCGACTTTTCAAGAATGAACTGATTGAAGAAATTAAATCGTCAATTTCACCTGGATGTCATTCACAAATAAGAAGAGATGAACCATTGATACCTGCACACTTTTCTTTGCAGCTTCAGTCACTCGAAGGTCCCCACGAAAGTTCTGCAATGCAACGTTACATCTCGACTGTCTTTCAATGTATAATTTCCACCACATTTTATGCGATCCCGCAATCTTTCAAAAGCCAATAGCCACGAAATCTCTCCCGCAATTCCTTGAGAGTCTCGGCACACTTGTAACATCTCCTGACAAGGCCCTCACCACTGGAAATGCGCCATGCTTTATGCAAAAGAACTGCCCAGATTTATGAACAATGCGGCCATGATTTCAGTACAGGCTGAACAACAATGCAGACGTTACTATGCTGTCATGGTGCACAAATAACATGGTCACCTTTCCATAAACTTCAAATGTGATTCCAGCACCACGTACTCCTCAACATGCCTGATGTTGAGGCGTGCACTTTTTTCACAGATGATAAATATACATCATGCCAACACTAGTGCCTTTTCATGTTCTAGCATCTACATTTTTTCCTGAGCTAACAATTTTTCCTGAGCATCTACATTTTGTCCTCAGTTAACAAACGCAACCCCGCAACCTCGTTATCAGTTTAAGACAATGCAAGAGCTGAGCCACCGCTGCAAGCAAGGGGTGGTAACCAGTTTCTTTCCAAGAAGCTAGTGCAATATTTGTACGATTCTGCTGCACCACCAATTGTAACACGCAGTTACGCTACTACACAAATATCCAAAAGAAGTAACCTGGAGCCGATTCTATAGTGCACATCAAATAACAAAACAAGAGTTATGGAACATAAAAAGGCACACAGACACGCACATAGCTGAATCTTAACTTGCCGTGGTTGCTCAGTGGCTATGGTGTTAGGCTGCTGAGGACAAGGTCGCGGTATCGAATCCCGGCAACGGCGGCCGCATTTCGATGGGGGCGAAATGCGAACACACCCGTGCACTTAGATTTAGGTGCACGTTAAAGAACCCCAGGTGGTCAAAATTTCCGGCGTTCTCCACTACGGCGTGCCTCATAATCAGTAAGTGGTTTTGCCACGTTAAGCCACATAATTTAACTTTTTTAACAGCTGAATCTTAGCGACTAGTCACTATAAGAGTCCGACGACACCTTCTTTCCGCTGTCTAATGACCACAGAAGGTCATCTTCAGTTCCAGTTATTGCATTAGAAATGCCACACTTTTTGAAGGCTCGCACAACCATCACCCGCAGGAGGGCATTCCACGCCTTCGACGACCCGTTCAATGGCAGTGTGGCTAGCTACTTTCATTAGGTTTTTTTTTTGAGAGAGCGAATCGGCTTCTTTTGATTTTGAGCAGAATTAGTTACAGTTGTAATGTGCATGCAAATTTGAATGCACATTTTATTCAATAAAGGTGCCCGTTATAATCATGCAAATATGGTACTTGTCCATCCGGCTTAGCATCTACGAATAAGGCGCTTTTGATCTGGCGCGTGCTCGCGACGATATGGTTCAGCGCTTGATCGCCTTGTGCATGCATTTTCCTGTTGTGTCTGCCTCCATGTAACATCTTGATGTAGGTGCTGGGGTCTAATGCAAGATGGAGATCTGCAGCAGCCGCCAAGTTGCCACTCTAAGCACGCGTACTGACGGTGAAACTACGTCAGAGGTGGTCACCATACCAGTCATCATCCTGGCTCCACCCCGTGGCCCTCGCAAATTTTCCGGTACGGATGGAGACAACGTTGATGACTGAATTCGACTCTATGAATGCATAAGCGCACATTACAGGTGGAACTAAACATTGATGCTGCCGAACATCTTATTTTATCTAAATGGAACTGCGAAGGCCTGGTTCGATAATAAGAAAGAGGCGCTCACACGCTGAAGCGTTTGTAAGACAAAACGTTATGAGTTGTTTGGCCAACCTGCAGGCTTCCAGCATGCCACCAAGAAAAGATTTCCCTGATGTGTGTACAGACACCTACCGAGTCGTACCTGACGTAAGTTCAGGATGTACTGACCTTTTGCCGAAAAGCTGACGCCAAGGAGATAGAAGCAAATAAGGTTATGCACATACTGGATGGAATTGCGGACATTTAACATTCTTTATGAATTTAACTTGATTGTGTTGAAAAATTCTTCAAAAGTCAATGAGATTATTACTTAATGCCGATGATCCGAAGATGCTAAAAGCAGACATATCGCCCACCACTTCGTGCGTCTTCCAAACACGGCAGCGACATCGAAGTGTGAGGACCTTCAGGTGGCGACTCCTCCTTCAACGTCAGATACTATCACCCAAATCATTTGATATGGAATCGAAGCCGCATCGCCTGCACATTTAATGATCAGAAAGCCTAGTGATTCCCAACTAACCATATCACTTACACAATCCATTGTTCACCAAGAACTGGCAAATGTGGTCTTTCAAACCGTCTGCTCTGTGAACCGCTCTGACATTCACCTTTCAGCCACCTTCAGCTCTTTCCTAGCGCCATTGCCATACTGTGAATTATGGAGACCTGAATGCGTGAAGGACGCCTATCAACGAGCCGATTTGCTTTCGATGTGGACGTGTTGGACACATTTCACGTTATTGCCAAAGTGGTTGGCCTTCGCCTGCTCGGACAAGCTTCTCCGGCTTCCGCTATCTGCCCCGAAGTCAGCACCAGGCACCAGCCCAAGCAGACCCACCAACGTATGCCGACAACCCTACGAACACCCTCTTGTACAGCCGCTTAACTTCACCATGGCGCCAACCTTCTTGTTCACACCACCATGCCGTTCCTCATCCCCGTCCTACTCCCAGCGTTTGCCTTGGGGAAACTGGTGGCTGCAGCTCCTGGAGATGACGCTGCTATTACGACCTGCCTTCAAATCCTTATGTTGACGCTCCCTGTCAATCAGAATCTGACGGATGTTAAAGTGGACGGCCTACGTGTTACACCTTTGACTGACACTGACGCCCTGTGATGTGTGTGGTGCGCGACATGGTGCGGTGGTGTGGACGAACAGAAGCAGACGACAAGGAGTGCGCGTGCCGCAGACGACAAGGAGTGCGCGTGCCGAGGCGAATTCCGTGCTCGAAGGACAAAACGACAATGCCGAAGAGCGTCCGTCACGTGAACAGGCGGTGCAAGAAAAGGAACTAAAAGAAGAAAAGCCAACCAATTAGGAAAGACCACGAGGCGTCAGGCGCGTGCCGAGGCGAATTCCGTGCTCGAAGGACAAAACGACAATGCCGAAGAGCGTCCGTCACGTGAACAGGCGGTGCAAGAAAAGGAACTAAAAGAAGAAAAGCCAACCAATTAGGAAAGACCACGAGGCGTCAGGCAGCCAATCGGAAAATGACTAATCGGCCAGAACAAAAGAAAAAGCGTGGTGCACTGGCAGAAGGGGAGAGACGCCGGGGAGACGCCGGGAGGGTTCCAGGAAGCGACGTCAGGAGAAGGTCGGTCACCGGACCGGGAGTTGAAGACGGGCCATCGGGTTCGGGACCCAAGCCACCAGGACTTCACCCGACCGGGGCCTCCTGCCAACCTGTTCCTGCGTGTCGCTAATCTACCCTAGTGTGCCGCCAGCTGCTGAAGGCCGGCGACCTTCTGTGCTCGAAGGCACGACGAGAACAGTCGAACTACGGGCCCGAGTTCTACACCCAGCTGCCCGGCCAGAACGCCACCCCCGTCTGTCGCGAAGCCTGCTGCCCGAGGCCGGCGTTCGAGTTTCTGTGCCCGTGGGCAGGACGAGAGCAGTCGGGCTATGGGCCCGAGCTTTACGCCCAGCTGCCCGGCCAGAACGCCGCCGCCGTCTCCTCGCGCCGCCAAGCCGCCTGCCTCTATCTTCAAGCCAGAGCAAGGGCGCTCCGGTCGCCCGGTCAACCATCCCACACCCCGACCTTTGGTGACACCGGCGCAACTCCTTTCGTCAACTTGCCGCCGCGTCTCCGCGTCGAGACTGTTATGCGTCCCTGCCGTCGTGGCAAGCCCGGACTCGAGCACTAGTTAACTTCATACTAGCCTCAAATGTGTTTCTTACTGCCGTGATGTCTATTTGAGTGTTTCTTTTATGTTTTCTATTCTCTTGCATTTATTTTATCCTGTTTCTAATTCCATTAAAAGTTCGTGTGTGTTTTCGAAACCAACAGCTTGTCCTCAATTAGGTCCTCGGAGGCGCCGCCTAAAGAACCGTTAAAACCTTTGAGCACATGAACCTTTGTCCCCATATTTTGTCCCCATACCCCTGCGCCATCACATGTTTTATGTATGCCCGACGGCGATATGTCTCCCTTAGCTGGCCTCTGTACTGAACGTGTCAGAGTTGCCGGCCGTCAAATTTCTGTTGTGTTCACAGTCCTCCTCACTCTTGACTTTTTATCCGCCCACTCCACCATCATCAACCATTCTGCTGGTACTGTAGAGTTTGACCTACCAGGTGTAATTGATCAACCTAAACCAATCAAGAGCCGCGTGTGCTTTGCTGTGCTCGTCCGTTTGCCGCCGCGAGCTGCGACTTGTGTTGCTGTTATTCCCTCTCCACCAGTACCCAATGGTGACTACAGTGAAATGTTGCTACTATAAACACCGCATTAAAAAACTTTTCAGATTGACAAACTTTTCGGAAATCCCCAGCTGACTTCTTATGGTGTCAATAATCGAATATTTGAGTGCTATAACTTCAGAATAGCAGACCTCCCAGAATTAGGCTTGCTATTTAGTTTGCGTATCGTATTGTTACGTGTAGCTGGAGCCCAACACTAGATACAATGTATTTACAGGGAAGCTAACGGAAGGCCAAAATGGCGACGCTATATCAAGCGGGCCCACGTCGTCTCCTTCCTCCTCAGTGCAGCCTCACTGTGGCGGCTGTTCCGTAGCATAATCCCGGTAGTAGGAGCACCGTCCCGGTGCTTAATCTACACATCTGCAGTGAAAGGTGTCTGCTATGGCTGTGACAGAGAGCACGCCGCGTACTCGCGATCGTGCCCGTCTTGGAAAAAAGGAAAAGAAATTGTCACGACAAAGTTAAAGAAAATATATCGTTCAAGGAGGCACGTAGGCGGGTGGCATACCTCCCTAAGAACATATTTGCCGAAGTGGCGCGTCAGGGGGCCGCGCCACTACGGTTTCCGGCGGCTGACCGTCCCACGCCTAGTGAGGCGGCAGTGACGCCATCCGCCCCCCCCCCCGGCGGCTGCAGCTAGCGCTGCTACGCCAACCCCGCAGAAGGGGCCATCTACCTCCGGGCAGGTGACCTCAAAGGCCTCGTCCAACGTGCCGAGGCCTTCACGCCAAGCAAAGCGCTCGGAGGAGCGCGTGTCCAGCGCCTCGCAAGAGGCAATGGACAGAGCCACTAGCAAGACGGCGCCACCAGCGCCTAAGGAGCGGTGAGGCACTCTCGATCGCTCCAAAAGAGACAAAACTCCCGTCACGGTGCCTGAAAAAGGCCCGTGAGCTAATCCTCGTGTCTTGAACACACAGCAATAAACACAAATAGCATAATGGGTACACAAATACTACATTGGAATGTACGAGGATTTCTGAATAACCTCGATGACATTAGAGGACTACTACACAAACATAATCCCAAGTTGCTGTGTGTTCAGGAGACACATATGAAACCTACAAACACAAACCTTCTTCGCAATTACTTCATTTTCCGAAGAGACCGCGATGAGGCTAACGCCTCTGGCGGAGTAGCAATAATAAAGGACAAGTCTGTAGCTTGCCGACACGTCGCCCTTCCGACGACCCTTGAGGCAGTTGCAGTTCGGGCCATTCTCTTTAATAAATTAATTACTGTCTGTTATATTTATGTACCCCCGAACCATCATCTCAAAAAACAGGCTTTTGCAACCTTATTATCCAACTTCCCGAACCTTACATACTTGTGGGAGATTTTAATGCTCACCACACGATATGGGCAGACTCACGATGCGACGCGAGAGGTCGATTGGTAGAATACTTTTTAGTAAACACGGCAACATGCCTCTTCAATGAAAACGAACCGACTTATTATAATATGTATCACCCCTCACATTCTTCCATAGATCTATCTATCGGCTCCGCAGATCTTTTCCCTTGCGTACAGTGGAGTGTTATTAAAAATCCATACGGAAGTGCCCATTTTCCGGCACTTTAAAGCTTAATTGAAGAACATCAATGCCCTTCATATACGTCTCGGTGGAAGCTAGCTTCTGCCAACTGGGAGCATATTAAGGAGTCGACCTACCTATCACGAGATTTTATCACCGATTTCAGTATTGACAACGCGGTTGCGTATTTTACCGATTTTATCATCGACGCAGCCAATAACTTCATCCCACAATCAAGGGGTACCTCATCCAAAAGACGAGTTCCATGGTGGAATGATGAATGCAAGGAGGCACGGAAAAAACAAAATAAAGCGTGGGGCATATTGCGCCGATACCCTACTGCAGAAAATCTGATGGAATTTAAAACATTAAATCGCAGGGAAGGCGGACGCCAAGGCAAGCAAAGAAGACAAGCTGGGAAAGATTCTTGTCCGGCATTAACTACTACACACAGGAGGCAAAATTATGAAACGGGCTGAGGAGACTAAAGGGAACACAATTTCAGTCATTGCCCCTTGTTGATAAAGAAGGAAACAAGTTGGAAGACCAGGCTGATGCTCTTGGTGAACACTTCGAGCGCGTGTCTAGCTCCACTCAGTATTCGAAGAACTTTCTTAAACATAAAGCAATAGAAGAACTTAAGCCACTAAATCGGAAATCCATCCCAAACGATCCTCATTATCGTCCTTTTACGATTGCGGAACTTAAAGCTTCCTTGTCAGTACGTCGGAGCTCTGCACCAGGCCCCGATAGAATCATGTATGATATGCTTAAGCACCTACACTCCGACACACAAATCACGCTACTTACACTTCGCAATACTATCTGGGCTGCTGCTAATCTCCCATCAAAGTGGAAGTAGGCTATTGTGATCCCTGTTTTGAAGCATGGTAAAGACACTTCATTGCTCACTAGCTACCGCCCCATAGCGCTTACAAGCTGCCTCTGTGGGCTTTTTGAAAAAATGATCAATCGCCGTCTCATACATCTCCAAGAGCAAAGTAAAATGCTTGACCTATTTCAATGTGGTTCTCGGGAAGGGCGATCTAAACCCGACCATCTCGTGCGCATCGAAGCGAGCATTCGCGATGCATTCGTGCAAAAAAAATCTTTTCTACCTGTATTTCTGGATATGGAAAAAGCGTACGACACAACCTAGGCGGTTCGATATCCTGCGCGACCTTTCGGCGCTGGGCATCCGCGGCAATAAGTTAACTATTATAGAGAGCTACCTAGAGAACCGTACATTTCGGGTGAAAATAGGACCTGCACTGTCGCGTACAGTCATACAGGAAACTGGGGTACCCCAGGGTACCCCAGGGTGGAGTACTCAGCTGCACGCTCTTTGTCGTAAAGATGAACACGCTTCGGGCATCATTACCACCAGCTATTTTTTATTCCGTCTACGTAGACGATATACAAATAGGTTTCAAATCATGCAACCTCACAGTCTGCGAGAGACAGGTACAGCAGGCCCTAAACAAGGTGTCCATGTGGGCAGACCAAAATGGATTTAAAATCAACCCCCACAAAAGTTGCTGTGTTCTCTTTACAAGAAAGAGAGGACTGGTCCCAGATCCTTTTCTAGAACTGAGCGGACAACAAATTTCCTTTAACAATGAGCACAAATTTCTGGGTGTTATACTTGACTCCAAGCTTACATTAATTTCACACATAAAATGTCTAAAAACAAAATGTGTAAAAACAATGAACCTACTTAAAATCCTATCCCACACAACATGGGGTAGCGACAGGAAGTGCCTGTTGAATCTTTACAGGAGCCCAGTTCGATCACGAATAGACTATGGTGCCGTAGTATATCACTCTGCCGCCCCGAGCGCGCTAAAGATGTTAGACCCCGTTCACCATCTAGGAATCCGCCTGGCCACTGGCGCATTTAGAACAAGCTCTGTTGAAAGTTTGTATGTCGAGTCCGATGAGGGGTCACTCCATTTTCGGAGAACATACATCAGCTTTAACTATTTTCTGAAAGTGCGCTCTAATAAGGAACATCCGTGTTTCACAACCGTTAACAATTTGACGTGTGAAACACTTTTTCGTAATAGACCCTCTATGAGATTACCTTTCTCACTGCATGTAAGAGAACTTGGCAAAGAAATGGACGTCCCATTTCTCGAACATCGCCTAATGCCTGCAGTTAAGCTATTACCGCCTTCGCAGTGGCAGGTGATAGAATGTGACGTATCCTTTGTAAAGGTCACAAAGCACGCTCCTGAGCTTAAAATTGCTATGCATTTCCGTGAGCTTCAATTGAAGTACTCCTGCTCCGCGTTTTACACAGACACTTCAAAATCACATGCTGGCGTATCCTACGCTGCTGTTGGTCCCTCTTTTACTGAATCTGACGTGTTGAACCCTATAACAAGTATCTTCGCTGCAGATGTCTACGCAGTACTGTGTGCAGTAAAACATATAAAGAAACTGAAACTCGACAAAGCCATCACATCCACAAACTCGTTAAGTCTTGTAAAAGCACTCATTTCTTTTCAAAAGCATACGAATCCTGTCTTCAATGAACTCTACTCACTCTTATGTAAGATGTACTTATCACATAGGCATGTAGTAATATGCTTGGTTCCTGGCCATAGAGGAATCGAGGGAAATGTGCTTGCCGACGAGATCGCCATATCAATAGCATCGCAAGGCATTCGTTCTGCTGCTGTTCCTGCCACAGACATGAAGCCTTTCCTAAGAAACAAACTCGGAAGCCACTGGCAACGCTTGTGGGACGCAGAAACAAGTAATAAGCTTCACCTAATTAAGCGGAATTAGGTTCGTGGCACCCAACTACGAAAGTACGAAGAACCGATGTCCTATCCACTAGACTGAGAATAGGACACGCATTTGGCACTCAGAACTTTCTCTTGACCGGCAACGAGCCTCCAACCTGTGGTAGACGTGGTGACCGGTTGACCATCCTCCATGTCTTCCTGGAGTGCCGGGAAGCCGAAAGAGGCAGGAGAAAACATTTTCCTTTTGCATACAGCCATTGTATTCCCCTGCATCCGGCTATGTTCCTTGGTGACGAACCGCTTTTTAATACCAAAGCAGTCCTCACCTTTTTGAAAGATGTTGTACTCCATGTCACAAGCCCATTGATTTCGTAGCGCATCCTCTTTCCAGAGAATGCTGCTACGATAGTTTTCTTTGTAAAGCACATGCCTCTACGACCTTGGCTTTCAAGGGCTCGGGTGAGGCAGTAGTGCTCTAGACAATTTTAGCACCTCACAGACTTTATATATTGCATCATTATGCATTCTAATCTTCATAGTACACGTCAATAATCATTCCCATAATTTTACTTCACGTAGATTTTATGGAATATATATCAACTCTGTTAGGCCTTTTACAGCCACGTCACATTAAGTTCACAGAACACATCGGTCCACTACGAACCCATTAGCACTAGCATGGCGCTCTTTGGCCACACCTGGCCCTTGCGCCATTAAACATCATATATTCATTCATTTTGAAAGCATGTCGGTGATGGGCCGGTTGAGGCGCTCCGTGAGGCCGTTGGTCTGTGGGTGGTAGGACGTGCTGAACTTGTGCTTTGTCGAGCAGGAGCGGAGGATGTCCTCGACGACTGCCGACAGAAAGCTGCGGCCATGGTCAGTGAGAAATTGGCGCGGAGCACCGTGCATTAAAATGATGTCAGCAACGTCAGTAGCACAACTTGTCGGAAGGGCTCTGGTGATTGCGTACTGCGTTGCATAATCAGTAGCGACGGCGACCCGTTTATTTCCGGAGCCCGAGAGAGGAAACGGCCCAAGAAGGTATAGACCAACACGGAAAAAGGGTTCCGGTGGGATGTCCATCGGCTGGAGGTATCCAGCTGGAGGTGTGGAGGGCTTCTTCCGGCGCTGACAAGGCTCACAAGCGGCAACGTAGCGCCGCACGGAGCGGGCGAGACCCGGCCAAAAGAATCGACGGTGAACACGGTCATATGTGCGCGAGACGCCCAAGTGCCCAGACAAGGGAGCGTCGTGAAGTTGTTGGAGGACAGTCGAACGCAGGTGTGATGGAATTACGAGCAGAAGGTCAAGGCCGTGTGGATCGAGATTGCGGCGGTCTAATGTCCCCTCCTTAAGGGGAAACATCCGGAGAGAGGCGTAGCTAGGCGTTGAATCCAGGTGGTCGATGAGGACTCATAATGAAGGATCGCGGCATTGCTCGTTGCCGATTTCAAGCAACTGGGACACAGAGAAAACGCAAGCGATGGTGTCCGCATAAGCCGGTTCGTCGACTGGGTAGCGGGACAAACAATCGGCATCCTGCTGCAAGCGTCCCGTCTTATATACCACGGAGAAGGTATATTCTTGCAGGCGTAACGCCCAGCGAGGGAGTCGTCCCGTGGTGTCCTTGAGCGAGGATGGCCAGCAGAGAGCGTGGTGATCAGTGATGACACAGAAGGGGCGTCCCTACAAGTATGGATGAAACTTCGCAACAGCTCACACAAGAGCGAAGCACTCTCGCTCTGTGATTGAATAATTCCGCTCAGCAGGTGATAGAAGTCGGCTGCCAGAGGCTATAACGCGATCATGTCCACGCTGGCGTTGTCCTAACACTGCTCCTATGCCGTGAGCACTGCCATCAGTTCGAACTTCCATTGAGGCAGACGGGTCAAAGTGGGCCAGAATTGGAGGCGTGGTAAGAAGAGTTGTGAGCTGCGAAAAAGATGCGGCATGGCCAGGTACCCAAGAAAATGGGGCATCTTTCTTCAAGAGGTCGGTCAAAAGACGTGCGATGTTCGCAAAATCCTTCACAAATCGTCGGAAATAAGAGCACAGCCCTACGAAACTACGAACATCCTTGGTAAACTTCGGAACAAAAAGGTTCGTACCGGCGCGAATTTTGTCCGGATCAGGTTGCACGCCTCTGGCGTCCACTAGGTGTCCAAGTACAGTGATTTGGCGGCGAGTGAAGGGACATTTTGACGAATTCAACTGAAGACCGGCGCGGTGGAACACGTCAAGAATCGCTGAAAGACGGTCTAGATGCGTGTCAAATGTGGGCGAATAAACGATGACGTCGTCCAGATAGCACAAACAGGTGGACCACTTGAACCCCTGAAGAAAAGATTCCATCCTTCGTTCGAAGGTGGCGGGCGCGTTACAGAGACCGAAAGGCTTGTCTTTGTAAAGCAAGAGTGGAACTAAACAACAGCTCGCGCAGGGGTTGTCTGTTCTCTTCAGGAAGCGTTGGACTAATGTCGACGTTGCGTAGAGGTGCTTCAGCAGTGCCGATTGCCTCGGAAACAAAACACTCAGTGACATCGGCGATCGGGTCGCCGTAGGCGATGACAGTATCGGGGAAAAGGTGCCGGTGTACGTAGCTGAAGTTGGTGACAAGAACCTCACAGTGGCCATCGTGGAGATCGACAATGCTTCTTGCTACGCAAACACCATGAGAAAGCAGGAGAGACCGATTGCTTTCTACGACTGCTTCACCGTGTATGACCTTGTCACATGCCACTTGAACCACGACACTTGCACGCGGTGGTAACGTGACAGCGTCATCGATGACACGAAGAGATGCTCGAGGGTGGATGGTGTTGGTCGTCGCTGTGGCGCTTTTTGTCGAGAAAGTGACGAGGCGTTGTCGAATGTTGATTATAGCGCCGTGCTCCCTGAGAAAGTCCATGCCGATGATTAGGTCTCGAAAACACTGAGGGAGAATGCTCAAACTGGCAACAAACGTAGAGCCGCGAATCTGTATTCGTGCCGTGCACATGCCGAGTGGTGTGACGATGTGCCCGCCAGCTGTACGAACTGGTGTTTGATTCCAAGGCGTGGTCACTTTCTTCAGAAGGGTGGCCAGTTTTTCGCTGATTATAGAATAATCCGCTCCAGTGTCCACTAAAGCAGTCAATTCACGACCGTCAAGCAGTACAGGAATGTCCAAGGAAATTCGTTTTCTGGAATCAGCAGGTACTGTCGTCGTCGATGTATCGTCGGTCCGCGTACGCGTCAGTGGGGGTCCTTGAGCACGTCCAGACTGAGCGGCCTCGCCCCCAAAGGTCGCTGTGGTTAGTTTTCCCGTCGTGGGCTGGGCGACCGACCCTGCACCACGCTTGCATACGTACGGCGAGTCGGAGAAAACCGCCGCGGCGAAGGTGAGCGAGACTGGTGTCGAGCTGATGGAGATCCGCGCTGCTGGGCAACGTATTCTTCAATTTCAGGAGGACGCTGGCCGAACCTAGGTCGCGGCGAGTTCGCTGAGAATCCGCGTAGTCCGAGCTCTCGATCGGAGCACTGTCGGTAGACATGCCCAGCTTCGCCACAGTGAAAGCAAAGGGGACGGCGATCAGGTGCCCGCCACACGTCTGATTTCCTCGGGGCCTGTAGGTGGTCCTGGTAATACGAGGCAGCTTGGACGGGCTCTAGCATGGCCGGGCGCGCGGCGCGAAGTGGGGAGCGAGGTGGGGCAGGTTGCCTCAAAGCTTGCGAATATGACATATGTGGGCTGTCATGTCTTAGCGGTCGAGCTTCTGTATTGAAGGGTGGTTCTTTTAGCGCATGCTGAACCTCGTCACGGAGAACGCTGGACAAGGAGCTGAGCGTCGGCTGTGAAGGTACCGACAGTTTCTGGAGTTTTTCGCGGATCACGGAACGAATGAGCTCTCGAAAGAAATCGACGTGACCCCCGAGAGCTCCGAAGAAGTCCGTAGGTGAGGCAGTGTTCACTTGACGTTCGTATGGTGGTGTCCGCTGGCGAAGAGTCTGCTCCATGGTGATGACCTCGGAAAGAAATTCTGACACAGTCTTGGGAGGACTGCGCACGAGACCGCCGAACAGCTGCTCTTTCACTCCGCGCATCAGGTACCGCACCTTCTTTTCTTCCGACATGCTGGGGTCGGCTCGTCGAAAGAGACGCGTCATGTCCTCGACGTACATTGCGACACTCTCGTTCGGCATTTGGATACGGGACTGGAGATCACGCTCAGCTCGCTCTCGGCGATCAGGGCTCGCATATGTCTCAAGAATCCGCCTTTTGAATTCTGCCCATGAAGTTAAGGCATCTGCACGGTTCTCGTACCATACACGTGCGCCATCGTTAAGGCTGAAATAGCCATTTTTCAGCTTGTCTGCGTCATCCCACGTGTTGAACGCGGCAACACGTTCATAGTGCAACAGCCAATCTTCAACGTCCTCATGTATGGCGCCGTGGAAGGGATTCGGCGTTCGCGGATTGAGTAGCATACAATGAATCGGCGTTGTGCCTTCCATACCGGTTGGGGTGGTCGGAGCTGCCATTTTCTCTGGGAGGAGTCCAAACTCAGGGGCTTGTCCACGGATCCTTCTGCTGGCGCGGTGTGCAGGCGTAACCACCGGTACGGGGCTGGAGCTCCTGCTGCCCGGAGGGGTTTGGTGCATAGATTAGATTACCCAGCACCACCACCAGTTTGTCACGCAATAAGGCAAGAATAAGCAGCAGGATCAGCAGCCAGACACGAAAATGTCAGACACAAGGAGGACGGTTCACCAGCTGGCGCAAGATCCTTGACTTCGTAGTCTTCAATCACCGTTTTTGCTGGGCACGCAGCGCTGGCTCAAAACACCAGGTGGCAATATAATCGAGCCGTCCTGCAGCCCTTGGGCTTCTCGTGTGACTCTTGCTACAAAGAAAGACGACAGTTGGAGATTTTTCTTCGGCTACTGGCAACTTAGCAACATCACAAAAAAAGAGAAGTAGCTGCTCCCATGCATAAAAGACAGCCTGGATTGCCTTCACGGCGCCAAGTATTTTTCTTCAGTCAACCTGCGATCAAGGTACTGGCGGATTGCTGCTGATGACACGGACCGTGAGAAAACCGCTTTCGTTACCCCTGATGGCCTTTATCTTTTTAAAGTCACGCCCTTCGGCTGATGCAACACCCCAGCCACCTTCAAACACATGATAGACAACCTCGTATGCTGGTTTTAACTGGACCATTTGCCTGAGTTATCTTTATGACATCATTGAATTTTGCCCACCGACATCGTAAATGCACCTCGACCGGCTTTCTTCTATCCTTTCTGTCTTTTGTAAAGCCAGCCTGAATCCATGTGCCATTTCAGAATTGGTGCTGTTTTGGTCCAGCATCAATATGGGCATGTTTGTGTTGTTGCCTATTCCACCCGCTTCCTTTCCCAAGCCGAACAGAACAACTGAATCACGGAACTGCAGTGTCCTGTTCACGTTTTGGTAGCGGGCTAATTGCGCCACTACTTAAATGGCCGGCATTTCGCCGTCACTATCGATCACCAAGCACCTTGCTGGCTTTCGTACCTGAAGCATCCCACTGGGCGTCTTGGTCGCTGGGCACTGCAGCTCGAAAATCCTCATCCCCTACTCTGTTCCTTATCAGTCTAGCAGATTGCACCGGGATACTGACTGTTTGTCCCGCAATCTCATGGATCCGCCTGGAGCCTCTAATGATGCGCCTGCATGTGTACTCTCACTCTTCTCTTTAAGCCACATCTGTGATGAACTGCACCATTATCGCATCTAATGCGAGTTTATTCAGAAGCTGGATTCTGTGGCACCCGAGCCATCCCTTCTCCTCTGTGTGCTTAAGTACGGCACATCATACCACCACACCGGAAAGACGCAAACTGTTGCTTGCCGTTCCCACGTAACTGCACTTGAGTGTCCTCGACCAGTTTCATGACGCCCCAACCGCTGGTCACCTTAGAGTTTCCTGGACCTACGACCACGTTCGGCATCGCTTCTTTTGGCGTGGTTGTTACCACTCCGTTTGTCGCTAAGTCACTGTTTGTGAACCGTCTCAACGCCGAAAGAAAGCACCTATGCCTCCTGCTGGATTCCTAAGCCCCTTGACATCCCATCTGATCCCTTCTTCCAAGTTGGCCTTGATTTCCTAGGTTCTTTCCCAGCCTCTACTCTTGGTAACAAATGGATTGCTGTTGCTACAGGCCACACCACCCGATATGCAATTACATGGATTCTTCCTGCCAGTTGTGCGATGGACATCGCTGATTTTCTGCTACACGATGTGATCTTACATCATGGAGTTCTGCACGATGTGATCTTACATCATGGAGTTCCTTGTCAACTCAACACCGACCGTGGTTCCTACTTTCTCGCTGGTGTTATCGATGGCGTGCTTCATTCCTACGCCACAACACACAAATATATGAAGGCTTACCACTCGTAAAACTAACGGCGTGACTAAATGCTGCAACCGGGCGCTAAATGACATGCTTTCTATGTATGTCTTTTCTGAACATCAAGAATAGAACGTTGCATTGCCCTTCATTACATTTGCCCACAATTCCTCCCGTCATGATACCGTTGGTTTTTTACTTTTTTATCTTCTGTTTAGCCACGACCTAATATTGACTTTTGGCGCTATCGTCTTCGCTGCCATCCATTCGCCCACTGAGTGCGCCTGCGATGCCATTTCCAGAGCTGACGAGGCATGCAAGATTGCTCGCCATAGCCTCACTATATCGCAAGGTCACCAGAGGTACAGCTATGACACCTGTCATCGCAACATTATCTGTACTCTGGTTGCCCTTGCGCTTATATGGACTCCGACTCGGCGTGTTGGACTCTCCAAAAAATTTATTTCTTGGAACTCTGCACCCTACCGTGTCTTAAGACATGTAACAGACTTCACTTACGAGATTTGCCCGCTTGAGTCTTTCTCTCCCTTCGTTTCGCTACCTGCAGACGTTCATGTATCCCGCCTCAATCCTTACCTCTCACCCACACCATAACAAGTACCGTGATGGTGCTTCAGCAGCCGGGGGTCATGTCATGATTATTCCTCAAAAGGAGCAATAATGAAGAAGACGATCTTGATCTGGGGTGTGCTTTTGACCATACGGTTCAGAACTTAATCGCCTTACAAATATATTGTATAAACGTCTTCCTGTTGTGTATGCTTCCACATAACAATATGAATTCAGATAAGTGCACAACTCTCCCAAACCAAACCCAAATGAGAAGCATGGCCGGTTAAGAATATTACCCGGAATGTTTCTTTATGTACACCTTGCTGCGATTGTTACCGTAGAGAAAGTGGTAAAAAAGTGCTACCGCAGAGAAATCGGCAAAAAAACTGCTGTGTGTCATTGATCATACCACATACCTTGCACTGTGACTCGATTTTCACAGCATTTTCATTGACTTTCTGTATTTACAATGACATTTAACGATATTTATTAATGGTGACTGTACAAGTCATCTAAAATTTAACCCTAAGAAGAGATACTGTAGTGTGAGAACGCACTCTAGATTACGATTTCTTTGATTACAAAAAAGCCGTATTCTAACAATCGCAAGAAGTCACCGGAAGTGACCACAAGTTTTCGGAAGTGAGCGGGAAAAAGCAACAAACCTAAATTTTGAAGCGCAAATAAAACTCAAAGACCACCATTGAGAGAGCCGAACTACTAGCTAATGGCAGCACGTGGAGAATGGCGCATAAAGCTTGTTTTTACCGTTTGGGGGAGGGCTTGTCTTTGTAAACACTGGACTGCCAATTTTTTGTGCATGGGATATTCACCATTATAACAAATTTTGCACAATAAACTGCGTCAACATCAAAAGGGCAACTCAGCATCTAATTCAGCTTTGCCTTAAAGAAAGGAAAGGTGCCTGCTGTTGACTTTTTCTAATTATTGGAAGGCAGCCTTAAAGCACAGCAAACAAAATAACTATATAAATGAACGCAATCCTGCATTGTGCCAATGTCAAGTAATATTTCGTAGTGAGAGTAATCTTGAGTCTACTTACTGACGACAGCATGCCAGTCACTGTGGAGGCCACTCTAGGTAGTCTGAGCAAGGGCTCACAGGAGTGTCATGTGCTTTGGCAAGTCCACAGCAGGTGGTACACATTGGCGCCTTTTGCCAGTATCGTATAGTTGCAACAGGTGGCATTGTATTTGATGAAGCCCTTCCATTTGCGGCAGCACCGTTGAGGTTGACCACAGCCCAGATTTACATCAGGGGAACTTCCTCCACCTTTGTGAGGTTGCTGGGGAAAGAGTGGGCACATGGAAAAAGTGTGAACTCGGGTGTAATTTTTCTGGTTTTGACAAATGACTAATGAGTACTCCTCAAGAGGTGTTGGTGGTGCTTGTTCCTGTTGTAGTGTGCGTTGTTATCTACGATGGCAATGAAAGAGTCTAAGCTGTGTCCTTAAGTGTAGTGCAGGTGATTATCGAAAGGGCAGTCATTACGAAGTTTCATATGTATCTTCTGACAGAGTAATGGAGTTTCACTGACTCCATTAACTGTTTAATGGCGCTCGGGGAATCAGTTTCGGGGAATATTTTTGGGGTAATGTTTGATAAACGATTAGGCTGCCTCAACGGACTCATGTATGGCTTGTAGTTCATGTAAAGTTAGACATCCATCCCTGCTGTGTTATGCACTGGCCCACAATAGTGGCCAGCGTGCGCAAGCATGGATCAAATGGTTGCAAAGCAAAGTAAATGCCTGCCTGCTCAGGAACTGAAGAGTCACTCGCAACTTGAGGCCGATTTTTCTGGAATACGGGCGAATGTGTAGCACTCACACACGTGCGCCAAAATTTAGGCCCAGGTCATTCTTCTTTGCTACAATACTTTTAAGTATACATTCTGTAAAATTCTACAGGCGAAACCTTGTGCCACTTCTAAAGTGAAGCTTTCTGTGGTAACCCTATTTGACTTTCCCGATTGTGGCTGCTGGGTGCTGATATTTTATCACGTAGCTGAGGCCTAAAAAAATTGAATTACGTGCCCGACGGTGGCATTGAACATCGGTCCCCCAGCACAACAACCCGTGCTCTAACCATTAGGCCATAACTGTAGGTGTACTTCTATTGTGCCAAAACCAACTCACTTTTCGAGATGATCACTGTGTACATCACGTTGCGAAACACGAGCACGTTGGTCTTCCCCTCACACAGATTTCATGATGTGCATTAGGCCTGCATTATTTTTTTCATGGACAGGAACAACTGAAACATGCATTTAGCTACCAGATTAGACAGATTTAGCAAAGCATTGGTTACGCTCGACTCGCATTTCAAGCACACAGGTGGCTGCGGAGAAATGCACGTCTTTCAGACATGTGAGCAATGCACAGTAAGCTAGGCTGCATAATGGCCAAGAAGTCAAATGTACACACCTGCATGCTGTGCGTAAGTAACCTGGAAGGATTTTGACAAATGTGTGCAAAAGTACTGAGTCAGCATTGTAAGGCTATCTGATCACTAAGCGACAGACTTAAGCGTGCCGTGCAAAGTGTGCAATTAAGTATAAGGTTTCAAAAATGTGCATCACTACCGATTGCAGCGGCGCTACTACCCAGCATATTCAGCCGCCTCTTGCCGTGCCATGCAACATGGCAGAAAAGACACTATGGCAAGTTATCCGATTGGTTATGCACATAACATCACCGGGAATGCTTGCAACATGCCTCTTCATTAAGCTTATTTTCAATGCCATACGTATACATAGTGATGTGTGTGCCCTTAAAAATAAGGGCACAAATGCAGTGGACTTACACACTTCTGCAAACCAATGGCCCATTTCTGCTTGAGAATTGGCATTGCTTCTATAGCCCCAGCAATAGCAATGGATGGGCTGCAGAAGCATTCTCACTTGAAAATAGGAATGGCAATGTCTTCTTTGGTGGCTGGAACACGAACGGTACCAGCGCGGCATTTCCCTCATCTTGAACTGCAAATGTCTGCAGGGAGTAAACTGCAGTGACCACACACTGCAGAAAACGTGAGCACTGTACATTAATGTCAACATCACTATTGCTCATTCTCTTTGTTTTCTTCTGTCTTCCGTGCTCTTTCGTAGTTTGTGTTCTGGGGCTATATAAATGTGTTGTGGAAATATATGATACAGTTGCAAGTTAGCGCTCACCCTTGTGTGTTCGTATTCCTAGACGATCACCCGCGATTTCGAAAAGAATGGTGTTTCAGCGGCAACTGCAGTGGTCAGATAGCCAAGCTTTGTGTACAATTTGCCTAAAATGGTTGCATTGGCAGGAATCCTAACAAGTCAAGGTCCAAAAACAAAGCGTTTAAGGCAATTTAACGTGCTTTACAACCTGTCAAAACATGTCAGAAGGCCATCATATTGAGTTAGACTTTTGTGTGGTGCCACCATATATGGCTTTCACAAAAAAATTGGAGGTTCAGTTGCCAATACAGTTTTTTTTCGTTCTTTGTATATAGTTGTTAAAGGAACACAAAGGGAAAAATAATTTCTTCTGCATCAGTAAATTACCGTTCTACAACACCAAAAACACCACTCTTACAACCATAAGACGTTTGGTAAGCGAGAAAAAACGCAAGAACAAAATACGGGCGGCGACGCCTACGTAAGTTCTTGCACCTGGGGGCTGTGACTTGTTGGACTTTGATGGCATCTTCTAGGGCCTACTAATTATATATAGCGGTACGGATTGGCTACATTGTGTTCTAAAGGAACCAAATATTAAACTTGGCAAGTTTCGGGAACCTTTATTCAGCCAACGTGGCCCAAATACGAAAAGATACTTTCGAATCCCTGACATCACGCTGACGTACTGGCACTGGAGTTTCGGCGCGAAATTCAACAACTGATACTCGGACCTTCATTTTCTCATCTAATAATCAAACTATATTTTTTAAATGACTGCCTGCAGGGTTTTCAAACAATGCTTCATTAGTCTAAACTGATTTATTGTTTCGCTTTAATGTCCCCTTAGGTCTAGATTAGATGAAGCATTATGAATAACCTGTTTCACACATTCACCAGTTAGCGGCAACTCTAGCTTAGCTATGGCAGCACTTATTTTTTTGGCTTGTAGTTACAAAAAAATATTAAAAGCATAATATAGAGACAGTCAGAAACGTATGTATTATATATATATATATATATATATATTGTCGCAGCCTAGTAGAAGACGGGAAAGCCGGCGTAGAGGACGTATGGAAGCACTTTATCAGAGAAGTCAACGCGACGTCGTTGTCGTCTCTGTTTTTCCACTCGCACGCTACTTCAGCGTCGTTCTCATCGCCTAGCATATAGCCGCGGCGACCATATAGGATGTGGCATTCCCCCCCCCCCCCTTTGAAAAAAAAGGCATCGTCCCGATGCACCAACGTCCGAAGGCTGTGCACAGACGGTGCAAAGTTCAAGTCATGAGGAAATGAGGAAATGTATGGCTTCATACGAAGCACATGCACAACCTCGGGCAGATACCGCCGGCGTTTGGAGCAGTTATGGCTGTCGGGGACAATTTCATAATTAACATCGCTGATGCGGCGCAGAATTGGCGAGCCGTGTTATACGCAAATGTAACATATGGTAAAATCTCGTCCCAGTTCTTGTGGTCGACGTCGATGTACATACTCATCATGTCTGCCAGAGTCTTATTCATACGTTCTGTCAGCCCATTAGTTTGGGAATGATAAGCCGTGGTCTTTCGGTGAGTGGTACCACTTAGTTGCAACACGGTATCCAGAAGCGCAGCCGTGAACGCAGATCCTCTGTCTGGTATGACCACTGCGGGAGCGCCATGCCTTAGGACGACGGCTTCGACAAAAAATCGCGCTGCTTCGGCTGCTGTTCCACGTTGGATAGCACCTGTTTCGGCGTATCGTGTAAGGTAATCCGTGACGACGATTATCCATCTATTTCCGGCAGTAGACAGTGGAAACGGACCTAAAAGGTCCATGCCAATTTGATTGAACGGCGCTTGAGATATCTGGACAGGATGCAGCAGTCCAGCTGGCTTGCCGGGTAGGGCTTTGCGGCGCTGGCAATCCAGGCATGTCTGTGTGTAACGTTTCACGATCGACGCAAGTCTCGGCCAATAGTACTTTAGCCTAATTCTTGCCAATGTCCGAGTGTAGCCCAAGTGACCAGTGGTCGGCTCGTTGTGACAGGCATATAGGACTCCGTCGCGAAGAGATGCGGGAATGACGAGTAGGTAGTTGCTGGCACTAGGTGAAAAGTTCTTTTTATACAGAACGTCGTGGCGTAAGCAGAATGAAGGCAGCCCTTTGCCGAATAACCTCGGCACGCTGCCTGTTCTTCCCTCTAAGTAATCAAAAAGAGGTACCAGTTCTGCGTCCTCGCGTTGGTGGCGTGAAACGGCGACAGTATCTAGCACACCTAGAAAAGCCGTGTCATCATCGTCGTGCACTGCAGTCTGAACAGGAGACTGAGAAAGGCAGTCGGCGTCAGTGTGCCGTTTCGCTGATTTGTAGACAACCGAGAAGTTGAACACTTGGAGACGAAGACTCCAGCGCGCTAGCCGACCAGCTGGATCTTTTAAATTAGTCAGCCAGCAAAGTGCATGATGATCACTGACAACGGCGAAACACCGACCGTACAAATATGGCCAAAATTTCAGGAAGGCCCACACCAGTGCGAGACATTCTTTTTCTGTAGTAGAGTAGTTTGCCGCCGTCTTTGATACCATCCTGCTGGCGTAAGCAATCACTCTTTCGGCGCCGTCCAGCCGCTGTACAAGCACTGCGCCGAGGCCGACATTACTAGCGTCGGTATGAAAAATCGTAGGAGCGTCGTCATCAAAGTGTGCGAACACGAGACGCGTCTACAGCCGTTGCCGTAGGTCGTGAAATGCCCGTTGCTGGTCTTCACCCCATACGAAGGGGACATCTTCTCTGGTTAGATGCGTTAATGGCCATGGGATGCGCGAAAAGTCCGCAATAAAGCGTCGGTAGTAGACGCAAAGGCCCAGAAAACGTCGCACGGCCTTTTTATCTGATGGCGTTGGGAAATTAGCAACGGCAGAGATTTTATCAGGGTCAGGTCGGACACCTTCACGACTGACAACGTGACCAAGAAATTGAAGTTCTTCAAAGCCGAAATGGCACTTTTCAGGTTCCAAAGTTAGACCAGCTGAGCGTATTGCTTCAAAGACCGTCTTTAGTCTCCGTAAGTGTTCCTCGAACGTGACGGAGAAAACAATCACGTCGTCGAGATACACCAGACAGGTTTGCCATTTGAGGCCTGAGAGTACCGTGTCCATGAGTCGCTGAAACGTTGCTGGCGCAGAACACAAACCGAAGGGGAGCACCTGCAATTCATAAAGCCCGTCAGGGGTGACGAAAGCGGTCTTCTCACGGTCTCTCTCATCAACTTCTATTTGCCAGTAGCCGCTTTTCAAGTCCATCGACGAAAAGTAACGTGCGTTGCATAGCCTGTCCAGTGAATCGTCGATACGCCACAGCCGATAAACGTCTTTCTTTGTGACCTGGTTGAGTTTTCGATAGTCGACGCAGAAGCGCTGGCTACCGTCCTTCTTTTTCACCAACACGACAGGCGATGCCCAAGGACTCTTAGATGGCCGAACAACCCCGTCCTCAAGCATCGTCTTCACTTGCGTTTGTATCGCCTCGCGCTCTTTCGGTGCCACACGATAAGGATTCTGCCGAATTGGTCTGGCATCGGCTTCGGTGACAATACGGTGGTTAGTGAGCGGCGTCTGGCTGACTCGTGACGTAGATGAAAAGCAGCTCTTAAACTCATCGATGAGCTCAAGAAGGCTGTTACGTTCAACGGGTGACAAGGTGGGACTGATATCAACCACAGGGGCAGGCATGGCCACCGTGGCCGTCGCGTGCTCCACTGAGAGGCAGTCTTGTATTGAGGTGAATTCGTCGAAGTAAGCAACAGCCGTGCCTCTAACAATGTGTCGACGTTCCCTGGTAAAATTCGTCAGCAGGAGTTCAGTGCGTCCGTCGTGTACGTTAATTATGGCCCTGGCGATGGAAACCCCTTGACTCAGTACCAGTGCGTCGATGTGTTCAGCGACACCAGTCCCGGTGTTCAAGTTGTCGCAGATAACAGGTACGAAGGAACAGCTTCGAGGCGGAAGCGTGACGTCGTCGTCGGCGATACGTAAGCGGGGTCGCTGGTGCTCCGCGGGGTTGACGTCGTCTGAGCTCGAAGAAAATATGATGACAAAGTCGCGGACATTAATCACTGCACCGTACTCTCTCAAGAAATCCATACCCAATATAAGTTCCTTGCAGCACTCAAACAGAATGACGACGGTGGCGACGAAGGTTTCACCGGCGATTACTATCCTGGCTGTGCATTTTCCGATCGGCGTCATCAACTGGCCGCCGGCAGTTGTGACGTTGGGCCCGGTCCACGGCGTCTTCACTTTTCTCAACCTGTCGGCCAGCTTTTGACTTATTATCGAAAAATGCGAACCAGTATCGACGAGAGCGGCCCCATGGTGGCCGTCAATGAAAACGACAAGGTCGGCGCTGATGGCATCGGTTACAGGGGGTGCGGTTGGAGACGTCGGAGTTTTAGAGTCGTCGGTCGTCGGTGATGGGGGCTCTTGGAAAGCTAGATAGTTTGCAACCTCAACCCCCGGAGGTCGCTGCTTCTAGTTTCCCCGGCATGCGCTAGGGGACCTGCCCCTAGAGGGGTCAGAATAATCGCGACGGGTCGGTGGTGTATAACGAGCCGGAGAAGGGGAACGTCATCGAGGCGTCGCTGAACCTTCCGGCCGAAAGTTTGTAGAATTTTCGTCGCAGGTACGTGCAGCATAAAACACAGGGTAATAGCAGTTGGGAAACCTTGGATAGCCGGCTGCGCGGCAGTGGCACGCGCGATAAACATGTCCTGCTTCGCCGCAATGCAAGCACAGCGGCCGGCGGTCTGCAGTGCGCCACAAATCGTTCTTTCGAAGCGGGTAGCCCACAGGGGATTTGCCGTAAGACCGAGGCGCAGCGATGGGCTAGCGGCGATACGGCATAGCTGGCGGCGTCTGTGACTGGCGAAAACATGGCGTCGGGGGTGGCGGTGCTGGCTGCGGCGTAGTGGTCGACGGTGTCAGCAGCATCGAAGTCGCGGGAGGTGGACGACAGACAGCTTCCGCGTAGGTTAGTCGTCGCGGCACCACCTGCCGGTCGGGGGACGAAAAGGCCTGTCGAACTTCCTCCCGAACGATATCGGCGACAGAAGCCACCGCTGGTGCCATAGGAGAAATCCCAAGCTGCGGGATCTCCTCTCGCACAATCTCCCGGATGACTTCAAGCAGAGACGTGCCGTAGCTCTCAGGTAGAACTGAAGCATTCACCGGCCAGTTCGCGCGATCATATTGGCGGTACCGTTGCTTTAGTGCCCGTTCTATAGCGGTGGCCTCCTTGGTGAATTCGACCACTGTCGTCGGTGGGTTCCTCACGAGTCCGGCAAACAGTTCCTCCTTCACTCCGTGCAAGAGATAGCGTAACTTCTTTTCTTCGGCCATCTGAGGGTCTGCTCTCCGGAAAAGGCGGGTCATATTTTCGCCATACATGGCTACGCTCTCGTTTTGTTTTTGAATACGGGATTCGAGTAGGCGCTGCGCAGTGTCTCTTCTGTCGGTACTAGTGAACGTGTCTAGCAGCTGGGTGCGGAAGGCATCCCATGTGGTCAAACTTCTCTCCCGGTTTAGAAACCACGTCCGCGCACTGTCTTGAAACGCGAAATAGACATTAGACAGCTTTTGCTGGGAGCCCCAGTCATTATAACTGGCGACACGCTCAAATTGTTCCAGCCAATCTTGGACATCTTCAATAGCGTCGCCATGGAAACTTTCTGGTATCTTAGGATTCTGCAGCGTCACCTGCGATGGAGTTGCAGTAGCCATGGCGGAAGTAGGTAGACGCGTTCCAACAGGATCCTGCAAAGGGTTGAACTCGGGCGTCAGGCCTAGCAGGCGGCGACTGAACCGGTGAACAGCAGTTTCGACGAACGAAGGTGATTCCGTTTTCGAGGTATGGCTCCGCGAAGGGGTGCCGAGCATGAAGCAATCCTACCCCGCACCTCCTCCAGTGTCGCAGCCTAGTAGAAGACGGGAAAGCCGGCGTAGAGGACGTATGCAAGCACTTTATCAGCGAAGTCAACGCGACGTCGTTGTCGTCTCTGTTTTTCCACTCGCGCTCTAATTCAGCGTCGTTCTCATCGCCTGGCACATACCCTCGGCGACCATATAGGATGTGGTAATATACTACACACCACTTATCTGACGTTTATCAGAATTAAATATTGGAAACAGCTACCTTTTAGATTGTACATCGCATATAAACTTGCAGCGAACACCTGCGGTGGTGTTGGGCTTTTTTCATTTCATGTAGCGCAAGTCAATGAATACTGCTCGTGCTGCTCTTCCTCTACCCGCCATGGCAAGTCTTCAAGATCGACTCTATGTAGCCCAAGCTTCAGGACAAAGAACTGCATAGGAAAGAGGCAGGGGAACCCATATCGTTGACGTACACCGGAAGTAGACAACACTTGTGCACTGCGTGAAGGAAGCAGGACATAGCAATAATCATCATCATCAACATTATCATCAGCCTGGTTACGCCCACTGCAGGGCAAAGGCCTCTCCCATACTTTTCCGGCAACCCCAGTCATGTTAATAATTGTGGCCATGCCGTCCCTGCAAACTTCTTAATCTCATCCACCCACCTAACTTTCTGCCGCCCCCTGCTACGCTTCCCTTCCCTTCGGATCCAGTCCGTAACCTTTAATGACCATCGGTTATCTTCCCTCCTCATTATATGCCCTGCCCATGCCCATTTCTTTCTCTTGATTTCATCTACGATGTCATTAGGTCGCGTTTGTTCCCTCACCCAATCTGCTCTTCTCTTATCCCTTAACGTTACACCCATCACTCTTCTTTCCATAGCTCGTTGCGTCTTCCTCAATTTCAGTAGAACCCTTTTCGTAAGCCTCCAGATTTCTGCCCCGTAGGTGAGTACTGGTAAGACACAGCTATTATATACTTTTCTCTTGAGGGATAATGGCAACATGCTGTTCATGATCTGAGAATGCCTGCCAAACGCACCCCAGCCCATTTTTATTCTTCTGATTATTTCCACCTCGTGATCCGGATCCGCTGTCACTACCTGCCCTAAGTATATGTATTCCCTTACGACTTCCAGTGCCTCACTGCCTATTGTAAATTGCTGTTCTCTTCCGAAACTGTTAAACATTACTTTAGTTTTCTGCAGACTAATTTTTAGACCCTCTCTTCTGCTTTGCCTCTCCAGGTCTGTGAGCATGCATTGCACGTGGTCCCCTGAGTTACTAAGCAAGGCAATATCATCAGCGAATCGCAAGTTACTAAGGTATTCTCCATTAACTTTTATCCCCAATTCTTCCCAATCCAGGTCTCTGAATACCTCCTGTAAACACGCTGTGAATAGCACTGGAGAGATTGTATCTCCCTTCCTGACGCCTTTCTTTTTTGGGATTTTGTTGCTTGCTTTATGGAGGACTACGGTGGCTGTGGAGCCGCTATAGATATCTTTCAGTATTTTTACATACGGCTCGTCTACACCCTGATTCCGTAATGCCCCCATGACTGCTGAGGTTTCGACAAAATCAAACGCTTTCTTGTAATCAATGAAAGCTATATATAAGGGTTGGTTATATTCCGCACATTTCTCCATCACCTGATTGATAGTGTGAATATGATCTATTGTTAAGTAGCCTTTACGGAATCCTGCCTGGTTCTTTGCTTGACAGAAGTCTAAGGTGTTCCTGGTTCTATTTGCGATTACCTTAGTAAGTAGTTTGTAGGCAACGGACAGTAAGCTGATCGGTCTATAATTTCTCAAGTCTTTGGCGTACCCTTTCTTATGGATTAGCATTATGTTAGCGTTCTTCCAAGATTCCGGTACGCTCGAGGTTATGAGGCATTGCGTATACAGGGTGGCCTGTATACGCAATGCCTCATGACCTCGAGTGCATAGCAATCGCCACACAGCAAATATTGAAGGGGAACGCCACGGCTGGCTCGAGAGGAGGGTATCGCTTTACCTGTTTTGTTATAGCTAGCTTACACGAAATTCTTGTGAGAAAGCATTTGTTGAGAGATAACCTCTGCACCTAGGCATACCACATTTAACATTACATTCTGGGACATTACGAGGGATCTTCCAAAAGTAGGTTTGCTCTTCTTTTTTAGAGAGAAGATGGTAGACCAGGTGAACAAAACTATTGCCATAAGCATCCATGCTTGTTGCTAGTTAAATGACTGAAGGAGCACCAGCACAGGAGGAATGATTCATGCACAGAGCGCCGAAGAAGAGAGAGTAGCAGCAGACCTGCGTGCCTGAGGTCATTCGAGTACAAATTACGATGACAGTTGTGTACTGACAATGTGGTCTCGAATGGAAGTGCGTGCTATTAATCGGTATGAATGGGCACATGTCCGGCGCATTGAAAGCTGCACCCTCAAGACGTCCCTTTCAACACAATTCTGAGGTGGAGCAGGCTGTGTGACAATTCCTTGCATCGCACGGCAGCGAGTTTCAAAAGAGTAGTTTCTTCAAATTGATTGCATGCTACGACAGATGTCTCAATGCCCGTGCTGACTATGTGGAAAAATAGCGCAAGGTACACCATGATGCAATGCTGTATGCTTTTTGGCAGTAATGTTTGCGTGTGAAACAAATGACGAAACATAGTTTTGGAATATCCCTCCTACGTATCAAAACCACCATATGATTATGATGCATGCCGTGATGGGGGGCTCTAAAATAATTTTGAGCGCCTGGGTTTCCTTAACGCGCACGCAATTCATGGTACATTGCCCCGTCTGAAATGCAGCCAACGCAGCTGGGATTTTATCCTGCACCCTTGGGCTGAGCGGCACACTGCCAAAGCCACTACACCACCATGGCAGGTTAGGCGTACAACAAAATCCATTTTGGGATACTTGCTTGTCTTTGTAACAAACTGAAGGAAACAACGTTAAGCTCATGTGAACTAGCGCTCCCACTAATTGGCTATGTGCTGATTGTTGGCTTTAACAAATGGACTGGGTGGAGTGGACCTCAAGCACTACACTAAACCTGTCTGTTGTCTTCAGCATTCCACTGACATTAATGGCATTCCAGTTTGGTTTAACTGTTAAACCAGAGACTCCAACCTTCATTTTCTAGTAATTGGCACTTTATTACTAGGTAAAGGTGAACAGAACTTCAAAACAGCACATTTAAACAGATTTGACCGCTCATTTTGTTGCAGCTCTAACCTGAAATAAACAACACGGTAGTACTTTTAGCTTATGCTAACTTAGCGGCCTGAAGTTTCTGATCTACCAGAACACAACACAGAGGTACAACAGCTGCGGCATATGAGGGCCTGAAAGACTCAAGATGTGTGAACGAAACTATGAATGCAGCAACAAGTGCTTCTAACTTTAACTGCACCATGCTTACTAGCATCAATAAACCATCCTGCTGGTCTAAATTAGGGTGAACACACTATGATTTCACACTCGCCTCTACCGAATATGGAGTAACTGCCTGTGTTCTCCTTAATATTTACCGCAGTATATTCAGACCGTGCTAATTATCATCCATACCTGTTGGAACCAAGCGTATCTTGACATAAAGTATGACGGTGACGTCGAAATAATTTCTCCTCTAAATTTTTGAACTGTCACAATGTGCTTGTGTTACGAGTTGCTCTTGCCACGGCCCCTTTGCCAGTCTTGGGCGTTCAATATATGATTCACGATCAGAAAATGTTTGTTGCTGCTGAACCAGAGTCGCCTCTTCTTTAAGCTTTTCAAGCAAGCTTGTTGCATGGAAGGGCACTAAAGAGAAAAATGATCTGACTTGTATTAGAAAAATTGCCGGTGCACGCATCGTTTAGAAATGATTGGCGTTTTATGCTATTAGCATTAAAATTGCGAAATCACTTATGGTTGGCGGGTGATTCTTGATATTTTATTTTTTATTTATTAATACCTCAAGGGTCCAAAAAGGACATTACATGAGGGGTGGGCATGTAAAAGGCGGGATTGATGATGTGGAAATTAGAAAGACGAGTCGGAACACTCAATGGCAGATCTAAAGCGTGCTGAATCGCGGATGAGTGCAGTTTGTCTGGGAAGGCCATTCCTGTCTCGGGCAGTTCGGACGAAGAATGAGCGCAGGAACGTCGTGGTGTGGGCTTGTGGTGGGATTACGGAAATCGGATGGCCTGTTCGACGAACACGATGAGCCAGCTGGACCCGCTGGCTGTCACGAGGTATGGAATAAAAAAACCTGTGATAGAGGCATAGGCGAGAGATGCGACGACGAGAGGCAAGAGGCGATAGGTCTAGTTTAGATTTTAGTGATGAAACGCTAGTGTGATATGAGCAATCTGAAAGAATAAATCTAGCAGCACGGTTTTGAACGCTTTCAAGGGCTTTAGTGAGATTAGTTTGGTAAGGGTCAAAGATAGCACATGCATATTCAAGTTTTGGTCGCACAAGCGTTTTATAGGCAACTGATTTCACGGGTGATTGTGCCATGAATAGATTACGGCGAAGATACCCAAGGATTTTGTCAGCTGAAATAATTATGTGGCTTACGGGATTTGTCCAAGAGAAATCTTTGGATAGGTGAATTTCTAAGTACTTGAAGGAATCAGTAGCAGATATAGTGCAGTTGTTAATCTTGTAGGCAGGGGGAATGTAGTTAGGTCGACGATGGAATGAAATATGCACAGTCTTACTAACATTTAGGGACATGAGCCATGTAGCACACCAGTCTTGAATATGAGAGATGTGCTCCTGAAGAGTAGAGACGTCTGCGACGGTATTGATAAGGCGATATAGGACACAATCATCAGCGAAAAGACGTATTGCAGAGGTTACAGTGAATGGCAGGTCATTATTGTAAATTAAAAATAGGAGTGGCCCAAGAACAGTGCCCTGAGGTACATGAGATAGATACAAACTGTTTTCAGTAAGTTAAAAAACACTGGATCCAGTTAAGAACAAGTTGGTGGATGTTTAGGCGTGATAATGATAAGGCGTAAAAGGCGAGTGTGGAACCTTATCGAAAGCCTTTTCGAAATCTAAAAACAGGGCGTCAGTTGGAATGTTAGAGGCGAGGTTTAAATGAATATCATGAATAAATAAAGCTAACTGCGTTTCGCATGAGTGATCATTCCTAAAGCCATGTTGATTAGGGTGAAAGAACTCTACTGAAGTTAGGAAGTTAGCAAAATGAGAGTAAATGACATGTTCCATGATTTTGGAGCATACGCTGGTGAGTGAAATGGGGCGGTAGTTACCTGGGAAAGACCGATCACCTTTCTTGAAAACTGGAATGACCTCCCCTGTTTTCCAGTCTCTTGGAACAATGCTTGTGTCAAGTGATTGCTGAAAGATGATACAGAGGATCGAACTACAGACATACTTCGTATTTTTTAACACTTTGGCATTAATGCCATCGGTCCCACAGGATGATGAGCACTTCAGGCCATCTATTACCTTGGCGATGCCTTCCAGCCTAAAATTAATACCTTCCATTGGTGTAAAATCGAAAAATGGTAAATCTGGTAGTTCATTGGCAGGTTCTTTTGTAAACATTGAACAAAATGCAAGGTTCAAGGCATCAGGAACATTTGAGTCAGAAATGGGTGAGCCAAAATTATCACATAGAGAAATAGAGCTATTAGTTTCGGGTTTTATTGTTTTCCAATAACGCCGCGGGTTAGAGTGCAACATGTTTGGGACGGTAGTAGAAACGAAATTACGTTTTGTGTGTGCTTTTAATGAGTTGTATACTTTAGTAGCTTTCTTATATTTTTCCCAGGCAGAAAAACCTGAGCACTTGGCAACACGAAATAATCGTTTTTTCTTATTGTTTAAGCGCTTTAAAGTAGTGTTGAACCAAGGGGAACGCGCTCTTCCATTTATCGTGATAGTTGGAATGTAAAGACCTATTAAACGCAGCATTTCTGTTTTGAAAAGTGCCCACTTACTCTCAGTCGACCGCTGCTGATATATAAGGGCAAGTTGCTCATGAAAGATAGAAAGTTCAAGATAAATGCTTGAATAATCGGCTTTATCACACAGTGTTAGTACTTTCTTTGATATTTTACGTTTAAGTATATCGCAAGGAAACGTGACATGAATGACGGTGTGATCGCTAAGACCACTGACGTACGTAAGAGGAGGCATCTTATCGGGGTGCGACGCTAAGACGAGATCTAGGATATTTGATGAGTGTTGAGTTATTCGCGTAGGTTTATTAACAAGCTGCGATAGACCGAACAGCAGGCAAATGTTTATAAATTCGCTAGCCATGTTTGTTTGTGTTAGACATGACGCAACGTTACTCCAATATATAGTTGGAAAGTTGAAGTCCCCGAGTGACAATATGGGGGTGTTAGGATAAGCCGTTGTTATTTCAAACAACGCATCGTGAACAAACGAAAGAAAGGAGCTTTCAGTGAAGGGTGGACGATAGCAACAGCCGATGAGCGTGCGCGGTGAAGTGGCGTGGCAGCACGTCCAAATCATTTCTAGAGGCGCTCTTATATTTACAAAAGAGCACTTGAGTTGGCGATGAGTAGCAATAGCCACACCGCCATCACGGGTTCCATCGCACCTGTCTTTGCGAAAAATATTAAAATCTGGTAGATCAGGAAGAATTTCGCAATCAGGTATTGTGGAATTTAACCATGTTTCCGTTAGTGCAACAATGTTACTGGATGACGAGGAAATGAGGCTGCATAACGAATCCCGCTTGGGTATCAGGCTGCGGATGTTAGTGTAGAGCAACGATAGGTTGGGCTTAACACGCTGAGTCGGCCTCAGTGGCTTTTGCACTTGCTGCTAGGATTGACGTTCGACGACCGACTGTTTAGCGTGATCGTAAACGTAGGTTTTTCAGCCTGAGATAAGTTTGTCGTAACGGAGCTTGAATGGAGATTGCTGCGCTTTTCCAAATTCGATTAGACGTCTCCTGGCCAGACGAGTTTCTGGGGAGAAGTCTTCGCTAATGCCGTATTCGGTGCCCTTCAGCTTACCGCTTGAGAAAAGGATGCCTTCTTTATCTTTAAAGCGGGCGAATTTCACTATCATTGGCCCCCATTTTCCCTCCTGAAAAGTGCCAAGTCTGTGGGCACGTTTTATATCATGCTTTTGGATAGTTACGCCGAGGTTTTTGTGGCAGTGCTCACTTATTGATTCCTCAGAAACACGCCACGACTCATTTCGCGCATCGCCAAGCCAGTAAAAAACCAGGTTACATCTACGGGATCTGTTTTTATCATTAACGCTGTCAGTCAGCACCGTCACTAAAGAAGCGCTGCTATTAGCGACGCTTTCTATGTGATTTACTTGGGACTTTATATTTGAAAGTGACAACAGGTCGGATTCAATCTTGGTCAACTGTGTGCAGAGTTTGCTGAATGTTTTCTCACGATCAGCAAGGGTTGACTTAACTGAATTTAGCTGCTCAAGCATAGCCGACTGCCCGATTCGCAACGTCTTCAGAACATCAAGCATATCAGCAGGAAGTACAGTTGGATCATTTCTAGGTCCAGGATTAGTCTCAATATCTCCTGCCAACAAAATTAATTTCAATAGCATGCGAGCATAGTCAAATACTATACAAAGAGAGTGCCGTGGGCTCGGCAGCACGAGTAATGTTCGGTAACCAGTGCGTTTAGCGAAAAGGCAACAGCAATTTGTTACCTGCGTAGTGTAGAAGTGAAGTCGGTTAGGATGGCCCATCACTGACATGCCGCCGAGCCCACTGAGCGTGGCGATGGTTTGTCTAGGCTTTATATCGGGAATCCGAGGGAAGATGGCGCTGTCAATAGAAGATAGTGTGCCAGGGAGCCAGGGTCTCAGCCGATGACACCGCAGCGACAGAAGTGCATTTTTCAATGCATTCACATTCTTGCACTATTTCATGCACTCTCCAGGGGCTAGCTCTGTATTTATTTATCTATATATATTTGTCTCTAACCGCTTTCTCGCCCACCTGGGTCGCTGGTAGTCGGTCTGCAGCTGAATGGGCAGCGCATAGAAATGCTGTGCGGACGTACCAAGGTCCAAAACCAACCATCAGACCAACTTGGATCACCGAGTACTTGGCAATGTGTACATACATCCTGCTCCTCAACCCTCTTTCATACCGACATGGGTCACTGTAGATGCGGGACTGGGCTAGTACAGCTGTTCGAAGAAATGCCCTCATGCCGACTTGAAGCACTGGGTATGTATGCTACCGAGTCTGTACCGCTCTTCAGTGAACCTCTTTGAGACCAACTTGGGTAATGGCTCAGCACGTTCAGAAAGAAGCGCGAGAGGAGCGCAGCTGCCGCACGGCACCTTTCTACGTGTTCGGAGGCCGAGAAGTCTACATGTGGCCACCGAGATGAGAAGCGTGGCACGTCGGTGAAGGCAAACGCCGAGCATTGTTCATTCACTTGCCACACACCCAGTGGCGCATATTCATATTCCACTATTCATGGGAGAAATTTAACAGAGCATTTCATAATTGCAGGGGGCGCATTCCCAGTTACACAAGTCGGCACCAAGGACGCTCGTTGAAGAGCAGCACCGACCGCGTGGCACATACCCAGTGCCACAAATCGGTGTCGTAAGATCTTTGAACAGTGGTACCTACCCAGAGAGAGAGATAAAACTTTGTTATGTCCTTGATGGGGTTCAGGGGTGGCGGGGGTCGGGAGACTAACCCCCAATCCCCCCTTCCTCAGACGGCGGCCAGTCCTTGCTTTCTGGCGGCGTCTTCGGCCATCCGGACGGCCCAGAGCTGCTCCTCTGGGTCCAAGCTGAGCAGCAATGTCTCCCACTGCTCGGCCGTAGTTATGCGTGGGTTAGTGTGGGAGGTGTTGGTGGGTGAGGCTTTGGGGCATTGCCAGATAATATGATCGAGGTCAGTGCGGGCCTCGCACGCTTTGCAGAGTGGAGAGTATGCATCGGGGTACATGCGGTTGTAAAGCACGGGGTTCGGAAAGGTTCGTGTCTGAAGGAGTCGCCAAATGGTAGATTGAGACTTATTCAGTGTTTTGTGTGCTGGGGGGTAGCGTAACCGCTCCCTGCGGTAGTGCAGGAGAATTTCTCTCAACGTGACCATTCGGTCCCGCGCGTGACCGCGATGCAGAACAGAGGGCTGGTCGGGATCGGAAGACGCAGGAGAAGGATGATGCGCCCGGTGTGCGAGAGCTCGGGCGGCATCGTGGACGGCTTCGTTTCCAGCCAGACCCGAGTGACCAGGGGCCCAGATGATCTGCACGCGGCGTTGCCTTGAGGGAGGAGTGCCAGAGAGAATCTTCTGTGCTTGGGGTGCTATCAGTCCTCTTGTGTAGTTACGAATGGCCGTTTCTGAATCGCTTATGATGCAGTGTGCATTGGTAGCCGCGTAAGCCAAAGCGATGGCCGTTTCTTCTCCTACTTCGGGTTGCGTGGTGAATATTGATGCGGCCGCGGTGAGGCGGTACCTGAGGAACCTGAGGTACCTGAGGTACCTGAGGAACTGGGTAGGTACCTCTACCCAATTCGGCATCCGGTACGACCCATGTGGGCACGAAACAGGTTGGTTGAAGAGCGGGATGTATGTACACATTGCCACATACTCAGTGACCCATGTTGGTCCGATGGTTGGTTTTTTAAACCGTGCTACCTAAGCAGAGACCAATGCACGACCCATTCGTCCACGGGCCACCCAGTGACCCAGGTATGCAGGAAAACGGTGAGATACAAACATATGTAAAAACATAGATACAAATATACATAGATGCTTGGCCCCCCGGAAATTGGGTGAAGTGCCCCAAAAAATGGGAATGCATTGAATTGCCACAGTTACTGCAAAAAGGAGGCTCGGTAGGCCGCAAAGGATGCAAGAACAAAAAGGTTCTGGCAACACTAAAGTAAACTCCGCTAGCTCACCGCGATGCCATGGATTGTGCTGCCGTCTGCTTGCACCAAGCTGATTTTTTTTCAGCAAATATTAAATATATTGCATTCTATATAAGTCATAAGCCACAAATGTTCACATTTTTTTACTCTGCCCCAACAAAAGAAATAAGGAAAAAATGTATTTTGAACTTTACCACGTTACACTGACATACCAGCATACCTGTGGCGTCAGCGAATGAAAAATAAACGTTGGCCTTCATTTCCTTCTTGAATAACCACCCTGGTGCCACAAAACTAATGAAAATATAGTTTCGAAGGGACACATCAGTTTAAGCTTATTTGTGTCAGCTGCAGCAAGCGATATGGAACATTTTTATATGGCCCTGCTGTTTTCATACTGCGAAGTAAAACATTCTACTGGATGCCATGAGAAGGGGACTTCCATATGACTGTGTACAACGCTCAGTACAACGGCACCGAACATAGTCCTTCTTACTGAAACTTGGCTTAATCCGCCCATTAATAATGCAGAAATTCTTTCACATTTTCCAAATTTTTTCGATGTTCTGACGCGACAGATCCCACAAAAGGGGGCGCGGCGTACTGATTGGCGCACACGAAAGTCTGCAGTGTGCTGAAATAACAGTAACAACGCCCCTTAGAATTTGTCTTTGTGATAAGCAACGCTTCTCGCCCAGCCGTTGTTATCGGCCCAGCATGCTATCGTCCGCCCGACGCAAACAGCTCTTTCGTAGCTGACTTCCATGAGGTGCTTCACTCCGTAACAGTGCTTTATCCCCAATAACCCATCATGCTGTTCGGCGATTTCAACTTCCCTGCCATCAATTGGTCCAATATAGCTGAAACAACGTCAAAAAAACAATGTCGAATGTGATTTCTTTAATACGTGTCTTACGTATGGCTTAACACAAATCATCAGTAACCCCATGCGGCACAATGATAAGTCTTCTAACATATTAGACCTTATCCTCACTTCTCACTCCCATATTGTTTCACCACTGACGCACTTACCTGGCCTTAGCGATCATTCAGTTCTACATACCTCGTTGCAAAGTGACATCCCTGCCTTCACTAAAGCTAGAAAAAACCATTACGCTTTACGACAAAGGCAACTATACTGATATGAATATTAAACTAGGGGAATTTTCCAGCTCGTTCTTTACCGGTTTCTTAGAACGTTCTGTTGAAAGTCCTTCCACCGAATTCTCGTGACATCCTCCTACAGCAAAGGCAGGAGCGGAGACGTTTTGGACATCCTCACTCCGATTTAAACAGCGAACAGGAGAGGGACTGGCGTCGTATCCAGACGAATACATACCCCAATCTGCACCACCTACACAGAATACACCCCACGAGGTTCTCTGACGAGTGCCCGTGGTGCACAGACACACCCACACTAAAACACATCACATGGGAGTGCCCCAGGAGGCCTCCGCACATAGACAGTCCCATATTACACCAACATCCACTAATGAGGAATAGGCAGTGGGAGGCATGGCTTGCGGACGAGGGTCGGGAGAGCCAGTTGACTTTTCTGGACAAAGCCCAGCGAGCCGCTCGTGCCAGTGGGGCCCTGGAATAGGGGCTCCAACCATCGTGCCTTACTTTATTTCCATTGAATAAAGTTTTACTCTCTCTCTGTTGAAATTAACTTTATTCTTTTCAAAATTAAAATGCTTGAGCTGATAAAAACTTGCATACCTACTATCACTGTAACTGAAAAGCACTCATCACCCTGGTTCAATACGACACTAAAGCGTCTCAACAATAAAAAGAAAAGGCTTTACCGCGCTGCTAGGCATTCCAACTCTGAGTGAGCATGGCAGAAATACTACACCGCAGAAAAAAACGTACCCATCCCTTCCTAGTCAAGCAAAACGCTCCTTTTTTTTCGACTACCCTACCAAACATCCTGCGAAATAACCCCAAAATATTCTGGAATATTATAAATCCAAAGCGTTCGCAACCACTTGCTCTGTGCGACGAGAAAAAATGCCTATTCCTGATCACGAAATCGCCAAAGCGCTTAATCATGCATTCTCTTCAGTGTTTACGAATGAACCTAAAGGTGAACTTCCTGAATTCCCACTTTTCAGTTACCATACAATGCCCTCAATCACCTTGTTCTGCTGCAACCGGGAAATGCATTGATTCCTTAAAGCTGTCGTCTTCCCCTGGCATCGGTGGTATGAATTCCAAAGTCTTCAAAAATACAAAATATGTTATAAGCGAGATGCTATGTCACATTTGTCAGCAATCTTTATCATCAGGAGTGGTGCCTGATGACTGGAAAGTGGGTAAGGTTATCCCAGTCCCAAAGAAAGGTCCATCATCATGTAGCAGCTACCGCCCAATTTCTCTAACTAGCGTCCGTTCGAAATTATTAGAACATGTGCTTTACTCCCACGTTGCTACATTCCTAACATCTGTCAGTTTCTTCCACCCTAACCAGTATGGCTTCCGTAAAGGTTTATCTTGCGACAGCCAATTAGCACTCCTTATAAATGACATAAGCTCTAACCTTGATCTCGAACAGGAGTTTGATTTTCAAAAGGCGTTTGAGATTTCGAAAAGGCGTTTGACAAAGTTCCGCATCAACGACTTCTCCTAAAACTTTCTCGCTTGCACCTTAATCGTTTTGTTTTGAACTGGATATGAAATTTCTTATCTAACAGACAACAGTTTGTGTATGTTAACCACTCCTCCTCTAAAAGCCGCTACTACGAACTGTTCCTAAATCAGTGGCTCTTCCTAGGTTTCATTTAGTGTCAATTGTGTCAATTTTTTAAATTTCATTTGAAGTTATTGAAATTCGTTTTTGTGCAGAAGGCTTGTTTTCTTGTACTAGACAAATGCGAGACAGGTGCATTCCTTGTGCTTTTATTCGGCCTCATCAAAAAAAAGCAGTCCTGTTGTGGCGCTGCCAATTCACAGGTACAATGAACAGACAGATGCAAAAGAAAGCTTAAGTGATACTTTATCACCACATGCTTATGGTTCAAAGCAAAGGAACTAAAAACAGGGCACGGAGACAACAAATGTAGCACCAGATGCACCATGCAGTTGAAAAAAAATATTTAAAAAGTGAAAGGAAAAGAAATAAGGAAACAGATTCATCTGCGCGATTTGAAATTCTGCGGGAAAATAAAGTTTTACCAAGATAAGGCAGCAACACAGCTCAGGTCGTACCCACGGTAGATCACCTTGGGGTTTTTCAAGCACTGCGTGCTCGAAATAGCATTGGAGAAATTGCAGGTTTTTTCAATGAATGCAAACTGAAAATGATACCTTCAAAAACATCATCCATTGATTTTGCTTAGTTGGTTCCTGTCCCGTCTCACACTTTTACTACACTTTGGAAGGGATCGACTGGGAACACAACCCCCAACATTTACTTCAGCGCAAAATGTGTAGCTGATGTTTAAGTTAGAGTTGCTTTTGGGTCCCTTGTGCAGTGAAAACATATGGAAAGTATAATGAAAATGATATAAAACAAATACGTGAGAGAATGCAACCTGCAGGAAGGTGTTGTCATGGTGGCACATGTCAAGAAGTTCTTCAGAAATGTTTTGTCAAAATTACTGGAACTGTCTGGCATGGCTTCTCGAATTAGAGGTATTATATACACCACACAATACAACACAATCTTGAGGCCACAGTCTGGTCTAGTGATGTCGCCCATCACTCTGTCAGAGAAGCAAGACACCTTGTTCATGAGCCAAAACATGGTGAAGCTTAATACTGCTGCATAAAATTTTTTTGCATCAAAGATCATGGCAGCACGAACAAACACTGAAACAACAGCTGGCATTTGCACAACAAGGCACCAAGCCTGGCGCCAAAAAACCCCAGGAGCCCATCAGTGACGTGCTTCACTTCTGCGTGCCGACAAAGCTGCAACGTCTTCGCTGCGGTTGGAATTTCTGGCGCGGAGAGCAGCGCCCTTCCAGCTGTCCAGCGCGTTGTAGGCTTTCTCCAAGAGGTCGGCCAGCGCGGGGTCTGCAACAAAGACATGTTAAATTAAAGTGCCATTGCCACCTTAGCTGTCACACGATACAGCAAAACCCTGTTGATGCAACGAATGCCCAAGCCCACAATTATGCTGATTCGTTCAATGTATTATTTTTTTTGTTTTTAGTTTCCCATATAGGTAAGATAAGAGCAAGACATGATGGTGACATCATTTGGCCCAATTACTCCACTGAAGAAAGAATTACTTTACCATATGGCAAGCAAACCACTAAGATGCAGTGGCCGTACATAAGCTCACGTTTTCATAACCAGAGAGTGATCCAGTTTACTCAAAACCCACAGCACAAACCCATGGAAGGCCGAGCATTTCAACTTGTGCATCAATCCATAATCGCCCGCAACCTCCAAAATGATGACATGTATAAAAGAAGGCTTGCACATAATGTCGCTTCCACCATTTGGGTGAGGCACTCAGTCTCTTCAGCACTTCCGAAGAATAGAGAATAAGACTAGTGCGTGCAAATGTTCTGCCAGAACGGTGGCAGCGACATCAGTGCAAGCGATCTGTTCAATAGAGCCTGCTACCTCGTTCAACTGTCCAGTCAAGCTCAAATCACTGCACGAGGTGGTGGTGATAAACACACAAAACGACTGATGAAAGGTACACCTTCAGTGATGTAAGCTTACAGATAATCAATTCTTTTACCACATGCTCGCAAGTCTAGCCATTATGCTGATGGCTATGCATCTGCAAGTCTAGTTCAGGTGATCAGAAAAGAAAGCTTCTGAACTAGCAGTGCCTGCCTGCCGCCTAACTTCTGCATCATTTCATCTGCTTTGGTGCAACGTCTGGTGTGCCAGTGCTTTCGATGGCAAAGACAGAGCAAGCAAGACCATTAGCAATTCACTAAACATTCGTCGCCATATTCATCCATTCCAACAACCAAATAAAACAATAAAACAATGCTCTCGACATGTGACCAATGACAAGGCAGCAACAACAAAAAAAGGATGGACGTGTGCTAAAAATGCTTCGTCACCGCTCTCGAGAAAGAGAGTCCAAAGGCTGGAAGCAAGTCTGTCGTATCCCGACAGGTCTTGCTTCGCAAAAGGTGGTGAGCACTTCACTCAACAATGATGCGCACCCTGCATTCGTTGTTCTTGGCAATTCGTTGTTCTTGACACTCTGCAGCGTTTGCGCGACCGACAGACACCTCTCAAGGCCGATGCTGTTGTTATCCTTTTTCGGCCGCTTCAGAACCGTGTTGGCCGCATTCTGCCTTTTCTGCCAAAAAGCGTTGTAGCTTACGTCTCTGGGGTGCTGCTTATGGTGGAGGACCACGAAGGGCCACTTGCGGTTTTACGGCCATTCGAGACCGGCATCGTTGGGACCCCTGACAATCCTCATGTAGAGCTCGAGGTGCAGAGACAGGTGAAGACAGGTCGTGGAACTTGGCCTTCCAGCCTAATCCTGTACCCCTTTTCGCCCACAGTGAGTACGTTGCTCGTGAAGACCTGCAGGGGCGCGTTACGGTACTCTCGGAGGGGTTTGATCATCCAGACGTAATTGAAAAAGGCTTTCGGTTCTGGTCTGGGCTGCCCTTCGGCAGCATCTCAAGGTGTAGTTGACTCGACCACAGCCTCGAGCTCACAATTGAGGCCGTTCGTGAGAGTCTCGGAGGGCGACTGATCTCTCGATTGGGTCGGGGAGTCTGCCACCACGGCGTCACGGTTGGCTACTGGCGTAGCGTTCTCTTCGGACGGAGACGTCGAAGAAGCCGACACGTCGTCGGGCTGCTGTCGTTCTCCGCCGGCCTGTGTAGTAGTGCCTACTGCAGTGGTAGTGTCCGGCCGTCAATGAGTTGTCCCTGCGACTTTGTCACTGAGAACCTTTGGTGGCTGCGCAGCGACGCTAATCCGTTCGCGCAGCGTTTCTTCGAGGTGATTTGTCCTCGTCAGACCATTCTCCAGGTTGTCTCTCGTGCTCAGCAGCGTGGACAGAGAACCGTCGCCGTCGGGGCCGCCGCTAGCGGACGACGGACGCACCTGGTTCGTGGCCAGCACGTCCGACTTGCAGCCGCCCCGCAAGTGAGCCAAAAGACGCTCATTCTGGCGACGGCATTCTTGCACGAGCGGCAGTTGACGAGGCGGTGACAGCCCTCAGAGTAGTGCTCCACCATATCTGACACAGGACCCACGTACTTCCACACACACACACACACACACACACACACACACACACACACACACACACACACACACACACACACACACACACACACACACACACACACACACACACACACACACACACACACACACACACACACACACACACACACACACACACACACACACACACACACACACACACACACACACACACACACACACACACACACACACACACACACACACACACACACACACACACACACACACACACACACACACACACACACACACACACACACACGCGCGCGCGCGCGCGCACGCACGCACGCACGCACGCACACACACGCACGCACGTACACTATATAGGTTGCAGCGTTTGTAGTTCGGCACGAAGATTTTCGAGTGCCTCCCTGCCTTCACTTCTGCGTGCCGACAAAGCTGCAACGTCTTCGCTGCGGTTGGAATTTCTGGCGCGGACAGCAGCGCCCTTCCAGCTATCCAGCGCGTTGTAGGCTTTCTCCAAGAGGTCGGCCAGCGCGGGGTCTGCAACAAAGACATGTTAAATTAAAGTTCTGGTACAAAGAAAATCATGTAACACATGCAACCGCATTTAACAAGTGTATATGCTATAAACGAACAATGAGACGGTCAGTTTTATTTTGTCATCCGTTCATAACAATTGGTTAAAAGAAATGGTATACAGACAAGGGTCCCTAAGAGACCGCACCACGACCCTTGTTGTCATCAACTGCCATAGTTAGTTTTTCAGAATATGCTACGAAATGACAGTCGGACAAAGTACTATTCATAGCTGTTATCATAGTGCGGGATTTGTTGATGATGGCTCAACATCCCATGGCAGCGCCAAAGGTGCAGTAATATATTATTCTGTTTATTAGTTTGGTGGTATTTTACAGTTTAATTATGAAGCAACCGCTACTGTTCGCAAACAAAAGTTATTTCCAGGTTTTCATGTCATACAAAAATTACCTATTCATGGACTTTGTTAAAAATGTCGTGCAAGTGAATGGCAATTTGTCGGACTATTTTGTAGTGTGCGAGCAGAAATCGGCAAAATAAAAATTTTTGCCCCTTTATAGGCGTTATACGAGGCTCCTAAAGAACTTTCCATGCTACAATGAAAGAACTACACGAAATAGCTTGATGGAGGCCACACCACGACCACACAAATTGCGGGATCACAGCATACTCTTCACTCGGCTGCAAAGAACATGTGCTGAGTACCCCGATAGCACCACTCGTGACAGTATGGGTCGTTTTGCGAAAAAAAAATCATGCCAGGAACATGAATTCCAACTCTTTACCAGCCATCTCATCACCAAAGCTGGCGATGCGATATGCCTCAATGATAAGCCTGATCATCTTCTTGACGCCTTTTCAAGAATTACCGCATTTCCAAAGAGGGTCTGTGTGTTCCGGATGCACATGTAGTCTGTCCTTTTCTCCAGTTTCTAGTGCCCTACGCCTTTTGCTCCCACCATGCCGTACCCACAAGCCCAACATACAACTTGGTCAACTTCATGAAAAAGCAGTTATATATTTGATGAGAGTCAGAGGCGTGATATGCATGATGTGTACCTAAATTTCAGCATCTATAGGTTGCACACATCCAATATACCAAATTACCTATGCATCTGTTCCAGTTCATCACTAGCGTAGTTTAAGAACCACGAAGCATGTTTGTGCCACGAAGCTTAAATTGAGAGCAAGTTGGTAGTGTATTATGGGTGATGCAGTTTGAAGCGTCAGGTAATGACAGCTATTGCAAAAAACCATTAATCAAGCAATCGATAATGTTACAGTATGTACCCTTCTGAGCTATGTCTTCAAGCGTCCCTAATAAGCTCTACGCCTCAGCGTGATAAATTCAGCAAAAAAAAAAATGCTGGTACAATAAGTGCAATCCATAGTAAACTCAAATGTTTCTCGATTAACTATCAGATCATTTAAAGTATTGAATGCTCCTTTCATCCATAATATGCGTTCTGCAAGGTTAGCAGTAGGGCTCCCCACTCTCATGGCCAAACTTACAGCATTTTCCTTATACAGATTTTTAAAGCGACCCATACTTGAGGTCAAGTTCAAGTAGAAGTATCTGAACTGATTACAGCATGGTGGCTGGCTAGCCTGTGCATTTTGAGTCCCAACAAAGCCATCATATGTTATAGCGAACCAAGAAGGTCAGGAGGAAAGGAGGCTAAAGGGGGCCAATGAGAACGTTTAATTTGCATTTAATGTTTGATTAATTCATTTATTCGTTTATTAAAGCAAAGCCATCCTTCCCTCCTTCGGCTTTCCCACTGCTGCTGCTGTCCGGCATACTGCATGGGGGGGGGGGGGTTCGAGTCAAAAGAATGGCAACGCTTGAAATTCCTTTGTCGCCCACCGTTGGATGGATGGATGTTACGAAAGTCCCCTTTAGAACGAGGCGGTGGGCTGCGCCACCAAGCTGTTGCTATTATACTGTGTAAAGTCCTTCCGAAGTTAAAAACGAAGTAAAAAAAACATGAATTCCAATATTCTTATCTTCTGACGCCCTATTACGAACTATGCTTTTGTAAGTCTTCGTTTTTTGTCGTTTCCCTACTTCCACTAATATCCAATCACGTCTCACTAGTATCTATTGCGGAAATTATTACTTTCCTCCTGCTCTCGCTCAACCCAAAGCTTAAAGGAGGCCAGTGGTCAAGTAGTTAATCATGGCAGCTTTAAAACTGCCGGCCCGCAATAGATTATATCAGCCTCTCTGACTTTCCGCTCGACGTTCTTAGTTGCTGTGCTGCTCACTCAACAGGCTGCATACTTGCTGATCACCTTCCTAGTTCTTATCCACCACTGTGAATCAATGCTTTTTCCTGCACAAACAAATACCTCAACACTCTCTCAGCCAAATCATTGTCTTTCATATTCCTCAGTCATTCCTCAATCAATTTTACTGTGAGATTTCCTCACTAGTACAGTGCATATCAATCTGTACAGCTTTATTTGTAGTCTTCCCGTTAGCACCCAACGCAAAGCGTCCCACTGACATTTGGTTGCCATCAAGTCTCGATTGTACCCCTGATTTCAAGCAAACAACTACATTTCCAAAGGTAGGTCCTCGAACCATTACACTTTTCCACATACTTCGGAACACTTCGTACCTACTACAGCCCCATAGCCCTGTGTTTTATTATGGCTGCATTTGTTTTCCCCCTTACTTCTATTGTTTTTTGCTGTTTTTTCATATATCTAGTGCCTTCGTCTATCTATATACCAAGGTATTTACATTCTTTTACCCGAGCTATTTCCCGGCCCTGTATTGCCACTGGCTGTTCACTGTTTTCATTTAATACCATAAAACTCGATTTTCTCACGCTAAATTGCAAACCTAAATTCTAGCCTTCCTGTACGCAGATAACAGCCAGACGTTGCAAATCACTTTGCATGTTGGCTAGCAACACAATGCAGTCCGCATGAAATAAACCTGGAAGCTGCTGCTCTAATATTGTATCCGCTTGATTGTATGAGACTAAGCCTCATATTGCTTCCTTCTAGCGCCTTCTGTATCCTCACCATATCCTCCCTGACCTCGTTCTTTTCGCTGAGCCAGCGGTGTCAGCCAACCAAAACACAGGAAACGGGTGCCTGCGGTCAGAATGGTTTCTCCCTCCCGCTCCCTATCACACCCAATCGCTCCTCGTCACGTGGTTTTTACGCACACGCTCTTTTCTCACAGTGCGGGGCGGCGCGCGTGAGATCGCGGGAACATCGCAAGAGCTTTCTGAGGAGAAGCACACTTGCGGGGGCGTGGCTCACCATGGAGTTCGATACATCGATATGCCGGTGCACGGGAGTTCTATATACGCGAACAATAGCGCAATACTTTTGCATGAGATTCCCAAGGGGATTTTTCAACTCTTCGATATAGGCAATAATTTGATATATGCGGGATAGACTCTACTAGAAAAATGCAAAACAAAAGAGATACAGCAAAGGAGGGTGCAGAACACTGCACTGTGAGCCTAAACTTCTGCCACTTTCTAGCTAAACCTTCTCCCAGCGTGCAGTAGATGCGCAAATAATATAAAAACATATTATCGTAAATATAAGAACGCGAAGCAGAAGTGATAAAGAGAAAAGGAGTCAAGCACGGCACTGTTAATTTGTACTTCCCCTAAATTACTACCAAACTTGCTCCAATGTAGATGCGAACACTCGAATACTAGAACAATGCGAAACATAATATACAAAGATAGGGAGACAAACACGGCGCGACGACTCTGGTCTTCCTTGAGTTCTTTTTCTAAAAACCTGTTCCTGCGTTGCAAGGGAATCACGAGCACTAAAAAATCTAGAACACTACGGGCACTGCGAGCCTGGCCGTCACCCACTTTCCTTTTGAACATGCTGGCCTCATTGATGCTAAACAATATGTACAGGGAACGAGGTCTAACGGGGTGCCAAGCGTCTTCACTTCCCCATTTTCCTTCGAAACCTACTCGAGCATTACCGTGCATACGCACATTCTAGAAAAATGCAAAGCAAAGGAGGTACAGTAAAGGAGAGTATAAAACGCTGCGCTATGAGCCTGCACTTCCGCCACTTTCCAAACCTTCCTCCAGCGTGCCATGGATGTGCAAATAGTGGGAAAACACGAAATCGAGAAGATAAAGGGTAGAGGGTCCAAATTCCATAACGTAAGTCTGGACTTCCCCCACATTCCTTCAACACCTGCCGCCAAGATATGTGAATACAAGAAAAACACGAAGCAGAGGAGATAGAGGGACGGGGAGCGAAGCACAGCACCATAATAAGTCTGCCAAACAAAGAATATACAACGATAGAGAGTCAAACACATCGATTTGAGTCTGGACTTCGCCTATTTTTATTCGAAAAACCTGCTCTAGCGTTGGAATGAATGCGGGAGCACTAGGAAAACCTGGAACAGTGTTGGCAGTGTGAGTTTGAACATCCCGCCACTTTCCTTCATAACCAGCCCTCGGCATTGCCCTGGATGCGCAAATACTAGAAAAATATTAAACAGAGAATATACACGAAAGGGGGCTAATTGGGGTGCTGCGACTCTCGATTTCTCCATTTTGCTTCCAAACCTGCTCCAGCGTTACCGTGCATGCGCAAATACTAGAAAGACACAAAGGAGATACATTAATTGCTTTGTTAGCCTAAACCTGCGCCGCTTTTCTTCCAAACCTTTCTTCATCGTGCTGTGGATGCGAAAATATTAGGAAAAAAAGAAGCAGTGAATATACAGGGAAGGAGGACCACGACGGTGCCGTGAGTGTAGACGGCCCCAGTTTTGTTCCAATCCTTCTTACTGCGTCCCGCGAATCTGCGTATAGTAGAAAAACGTGAACCAGAAGACATACAGGAAAGGGGCGTTGACGGCGGCCCTGCGAGTGTAGGCTTCCCTTACTTTCGTTCCAAACTTTCCTAGAAAGGACCTCGGATGCACGAATATTAGAAAACGCAGAGGAGATACGGCGAAGGAAAGAAAATGACGGTGCCGCGACCCACTTGGAAACCTAACAGCGTGCCGTCAATCTGCGAATATTAGAAACACGTGTTCAAGAGAAGATGCAGGAAAGGGGCATTGATGGCGGTGCAGTGAGTCTATGCATAGTGCAGATGGTGCAAGATAATGTAGTGCCGAGCCGACCCGCGACGAAGGTGAGGCAGGCGTCAAGCACTCCCCTTACCAGGGCCGCTCGCGAAGATGGCGCAATATCGGCCCTACCCGCGGCGGAGGTGAAGGAGGCGTTAAAGGGACACATAAGTGAAAAGTGATTTCTTCTGCATCACTAAATTGCCGTTCCACAACACCAAAAATACCACTCTTACAACGATAGGACGTTTGGTAAGCCAGAAAGAGCGCAATAACGAAATGCGGGTGGCGACGTCTACTTCAGTTCCCGCACCTGGGGGCTGTGACGTCTTCGATTCCGATGGCATCTTCTAGGGCCTCCTAATTATATATAGCGGTACAGATTGACTACATTGTGTTCTAAAGGAGCCAAATATTAAGCAAGGCAAGTTTAGGGAACCTTTATTCAGCCGACGCGGCACAAATGCAAAAACATACTTTGCAATCCCTGACGTCACGCTGACATACCGGCATTGGGGTTTCGGCGCGAAATAATATACTGATACTTGTATCTTCATTTTCTCATCTAATAATCAAACAATGTTTTTGAAATGACTGCCTGCAGGGTTCTCAAACAATGCTCCGTTATTCAAAACACTTATTTTTTGTTTCGCTTTGGTCTCCCTTTACACATTCCCGACTTTCGTTCCAAACCTTCCTCCAGCGTGCGCTGGACACGTGAAAAGAAATTGGCCTACTATTGCACTTCTTGGTAATGCATACAGAACACGCAGTACAAAACGTAAGCGCTTCTGCGTATCGGATTCGGTAGCACACACTGCAATACGCCGCTATCGAGTCGCCCTTCTGGTGACGCATACAGTGGTTCACAGTAGTGGAGTGGTTCACAGTAGTGGACAAGGGGGGGAGAGTAGCAAATATTTATTCTTCCTTAAGAGCTGGCATGAGAAAATGCGCGGAGAACACGGGTATCCAGTAGAGGTCAGGCACTCTTCACTACAGAGAGTAACAGGACGAAACGCTAGAATTGTTTTTAGAGTCACCGCAACGGCACTGCGCCAGGTAAGGGGACGTATAGGGCAAGAGTGGAGGTGGCAGGACAGCCAGGCGCAAGCACTGCCAGAGGCGATATGTGACACAGAGGAACGCGCTCCGCAAACGGGGAAGCGATAGACGCGGCAGAGAGCCATACAGCCACGCGACGCAGAGACGAAGGAGTGGATAACCGAGGATCAGGCGCGAAGCGGTAAGGCGCGCCCGCCACCGGCACCGCTGCAGTGCCGCGACAGTGGGAGAAGGGACGGCGAAGCCGGAGTGGAGGGTAGCAACGAGAGTAACCCAAACAGCGCTGCGCGAAGGAATGGGGCGAGAGGATAGGTTTGAACATGTGATCCGGCTTTCGAAGACAAGGGGCATAGAGTTCCCTACAATATACTGATGCGAACTCTGGTGCAGCAGTCTTCCTGCCATGGAGATGATACGTACGTGGATTTGTCGCATATTCGTGCTTGTGTATTCAGAAGTTTTTGCGGCTTTGTAGGGTACGCTATATAAATCTTACTGTCGTAAATTTCATAGCAATCAAAACAATCGCAGCTCTAAGTGAAAATGTTGAGCTTGTCGAAGTGGGCAAATCGAAACTCACGAAACATCTCAAGGTGACTGATGCCTGCGACAAATTCGTAAGGGTGCTTCACATCGTTTATCGATACATGCATCTGTGGCCTAATGGTTTCAATATCCGGCGTCTGTAATTGAGGTACTGTGTTCAAATCCTGCTGTCGGACAATGTTAATGTTTATTTAACTACCAATTACACAGTACACTGTTGAAAATGGCGAGCTTACGAAGTCACAAAGCCACTTGAAGCCAAAAGGACGAAATTAGGCAAATCCATGTACCTCCCATAATTCCCACGTTGGTGCAACCACTGCCACTGCAGCTGCCGTTGATACTAGCGCCAGAGTTCTCTCGAGTAATTATTATATGAAACCTACATTATATGACAAGGGGAGAGCCAGGCTCGCGCTGCGGACGACAGATTGCAGCAGGAACGCAAGCGTCTGGAGAACAGCGCTGACGATCGCCTCGGTGACGACGAGGCATGAGGGTGACATGAAAACACGAAACAGAACAGACCATCATACACGGAAGGTCGGACAATGGCGGTGCTGCGAGCCTAGACGTGCCCCGCCTTCGCTCCAAACATATGTACAGTGGTCCATCAATCCACGAATACTAGGAAAGCGTGAAGCAGAGGAGGTGCATCCAAGGTGAGTCGAATGCGGCGCTGTGGGTGTGGAATGAGTAAGCTAATTGTTTTGGTGATTCGGCAGCGTGCCGCGAGGCAGGCCCTTGACTTGATAAGTCTGCACTAATTTTGTGGGTGAATTTCAATTATGTTTACAAAAGACACATTGTGCATGAGTCTGTTGAAACAAGAACACAACAAACAAGTCGACAATGTAGTGACACGTGCAGCATGCCCTGAAGGACGTATCAATGCACTAAGCGCAGCAGGTAATGCTTGTTCTTATGCCATATATATTGGAGGTCTTTTTGTGACAACCCTATCATTGCATTCATATGTTAGTCGAATATTCATGGCACCTTAATTTACACTGTCACCTTATTGGGATGTTTTGCAACAGCTGCGCAATATTTGAAAACTGGCTTAGCACCCCGATCCCGGAATGAAACTCGAAATTGACATTGAACAGCTCTGTATACATCGCTGTCGCACAAACTCACCCAACTGTCAATTCTAATTAATTTTAATTTTGTCCCCCAAAGCCGGCCGTCATTGTTTCAAACCTCGAGATTTCAATGGGCAATTATTCCTTGCATCCTGTACAAACTGCGTTGTGTGTCTTCTTTCCAGTACTGCAGCCTTTTTGACCGCCCAAGAAGGAGGTGTAAGGTGCATAAATTTAATATACTAAATATAATTAAACCCAAGTAAAGCGTCACACATTGCAACAAGCATTTCGGAAAAGAGAAATATAAAAATTAACTGCTGCATCAGAACAATGGTACACCAAAGTTGAATTCAATGCACCATCAGATGAAAAACTGCAGCACCAACAGTAGTCATAACTGAGAAGTCATGTACATTGATGTAAATAAAACCGTTATTTTACCCCTTAATGGTGCCGCATAGCACAGATGAGAAGTTGGCTGGCGGTGGTGATCTAGCAGTAGTAATATAATAAACATTTTGCTTTAGACATTGAAAGAACCTGTCATGCTTTACGCTCTGGACAGGAACCAGCCAGATTTAACCACAAGTAAACCTAGAATCAGAATTCAGGTTATGAAACAAGATGAAGTGAACAACGTCTATATACCCTAATTTGACGAAACAGCCATGAAGTTTCCTTCTGCACCCATATTGTGCAGCAAATCAAACCTGCAGGCTACTAGGGCATACGGTTCAGTTATGACTGCGGTTCCAGCGCTGCAATATTGAAAGCACTCACAAATCGCCGCATCCTCTTCGTCAGATGATGCTGCTGCCGCCGCCGCATCTTCTGCTACATCCGCTCCCTCTACAAAAGCAAAGATTCAATTCTGTCACCGGATTCTGACACATCGGAAACAAAAGCAAATATGTTTCAGTAACATTTAACTTTCTGCATGGCAAACCTACACAGTACAACAATTCTCACGTGTTATAGAAAGCAAGAGAGCTATACAATGCAATTCTTGTACGTTTGGACATCGTTTCTCACACGTCTTGTCTCAGGATCAGGAATGCATTACAGGACGTGTAGGGTGTAAGGGGGCTACCATACAAAAAAAGCACAAAGACAGTAAATAATGTTTTAAAGGCGTATTCCATATGTACTTTAAAAATACAGTAGCCATATGGAAGCACTGCTAACTTTATGCTAAAAGTTGCCTACTAGACATCTTGACAGATTAGCTGCTAACTTTCATTAGATATTGCACAAGATTCTCGCGGCAGCTTTTACAAAACCATGAGGTATGTTCGGAAGGTTAAAATTCGTGAATGAGGCACGCAAAGGAATGATATAAGTATTGTCGCGATAGAATTGCACGCAATTTTTGCAGTTGCGAACCATAATTTCGTTAGAATTCGTGGTAGCATGTCGGTATTGAAGCACTGCCTAAATGTTCGACAAGTACATTTTATTGCATTAGCATCAGGAATGTCAAAGTGGAAAGAAGTGTGTGTCTGAAGTGTGGGAAACAAGTCGCATAGTAGCGGTAAAGAGCGCCTTAGAGGGATTGTGTGCGTGTGTGTGCACGCGCGCACCCAATGCCTGATTAGCTAGGTCCAGAAGTTGATAGTATAGATGATAGTGCAATTCATTTGGTTTGATTTCATTTATTTTCACCTTAAAGGCCAGGAGGCCTTACATAAGGGAGGGCTTTATTCCTTGCAACAATGTTAGAAGAAATGTACAGAACAGTAAAGAAACAATAAACAAATGCAAGCCAGGGACAATTGTGAAAAAAAAGGAACACCATGTTAGAGTAAGGGTCGGTGGTATCGGCAATAAAGCAGTGTGGTTATTTAACATTTCGCGGAACGTTTTACGGTCATTGCATGACACGATATCTTCTGGGAGATGGTTCTAATGGGTTATAGCATCGGGAAAGAATGAAGTGTTCATGGCAGACGATCGGGTGTTTGCTATGGGACGACTGTGGCTTAAGCGAGATGATGTACGTAAGGGTGGATTTAACAGGGAATACCTGGAGTGTGGATGGTCATAAAAGGTGTGAAGCAAGCAGAGGCGAGAGATGATCCGGCGGGAAGCAAGTGATGGCAGTTCAAGTGTACGTTTTAGTGCGGTTATGCTGGAATCACGAGAGTAATTGGAAGTTATAAACCGAGCAGCGCAATTTCGTATTGCTTCTATGTCATAGGTTAGATATGATTGGGAAGGGTGCCAGATAGATGACGCATATTCTAACTGAGGACGTACGAATGCTAGATATGCTAGCTTTTTTATTTCTTGTGATGTGGCTTTCAGGTTGCGTTTTTAATATCCAACGGTGTGTGAAGCATTAGCACAGATGGTGTCAACATGAGTTGCCCATGATAGCGTCGATGTCATGTGAACGCCGAGATATTTGTAAGACGGGGCATAATTGATAGGAGCAGAATTTATTGTGTAGGTGTGACTGGTTAAGCTGTGGTTGCGGGTGAATGACAGAGCTTTGCATTTAGTAAGGTTAAGCGGCATGTACCATTTCTCGCATCATACTGCGATGGAATCGAGATCCTGTTGTAGTGCGGCGATTTCATTCGAGCCTTTGATTGGGGAATATAGGACACAGTCTTCCGCGAAAAGACGCAATTTATTCTTAATGTTAGCAGGTAAGTCATTGATGTAGATGAGGAAAAGTAGAGGCGATAAACCAGCACCCTGTGGCACACCAGATGTTGTGCGCCCTTTTAAGAAGTGTTCAAGCCAGGTAAGCATGCTATTTGGGATTGCGATAGATGCGACTTTTTGAAGTAGGTGATTGTGGGAAACGCGGTCGAATGCTTTTGAGTAATCCAAGAAAATGCCATCAATCTGCAAATGAAGGTCCACGAAATGTAGAATCTCATGGGTGAACTCGGCGAGTTGGGTCTCGCATGAAAATAGTTTTCTGAAGCCGTGCTGGTGAGAATAAAAGAAGTTGATAGATTCCGGGTGAGACATTACGTTGGATGATATTATATGTTCTAGAAGTTTAGAAGGAATGCTGGTCAGAGAAATTGGGCGATAATTTATAGCACGGGAGCGGTCGCCACTCTTGAAGATTGGTACGACATGGGCCTTCTTCCAGTCGTCGGGCAAGCTTTCAGTCCTTAAGGATTGCGTAAATATTAGATGTAGTACTTGGCTAGAAATGCTACTGGTGTTAACCAGTATTTTGGCGTTGATTCCATCACACCCGGCTGACGTGCTTAGCTTGAGTGAATTAATGAGGCTACATATGCCATCAGGGTTGAGCTTGATGTCTGGCATTAATTTTACTGGGAGTGGTGGTATTGGTTCAATGGGAGTGCCGTTAGCGATGGAGAAAACTGAGGTAAAGTAGTCGTTAAGAGCTGGCGCGTATTTCTCAGAATTAATGACATTACCATACGGATCTGTTAGTTCAGTCTGTCTAGAATGTGTCTTTACTGAAAGTAAGCGCCAGAATTCATTGGGGTTTGATCGTAGAATCGTCAGATGGTCATGATTAAAGAAAAATATCTTTGGCCATCGTCAGCTCCTGAATATATCGGTTAGCGCACAGTTCGTATTTTTCCCTTGTTTCTGAGTTATTTGTAAGTTTGGCTTTTCGGTAAAGCCTTCTCTTTTTAGCAAGGAGAGCTTTTAGTCGTTTATTAAACCATTCATTGTTAGAGTCAGATTTCACGAGAACTGTTGGTATGTATCTAGCTTCCAGGTTGAGCAATACATTCTTATAATGTTCCCAGGTGCTATCATTAGTTCTTGATAAGTAAGACTGCTGAAAATCATTAAAAAAATTTGGAGTTCGTTATTTATGGCGTCAAAGTCCGCCCTTTTGTAATCTTTTATTATTTTTGTTGTGGGTGACTTTTTCTTAAGTGCTATTGCCATGCAGATATGAATGAGGTTGTGATCGCTAAGACCGGGTAGTGTGGTAACGCTCCTTACGCTATCGGGGCAATATGTGAGCATAAGGTCAAGGGTGTTATCTCCTCTTGTAGGACTTGATATCACCTGATGTAGGTTGAAGTCTAGCATAAGATCAATAAATTGTTTAGCTTCGGATAACGGTGACCTGTTGGTTACAGAAAGCTGAGGCCAGTTAATGTTAGGGTAATTGAAATCGCCAAAGAGGTGAATAGGTGCGTTAGGGAATTTGTCAGTGATGTCGGCTAGTGCTTTACGGAGTGAATCGCAGAATGACGGATGGCTTTCCGGCGGCCTGTAGCACACGCCGAAAATTGTCTTTCCAGCACCGTTGTAAGCGCAAGTCCACAATAGTTCGAGATCATCATCCCGACTGATCAGGGAAGATGAGAAGGTGTTTCTGATAGCTAATAGAACACCCCCTTCTCTCCGGTTGCTCCGATCATGGCGATACAGAACATAGCCGGAATTAGGAGGGAAAATTTCGCTATCTCTTACGTCTCCGTTTAGCCACGTTTCAGTTAGTACTATGATGTCGGCATCGATGTCGTGAGTGAAGCTGCGAAGTTGTTCTCGTTTGGGCGGCAAACTGCGCATGTTAGTGAAGGCTATGTTAAGGAGAGGTAAAGATGAGGGACGATTGCGGGATGAGGTTGAAGAGGTAGGCTTTGTTGTCCGTCACTGCGCGTTTTCGTGTCTTGTTATTTGGGATGTGCTGTTTCCATGCGCCTTTATGAATGGTCTCGTAGTCTCAATCACACTGTCAGAACTAGGGTCGTAGCGCTTATTGTTGACGAGCAACTTGTCTACGTGCAGTTCGAACGCACATTTTTGTGGTCGTATGAAACCTAACCATTTAGAACGTGCGATGCGAGTAGCAGGAGCGAAATCTTCACGTATAGCGAAGTTTGTTGCCTTTAGTTTCCGCCCACAGGCCAGAATGTATTCCTTTGACTTGAAATGAGTCAACTTGATAATTATCGGGCGCTTTCTTTCAGGACGGTATTTGCCTATGCGATGGGCACGTTCAATAGCGCTTGGCTCTAGATGCATTTCCAGCTTGTTAGCGCAGAAATTCATTATTTTTTCCTCAGACTCTTTCCGTGTTTCATTTTCGTTGTCTTGCAGTCCGAGGAAAAGCAAGTTTATTGCGGTGCAATGTGTTGTTTGTGCCAGTGCTCTCGGATTTTGGCAGCGCTCTATCTCTTTGATGGCATCGTTATGTCGAGTCGCAAATACTTCGTCCTGATGGTCATATTCTAGCACAGAAATACGCTTTGCCAGTGCAGCAATTGTGTTGCCTTTGAGAACGTTGGCTTCTCTGAGCTCATTTATATTGGTACGTATTTCTGAAATTATTTCTTATAGTACAGACGCACAATGCTACACCATTTCAAGTCGCAGGGGCACGACACCGCGAAGACAACGATTGTAGCTACGAAATTCCTTAGTATTTTGTAAGTAACCAACCCGGAAGGTGAGGAAAGCGATGAGCATCCTGCGTGCAACGGTGTCGTGCCCCAGCTGATCAGCTTTTCCACACCGATTAAATACCGCTTGGCTTGACCATGTGACTGGTGACGTCTCCTTCGTAGGGTGTTGCCAGGTGAAAGAAGCTTCTGCCGCTAAAACTCGACTCGTCTTCACGGCTTCGGTGACTAGAGGCCGACGGGTAAGCCCAGGGTTGTGGTGGGAAGGCGATCCGGTTTGCAGAAGGGGTTCCGGGGTAGGGCATGTACCAGCACAAAACCAGTACGGCAGCATCTGGAAGGTTAGGAAAGCGATGAGCATCCTGCGTGCAACGGTGTCATGCCCCAGCTGATCAGCTTTGCCACGCCGATTAAATACGGCTTGGCTTGACCATGTGACTGGTGACGTCGCCTTCGTAGGGTGTTGCCAGGTGAAAGAAGCTTCTGCCGCTAAATCTGGACTCGTCTTCACGGATTCGGTGACTAGAGGCGGACGGGTAGCCCAGGGTTGTGGTGGCTTCAGGGAAGGCGATCCGGTTTCCAGAAGGGGTTCCGGGGTAGGGCATGTACCAGCACAAAACAAGTACGGCAGCATCTGAAAGGTTAGGAGAGCGATGAGCATCCTGCGTGCAACGGTTTCGGTGTCCTTTTTGATATGTGTCCTTCTTGATAAATAACCTGGTGAGTTAAGTAAAACTCCCGATTCGTAAATAACGTCAACATTAAACTCTTGCAAAAAAATGGGACCTGTGAAGGAGGCAGTGATGTCCTTGTTTTGCGTGCAAAACCGACCAAAACGCATGGTGGTAAATATTACGCTGAAATCTGGCTAATAAAGTACGGTTGCAAATCTTTTAATATTCATTGAACTGCTCGAGCTTCCTGCATCGTAGAGGAATAATTGAGCTCTCCACGTTTGAACGACCTCCTCAGGTGCAACACAGCACGGTACCGTCCCTCTTCATTCTTTAGTAGCAGAAGAGCACCTAAACCAAGACGAAAGGCATCTATGTCCTATAATGTGTTTAATGGCTCTAGCCGCTTCTAAACACCTCTTTCGTTAGAACAGTGACCCCTCTGCTACTTTATCACCGATAGATTTTAAAACGCACTGTGGAAAGCACTCCTCCCTCTTGTTTGTGCAGGTTTTTAGCTCAAACACCTGATCACGAGAAGGTATGTCTGTATGATAAGCAGCTATGTGCATATTTTAACCGCTGTGTAGTCAAGCTAGTGCGAAGTTTTGTGTGATGCAAATGCAGAAGAGCATTCTCCTTATGGTTCTGGCATTCCGCAATATATTTAAATGGACAAACTGAAATGTTAACGCATACATCTGCTGGAGCTATAGACATGCTTTTTAAAGGACAGAGCAGGCACAGCACGAAAACACAAAATGCAGTAAGGGGGCACGTGCACTGCACGTTTCTTGTAATGTTGCAAAACTTGGTAATGGTGGTATGGAATCTTCGAAAACGAAACTATCAGACACGTTTCTTGCGTGCCTCTTTACCCTGTACTATGTATTTTGCCCTTCACTAGCTCTGTTTCACGAAATGCTCTACCAGACTGCCTGCGTCACCTGTTTCGTGCGTTTTCCTTTCACACAAAAAAAGGAGTCCATCGGTGTTCTTTTATTCTCACTCACGGTGTAATAGGCTAGCTGGCCGAATGGCGGCATGGAGCGGCAGTGTCCCAACGCTGGTGCATGTTTTAGTCACTCTCCGACAGATGGCGTGATGATGCCACAGGCTTATGTTTTCTGTGTTAGCGCCGCCCGCTCCTATCTCAACACGGCTCGGCGTTTCTTTTTCTGGTGTCAGGCGTGCACATGCGATTGTGATGGGCAAGAAACATTTTGTTCCCCGCTCCAGAACGGGTTACAAAGGCTGTACAGTGAAATTGACCTTCGGTGTCGAGCTATCCCAAGGAAGGATCGTGTCCTTCAGCCGAATGATCACGTCGGGGAAAAGCACTTCGAGCCTCATGTTGTGTTCAAGACCTGGACAGCGCACTACAAAAGGCACGCCTTGGTGAGTGCTCCGTGAAAGGCATCACTGGCGACGATGCTGCTCCCATAAGATTTCCCGACTGCCCGGCTTATCTATCGAAAATAGTGAAAACAAGGAAGCGCCTGGCGGAAAGACAACCGCGGTCACAGTCGAACGGACGGTGCGCTGCATCAAAAGATCGAACGAGTGAGAAGCCTCGTGTAGCAATGACAGTGGTGGCGTTAATGGAAGTTCTTTTGAAGAGTTGCCGAGTGCACCGGAGCAAGACATGGATGCGTTTGAAGAGCAAACGTGATAAAACGCCTCAATCTGCTGGGTCTAGTTCCTCCCTAAAATCTGCATACGCTCGCATTCGCAAGCATGTTCGGCGATTTACCACGGTTTTCCTTCCGTCAAACTCATGGGGATACCACTTGCTCGGCTTTGGAGAAGTAAAAAGCTTCGTCTTCTCCCAGCTGGAGCGCACTAAAAAACCTGAAAGCCGTTTACTGTCAGATGCATGCCTATTGCCAGTGAGCCCCGCATCTTCCTTGGTAACCACTAAAATTGTTGAAATTCATGAAGATATGCTGGCAAACAACCGTGATGCGCAGGTCAGTTTCAAAGGCAGTTGTGCAGTATGAAGGTACTTTTAACAACTATGGATGACGTTAAGACTATCCTAGAGCACTTTGATAAGACAAACTGTGCAATGGTGGACCGAGCACTCTGGAGTATCGACACGTTGAAATAAAAAGTGGGCATATCTCGACAACAATCAGAGATAGCGGCACAAGGGATGATCTATTGTTCTTGACGCTACTGGCTCGAACTTACTAGTATGTCACAAATGTTCTGGCCTTTCAAACGTCCTGCGAATGCACCAGAAAAAAACAGATGAAAGAATGCGCAGGCATAGGCCTTCAGGTACGCGTCCGTTGGCTTCATACCAGAGCAAGGACAAAGTTGCAGCACTACGTCGGTCAAATTATGCTCTGAAAAGGTCCAAAAATCGTCTGCTCAACCACATTAAAAATGTCGGTGGAGCTTCCAGAAGGTCATATCCCCATGCAAAAAATATCAGAAGAAGAACTGGGCGAGAAATTACGCACAATAGATCTCCCTAATGCTCAGCTGACTGCGGTAAAGGAGTGTGTAGCAGCAGCGAGGTTGAGGAACAAAAAAATCAGGCAGTACACAGAGGATTGGCTTCTGATGTGCTTGCTGTTGCACATACGTAACCGACCTGCATACTCGTTCCTGCGAGACAATGAGGCGCTCCCCCTTCCTTGCGTTACGACAGTGTGCAAGTACCTGTGCATGATAAGAGTCAGGTGTGGCTTTGACAAGAGGTTTTTCGCAGCCTTTAAGAAGAAGATGGCCACTAAAGACGATTTTCAACGCCACAAAATACTTGTTTTCAACGAAATGCGCGTCCAAAACTAAATTCGAGTTCGTTCGAAGACGATGACATACAGTGGCTTCATTCACTGATTATGGAGGTTCTTCAGCGGCCCACGACGACCTTGCGGACAACGGGCTTGTATTTCCATTTCGGTCATTTGGCGACAAGTACTCTCATCCGATAGCAGTGTTTGCAATACTTTTGCTTGAATACGCGGGAGTCTTAGACGGCGTGGTCGTCTGTGATGGCGCAAATACGAACCGTGCAATGTAGAAGGAGTTCGGCGTCACTGGAGCATTGCAACAGTCCCGGAACTACTTCAGTCATCCCATTGATGAGAAACGCAATGTATATGTGTTTTCTGACGTACCCCATCTTATGAAATGCGTTCGAAACCGTTTACTTTCACAGAAAGTGTTGAGCGTTAAAGGCGATCGCGTTCACTGGGTACATTTTGACAGGCTGTTTATGGGGGACTGTATAAACAGCCGGAAAATTTGCATGTTTGCCTCAAAATAGCTGTGTTCCACATCAACCCTTCAACGACCGACCGAAAAAATGCTGGTAAAGCTGGCCACTCAGTTGTTCAGCTGAAGTGCAGCGAAAGGCTTGCAGTTCTACTCGAAGTGAGGCACAAAAGGGCTCGAAAATGTCAAGGGAACAGCAGAATTCACACGAAGGTTTAACAATCTTTTTGATGCTCTAAACCGAAACCATCCAAAGCAAAGCATCACTGTTGGCAGCAGAGATTTGAGTGTCCTGGCCTCGTCGTTGCATTGCTCAAATAAATGCGAAAAAGGAAAGACCTCAAGAGCAAGTTGCCTATCCGTCAAACCGCTGAGGGCCTTCGTGTGACTATTTTGTCCGCACTGGAACTATAAAGATACCTGCTAAAGGAGTGCGGTTTCAAATATGTTTTAACAGGAAAACTTAACCAAGGCGTGTTGGTACGCTTCTTTGGGATTATCCGACAGTCTGGTGGCCAAAATTACCACGCATCTATGCCCGCATTTCTGCAGCTTTACAACATGGTGTCAGTTTACAGTTTGATTAAATCCCCTAAATTCGGAAACTCACGTTGAAAATGAATCTCGGCAAGGTACACCTGTACTTACACTCAGACTTTAAATTTGCTTTTGACGACAGTGTCAAGTCAAAAGAACACCTGAAGAAACTCGAAGAGAAGCTAAATGGCCTAGTTGCTGCTGTAGAGGAAGATGACCACGTGTTCGACAACTTGCATGAAGCACCGGAAGCTGCAGATTGCATAATTTTTTATTTAGCTGGTTTTATATGCCGCGAAGTACTTGAAAAGCACTAGGTGTGCAAAATGCCGTGAAGGATTATTGGAACAAAGAGCACTTCGTCATCAGCCGGAAAGCAGCTTTGTTCTGTGTAAAACCAGGGGAGGCCTTTTGCACCCAAAGCGATGTCTTTTTCAGTTGCTTCATGCAAAAGAGATGGAATTCCACAAGCATGCGGCTCTCAGAAATGTCTATGAACAAACATTGCACAACATGCTTGATAAGTACAAGTTTCACTTCTCCTGTGCCAATCATAAAAAGAGAGAGAGAGAGACAACTTTATTTATCCCATCTTAAAGGGAAAGGAAGTGCGGGATTAAGGCGAGGGAGGTTATCCTACTCGCGGTAGGCCTCCTCTACCACCTCAGCCCACCTCAGGATAGCTTCCTGAAGTTCGGGGTTGTAGCTGCGCATGGCAGCCTCCCACCGCTCCCTACTACTTAAAGCTCTGCAAAGGTTAGGGGGAGGGGAGTGGTTCTTGCATTGCCACATAATGTGGTTAAGGTCCGCTCTGCTGGCAGGACAAAACTTGCAGGCTGAAGTAGGGTATATTCCCGGGTGAATTTTGTGACGTAAGGCAGGAGATAGAAAAGTGCGAGTCTGTAGTTTACGCCATAGTACCTCGTAAAAAAAAAAGAAGTTATTGCTGGCGTGCTACACAGATATGTAGCCATGAGAATGAGGCAGTTCTGCAAACAGCCATTTGAGGCAAAAAATAAGTCGCAGTAGCTGCAAAAGCTGTTGAAGCTTCAGTAAGTGAAAACTCTACGTTTAATTTGCTCAAATAAATGGTGGGTGCCATGAACTTCCTCGTGTGTCCGATGTGTGCCAGTGTCCACTTTGTTTATGGAACGTAAACGCTTGTACGAATAATTCATTTATGGCATGCTCTCCATATTTGTCAAATAAATGTCAATCTGCACAAAACTTTACTGCTTTTGCGTTCCTGGCTTTTAAATGACAGTCGTCCATATGATCGAGAAATTGGCAAATGCCGACAAGCCGACGCTTGTCCGTCCTGTACACTAAGATCACAACCACCTCTACCAGAACACTAAACTTCGGTTATTAAAAAATGCGGCCTTCGAATAGCCACTCCGGAAAGCTGTTTTGCAGCGCATTACAATTTAACTGCGAGCTTATCTAGGTTACAGTACACGTAAAGCTAATTTTCGGGGGCAGGTTCTCTGGGTTCGGGGGCAACTTCGGGGGTGAGTTCTGTGGGTGAGGTAGGTATTGTAGCCGACTACTGTTGCGCTGGCCTTATTGTGCCATGCTCCTATACCGGCATGGAAGAGAGCGTGCACTACATGGCTATCGGAGCACGCTTAGTCTCGTTAAAGGTATGCTTCGTTCAATCCAAACAAGTTTCCGTGTCAAGCTGGAATAACATACGAAGAACGTTTTATGATGCTTTTCACATCCGTAATAACTCTCGCCCTGCTTTTCTGCTTCAAAACCAAGGCCCTTGTGTCTGTGGCGCCATCTGCCGAGCGCTACGCGATACATGCACAACTTTTTCCCGCCTGGACGGCCTTCGTTCAGCCACCTAGCCTATTCTTACAGTGTTCTCACTGAACCTGTATGCAGGCTCAGATCAAATGTTCAGAACGCATATCCTTGTGCACAATAAAAAAATCATTTCAGGGTCCCGTTAAAGAGGTTATGCGTACGTGGCCAGAAAAATGTTTGAAATGTAATATTTTGGGGTTACGTTTTCTGCTGTGCATTATACAAATTTCATACAAATTTCTCCTGAACATGTAACTCACCCTGGAAGTTGAGGACCTCCTCAATGCTGGTTCTTAGCTCGTTCCTCCTCTTGCGAACCTCTTTCTTGAGGTCCTCGGGCGGCTCCTGATCCTCGTCCCGATATTTCTTGAGGCGTTTTTCCTGCCGCCTTGCTCGGTTTATTTTCTTAATACAACGGCCCAGAATTCTGGCTAGGCCATCTTCTGCAAAAAAAAAAATCAGCTAAGGGTTACCATTACTCTCCTCAAATAACCGAAAAGGAAAAATGTAACTGTTACATACGGGTCTCAACCTCATGTATAAACTGGTCGCGCAGTTTCTATAGTCAAATTATTAGCCCTGCCAGCACATTTCCCTGAGAACCACCACATACGTACACCTGCCCATAATTTCGTTCCGTGTTTCTGTGACAAAGCACCTGATAACATCGCACTTTTTCTCGAATAACATTTGTGTGCGCACATCATAAGAAGCCAACAAACACTGTCACCAAGGGCATCAAAGGGAAAATGACTTGTGCCTAATAAATAAAATAAAGAAACGATAAATTAATGGAAATGAAGATGGATAAAAAATCTAGTTGCTGCAGGTGGGGGACGATCCCACAACCTTCGCATTTCGCGTGCGATGCTCTACGAATTGAGCTACCGCGGCGGTGTTTCCTCGTTCACTTTCTTGGGTATTTACTTTTCCTTGTAGAACCGTGGGAGTGGACGCGGAACTTGCTTTCTGCCACAGGCATCAAGAGAACGCGATCTTTTTGAGCAAAGGCAACCGGCCAATACGGCGCCGCACCACATCTTTGCTTTTGTTGCTTCACAGCTGCTACTGCGCTTTGTCCACTCCAGAAACTCCAAATACCGGTGCAAATAGAAATACCGGACGCACCCAACATTGGTATATTAGGTCAGTTGGATAAGTCTGCTTAGGAGGCGGCTCCAACTCGTCTATCCCTTCAGAGATGGCGCTTGCGTCGCGTTGGGATCGAGCCGCCGGCTGTCGGCGGGAACGTTCAGTGCTTTTCTCGGTGTCTGTCTAGGCTGTCTGTCGCCGGCGTGCACTCCGAAAAAGTTCCTTTGGTGTTATCGCTGATTTATAAATTGGAATATAGGTATGTGACTTGGAGATCACGTGCATTGTGTTGTAAGCCAAGTTTGACAAAGAGTCTGTGTGCCGACATGCAGCGCGCTGGGCTGCCAAAGTGGATATGCTTCTCAAGAGAAAACGTGCAGTCGGCAGCACTTAACGTGTCGAGGACTTAATCACTTTCAACGAGCACATCGTTAAAGGCAGCATTGTTAAGATTCCACGTGGCAGGTGGACGCTTAAGCTGGGTGCAGAGTAACTTATTTTCCCAACATTCCTGCGCACCTATCAAAAGCAAAAGAACCAAAGCCCAGATGAAAACCTTCGAAGCTAAGAGCAACAGCAAATTGCGATGTTCGTAAGTCTGAAAGTGATGGCGACGTGATGTAAACATAAAAAATAGTAATGCTAAAGAAACTAAGGTCCCTTCCGTTCTAGAGAGTTGTTCAGAGGAAGCATCTTCGTTCCCTGCATTCCAAGAGCACTCAAGTTTCGAGTCCTGGAGTGTTCAGCTCATGACTCTTCAAAGTTGACGAAGACAGTGGTATTGTTGTGATCGACCGGGCTGTGGTTATGAGGAAAGACTTCACTGCTGAACTCAGCTTATGCGGAAGGCTTGTTCCTCCGTGCGTCTACAACGATTATGGTTCAGGAAAACCGCTAAAACTCTCAAGCTTGAAGAAACTATCCGCATTTTTCACTTACGTTAGCAACGTAAAAGTGTGCACGGGCTGTCATTGTGGTTTAATCTCCTCCATTTCGGCAGCAACATCAGCTTTCAAGACCCAGGACGGGTGGAGGAGCGCAAAATGCTTTAGGCTGTCTCAGAAAAGCTTCTGCCCACCGTGCAAGAGCACAAGAAAAAATATCCGAGCACGGGAAGAACGAAAAAAAAAAATCCGAGGAACGACCCAAGCCTCACCCAAGGGTACGTTTAAAAAATAAAAGCCTAACTAAGAAAGAGTCATTAGGGCTACAATTCTTGGCGAGAAATCAAAAAAAGAAATTCGGGCTTTCAAATGTGTCTTCCTCAAGCGCAACAGCTTGCTCTTTACGCAGTGTTGAAAGCTTCAAAAGCAAATCAGCTAGAGGATAGCGCTATAAAACCGACTGGTTGATGACTTACCTCCCTCTTAAGATATCAAGCCCTGCTGCTTATAGGCTGATGTCAAAGATGAATATTTTCCCACTACCTACGTGATCGCGCCTTCAACAAATTATCAATGGAATGCCTTGATAGTTCGGTTTTAACAAGGTTTCGCTTAACAGCATTGGTGCACTTATGAAACAAATGGAGTAAGCTGCTGTGGAATCCTCATACTAGTGGAAATGAAAGTGCGCCAAGCTGTCACATTCAACAAGCAAACATATAAAGTAGACGACCAGAAATCTACAACCATGCAGATCATGCACTTGTGCTTACGTTTGTGCCTCCATTTCATTCGTGGGTACTACCAATCGCCAGCTTCGCTACAAAAAATGCATCTCCTGAAAGAGTCCTCGCAAGGATGGTTTTGAAAGCCGTCAAAGAGCTTCATAAACAAAATGCTACAGCGATAGCCGTCATAAGCGATGGAGCAAGCACAAACAAGCGAATGTGATCAACATCTGGTGCGACAGGCAGCTCTCAAGCACATAAGCACAAAATTTAATATCCCTGTATTCCAGACAGCAGTCTATACTTCCTCTGTGGTGTGTCTCACATTGTGAAGTGCATAACAAATCATATGCTTCGTCACAAGTATGGCATCGTAGGTATCCGCTTATTTATGTTAGCTTGTAACAAAATTATCGTAATCACAAAATATCAGCTCCAACTTTTCAATCATCTTTTTACTTTACAGAATGGCGAACATAAAATCAACTATGGCCGTTACTGTATACTTCAGGAGGTTAACAGCGAGCAGCAGCTCCGTGTAGTACCAAAACTGACAAGAGAGCATGTGAACCCCGACGCTTTGAGAAAAATGAATGTGCGGCTGGCTGTTCAGGCAGGTGTAATTGAACACATTCTTGTTGCTCTTAAGTTATGGTGAAATTGTTTGCATGCGTAGCAGAAGCTATCTAAAATTGTTGCTTTCTTTATAGCTTTTCAGCCAAAGCACTGACATTGGCCTAAACATGCACAGAAGACTTCAACACCCCGGCCTTGAAAACTGTGATGCAACAGCGCAGTTCACATTACTGGTGAACGATCTGTTTGATGGCCTAAAAAGAAGCTGCCACGTTTTGGGATAGGAAGCTCATCAAAAGAAATTGAGGTTCGCAAAAACAAGTCAGTTTCGCCACAAAGTCTAAGCAGTAAATGCGATAGTAACAAGCTTTTTACAAGAAATTATGCTTGCACATACAAGGGCAGTATTAATTATAGTAAACATATTTGGTGTGGCCTGTGTAGACATGAAGGAACAGAGAGAACTCGTTCACCACAATAAGCCCCGGTTAGAACACTATTGATGATCCAAGCATGAAAATTGTTCAAACATGTGGTTTTCATGTTGCTACTTTCTCGACTACTGCAAGCGTGCGATAGTGCAGAAAGTAGTGCAAAACTAACTTCACTTTTTACTTCCTTCCGCACTACTAATGAATGTTACATACTCCTTTAGTTTTAAGCTGGTTCAAGAATTCCTTCGAATTGTAGATGTGACCGAGCAGAGAGGAAACTGTTACGCTTGCCTCACAAGTTACCATGGAGTCCCTCCGAGTGACACTAGCGTCTGTCTTGGATTTGATCACATACCTTCATTCCAAAGGAGCACACTATGTCCTGACAGGAAAACTCAACCAGTATGCCTTGGAAGTAGGAAATGAGGAAACTTTTTGAAAGGTTACATATGTCACCTATGTCACATAGGGACGCAAGTGTTCGTAAATGTTTCAGGGAAACAGCCTTTTTTTTCACTTTTCTTTCTGTCAGAGATTCTTCGGAGTCACTAGATGCTTGGAAGGGGATGAAGACCACCTGACTATCATGAGCTCACACATATGCAGGCTTTTAAGTCTGCACACACCTATAAAGTTTTGCATCACTGGCGATGTCGTGGCAGAGCCAACTTTCATACTTGCTTCTGTTCAAGAAACCATGAAGGCAGGAACGAAAGCACGGCTGACAACACATGAACAGCTCTAAGCTGTGGTCAAGTTAAAGCTGTAGAAGCTATGGACTTCACCAAAGAGTGATCTGGCAACGGGAGACACTACGCCAGATCATGGATACAGCATGCCAGGGGCACAAGATTGCGTTGGGTACGATTTGTGTGGCCATCTCGTACACACTTTTCCGAAACATGAGAAGTGTATTGCATACATCAATGAAATCCAGTCATCTGGTAAAGAGTGCCCAGAAGCTTTCCTAACAGCTGAGAGTTAAGGAAGGATGCCGTAAGCATCCTTCATTGGATTCATTCAACAAGCTTAGAGGCGTCGAAGGTAAAATCTCTAATCTACTGCAAGAAAACAACCTCTGCGTGGACACCTGGGACATCCTGTATTCACCCCAAAGCTGCGGTGTACATGGAGTTGGATGCACTACTCACAACACTTGCTGCAGAATTGTTGCAGTCCTACATTGCCTTACGAATGCGTTTCGCTGCAAATTACGCATGCAAACAGCTAACTGCTTCCTGAGCTATTGCTTTTGTGAGAAGGTGAAGTTGATGTGAAGTGTGAATTGACTGCATTGGTGAATAAACGCATCGTTGGTATTTGAAGCTTTTCTAAACAGAGCTGTCAGTATGTCGTGTATTGGACTGTGCTCAATTTTTTTATTACTTCCTCCACTTTACGTGTCTCATTCGCAGCTGGTAATGAAAAGCCAAGATTAGTACGTACGTGAGGCATCTTCAGATGAACTATGCCGTTAATGTTAAGTATCCCAGCAGTGAGGTGTGCTTACTGACTTGAAACACTGCACCATCGTGGCGCTCAGTCGTATAAGACTAGTAGTGCGACTTTCGAATTTCCGTTGTTAGGCTCAAGTGGCACGATGGCTTCTAAATATATTCGCAAGCTTAATTTATATGATGGTTTAAACATGCATCTATGATAACTATAGGTACATGTGCGAGAATAGCGCAGACGCACCTAAGAATCGACCCATGAAAGAGCTACGAATGAGGCCACTTGAATGAAACACAAGTGATCCAATATTGTGCAGGGACTCTCGCAGCTTTCATATATGAGTAAGTGATATTCAATTAGGCCTTCTCTATTGTCTTTACTGGAATTTCACTGATGCGAAAATGGCTTGCTTCCGCTGGTCAACATGGAGAAGTAGCAGACGACTCTCTGTCGCCAATCCGTTAGAGTTGCTGTATATGCTACCTAAGGTAGCAGAGTGGCGCGTACGTCCGCCATCTTGCCTGGGAAGCAACCAAATATATGCGGCGAAGCTGCACTCCGTTTTTGCAGGCGACATGCCTACCGGATTGTCGATCGAGCGCGAGCGCTTTCGCCTCGCTTGTGGACCGCTTTCCCACGTAATCGCAAACAAAGGGAATCGAAACAGCGGACTAGATAAGATAGTCAAGGAAAAGGTGCTCTTTTAGCGCGTGGCGTAAGATGCAGCGCAAATATTATCAGTTGTTTTTTGGACTAGCAGTCACCTGTGCACCTTCTAGGAACTTTTGACCTTATAACATATGGGCACTAGCGCATCTAGAATAGATTGTGTATTCTATACACGCCGGTCAGATGCAGCATTCATGAACCTCGACAGTAACAATTAGATTGCACCGAACAGTCTTAGGGAATATGTTGATGTTATTTTATGGAAAAGCTACTTATCAAGGTAGTATAAGGTTCGAAATAACAGTGTATTAAAAGCTGGATAAACGTTAGCAACTGAGGTAAACAATCAGATGCCTGAGTATTTTTCCTTTGCTTGAATATTGCTTGGCACTCAGATTTTGTTTCAACAAAGATAAATACGCTACTAAGAGCAGTGCGGTGGTCTTTTAGCATGTAAACAGTAACAAAAAGAACTGCGCCGCAACTACCTCTTTTTCTGGCAATGAAGCCAAAATGCGAATTTCCGAAAAAAAGAAACAGTGGTGTATGTGCGCGCTAACATTGATATATTGAACTTTATCAATTTGTGCTCTTTTACAAAGTGAGCTGTACTAAATATAATGAGGCCTATGCACCAAAGCTCTCAACGCGTAGGCAGTCTAAAATATTACTGGTGAGTCAATGACCAACCATTAGTATTTCGACTCTGGTACGCCATTAGATTTGCTGTAGAAACGTACCCACCTACCAGCAGGCACTGGATATCAGCCACATCTGCAAGTGTCACTCCATTACGTGCGTTTCACTGCAGGGAATGAAATGGAATCGACTGCAGGGATTCCAAAAGTAGCCTTCTGTGGGAGTGTAGTTAAGGTTTTTCTCTTACAGGATTGACATAGCTACATTATAGGTAATAATGCAAAGTACAGTTAGGTCATTACTGTATGTTAAATGATGACACTCATTCCTTTTGTCTCCTGCTTCACATAAGCAGTAGTAGACGAAATATCTTTACTTAGTAATAACCCCTTTTATGTTCAGAAACAACCCAAGCAGTGCATTATTATGAAAATGTGAACTGGCTTTTTTGTCGCAGTTCAGTGAAAGCAGTGTGGTGCATGGGATCGAATAAAAAGTTTTCCCGCTTTCAGAGCGATTCGTGCAGTTGGGAGCAGGGCACTCGGTCGTTATATCATTCCGATAGAACTGCGATCACACTGCGATGAACCAACAGTGAGGTGCGCTGCGCACATTGTTTTGTTGCTCCGCAGCTAGCCAGCACGCGAACAGCGAACGCCAAGACCGACCGGATTCGCTTTGAATTTGACTGGCGATAAACTTGTGTTAATCCAGTTCGCTGCAGCGGCGGCATCGGAAAATACAAAAAGTGGCCTCAGCATCTGCTTCTCCGCCATGCACGGTTGCTTGACTATCACATGATGACGTTCTGCCAATAGAGGCGCTAGCGGCTTGATAGAACTAGAGTCACTGGAAAAAATTTCAGAGTACCGCATTTGTTTTCCCCGCGCCGCCGACGCTTTCATTGGCCCAACCGTACCATGTGACCTCTGAGGTGCCATATACCTTCCAAGCGCCGGGCGGGCCGGCTGAGTTAGAGCGCAGGCAGCGCAGGTTCCCTACGTTTTTTTTTGTGTGTGTGTTCCGATTGTCGCGCTCGCATTTGACTGCAAGGAAATCATGCCTGGCTGCTGCGCCTTCGGATGCAGCAACCGAACTGAGGCTGGAAATACTTTTTTTCTAGAGTCTGACTGGGAAAAATGACCGAGAGCGTCGTTCTGCGTGGTTACACAGAATCGGCCGGGAGAACTTCATGCCTACAAAAAACACCCGCGTGTGCGAGCTATAAGTACACCTTGCTTGTGCTTTTCGGCACTGTTTTAGAAGATATTTAAGCGAAGTGCACGCGGTGTTAGCGATGCTACGAAAATAGGAGTTCATTGCAGGGATCGTTCGCGTCTTGCACGCTTGACGCGGGTACACGTGTACGCGTTTGTTGCTCAACACACGCGGTTATTCCGTGCTCGTGGCACGCGAAGGCACACTTGTTGCGCGAGAATTCCGCGTCCTCACGTGCACCAGGTACTCGCATAATTTCTCCGCGCACGTGAGCGCGCTCTCGCCTCGAGTCACTCGACCCATATGACACTTGTTTTTCGCAGGTCGTGACGATCGCAGTCAATAAAAACATGGTCAATACGAGGCCCAAGGCCCATGACTTATCCTTTGCTCATTTATACATACGCATTTCGAGCTTGAAACCAATGGCCAGGTGGTATTCAGAACACATGCTTCAAATTTTGAGCTTATAAGCCGAGCACATGCAATGAACTGAAGTCAGCATACATATTATGTTTTATGTTGAAATGCTACAGTGCATACCCAAATAATGTTGTGCTTGATGCATAACAAGAAATACAAAACAACAGAACACCCAGTAGCTTTAGTTTCACTCTGTCACTATGCATGTTACATAAGCCGCTCTAAAAGCACAAGAATTTCATACTTCGCCTATGTAACTTAGAAAAAAAGTGCTGCGTCACCAGCGGGCGTTTCTGCTTTTTTTTTTACATAGGCAGCAAATCTTGGCAGTCTAAGAAAACAGTCATACATAAGTTGAGTAGCCGCCCATGAACGCACTAGACAGCCGCGTTCATAAATCGCAATGTAGCAAACTGTCGCTCATTATCAGTGTACAGAAGTACATATACGTTGCTGTAATCACGCAAATGGCTCATATTGGCCTTCCACAAGATTTAGTGCGCAAAATGGTCATCAAAGTTGGTTTTTACGCCTGCTGTGCACAGATCGTCTTACGATCACGGCAAAACACCGGTGCGCACACGGCAGTCGCAGTGTGTCGTGCGTATACGGCGGACAAAGTCGCCCTGCAGAATCGAGAACGCGCGGTATCCGTTTACAAACTAAATTAGATGTATCCGATTTAGCTTGTGAAATTATACAATGAACGTACGTGCCTGTGAGACTGTAGGGTGTTAGTTTCGTCCTGCTTGGAAACATTCAATAGAACCCGACGGCGGTCCACAATGTTCATGCCCAAAACACAAGCTTGCCTCATTCCGGCTCGATGTGACGAAATGTTTCCTTCGTAGCCCGCTCCACGGAAGGGGGAAAAAGCGCGTGCATAAGCTCCCGATAGCAGTGCTAAGCTGCTGCCCACAATCGTAGCACAGTTCCAGCAGTAAACACGATCGGCGTGCAAAATAACCACCGGCTGCATTACTTCGCACAACATAACATTTTATTTTCGTTCTTAGCAACCATTATCTCCGGGCACCAAGTATTTGTACTTCAGTAAACACTCAACCCGACGTGTCAGCGAATATCAAGCTCTTCCAACACGGCGGCCTTCCCGCGACGCAGTCGGCTTGGAAGGTATATGGCGGTGGCCGCTCAGTGTTGCCAGTCAAATCCCGACCTTTGCGGTACTCTGAAATTTTTTCCAGTGACTCTAGATAGAACAGATGCGCAACTCTGCTACCTTAGGTAGCATATACAGTAGCTCCAACCCTAACGCGACCGCAGCACCTCCTCAGCGCTTGAGACGGGAGGGACCCGCTCTGTCGCCATGGCGACCGCGTGCGCTTACCTAATTTAAACATTACCTAAGCTTACCTAATCTAAACATCTAAACTGACCTAATCTAAACATATTGGCCACTCCTCATGCGTTTTACCGAGCAGCCGTGGTCAGAGGTAAGCACAATCAAGTTCAACAAATGGCCATAGCGGGCGAAAAAAATTTACCGCCTGCTGCTGCTAATAAAACAAGCTTAGTGGAGACACTTAAAGGATGCTCGCATTAGTTTAAATATTTCCCGCTAGAGGCGGCCTAATAAGCGCAATTTTACCTTACAGCCTTTCTCCTACATTTGTCAAAGCATTTTCATTACATAAAAAACAGTACAAAATTATCGTTGCTACTCTTTATTAGTAAGTTTATTCTTTATTTTGTCACTATAAATGTGAATAGCTTTCAGCATCATTGATTTTCCACATGACCTCTGGCCTGGATTAAAATTTTTACCGGTATTTTCGAGTGCATGGTGGCACGGATTGATTCGTTCGTACGCTTAAAGTGGTTGCTGCTTTGTTGCTAGAACTAGTTTATTGTGCTCCGATGTCTTGCATTATTTAAATTGGGGTGAACTGATGTGTTTTCAAGCGGACATGTAAGCGTGAAAGCTAGGTTTCGGTTGTGAGCTATGCGTCAGCATCCATACGGGAACCGTAGTCTGCGACAGACGACAGCAGTACCAGTGAGTCGTTTAATATTGCTGCCTGAATCCTTGTGCAATAGTGCTACCATTAACTTTCAGGCGGAGATAACTAACTATATCTTGCATTACATATCTGCTGTCAGGACTTTCTGTTGTTGTTATCGAAATAAACCTTTGGTTGCGAACATCTGTGAGTCAGAGTTTACTTCTAATTATTGTCTTCCTTTGTTGCCCTGTTTGGTCACATCAAGGATATTTTGTACGACAGAGGGTGTCAGAAACGCCGCACACTCGCAGCAGGCGGTCGTTATACACACAAAATCTCGAAAAAAGATATCGGAACTTGCGTCGCTTTTTTCACCTTGTATCTGTGGGCATGGCTCATTTTCTTGTCCACTGACAACTTTTTTTCTTTTGGCAAATTGAAGTGAAAGTATTGAATTTAATGCATTAAAGAGTTGCACGGATGATAATTCAATAATATTTCATTGTTGTTGGTTCCAAGTTTTTGTTTAGTTTGGTTTACCTTAGGGCGTTTATTTTTGCAATAGGGAACCGGTACATGACGTTCGTGGAAAGAAAAATACATATAAAGTCCTAATAGCTTCATGTCTTTCATGCGTTTGCTTGTGGAACTAGTAGTGTGACCCCTCCTAGTGTATAAATGAGCCCATAAATGCTGTCATTTGTGATCCTAATAATACTTAAGCTGTTGACACACATTGTAGTTAGGCAGACATCAATGTTATGAACAGTAGCAATGTTTATTGAACCCCACAAAGCCTAACACATCATTTTATATGCTAAATTTTTTGCCTGAAAAATCTGATTTTGTGCTCTACACCCAATGTGCAGCCTACATTCTAGAGGGAGTGTTCAGTTGTGAATAGTTCAGCAAATTAATTAGTATGAGAATTTTACTAATTCATTTTTACTGAATTTTGCTGTTTTCTTCACACTAATATACTCTGTGACCAGAAATACATGTGAGCAATTTTCTTTTTTTGACGTGGAGCGGTGTTCGAGCTTTCTGGGGTTAACATGCATGTTAACCATGTTTCTGGGGTTAACGTTTGCATGTTTTCTGCAGTCATAAACCGTTACATTGTAACAGCTTTTTGCATTTCACATAACGAAATTTTTCTTTGTTTAATTTTTGATGCAGTCAATATTTTTTTCCCAGACACGCAGTAAAAATGATAGTGCCTGTGTAAAGCAAGGCACTCCACGCATTGAAGAGAAGCTACTGTTTGCTACAACACGGCCAGTGTGTGGACTTTGGCTGCTGCGACAAGGTAAACAAAATGAGTTCAGAAATAAAATCCTTGATAAATGCTGTATTGGCTTGCTAGTCTTGAGATGCATGTCATGTATTAGCCAATCATTTGAATGTTTCTTCCTATTTGCCGTTTACTATTATTATTTCAAACATAAAAAGAAAACACTACATAAGTTTCCCTAATCTCTTGTGTGAAATCCATACGGGACCAAAAAGGATCTTTCTTGAAATGTAATAGCACAGTCGTAGACGTCCACCAGTAATCTAACCTACGCATTACATAATCTGCCCAGTTCCATTTTTCTTTCTTAACGTCAAAAAGAATATCGGCTATCCCCGTTTGTTCTCTGATGCCCACCGCTCTTCCTGTCTCAACGTTACGCCTAACATTTATCATTCCAGCGCTGTATGCGCAGTCCTTAACGAAAGCATTGATTGTATACCTTTATTTTCAGCGATAGTAGTGAGCTTCCAGTCGAACTGACAACGTCTGCCATATGCGCTCTAAGCTTTTTTAATTCTGTTAATTTCCCTCTCATGAAAATAGTCCAATGTGTGTAGTTGATCTAGGTAAATGCACTCCTTCAAAAACTTTAAGGCTGACTGGCGATCCTGAATTCTTGTTCCCTTGCCTGACTATTGATCATTAGCTTTGTATTCTGCATATTAATCTTCAACCCCACTTTTAAACTTTCTCTGCTAACTTCTCCAAACATTTGCTATAACTCATCCCTAGTGTTGCTGAGCAGAATAATGTCATCTGTAAATCAAAGTTTGCCGAGATATTCGCCGTTCATCCTCACTTTGAAATGACTCAATTAACCAATGCTACTTGTAAACAACCACCGCATTTCTTTGACACAAATGTCATGCTACACTTGCACACGAGAGTAGCTTGACATGTAGCACAATAAAGGTCACAAGAGAAATGCAAGCTTATTCGCTTGTGAAAACAGATTTTCTTTCATTACAATGCATGATGAGTAGTAGCCTCAACGCAGTGAAGTGGACCGACCCTTTATTCCTGAAGTTGCAAAATAAGCCTTCTTTTAAAAAAAGAGCTGATGTACGGCTAATGGCTGACCTCATGGCATGTGTTCTTGCGCCTGATGTGTTACTGTTCTGCCCCAACAGAGCCTGTCCCGAGCGCGTCTCGACCGAGTCAGCACGACCCAGTCAGCACGACCCAGTGAGTCGTTCAAGGTGCGTCCATAGCTAATGTGCAGCTAAGTGCTGACCTTCTTGCCAGTGCTGTATCTTATGTATTACTGCTCTGCCCCCACAGAGTCTGCGCCAAGTACATATTGGTCCTCATCGCAAGAGCTGCCATTTACACCTACAGAAAGGTAGTTAGTTTGGGTTTAGTGGCACAAAGGCAACTAAGGCCATGCTGCGCCAGTCACAAGACATAATAAAACGGACCGTTATGGCAGGTAAACCTGCATTACATTATAGCTGGTGTAAATAGCCAGTTTTTTCTAAAAAGTCGAAGAGGTTAGGAAATGGCACTAGGGGGTCATCTGCTAGTAATAGGGTAGGGTGTAATGGAATGTGCAATTTATACAGGCTGTGTAAAAACCTCCGTCTCAGTGTATCGATGTGTGGACATGTTATTAAGATGTGCATGACCGTAAGAGCTTCATTACATTTTTCGCATGTTGGCGGGTTTTCTTTTCGGAGAAGGAAATTGTGCGTCAGATGTGTGTGTCCAATTCGAAGTCGACACAATATCACCTCGTAGAATCGTTGCTGGTGACTGCATGATTTCCTCTCTCCAATTACAGGTTTAATTAGATGAAGCTTGTTGCTTAAACAAGTGTCCCAATCGCGTTGCCATTTTGATGTCAAGGCCTTCCGAATCGCATTGACACTGTCTTTATATGGAAGTGCTGTATTTTGAATGTTTTTGTACACTGCCATTGATGCGCATCTATCCGCCGCTTCGTTACCCAATATTCCAACATGGCTTGGTACCCAGCATAACTTAATTGATCTGCCATATTTGTTTGACGTTAATGCATTCAAAATGTAGCCTAACAAGGGTTCACTTTGGGATTTTATGTGTAGAGCCTTCAGTACGCTTAATGAATCTGTGTATATGACAGTGTTTTCAAGTTTGTCAGCAATGATCTTTTGAACTACCGTCCATATCGCGTACACTTCGGCTGTGTAGACAGAGGCATGCTGAGGTAATCGAATACATGTTTCCCAATTTTCTGTTATGGCCCCTACACCCACGTGTTTTTCGGTTTTAGAGCCATCAGTATAGAATTCTGTGTAGTTTATATACTTGTCTTGAAGAGAGCGGAATTCTTCTATAATGTGTTGATGTGGTGTGTCTCCTTTCTTTAGATGTGTTAGTGTCCAATCACATAACGCGTTGAGATCACACCACGGGGGTAAACGTTCTGGCTTTCTGGCAACCTGGAGGACTTCCCGAGGGATGTCATAATCCCGACAGTATTCCTCGTATCGCAAGATAAGCGGCCTAATCATGTTTGGTTTATTTGTGTATAGTAAGCGTGAGCTGCACTTTGTGACGATGTTGTAGCATATGTGTTGTGGTGAGGATCGGATTCTGAGTATGTACGAAAAAGTTAGTAGCGCTCTGCGATGCTGTAAAGGAGGTTCATTACATTCAACATGTAAGCTCTCTATAGGTGATGTTCTGTAAGCACCGCATGCTAGTCGTAGTCCTAGGTTATGGACTGGATCAAGTCGTCGGACGTAAGATAGTCTGGCTGAACCATATGTAATGCTACCATAGTCTAATATGCTACGCAACAAAGTGCGGTAGATGTGTAGCAGGCATTTACGGTCAGAGCCCCACCGTTTCCGGGCGAGGATTTTTAGAATGTTGAGTGCATTGTTCGCTTTGATTTTAATACTATTGATGTGTGCGAGAAAGTTCAACTTTTTATCAAACAGAACACCCAGAAACTTGTGTTCTTGTTTCACGGGTAGTGTGGCATCCTGTAGTTTAAGGATGGGATCTGGTTGTAGGCCTCTTTTTTGTGTAAAGGCAACACTAATCGTTTTTTCACTTGAGAAGCGAAAGCCGTTTTCAGATGCCCACTGCGTTAGTTTGTTTAGTGTAATTTGAATTTGTCGTTCGCAGGTTGCCATGTTCGATGCACGACATGCAATTTGAAGATCATCCACATATAGTGAATGCATTATAGAAGATGGAATTACATTATTCAGCGAGTTCATTTCGTTTTGCTGAATAAATACGCTGGACAGCACCGTTCCTAAACGCACCTGGAATGTGCGATCGGACATGAAATCAGCTAGACATTTAAGCATTCTGCCGCGGATCCCTAAATCCGCTAAATCCCTTAAAATACGGAACCTCCATGTTGTGTCGTACGCTTTTTCAAGATCAAAGAAAACTCTGAGACAGTATTGCTTTTGTAGAAAGGCCGCACGTATCTCGTGTTCCAACCGAACTAGATGATCTGTTGTGGAGCAGCCTTTCTTGTACCCACACTGATGATTATCGAGCAGGTTCTCATTTTCGAGGACGTATGCCAATCTGATGTTTATAATAGATTCATTGGACTTGGCGAGACAGCTTGTTAGTGCTATAGGTCGGTAGCTTGTAGCTGTTGTAGGATGCTTTCCAGCTTTCAGGAAAGGGATTATAATGGCTTTTTTCCACGCATTCGGCATTTTTCCTGTTTCCCAGATTATGTTAAAAAAGCGGAGCAATGTCTTAACTGCTTTTGAAGATAGGTGTGCGAGCATTGTGTAATGTATTCTGTCCGGACCAGGTGCTGTTTTTTTGCCAGTAGTGAGTACTCTGTTAATTTCGGAAAGTGTTAGGGGTGCATTATATGGTTTCTCGGAACTTCCGGCTGTCGGAAGCTTTTGTTTTTCTGCTGATTGTTTATACTTTTGAAATTCAGTGGAGTAGTTTAGTGAGCTTGATATGTTATGGAAATGCTGCCCTAATATATCTGCTTGTTCTTTTAAATTCGTTTGTGTACCTGGAGGTGACAGTATGGGGATCGTATAAGGAGCGTACTCGCTTCTAAACTTTCGAAGCTGATCCCACATTCTTTTGGATGTTATTGAGCTATTGATGGAGGATACATAGGTTTGCCAGGACTATCTTTCGGCTTGCCTACGCGTGTGCCTGGCTTTCGCCTTTGCTTTTTTGAAATTCAGGAGGTTATCATATGTTGGATATCGCCGAAAGATACCCCATGCTTTGTTTTGTGCTTTTTTCGTTTGAGTGCATTCATTCGTCCACCAGGGTTTTAGTTTTTTCCTTAAGAAGCCGGAGGACTGCGGGATCGTCTGTTCTGCTGCAGCAAGTATGGAGGCAATAATATTTTCATTCATTTCGTCTATTGTTTGTTGATCTGATATGTGGTCAAGACTGGCCTTCTCGCTGAAGAGAGGCCAGTCTGCTAGATGGAGTTTCCAACGGGGTGGTCTTAGTGGGACTGTAGGGAAAGCAGATGTATTTTTAATAATGCCGGGCATATGATCACTACCATAAGGATTGTTAATAACACTCCATTTAAAATCGATCAACAGAGATGGAGTGCACAGCACCAGATCAAGGCAGCTCATAGCTCCTGTGCTTGGGGAGCAGTAGGTTGGCGCACCAGTGTTTAAAAGGCATATTTCGTTAGTCAGGATAAAATCTTCAAGTGTTTGTCCCCTGGTGTCAGTTGTTTTGCTACCCCATAAGATGTTATGAGCGTTAAAATCACCTGCTATTAAAAAAGGTTTGGGTAGCTGGTTTAAAACTAACTCCATATCTCCTACAGTAAGATGGGAATGTGGTGGAATGTACATTGAACAAATGGCAATGGTTTTATGTGCTAAAACCGTGACAGCAATGGCTTCCAAGTGAGTATTAATGGTAACTTCTCTAGCTGCAATGCCGTTCCGTAGAACTATAGCTACGCCACCCGAAAGCCGGTTCGCCTGAGTACGATCGCGCCGTACAACGGTGAATCCTTTTAAAATGTTTTTGTGCTTTTCGCCTAAGTTTGTTTCTTGTAAGCACAAGGCCACAGGAGAGAAGTTACTTAACAAGTCTTTGATGTCACCTAAGTTGTGTAAAAGGCCTCTACAATTCCAATGGATAATAAAAGCCATCTTGGAATTGAAGGGTAAGAAATGGCACTATGAAAAACTAAGATGTGGGATTATAGGTGACATGGATAAAAAAGCTCATACAAATGAGCGATAACCTTTAGGTTATCGCTTTCTTAATTTGAGTGGTTACTGGGATTTTATCCCTCTTACCGCGCTCTAGAGAGCGCTTGTCCTTCGGTGTCAATGACACCGGGGTTTTTGTGTCGACCTCCGTCGCTCTCTCTGAGGCGCTGGAGGACCGAGAGTTAGGCGCCGAGACACGTGCCTCGGGCCTTGGGGTCCGTTTGATTTTAGGGCCCTGCGGGACTGGTGTTTGCAGGGCCGTCGAAGAGGGTGGAGCAGTACTGACTGCTTCCACCACGGGGGCGCGAGGAGTCACTGCGGCACCACTGCGCGTGGGCTCGGAGGACTCCGGAGGCCTCTGTGACGCTGCCCCCGCCTGCGCCACATCGGCATAACTTCTTCGCGGAAGATACGATAGCCGCTTTCGGGCTTCAAAGAACGAAATTCTTTCGTGACTTCTTTTTCTTTTTTCCAGCAAGGGCAGGACCGCGAATAAGCTGGGTGATCTCCCTTGCAGTTAACACAATGTGGCGAAGAGGTGCAATTCTCTGATTGGTGGTCGTTAGAGCTACATTTAGCACACGTTGTTTGTCCTCGGCATGCATGTGAAGCATGTCCAAATCGTTGGCACTTAAAACACCGTCTGGGATTCGGGATATACGGTCTCACATTGACTTTGACATAACCTACATCGAGTGAAGTAGGCATTACGCTTGTTCTGAAGGTGAGTATAACATGTTTGGTGCGGATTTCTTGATCGTTTCTTCGGATTACTATTCTTTGTACTTTAGTGACATTTTGTTCCTGGAAACCTTCCAGCAGTTCCTCGTCGCTTAAACCAATGAAGTCTTCTTCCCCTGCTTGTATTAAGTGTTCTGTGGGCTGAAACAGTCACTGTCGCTTCGCCAATACTGGTAAGTTCAGAGAGCTTATCTGCTTGATCTTTGTTATTCAGTTCTAGGAGGAGGTCCCCGCTAGACATTTTGGATGCTTTGTATGTTGGTCCGATTTTGTCTTTCAGACACTTCGCTACCAAGAAAGGAGAGAGTTTCCTTACCGGAATGTTGCTTTCACTATGCACTACGTAGTACTTTGGGAATGTTGGGGCGTTGCTTTGAAAGGAAAATTGAAATGGTACTTCGGTGCGGCATCTCTTCAGACGCCGATCATAAACAACAGAGGCTTGCGCTGCCATAGGAAAATGTGTATGTTCGGCAACAGCGCCGACCGCCCACCACGGAGCCCAACGAGGGGACGCGGCACAGCTTGTGTACAAGCCTGCACGACGCCAGCCGCACGCCATCACTATAACCCAATATGGTGTACCCAAGGTAGGATATCCACACAAGGTTAACCCTTGCCGCCGTGGAGAAAGGAAGTAAATGGAAGAGAGAAGAAGACAGGAAAGATGTAAAGTGAGAGATAAAGACGAAGGTTTGAGAAGAGAGAGACAGGAAAAGGCGACTACCGATTTCCCCCGGGTGGGTCAGTCCGGGGGTGCCGTCTACGTGAAGCCGAGGCCAAAGAGGCGTGTTGCCTCCGCCGGGGGGCCTTAAAGGTCCGAACACCCGGCATCAGCTCAACCCCCAGGATCCCCCTTTCCCCGGACACGGCTAAGCCGCGCACGGCTACACGCGGGAGGGTCCAACCTTCGTGTGCTCGGGTCCGTGGTGTCGCAACACACCAAACGCCTGCTGACGCAGACGCCCCTGCGGGGCCTACAGAAAGGGGCTGGAGCCAAATTCGGAAGGCTTTTACCCCACGAACAAACAAGCGGATGCAGAAATATTTGGATGAGATGGCAAGCATATGGAGGTCCGTGTCAAGACTGAAAACAGCCTCGGCCATCATCCCACCAGCGCGGATATCGGCCCAGTCATCCAGTTACCTCAAAAAAGACTTTAGAAATTCATTGTGTTCATATGCACCTGTAACCTCTGAACAAGCACGGATGACAGTGGCCAAAAGAGTTCCGCCAGTTTGCCCTCCACCTATATTTCAATAGCCCAAAGGCATATAGGTACCTGGCAAAAACCTTTCGCGTTCCAACAGTAAAAATGTTAAGAACCTGGCTATCTGCAATATCACTCAAGACTGGATTGATGCCAGACATTATGGATATGGTAAAAGATAAAACAAAAAATTGGGATTTGATGCACAGGGCATGTGTCCTCATCTTTGATAAAATTTCTCTGAAATGAAACCTGCAGTAAGACTCTAAGCATGATGTTTTGGTGACAGCGGAATTGAAAGGTCTGGTCATGTAGAAAACACAGCATCCTCGTTTCTCCTGTCTGGAATAGCAAAGTGGTGGCTCCAATGTGCAGCTCTTATGATAGGTGGCGGCCACGGAGCAAGAAACATTTAGGAGTGGAAACTCCGCTGTTTGCGGCGACCAGAAAAGGTCCCAAGCCCGCGGAACCATTATCGCGGTGGCGGCGCCTGGTGGCCTGGAAAGAAATTACTGCCGTTTTGGTTGCCAGGGCACCCGGTCGAGCGTGTTGCTCCCGTTCCGCCAGGCGCGCCTGGCACGGAAGAAGTGGCCGGAGAGCACGCCGGAGCCGCCTGCGCGCGCGCTGCATTTATTTTTTTTCCCCTGCGGCTTCTGCGACGCGCCGCATGGCGCCGCCACTGCATACGGTGCCGCCGGCGCATGCAACAATTGTGACCTTATCTGGTCGCCCGCGCTCGCTCGCGCTGACGGGGGTTTCACCTCCTAAATGTCTTACTCCGTGGTGGCGGCGGAGTTCCTTCTGGAACAGTTCTGAGTTTGCTGAGATAAGAACTGTGGTCTCTATGTAAGGGGACTGATCAGTGACCAAGCTATGAACAATGCTGAACTTGGGACAGCACTCAGAATAACCCCACAAGATCCTTTTATTAAATAGATGAGACGAAAATATACTTTATTTTACATATGCCACACTTATTGACGTGCAGCGGTGGCGTAGAGGTAGAACACCCGCCTCGCGTGCAAGAGGTCCGTGGCTCGAATCCCGGTGCCGGCAATTTTCCACCGGATTAAAAAAAAGATCCGCGTGTTGATAAAAATTGCATAAAACAGGCCTGGAGTGTGGCCTGACCCCGGTGACCAGAACCGGTAACGCACTCCCTCACCAGAGCAGGATTGGCCACCCTGGTGCAGTACTTGGCCAAAAACCTCCTATATGAACAACACAATCAAACCCCGGCCCTCAGTCCCCAGCAGCTGTGAAGCAACTGACCACGGCGGCGGTCAGACCTGCGACGCAGCAGAGGGTGCTAAGCATCACTGGCTCCGGACAGGCCGCCATTGGAATATGAACCTGGCAACGTTTAACGCTACAACGTTATCGAGTGAGGCGAGCACTAGCAGTGCTATTGGAGGAATTAGAGGGCAGTAAATGGGATATAATAGGGCTCAGTGAAGTTAGGAGGCCAAAAGACGCATATACAGTGCTAAAAAGCGGGCACGTCCTGTGCTACCGGGGCTTAGCGGAGAGAAGAGAACTAGGCGTCGGATTCCTGATTAATAAGAATATAGCTGGCAACATACAGGAATTCTACAGTATTAACGAGAGAGTGGCAGGTATTGTTGTGAAACTTAATAAGAGGTACAAAATGAAGATTGTACAGGTCTACGCCCCTACATCCAGTCATGATGACCAGGAAGTCGAAAACTTCTATGAAGACGTGGAATCGGCAATGGGTAGAGTGAAAACTAAATATACTATACTAATGGGCGACTTTAATGCCAAGGTAGGCAAGAAGCAGGCTGGAGACAAGGCAGTGGGGGAATATGGCATAGGCACTAGGAATAGCAGGGGAGAGTTATTAGTAGAGTTTGCGGAACAGAATAATATGAGGATAAGGAATACCTTCTTCCGCAAGCGGGATAGCCGAAAGTGGACGTGGAGGAGCCCGAACGGCGAGAATAGAAATGAAGTATACTTCATACTCGGCGCTAACCCTGCCATCATACAAGATGTGGACGTGCTCGGCAAGGTGCGCTGCAGTGACCACAGGATGGTAAAAACTCGAATTAGCCTAGACCTGAGGAGGGAACGGAAGAAACTGGTACATAAGAAGCCGATTAATGAGTTAGCGGTAAGAGGGAAAATAGAGGAATTCCAGATCAAGCTACAGAACAGGTATTCGGCTTTAACTCGGGAAGAGGACCTTAGTGTTGAAGCAATGTACGACAATCTTGTGGGCATCATTAAGGAGTGTGCAATGGAAGTCGGTGGTAACTCCGTTAGGCAGGACACCAGTAAACTATCGCAGGAGACGAAAGATCTGATCAAGAAACGCCAATGTATGAAAGCCTCTACCGCTACAGCTAGAATAGAACTGGCAGAACTTTCGAAGTTAATGAACAAGCGTAAGACAGCTGACATAAGGAAGTATAATATGGATAGAATTGAACATGCCCTCAGGAACGGAGGAAGCCTAAAAACAGTGAAGAAGAAACTAGGAATTGGCAAGAATCAGATGTATGCGTTAAGAGACAAAGCCGGCAATATCATTAATGATATGGATGAAATAGTTCAAGTAGCTGAGGAGTTCTATAGAGATTTGTACAGTACTAGTGGCACCCACGACGATAATGGAAGAGAAAATAGTCTAGAGGAATTCGAAATCCCACAGGTAACGGCGGAAGAAGTAAATAAAGCCTTGGCAGATATGCAAAGGGGAAAGGCAGCTGGGGAGGATCAGGTAACAGCAGATTTGTTGAACGATGGTGGGCAGATTGTTCTAGAGAAACTGGCCACCCTGTATACGCAATGCCTCATGACCTCGAGCGTACCGGAATCTTGGAAGAACGCTAACATAATCCTGATCCATAAGAAAGGGGACGCCAAAGACTTGAGAAATTATAGACCGATCAGTTTACTGTCCGTTGCCTACAAACTATTTACTAAGGTAATCGCAAATAGAATCAGGAACACCTTAGACTTCTGTCAACCAAAGGACCAGGCAGGATTCCGTAAAGGCTACTCAACAATAGATCATATTTACACTATCAATCAGGTGATAGAGAAATGTGCGGAATATAACCAACCCTTATATATAGCTTTCTTTGATTACGAGAAAGCATTTGATTCTGTCGAAACCTCGGCAGTCATGCAGGCATTGCGGCAACAGGGTGCAGACGAGCCGTATGTAAAAATACTGAAAGATATCTATAGCGGGTCCACAGACACCGTAGTCCTCCATAAAGAAAGCAACAAAATCCCAATAAAGAAAGGCGTCAGGCAGGGAGATACGATCTCCCCAATGCTATTCACAGCCTGTTTACAGGAGGTATTGAGAGACCTGGATTGGGAAGAGTTGGGGATAAAAGTTAATGGAGAATACCTTAGTAACTTGAGATTCGCTGATGATATTGCCTTGCTTAGTAACTCAGGGGACCAACTGCAATGCATGCTCACTGACCTGGAAAGGCAAAGCAGAAGAGTGGGTCTAAAAATTAATCTGCAGAAAACTAAAGTAATGCTTAGCAGTCTCGGAAGAGAACAGCAATTTACAATAGGTAGCGAGGCACTGGAAGTCATAAGAGAATACATCTACTTAGGGCAGGTAGTGACTGCGGATCTGTATCATGAGACCGAAATAATCTGAAGAATAAGAATGGGCTGGGGTGCGTTTGGCAGGCATTCTCAGATCATGAACAGCAGGTTGCCATTATCCCTCAAGAGAAAAGTGTATAATAGCTGTGTCTTACCAGTACTCACCTACGGGGCAGAAACCTGGAGGCTTAAGAAGAGGGTTCTACTCAAATTGAGGGCGACGCAACGAGCTATGGAAAGAAGAATGATAGGTGTAACGTTAAGGGATAAGAAAAGAGCAGATTGGGTGAGGGAACAAACGCGAGTTCATGACATCTTAGTTGAAACCAAGAAGAAGAAATGGGCATGGGCAGGACATGTAATGAGGAGGGAAGATAACTGATGGTCATTAAGGGTTACGGACTGGATTCCAAGGGAAGGGAAGCGCAGCAGGGGGCGGCAGAAAGTTAGGTGGGCGGATGAGATTAAGAAGTTTGCAGGGACGGCATGGCCACAATTAGTACATGACCGGGGTTGTTGGAGAAATATGGGAGAGGCCTTTGCCCTGCAGTGGGCGTAAACAGGCTGATGATGATGATGATGATGACACCTATTGAAGTGTACTAGAAACACTTCCTGAAGTATAACCAAGATTGGCAAGGATGTTGTTTCATGGAAACACTAAAGAAATACCACTCCACCCATCACCTAAAGCTGAAATACCTGCCAAAAATTACTGACGGGCGTTTGTGTGAGACTCCGTTTGGCAACAAGTAAAGTGTACCTCTTATGTGTTGAGCAACACTGTGTGTTTGTCGATTGAGGTTTTCTTGCTCTTAATGTTCTGCCTCCTACTGCCACGCATACGCAGCTTCCTAGAAAGGATGGGCAAGTTATTTGATGCTTTGAAGAGCTCTGCAATGTGCATAAAAGAGCGGAAAAAGGCATGCCATGATGTCCACGGAACGCATTGAATTTTAAACGCTTGCGTGCTTTGGATTAAGTCCAAGCACTTTGATAGCCCTCACAAACCTAGGGCTGTAAGTGGATGCCACGTGACAGTCAAAGCAATCTTGTTGCTGTGGCAAGACCTCTACCCATCTTAATTTCATCTCAATTCTTGCTGATGCAACGGCTGAATCAGGGTCCACTTGAGATTGGGATCATTCGGCAGCAGCATGGTTACAATAAAACTCCAAATGCATACCAGTTTTCTGCCGGTTTAAGGCACAATGTTGTGTCAAAGCTTTTCAAACTTTGGCACAATTGAGCAACTTTAGCAGACCGACTGAAGGGGCCCTTAGCTCCGCAAGTGCTGCTTTTACAAAAGGGCCCTGTGAAAAGTAGTGCAGAAGCTAGCCATGACGTGGTTGAGTCAAACAGTTTACCATGCGTGCAGATATTTTATACACACATTCCTAAACTCAGTGCAGCTCGTGCCCCATCCTCCAGAAGGAAAGTAACTAGGACCTTGCAAAACCTAGTCAGTTATTTGCAACGTTTAAAGCTGTTGAAATAAAGGGCAAAGCCCTAGGCCATTTAACTGTCCCAACTGGCACAGCATATTAGTATGTTGTGAGGCTTGAAGACAAATTTACACAAGCAGTAAGGGCTTTTGCACACCAGCAAGGTATTACAAGTGAATTGTTCTCCATTTTGGCCGAGGAGACCAGCGATCCACCATTTTTCAGACTGCAAGCAGCAACTTTTGCAGCTCTATGCCCGCCTTAGACTTCTTTGGAATTTGCGGTTTAAATACCATGAGTTAAGCTTCTCAAAAGAACCTAATTTTCTGCCAAAAGAAAACTCAAAAAGCTGCAGTAGGCAACTGTCAGGCCTTATTGCAACTCTAAACGTAGCACTTCAATGACTCGTGGTTTTCGGTTTCTTTTTCTTAATTACTTTCCTCGCATTGTCAAATTATTCCATTTTGCCAAGTATGAAAGCAATCTTTTTTATTGCCCATTCTTTTTTGAGACGATTTTTCCTCTTTATCCAAAGTATGGGTGAAGCGATTCTTGCTATGTAACATTTGACTTCTTGTTTTTGGCCTTCCGTGCTACCAGAGTGCAGTTCCTACTTCAACGGAAGATTTCTCATCACCATGTTGAATCGCCAGTCTCATTCTCTCCTTGCTCGGAGGAATAGGATTTTTGGCAGGTACACTGAAACAATTGCATAATTTCAGCTGCGATGCTGCGCCCCTTTGGTCATGTTTGCCGTGTTACGTTTCTGGGATATGGCGGCCTAGTCACATTAGGCAGCAAGCAGTCTCTTGAAGCAAGCACCTGCTCCTGCAGTCCGTAGCGCAATATGGACTCCAAATTTACATGCACTGTGGGCAAATTGTGCTTGTCGCTTTCCTCAGCAGCCGCGATCTGGCATGAACGGAGACCAGTACACGTGCTTACATGGTCTGTAGCGTATGAAGTTGGTAGCCACTTGGGACGAAAGACCTGCAAATGCCAAAGGTGATGCCCACGAAATGGACGATGCAAATATTGAGACAAAGTGGTGCACGGGCAACAATTTAGCAGCCCCTGAAAGAACAAAAAGAAACGTGCTGGTTGGAAAGGAGCTGAACGCTAAAGTGGCGGGTAGTCCACGTTGCCGTGTTGGCTGCGGTAGTAGATGCCTGCATCACCCGATTGCTTCGCAATGAAAGTTGCTGGTTTTTAACGGCAACTGTCGGTTCAAGCAAGTGGGACGCTCTGTCCAATCTGTTTGCACTGCTGGCCGTCGCTCGTTACCAGACCGCCATGCGCGATGATGAACAGCATTTTAGGAGGTCGCATTAATGACTGCAGCGTATCTCAACAAGCTAATTTTATTTCTGTTCTTGGATGAGAACGTACATGGGCGCTGCTTGTCTTCTGCCAACAAAATAGCACATTCCGTTCACTCAATTGTGGCTTGCTTGTATGGGTGTCAGTAGAGTGTGTGGGTGTCAGTATGGGTGTCAGTAGAGTTCCTGCTCATTCCTCGAAAAGCAGCGAATTCCTGATGTTGTCGTAGAAGTGGGCCGGCCCGATTGAGTTCTTGCTGCGGTAGATAACCGTAGTGTCCTTTTCGATGAGTCCTTCTCGCCACATGTTTTCTGCCTCATGCCCTATGCGGAGCACCTCCTCTACATATGCCATGACCGAATCCGCCTTAATTAGGCTGCCGAGGAGGCCGTACATCCGCTCTAGGAAGTGCACTTGCCCGACCAACTTAGTGCGGAGGCATGTTGCTGACATTCAAACACGCACCTTGGCCATCTATCCCTAGTCATACATTGTAGGCAATTACGGTATGGCAGCTTGCTGGCCGCTTGTTCTTCAAAGCTTGGCCCCCGTAAGTCACCCTGCACTGCTTCATTGGTGACAGCTCCATGGCAGCCCACAGCAATGAATGAATGAATGAAGGAATGTTTATTTTGACAGAAATAAAATACAAAGAATCTCTGTCAAACAGGCCGACAAAAAGGCACGAATGCCTGACTAAGTGTCAGTCCCCTTCCCCGACCCATTCCCAGTGCACAAAACACTCAAGCACGCAGGGCAAGCATGGTACACAAAGTAGATACATACAGAAAAAAAAGGAAAAGTACATGAAATATGTAACAGAAATACTGAATTTGATTTGTGTACAAAAGAATGCGCAGTCATACCTGAAGCGACAGCAAATACATGTTCACTTTTTTTTGGAATGTTTGGGGACGGTGATTCGTTTATTATAGAGAGTAAGCCAGGGTGATGATTCTAAAAATCTGCAGCAATGAATGCCTGCTTTTGCATGCCGTAATTGGTACGGATCTTGCCCTTGTTGTAAATAATTGCCTTAATCTCTGTCAAAGAGGCTGACAAAAAGGCACGAATGCCTGACTAAGTTTCAGTCCCCTTCCCCGACCCATTCCCAGTGCACAAAACACACAAGCACACAGGGCAAGCATGGTACACAAAGTAGATACATACACAAAAAAATTAAAAGTACATGAAATATGTAACAGAAATACTGAATTTGATTTGTGTACAAAAGAATGAACAGTCATACCTGAATCGTCGGCAAATACATGTTCACTTTTTTGTGTTATGTGGCCTACTTCCCGTTGGCGTCCCAATTTATCCCGATATTTCACTGACATGCATACAAATAACGCGTTCGAGAAGGTTAATGTCGGGAAATGAACGACTTTCCACAGGTCCCTGACCATTCTTTAGCGGTTGCAGCCACAGGCACCTTGGTTGTAGTACGTTCTGTGATCGAAGGCCGGTTTGAGCTATCTTCTCCTCGTGTACTCTATACATTTAATTATCTGAGCAACAGTGTACGCCTAGGTATTTCAGCGATGGGTCCATGCACAATACCCCTGCGCCCGATCGCAGGGCCGCACCATGCTCCACCTCACCCGCAGCCTGGATAATTGTGGTTTTGTACACATTGAAGCAGAGACCCAACTTCGACATTTTGCTAGCACAGATATCAAGAAGTGCTTGCAAATCGTGTGGATCCTCCAAAATTGATATGAGGTCATCTGTACGTGCTAAGCCTGGGCTGCATCTGTTTTCCTCAATTGCCATTGTGCTGTACTTCAGTCCGAAGCCCCGAGCTCTTTGTAATAGTGCTTTCTCTGCACCTGACACGTACAGGATTTGCGACAGAGGAGATCCCTCATGCAGACCTCTGCATAACTTTGTGCATTTCATTTCCACGTGGCCAAATTGCACCACGACCCTGTTCCCCAGGTACAATCGCTTTATTGTTGACATGAGAGCCACTGGCAAGCCCAAGGCAGATAATCGTGCAAATACGGTGGAGTGAGGTACACTATTATATGGTTTTTCGACGTCCAGCGCACAGCAGGTTAGAGAGTGGTCTTCCTCTCACGCTACATCTGCACACCTAGCAACGACAAAGTTGTCTGCCTCTATGCGCCTGTTGCCGGAAGCCATTTTGCACCTCCCTAAGAAGGTGCTCATTCTCTGCCCATCGACCATTTCATTCCTTTAGCTCTTGCGCAAAGGTGGGGTAAAACACTAGTCACTGTTATGTCTCGGTAGTCGTTTAAGTTACCCTAGCTTCCTCCACGTTGGGGTATGAAGGATACCCTACAGTGTTGCCAGTTCTCGGGTATGTCGGCTCCTTCAATAATCTCTTGTGAACAAGCTAGCCAGTTGTTCTCGAGTCTGGGCCCAGATTCTTCAGCAGTAGCGCAAGGAAGCTGGTCAGGGTCCAATGCTGACTGAGGTCAGATACAACAAATTGTCCGATCGATCATGATATGGTTGAACTCCCATTTCGGTCCGCACAGGTTGTTCGGGTAGGTAGGTGGCCCTGATGCGGTGGGAATCGATGTATTAGTAATCAGGTCCGGTGATCCGTAGAGTGCCTCTAGGTGCTTGGTCACCGTCTCTTTGACGTAAGCGACGACATGGCCTGTTGCACCATCCTCTAACTGCTGCAAACTGATCGCCTTTGTCCAGTGAACGCACGTAGTTCAGTAGTTCTGTGCCGTAGATCCCCCTTCTCCTCGTAACTTTTGGAACTGTTGCATATTCGCCTCTACAAGTTTAATCTGCACTAATGCTTGCTCTCTATGCTTGAGCACCAGGTAGCGTTTTGACACGGCTGCACAGGCCCCTGAGATTCCTATTGTGACTGTACGCCAATGTTCTATACTTGCCTGCCTCCTCGCTTGCCATGCCTCCGCTATTTCTTTGTCCCACCATGATTTTCTATGTTGTCGCGATTTGGTGCTGCACCTCATGCGTCAATGTAATAGCTGTTCCAGTGTTGACACAAAACCTGGGAACGAGGTCTGTTAGAAAAGTATCCGACGTTATTTCTTTTTCAAACACCTGATGCATATGAAACCAGCGCGCTTGCATCAGCCGACGTAGAGCCTTCGAGCGCATGCGCAAATTTTTTTCCCGCCTGCCGACAGCGTCAGTTACTGGGAGGCAGCATTTGAGTGAGTTAGTGCATAGTGCTCCCCTCGGTTTCTTATTGCAAGGAAAATGGCGGAGCGACTGGAGCAGCGCAACTGCATCACATTTTGCAAGAAACTGGGTAACAGCCAAGTGGAAACCATTCGGATGATTCAGACGGCTTTCGGTGACGATGCTATGAGCACCACAATGATTAAGGAGCGGTAAAACCGGTTGCAAGACGGCCGCACATAGGTGCAGAACGAGCCACGCTCCGGTCGGCCATCAACATGCCGAAATGACCAGGTCGTTGCCCAAGTGCAGCTGTGGTGACGCGGGACCGTCGTGCGACTATCCGAGAAATTGCTGAAGAGTTAGGCATCAGCGCTTCTTCTGCACATTCCATTAAGACCGATATTTGGCCGTGAGAGGTTCGGCGAAACTCTTGCCGAAGCTGCTCACGGTGGAGCAAAAGCTACTTCATCGTAAAGTCTAACAGGACATGCTGGATTCTACAAACAGTGACCTCGATTTCATGAACACCCTAACCACAGGTGACGAGTCTTGGGGTGTATGGGTACGACCCGAAAACCAAATCCCAGTCGTCACACTGGAAGCATTCCACGTCACCCAGAGAAGGCCTGCCAAGTGCGTAGCAACATCAAAGTGATGCTGACTACATTCTTTGTCTCCCACCATGTGGTACACCACCAGTATGCACCGCAAGGTCAAACAATAACCAAAGAGTACCACAGGGATGCGCTCCGTCGCCTACTTGCTGCTGTGCCGCGCAAGAGACCAGAGTTGTGGTCAACAGGAAATTGGCGCATCCATCACGACAAGGCTCCTACACATTCCTCGCACTTGATCCAGACTTTTTTTGCGAAAGCCAGACTTCTGTAGTTCAACAGGCTCCTTACTCTCCTGATATGGCTCCGTGCAACTTCTGGCTCTTTGCCAAAATCAAAAGGCCATTGAAAGGAGCGTGACTTCAGACAAGAGTGGACAATATAGCTGCAAGGACAGCTGAGCTAAACTTCATTCCGAAAGAGGCCTTCTTGGAATGCTTCCAATCATGGCAGCACCACTGGGAAAAGTGTGTGGAGTCCCAAAGAGACTACTCTGAGGGTAATTATGCCACCTTTTTCTTCGGCCAAAGGTCGGACACGTGTCTAACAGACCTCTTTATGTCTTGGCTTGCGCCGTTGTTCGCTTGCCTCACATTATGCCGCTACCGTCGCGATTGCTCCGTGTGGCAGCTACCTGTCACAGCTGGACTGTGGCGACCGCTGTATGTGGGTGAAAGCCATATGGAGACAGCAGTGATCGCTTCCAATGCTGTGCTTGCCCTTCTCATTTGTGTTGAAGCATTCGCGGAATGTAGTGAGGCCTTGTGATGCGAAAGCGTCATCAATACAGGTCATCCGTACCCGTGCACCCCATGTAGACTGCCCACCGCACCGTTGGGCGAAGGTTAGTAATTTCCACATCCAGGTGTTCCACTATCTGTTGGAGGAGCTCGCCGCAGGCATCTGTGCCTGCGATATATCTGAGATATTACCGCTGAAGTCCCAAACTATCAGCAGCTTCTTATCGCTTGCCTTATGTACCACGTCCTTGCATATGTGCTGCACTAGCGGCTCGTTGGAGTTCGACTGAATGTCGCGCACTGTGAAGTATACTACACGTATGGCCGTAGGCACAGTTAATACATCGCCGGGGATCCAAAGATGCTCGGCGCATTCTGCGCTGTCCTCTTCCCACTATAAACTCTGTCGCCACAGAATACCAACACCGCCTCTTTTGCGTTCATTACCGTTCCTGTTGCTGCCGGCCCAGCACCATTCTGTATGTATGGGCAGTTCTAAATCTCTCAGATGCAGCTCAGCCACCACATAAACACAGATCTTTTCTGCTTCCATGGCATGATACAACTCTTCCCATTTCCCCGCGTTATGGGCCGTGTTCATATTCAAGTATCCATCTCTGAAGACGTCCGCTTTACTCTTCAGGCTTCGCCAGGGTCTCCCTCTACCTACTGTCTGGGGCTTCGGGAAGCCTTGTTGCTGTTCCTCTAACCTTGCTTCCCTGCCGTCTGTAGCATCGCCTGTCCGAGAGCTGCCATGATCGATGCCATACGGTGGGTGTTTGTCCGTGTCTATTGTTTTGCAGGGCCACCTGACGCAGGCATGCGCCTAATTCCTCTGTAGTGCTCTCCTATTAGAGTAGGTTGTGCGCTTCACGTATCAGCGCCCGTGTAGTGCTCCCACACTCGATACTTGGTCCCAGTTTTGTGCATACTCCTCTCAGGCTTTCATTCAGGAGCTTATTCGTTGCGCACCATGTCCGTGCTCCATACTGGCTCGGGGACACCGTATGTGATGCAACGGTGTTTCCCTTTGAGTTATCATAAATTTTTTCTTTCCAGATTTCGTTTTTTCCCCTTAAGTGGATACTCATGGCAGGTTTCTTTTCCATTACCACCGCCCATGAGATTCTCCGAGTTCCCGATTAAAGTTCTTTTTTGCAGTGTTGCTTACCATACAGGCTGCATACTTGCTGGTAAGCTTCCTCGTTTTTTTCCTCCAATGTGAATCAATGTTATTCCTGTACAAATACCTGAATACTTCATGATTAATTTTACTCTGAGCGTCCCTCACATCAAAACTTGTCCATCACGTACCACCCTGTACAACTTCATTTCCTAGTTTTACAGTGACCGCCCAATGCGAGGCATCCCACTGACATTTGGTTCCCATCGAGTCCTGATGTATCCCCGATTGCAAGCAAATAACTGCATTTCCAAAAGTAAGTCCTGGAATCATCAGACCTTTCCAGATGCCTCGGAGTACCTTGTGCCTATTGTATCCCCATAGCACTCTGTGCTTCATTATGCCAGCATTTTTCTTCCCCTTGATTGTTATTTCTTCCTGTGTTTCCATATATCTGTTGCCCTCTTTTATCCATATAGCAAGGTATTTATGTTTTACCTTACGTATTTCCTGGCGCTGTATTGCCACAGTATGTTCACTGTTTTCATTGAATACCATAACACCTGATTTTCTAACCCTAAATTTCAAACCTAAATTCTCGCTTTCCAGTGCACAGATACTAGCCACATGTTGCCAATAACTTTGCTTCTGCGCTAGCGTCACGATGTCGTCCACATAAAATAAACCTGGAAGCTGCTCCTCTACTACTGTACCCGCTTGTTTGAGTGATTCAACCCGACATTGCTTCCTTCTAGTGCCCTCTCCATCCTCACCATGCACATCATAAACAGGGAGATATACGGCATTCCTGCCTCAGTTTTTTTGTTGATATCAACTTTCTTCTTGCTCCTCATCCATTCCCTTTCAATGCAAGCGGTATTTTCTAGGTAAAGCTCTCAAAAGCTGTAGACAATCGTCACCTAAGCCTTCCCCTTCCAGAATATCCCACAAACTGTTGCGGTCTACGTTGTCATACGCTCCTGTAATGTCTAAAAAGGAACATATAACGGTCTACTTTCTACTCTTCATATTTCAATACACAGAGTACGAACAAATATGTTATCATCCAAACTCCCACCTATCTTAAAGCCATTCGAAAGTTCTTCCAAAATGTCTTTATTATCTACCCGTGCTTGCTGATTTAATTTGATCGTCTGCATTGTCGACGGCCAACGGTCTATACAAGTGAACTATCTTTCTGCCCCATACCTTTATAAATTAAATTCATTCTTTTACTTTGTCGCCAACTGACTGGTATACGTCTGTCTTTTAAAGCTTTTGCCATTGCTTTCACGAGCGCTGATTTACTTTTTGGTACTAGTTCATTATTCAGCCTAACAGGAACCTCGTCTAGCCACGTGGCTGTGTGCTTTTGTATTTTCGGCTGTCTTCCAGTTGTCAGTACCAGCTCCCTCTCCATCTGGTTCTCTTTAATGATTTTTTTCTTTTTTCCAAAAATAACCTCGTCGTTGTCTTGGAAAGATTCGGCTGTAGTTTATTGCCGCTTCCGCTTCCAGTTTGTTTCCATCTTCCTCCAGGATAGTTAGTATTGCTGTTGATTTCCTGCCTAATTATTTTAGGTGTTCCCAAAATAATCTAGGTGCGGTCTTCTTTTTCTCGCGTATTTCTGACAACCAACGTTCACTTTCACCCTTTATCTTTGCTTGCAATAGTATTTGAACCATACTTTTATTTCTCCCGGTGTGTATTTCACATTTACTGTTTACTTCATCACTAGGCAACTACGCCTTCTTTGCCTGGCTGTGCTCTCGAGATGCTTTCTGTCGTTCCACTATCGCTTCTCGTTATCATCCTGTTCCACCAGCTTTTCGTTTTTTTTTCCTTTCTAACGAGCATGTGGTTTATCTTTCTGTATTTTTGTCGTTATTACACTTGGAAGCTCACTCTCTTCCCACTCTTGACTTGGCCATTTGCCAAGTTATTTCTCCACTCTAGTGACTATATTTGTTATTTGTTCAGCGCACACATTTGCACTGGCCATTTTGAACTCCTTGCTCTCTTTCCCACCCCGTATCCCATTTTCAAAATGATGTTTATTGTCACTCCCTGTGCTCCTATGCCCTTCCTCATCAATGACCATTTATCTCAACTTATGAATTCCTTCTGTTATCAGACAGTTTTCAATGGTTGATAGACAGTTTCCCACTTCGCACATGATCTGCCCTTCACACTTAGGCACTGTATTCACGACAACGAGGTTATGATGCTCACAGAGCTCTTGCGTTTACTTCTCGTTGTTATCGCTATAGCCATCTAAATGTTGTATGTGGGCATTCATATCACCTAATAGGATAATTTTGGCATTATTCCCGAAACCCTTAATATCAGCGATTATGCACTCCACTAACTCTTAATTCTTCTATGTGCAATTATTTCTGGTACAAAAATACGTAACGCCCAGCCAAGTTTTTTTCCCCACTCAATGTGCCTGGTAACCAAAGAGGCTCTTGAAATTTTGAATTTACTCTTTTCCATTTCGCTACCAGATTGATAAGCATTCCGACTTCCTCTCCCTTTCTTTTTAACTTAGTTATGTTGAACCCTTCCCAAGCGTAATTCTCAATCACTGATAGTTCTTCCGGGTCTCTGCGGTGCGTTCCTTTAACCGCATACACTTTTTGTTTTCTATTTCTTCTCCAGTGAAGTGCTCCTCAATCTCTGGCCACTTTTTGTTTCTTCTGTTGCCCTGCATGTTTACGTAGCCTATTGCATGGCAAGCTTTCTCGGTTCTTCATTTTTCGGTTAATAATTGTGATGCTATACTGAGGTTCCCTCAGGGGACCTTCTTCCTTACTGCCTACCCTGGCTTCCTGAAGCGCGCGTGGGCCTCCTAAAGAAGCAACAGCACGATTATCAAGTCACCAGCCCCTTTCTCGTCCAAGCCTGTAATTCAAGTCCATGGATCCCGTTTCGTTTACAACCACCACACCTTCTCACTTCCCTGTTTACTTCAACAACCTCCAAACCTTTCTATCATCTCATATTCCATATTGCCTCATTAGCAGCCACTACCGCTCTTTGTACGTCTGTCTCGTACACGCACCTCCAACATTCTGCACAGTACAATACGCACCTGAGGGGATAGCTCGCGCAAGTTACCCACCCCCTTTGCGAAGAACTGGGCTAATCCTCTCCCATTACTGTTTAGGAAGTCATTTAGCCCACCTGGTACTATTAGAAGGTTGTGCACGTAGGTATTTTCCGCGAGCTTTGTTTTTGCTCGCTTCAAGACAGAACTCAGCGTCCACTTTGGAAATGTCCCTATCGCCACTATTCACTCGCCTGTCACCCTCTCCACAATTCCTTCTGGGCACCTAGCCAGGTTTGAGTAGCCCGAAATAGCCGCCATTTCACTCTCTCGCACCTCTCCCTCCTTCTCTTTTACCTTTTCCGCGTGAGTCGCGCTCCTGCTTTGCCTGTGGCGGCCTCAAAAGAGGTGCCACACTTTTCAGCTACCTCCTCCCTACATTACACGCATTCCCACATCCTTTGCTGACACTCCCTTTCCTGTCACGTTGGGGGACTACGTTCAATTGTCATGACCATTCTCGTTCACAATGGTGGCCCTGTTCGACGTTTCCCCGGCTGCTTGAAGTCTGTCTTCCAGTACCTTCCGCTCATCACGCTCCCTATTTAGCTCATTTTTTAGCTGTTCAACCTGTTTGACAAGCTCTTCCTGGAAAGCCTCGATTTTCTTCAGCCTGGCATCGATATCAGAGTGTGTCCCGATTGAGTCGATTCCCTCTCCATGCTCATCTCTCCCTTCATCTGCCTTGAGGGACCCACCGCACACTGCAGGCTTTCACGGCTTTGGAAGGATGGGGCCGATGTTTTATTTGTTTGAAAACCGGCAAGCAGCAAGCTTATACATGCTTTCATCAGTCTGCGTATCCCAAGGATCCATTCATTTGAAGAGAGTAAGGGCAATATTGATAAACCATAACTAGGCTGGCTTTAGAAGAAGCAACTGAAGTGGGAGGTAAGGCCTCAAGGCAACCAGTAGGTAAGCACTCCCAAGTAACAAGGGACCTATTAAAAAAACGACAAAGAATGAATGTGACCAACAAAACTAATCAAAAAGCAGAAACAAAGAGATACTAGAAATTATATCTTGAGAAAGACTGAAAAAGCAGTAAAAACCCACCTAGCCTGAAAACAGTGAGAAGGCATCGGACAAACCAAGATATATGCCCTCAAAGACAAACAGGGTAATATCAGCAATCTCTCAGACAGAGCAAACGCAGCGGAAGAATTCGATATTGACCTGTACAGTACCAAAAGCAGCCGCGATACCTCCGTTCAAAGTAGTAATGAACAACTTAGAGGCTTCTGCCATAACTAGCAATGAAGTTAGAAGGGCACTGCAAGACATGAAACTGGAAAAAGCAGCCCGAGAAGATAGACTACCGGTCGATTTAATCAAAGATGGTGGAGACAATGCTTTAAAAACGAGCCACTCTTTATACGAGGTGTCTATCGACTGCAAGGGTCCCAGAAAAATGGAATGAAAGCATTATACTAATCCAGAAAAGGGTGACGTTAAAAGAATTGAAAAATAGGCCCATTAGCTTACTCCCAGTATTATATAAAATATTCACGAAAATAATCTCCAATAGAATAAGGGCAACACTGGACTTCTTAGTCAACCAAGGGAATAGGCTGGCTTCAGGAAGGGACACTCTACAATGGATCACATCTATGTCATTTATCGGATAATCGAAAAATCCGCAGAGTACAATAAGCCTCTCTATATGGCTTTCATAGATTAGGAAAAGGCATTTGATTCAGTAGAGGTACCAGCAGTCATAGAGGCATTATGTAAGCAAGAAGTACAACAGGATGCTTACATAAATATCTTGGAAACTGTCTACAGCTACCTTAATTCTCCACAAGTAGGAAGATACCTGTAAAAAGATGAGGTCAGACAAGGAGACACAGTCTTTGTGTGTGTAGTGATTTTTAGAAGAAAGGAAGAGAGAAGTGCAGTGCCGTAACTGTCTCTCAAAGGAGGACACCTCAACAGCACTGCACAGGGTAAGGGGAGTAGGGAGAAAAGGATCAGGAAGAGAAGGAAAGAAAGCGGCAAAAAAAAAAGGACAAGGTTGAAGAAGGAGCGATGCGGGGCTTATAGCCGCGCTCTCAGCTGCGTTTCGCAGCAAAAGTCAAGGAGAGCAGCAAGCACTCTTTTGACGATAGAGGCGTGCGCTGCGGGAAACAGAAGGGCTCCCTCCGTGTCGCAAGGCAGACCCACGCGACAATACGAGGCACAAAGCGCAGTGCGCTCAACATCAAAGGACGGGCAATGCAACAGGAGGTGCTCGAGAGTCTCTTCTTCGCCGCATTCCACACATGCGGGGCTGCCAGTTCCGTGCAGTCTGTACACACAGTCTTTACAACGCTATTCACCAAATGCTTGTAAGTATTCATGCAATTAAACTGGGAAGGCTCAACGGCAAATATCTCAGCAACCTCAGATTTGCAAATGGCATTGTCCTGTTCAGCCACACCGGGGATGAGTTACAACAAATGATTGAGGGCCTGAACAGAGAGAGTAATAAAAGAGTGGTGTTGAATGTCTATATGCAGAAGACAAAGGTAATTATCAATAGCCGGGCAAGGGAACAAGAGTTCAAGGTCGCCGGTCAGTCTCTAGTGTCTGTGAAGGAGCATATTCACCATAGGTCAATTACTCACAAAGGACCTTGATCAAGAGACTGAAATTTACAGAAGGATAAAAATAGGTTGGAGTGCCTAAGGCAGACATTGTCAGGTCCTGACTGAAAGTTCACCGTTAGCATTAAATAGAAAGGTGTAAAATCAATGCATTTTACCTGTGGCGATATGGGGCGAAAACTTGGAGACTGACAAAGATGCTGAAAACAAGTTAAGGGGGACGTGGCTTTGAGAATCAACTTCCTTGTTTCTTCGTGGGTATTGATGAAAATTCGCACAAATGCTTAGAATGTCCCCTGATGCTCCCATAAAAGTTTCAGAGCGATATCTTGAGAACATTTGATTCAATTTTATAAAGCACAATTTTTCTCCGTCTTAATTGTGGATAGCGTGGGGAAAATAAAAAACGTGATAGAAGGCTTGTTAAGTATTGACTGCATAGCTAAATACGTCCTCAACGTCATGACATTCTTGCTTTTTTTTCACAACGCAAATTTTTTGGAGTGACACCTTTATGTTACTTTCACATCAAGCACACTTTCATTGTAGACGAATAACCATATCGTAAACTTATAAAGGGCCAAGATAAGAAAGCGAGAATACAACAACCTGCATTGCAGCCCAAGGAACGTGACAAAGCAAACGAAGTCAAAATATGTCAAACGGTAACAAAGAAATCTGCTCCAGAAACTGAGCAGAAAGGCAGAAAAAGTTGAGGAAACGGCTCTCAAAGTTTCCGCTTCACTTCTCTAAAGGTACCGTATTTGTAGTCTGGGGTGTTTTGTGAAGTGGGGCTTCTTGTACATGTGGCCTCTGGTCTGGAGTGCTCCCCCCCCCCTTTTTGTTTTTATAGGGCATTCTTTGCAGCTGCTGCTGCTCTACAAAGAGCATGGTGCCTAGGTTGCAAACCACGTGACGTGCAGAACTGTGTGGGCATGAATATAGTTTCAGTGTACATTCAGGCAGCCTGTACCCACAGGTTGCCCGATTGATAGCAATCTCCAGTACAATCAGGGAGCCTTTTTTTAGAATTGACCATGTTACTGAATGAAGGCTCTGATTGTGAATAGCCTGCCAAGTCATCTTTACTTGAGAATAGCGGTATAACTTAGGATCAGAGAGCCAGTGATAGATGTACAGCTGCTATAGGTGCTTTCCAGAATTTCACTTTCGTATGGTGCCTCGATCACTTCTGCGGCCAGGCGTCTGTGCCAGCCCAAGGGTCCTAGTGAACAGAAAACATCTTGAATCATGAAATACTGTGGCTTACCAATGGCAGCAGCGTCGTGTTGGTGTTCGTCCATCTGCAGCAAAACAAATAAAGACTATTATTACTTAGCACACCTATGAGCCATATGTCAGCTTATGAGCCACATCATTTGTTATAAGAAAAACATCAATGCCCAAGCACTCCGTACAGATGGTTAACCAGTGAAGCTGAAATGTGCAGCACTGGTTATCACTGGATTAATGCCGACAGTTCATTCAACGACTGCTTCGTAGGTTGCCAGACTCTTGGTACGAAGTTGCTGCTTGCCCTCGGCTGCACAAGCCTGCTGTTGTGGTGGGTCAGCAACATTAGCCCGACGTAGGGCAACACTGCACTTCAGTCAATCAAGGGAACAGGCTGGCTTCAGGGAGTATACCCTTCAATGGATCAGACACTATTTCCAGACGTATGTCCATTCATTGACCCATGATTTATTCAAACTCATCATTTCGCGCAACTGCACGTGTCGTCTAACTTTCGTCTACCATGGAAGATAAAGAAGACAGTTCTGATAGTTCTAGCTACTGGCTTTTCCTAAAAATAGTCAGTGCAGAACGGAAAATGTGAAATTTTACGACTGCATGCTTACATGCTACTGCAGCTCCCGGTTAAGAGGAACCGCTTCCCGCTTCGCCGTCGTGAAAAAAAAATCGGTCCGAGACCACTCGGGCTCGGCGGCTGGATGCCCGCCCAATTCGCCGCTTAGGCGGGTAGATTTTGTCAAGTTTTTTTCGTGTGAACGTAGCCTAAAGGGTGAATCTGAGATGGCTTCGCTGGGAGGGCCGCTGAGGGGACTCCGCTCGCCGCCTTGCCTTACATTCTCTTACCCTGGAAAACTGGACGGTGTGGGGATATTGAGCTGGCTCTCTCGCTTTACTGGTGGTGATAATAAACTTTTTCGCTTTACTCCTGTAACGTAATCGTCGTGGGGGGCAGTGAACTGCCAGGGGCCTTCAGTTGTACCCGCTTATAGTGCGGTTGAGCCAGCATCAATCACCTCGCCGTAAACATAGCTATAAATCCAAGCAGTTCAAACGTACTGCTTAACAGGCATTATGTATTTGGCAGTGATGGAGTGACCCAAAACCACAATCAGGGTGTCAACCAAGTTGACATTTCCAAATTCCCTGAATTTTCCAGGTTTTCCCTGAGTGCCATTGCAGAATTGCCTCAGTGACACAGAACATTGTTTTATGTCAACGACCGCCCGACACCATGTTGTTCGATGATGTCGCTTCCTAGTAAGCATGCTTTTAAAAAACAAAGCAAACAACTAGATCCTGTTTGAATAGTAAGTAGTACGCGTTTTATTGAAAAAGAAATCGGAAGGGAGGGGTTATGTAAAATGCACACCGAATAAGGTATCTTCGAAAGTAATAGTAAAACCCATTACAAATCGAGTCGAACATTCTCAAATACAAATAAAGAGATGCATACAGAATATTTTCGAATATGAGCTATTTCTATCAGCTAATTGGTTTGAGGCCCGAACTTTATCGCATGTGAGATAATCTCGCAACAGCTGGTAAGTCAACCTCAACTGTCCTGACATACTCTCAGCCCACGCACAACACCTCACTGTTGCGTTTCACTGTTTTAAAGAGTTTTTTTGCTTGGATGATGGACACCTGCATCTCGACGTCAGCCAACACTGTTTTCAGAGTGCAAGCTCCTTGAAAAAACCGGCGGCATGCTTCCTTTCCCGTTCATTCCCCAATGTGTACGTCCTTTGTCTTGTTCTCCTTCGGCTGCGCATTCGCCACACGGACTATTTGAAGCATCTTCTTGGACATTAGTACAGTCAGCGTCCGGTTTTTCGGACTCCCTAGGAGGCGCGAAAGCGTCCCAAAAATTGAATGCATGTCTTTTACAGACCTCAAGGGCTCAAATCGTCATAAGTACATCCGAAAAACCTCTGAAGGCCTGCCAGTACACTTATTAGGCATATCGGTACTCGTACTGTGACGGGAGGTGGTGGGTGCAAGCGTGCACAATTCAGGAATACGTACTGTAACCCGTGACAGTTGCCCCTTCCCACACTTGTTAAGCTTCGCAGCGTAATACTGCTCTATTGAGTCAAAGCTGACTTTCGGGAACCGGCATTATGCAACGCGCCGTGCTTTCCGAACTTCGAAGCCAATCGCGATGACCACAAAGGCGGTGTCGGTGCCATTGCTGACAGCGGCAAATTACTTCAATGAAAAACACGGCACAGAACGGCAAGAAGCTTAATAGCGAACCTCGAAGTAGCTAGGCCTAGCATTGCCGAGGTGCTGGCTACGGCTGCCAGCGGATCTACGTGCGAGTGTGCCGGTTCGAAGCGGCGACGTTATCAAAATGGCGGTGGTTGTGGCTTTTATTAATGCCGTTTCGGATTTGTGGTGAAGGCAAAAAGTCCGGAAAATCGTACAGCAAAGGGTTTTTATGTTCGAAATTTCAGACGTTCTTATACATTGACTATGGAGTAAGTAGTGGTGCCGTGAAGCTGTCCGTACGGAAAGCCGCTTGTTGACTGTACTCTGGCAACTCCTCCAGCCAACGACGCGGTGTCAAAGACCATTCGTTACGATTCCCGATAAAATTACAGCTAATTTTCGCTGATGGAAGCACAAATTCCCTGAGTTTTACCCGAGTTTTTCCAGACTACTCAAAATCCCCGAGAATTCCCGGTTGGTAGACATCCGGTTCGCGCTTACCTGAATAAGAACTAAGAGTAAGATATTGCAGAAGTATTGCAGAAACACTGCATTTTATGGTTCCGCTAGTTCAAAGTAAACCTTGATGCATGCATAACTTTCAGGAGGGGGAAAGAAAGCCGCAGTTATAGCAATAGCAAGGTGTCACACAGCAGCACGAAGTAAGGTTCCTAGTTTTATCAGTCGCATAAATTGTAGAAGCCATTCGCTTTATAATTTATTTAACAAAGCATGTTGTCATACGCGGAACTGGCAAACATGAACATATCTCACTCGACGACCGCAAACACTCGCTGTCAAAGCTGGGGTGATGAAGAGTTCCGGCAGATGGGAGCGAACGCTTCATGCCGCATCTCGCTTAACGCGAGAGTCACCACTGGACACGCGGGAAGGCAGCGCACATGAAGCCAGCAATCATCTCGGCTCGCCCAGCCTTTCCAAGTGCCGCAGATTACCTCCAAGACAGAGCAAGGGCCGCGTATGCGTTGAGCCGAGCAGACAGCCAGCGCCGCGACGGCCGGGCTATAGGGGAGGAGACGGGAGCTCACGGGGATTAATTGACTCGCAATTCTAGAGCAAATTTTACGGACAACGGCATCGCTTGCGCGCAGCTCCCATGAGTTACAATATGTATTACTCCCTCGCCTACTCCGAAACTGAGCATGGAAGTTAGCTTTTCTCAAATCGGCGTTATTGGCCCCGTCATTCAGATATCTCACTAAAATAAGCAAAAATTAAGTGTAGACCACGGTGGTGTGAAACACTACAAGCGCCAACGCCGGGATGCTCGTCGATGCAAGGAGTAGCGGCGCCATCTGTTGGCAGCTAGTGAGCCACTGATCTTGTGCAAATCACCCGTGTGACACGGATTATGTCATACACTTTAGACGAACGCTATAACATTCGAGGAGACAGTTCGCAGCTGCTGAAGGGTGCGACACAGAGCTAGTTGGCATACTGCAGCTTGAAGTGGGAACAGCGCGAGGTACGAGGAGTACAGCGCTGTTTCAGTCTCACACTGTTCCCGCTACAAGATGGGAAATTGGGCGCCGTAAGCGAGCAACAGCAAGACTTAAGCTGTTGGAAAATTTTGTGGTAGGACTATCGCTCGAGATCCCACGAAGAGCACTGAATTTCCCGCAAAACAAATGACCTTAACTGGGCCCTGTGCCTCAAATTATGCACGTTATTTTCAATCCACGTTTGCTTCATAATGGACACGGAGCAGCGCATTATGACAGTGACAAAGAATAAGAAAACACATTCAGAACGCTTAGAACTTATTCATCTTCTTAATCTTGGTGGCTCTCGCATTGCGCCTATCCGTGTCTACTATGAATACAAACCAAGTAGCCCGGCAACGTGCCCTAGGAAATTTCATGTTTGCTTACTGTAGCACTTGACGATGCCTCCAGCGTCAGTGAAAACGCCGAAATCATTGCATTCTATATTTTATTTTGCTCGTAGCGGGACACCCACGAAGGGCAATGTGGCACCCGCTCCGGGGACTGCTTCGCAAACGGCATTGAAACAGAACGGTCAAGAAGAAAAAAAGAAAGTGTACAAGGAACTTGAGATTCATGTCAACTCTTATAGGTCCGAATCTGCTATCCCAGACAGAGCACGATAGAAACCAGCCAAACGTACTTTCAGCAAGCGTACGTAAATGAGAGTGTCAAACGGAGAGGAAACACATAAAGGCGACATTTAGCCTTTTTGTTATACGACCACCTAGGGAATGAATACATGGACACAAGATTGGACCGCCCTGGTGATGATTTTTACTGGCACCCAGTTGATTGACTGATTCACTTTTATTTATTTATTTTCTAACATAAACTGGGCGGCCACAAGCAGTCACGTAGCCTGCTTGATATAATCGGGCATTATATACATATCTTGCCGTGTAGAATTATGCCAATCCCTCCTCCTTGATATGTTCTTTCTTCGTGAAAAACCTCTATCTCTATATTGTAGGGATGCCTATGCCTGTAATGGCTCCGGTTCTATCAAACACTTCCCTGCTTTTGCCTACCAATACTCTGAACTTCTGCTTATCTGTCCACAGTATCAACAGCACTAGTAGTGACACCTAATGACGTACTGTTTAACTACTATACGCTAGAAAGGTTCTTGTGGCACATGACTGTTCTCGTCGAAAAATAAGCAGACCATGCATAATATGTGAAGCATGACGACAACCTTGAGCAGGCAGCTAAGTAGCTATAAGCAGAGAAAGAGGGATTAGTGAACTTTAAACGAGAATAAATTAATAGTTGAGACCCTGACAGAAGAAGCTAGCGTAGAGGACATGGGGACGCCACATGGTTTAGCCCGCCCTGCTAGCACGACTTGGCATTATGGGTCATCCGTCTTGGTCGCACACTCCCAGGCCTCGAGCGCGGGAGCTTGCCGAAAAATCGTCCAGAAATTTGATAATTCTGGTTGAACTCGGCGTCACATGATGGCGCCACGAGATAAGTTATCTGCTGCTCAACCAGGCAGGACCACGGGTAACGTCCACATTCCAGAAGCGCTGAGGTACAAAGGTAATGCGAGTGCTAAGAGACATTTAGAGTTTTGGTGAAAAAAGAATTAGGCAGAATGATCTCTCCTCGCGATTATACTGTCGACGTTCATACGATTATCATTCAAGCAATGTATAGCGACACACCGTATTGCCACCACCGAAATGCGTCGCGTATGTGTGATGATGATGATAATTCAATGGTATCACCATAAAAACGGGACGGAGAAAAATAGTCACCTAGACTGCCTGATTTAATAACGTATGGTATGCATGTCTTTTTTATCTAGCCTTCTTGCGGACATGTCCTTCAGCTTCCCCCCCCCCCTTCAAAATCTACCTTGTACCGCTAGCCATGACTGTAATAGATCTGGTCGTATGAATTTCTTCCCTGCTTTTTTTTCTCCACCAATACTCTAAACATATCTTGCTTATCTCGCCTGCTTACCAGTTTATCCTTCCATCCACTTTAAACCCAAGCGCTTCTGGAAGGTGTACGTTACCTACGGTTCACTCTGGGTATATCTCTTCACATTCCATTAGGATATGCTGAGTGGTCTTCGGATTTTTGCTGCAGCATACAGATGCCTCATCTTGTTGCGAATATTTGCTCCCGTATGTTTTTGTCCTTAGGCAACCGGTTTGAGCCTGATAGCAAGGCACTGCCCTTTGTGTTATCGTACAGATTTTCACTTCTAATTTGTTCTCATTCTAGTAAACCTCCATGGTCCTTTTTTGTTTCTATTCCTTGCATCAAATTAACTGTCTTTGTTTCTCTTTCTTTCTGATGACTCCTGGTTGTCTATGTATACTTTCCATCACCCTGTATTTGGCTGCCAACTTTCTTGACCTCTTTCTCCACTCTGCGTCCACGCTTTTCAAGTACAGATACTCGTGAATTTAGGCCGCCGATTTTTCAGTTTCGTCACGGTGGGTCATCCAGCGGCGCACCCACGAAGTTCCCCATCTTATCGTGGCCTCAGAGATGCGTGGCGCACCGCTGCGTGCTTAACGTTGATAATTAATCCCTGGCAGGCCACGGGCATTCGTACTTAAGCGCCGGGCTTCTATTCTTGAGCAACCCGTGTGACGCGGGTTCCATTCCGTGAAATGCAAAAAAAAATGAGTATTTCCTTCTTCATCGAAGAGCGTGTTCAAGAGGCTGCATAGATCAAAGTAGCTGAAGTAAGCTAATAATACTAATTCGCATCAAAGAAAAAGCGGGGAAGAGATCCAATGAACAGGGGTCGTTGGAGGCACGGGTAGCTGTAAAAATAGAGATAAATGGTCGATGAGAAAATAGAGATAGGCAATATGCTACACTGCACTAGACGTAGTAAACCCTGATTTGCTCAAGCAGGCTAGGTGACTATGGCTCGCTCCTTAGTGCTTAGGCTCGCTGCGTTCCCAGAAAAACTACAAGGTCAGGTACCTCTCCCCGCCCACCCCCGATTCCCTCCTTCTCATTAGCTCTAGTTTAATCACTGTCCAAAGCTGCAGAAAGGGTGAAGACACAAGTGAGCCGTTAAGGTCGCCTGCTTTGTGCAAATCTCAGCGCGACGGTGCGACTGAAAATTGTGCAGGTTGACCACCTACCACAAGGCCTCACATTCGAGTGAAACGTTTTGAGCACAACTCGGCGCGTCACATTAAGCACATGATGCGTACCTCCCGACGAGGGTTCGTTCTGCTGGAGCTGCCAGCCGGATGGGAGTCTGAACGGTGCGCCTGCTGGCCACGTTCGTGCAAGAAAAGATCACCGCAGCGTTTTTAAGGTTTGAATTTCCCGCCCTTGAGCAGCATTTTCTTATCTTTTTATTTTTTTTATGCACCCCACCGCTGCCTTTCTACCACAAGATCTCGTGCCATCACTGTGCGGGGGCACATGACCGGAGATTTCTAAAATTCCCCGATGAGCCAATCTGTCGTCTACGACATTTGACGTGTCGCTGCCGCAGCAGTAAATGAACGCCGGGACCACAAAAATTAAAAAGAAGGATGTCACTGGAGAGTCTTAGCGATGCCGTGTTACCGTACGCAAAAGCGCTCTCTTCCATTCTGTGAATCTCTCCGTCCGATAAAAAAGGTATAAAATACGGAGGATTTCATTCCGTAAAACCGACAAGAAAACGGTTCTCAGTTCGATCCCACGCGTGGCCACCACCAACATCGCTGCGATTGCCATGTTCGACGACCACTGGCACGGCAGAGAGCTGTCTTTAAAGCAACAGCTGCACGCGAAATGGAACGCCCTTATCAATCTTTCACCGTGGGAGATACACCGGCCATGAACTAGTTTACTTATCACGCGCAGTTTTCCTTCCTCGGCGAGCTAGGGTTGAGGATGTGGTGTACGAACCATTCATTTGTTGCAGTGTTGCAGAAAATTCCTGAGAATTCCCGGTTTTCCCGATTGGTAGACACCGTGAGGTTGTTCAAGTAAGAGGTAGGGTAAACTGTAGTGATCATAGGTTAGTGAGGGCCAGGATCCACTTCAATTTAAACAGAGAAAGAGTAAAACTGGTCAAAAAGAAGACACGTCAACCTAGAGGCAGTAAGGGTAAAAGCAAAAAAAACTTAGGCTGGTACTTGCAAAAATATATGCAGCCTTAGAACAGATAGATGATGATGACATACCGGTAATGAATGAAACCGTAACGAGGCTGGCTTCGGAGGCAGCAATTAAAGTGGGAAGCAAGGCACCAAGGCAAGCAGCAGGCAAGCTCTCCCAAGTAACAAAGGACCTAATAAAGAAACGACAAAGAATGAAAGTGTCCAACTCAAGAGATAATTTAGAATTCCCGGACGTGTCAAAAGCGATCAGCAAGGTGGAATTAAGTGACATTAAAAACTATAACGTTGGGAAGACTGAAGAAGCCGTAAAAAATGGACGTAGCCTGAAATCAGTGAGAAAAAAAACTTTGCTTGGGACAGGGTGATATCAGCGATCTCGAAGATATAGTAAAAGCAGCGGAAGAATTCTGTACTTACCTTTACAGTACCCAGACGACTCAGGAGCGCTCTATTCAAAACAATAATGAACAGTATACAGAAACCCCTCCTATAACTAGAGATGAGGTCAGAAAGACCTTGCAAGGCATGAAACTGGGAAAAGCGGCAGGAGAGGATGAAATAAGAGTTGATTTAATCAAAGCTGGAGCAGACATAACGCTAGGAAAACTGGCGGCTTTCTATACGAAGTGTCTCTCGACTGCACGGGTCCCAGAAAACTGGAAGAAAGTTCACATTACACTAATCCACAAAAAGGGCGACGTTAAAGAACTAAAAATTATAGGCCGATTAGCTTACTCCCAGTATTATATAAAATATTTACCAAAATAATATCCAATAGAATAACGACAACACTGGAATTTAGTCAACCAAGTGAGCAGGCTGGCTTTAGAAAAAGTTACAATGGATTACATCCATGTCATTACCCAGGTTATCGAGAAATCCGCAGAGTACAATAAACCTCACTATATGGCTTTTATAGATTACAAAAAGCATTTGATTCTGTAGAGATACCAGCAGTCAAAGACGCATTGCATAATCAAGGAGTACAGACCGCTTATGTAAATACACTAGAAAATATCTACAGAGATTCCACAGCCAGCTTAATTCTACACAAGTAGGAAAATACCAATAGAGAAAGGTGTCATACAAGGGGACAATCTCTACAATGCTATTCACGGCGTGCTTAGAAGTATTCAAGCTATTAAACTGGGAAGGCTTTGGAGTAAAGAACGATGGCGAATACATCAACAACCATCGCTTTTCCGATGACATTGGTCTCGCAGACGAGTTTCAACAAATGATTGAGGACCTTAACAAGGAAAGTGTAAGAGTGGGACTGAAGGTGAAGATGCAGAAGACAACGACAATGATAAATAACCTGGCATGGGAACAAGCGTTCAAGATTGCAAGTCAGCCTCTAGAGTCTGTGGAGGAGTACATTTACCTAGGTCATCTAATCACTGGGAACCCGGACCATGAGAAGAAAATTCACAGAAGAATAAAAATGGATTGGATCACATACGGCAGACATCGTGAGCTCCTGATTGGGAGCTTACCGTTATCATTGAAAAGGAAAGTATACAATCAGTGCATTTTACCGGTGCTGACATACGGCGCAGAGACTTGGATCCTGACAAAGAAGCTTGACAACGAGTTAAGGACCGCGCAAAGAGCGATGGAACGAAGAATACCAGGCTAACTAAGAGACAGAAAGAGAGCAGTTTGGATCAGAGAGCAAACGGGCATAGACGATATTCTAATACACATTAAGAGAAGAAAATGGCGCTGGGCAGGTCATGTAATGCGCAGTCAAGACAACCGTTGGACCATTAGGGTAACAGAATGGGTACGAAAAGAAGGAAAGCGCAGTAGAGGATGGCAGCAGACTAGATGGAGTGACGAAATTATGAAATTTGCGGGTGCTACTTGGAATTGGTTTGCGTAGGAAAGGGGTAATTGGAGATCGCAGGGAGAGGCCTTCGTCCTGCAGTGGACATCATGATGATGATGATAATGATGATGTATATATCAATGTGACAACAGTAGGAGCCTGTCTTTATTTATGGGCGTTTTTGTCTTCTTGCATAAGCTCTAAGCCAAAGCGCACAGAAGAGATTTTTCCATAGCTCTCTTGTCTGATGTGCGGCGGTTCTTACACGCTCCGATTAGGAGAAATAAATTTACAGACTGCATGAAACTGCCGCACGGCTGCAGGTTAACAGACTGACTTGCAGTTCAGACGCTTTACTTAAGCCATAAACTCAATCTCATGGACTGCAAGTTGATGAGGTCGGAGTTCAACGAAAATATCTTTGCTCTTGCAACATTACCTGTTCAGAACTGTGAAACTGAAGAAATGATTCGATCTAATGAATCTGTCCTGCAGAGATCTTACTTGAATGATTACCAAGACTACAGGATATACACTGCTAGCAACAGTCCGGAAAGCACTGCTTCAGATAACAGCGATAAATGTTTTGGAACACATCTCAATAATTCTTTATCTGTATTCATAATGTATATATACTGCCACGTCTACGTAATTATCTATTTCTCTGGGACTTCCATTTCGCTAGTTAACAACCCAATGTTATCACTCTGCGCTAGACGCGCGTGCACGCGTATGTTATCGTTAACTTTATCTGTTTTGTGTCCTCGCCAGACATTGTATAATCAGATTGCATGCGCGATACGAATTGTGTAGTAGTTTCGGAAACCACGCGAGTGGCAGCCATAACAATGGAACATTTGACGAGTGATGCGTAAAAGCCGAAGCACTTGGCGCGCTGATCGCACTTCGATGATTGCCGGCTGTGTTAGCCCCTATCGTAGAGCTTAGAGTGTCATTTGATTTTGTAGGCACAGTATCCCGCAACAAAATAGTACTTTCGTTATTCACAGTTTTGCTATGGTGTCTTCTTCACCGTTTTGTCGCAAAAAGACAACTGAAGATGTACGCGGCGTCTACGAGACAGACAGTTGCACAAGATGGCATACAAAAACTCAAGCCGGCGTCCTCAGCCTCTACTTCAGCGCCCAGCTCCTGCCGGGCGCGCGTTCCAGTCACTTCTTTCTCAGCGCTGGCTCGTGACACCTATTGGCACTATTCCCCCGCCAAAAGGAAAGCATCGACCCGATGCTTACTAAATGAAGTGGAAGTGTGGAAGTCATACGACATCTGGTTGGCGCCGCCTTAGTGCGCGAAATACGGTTTGAGGCGAATAACATGCACTATCTCCGAGTGGTACTGTCGACGCCGAGGTGACGCGGCACCGTCGGGAATGACCTCATAGTTCACTAACGCGGCGTATCAATTTGTAGGGTCCAAAGTATCTACTCAGCAGCTTCTCAGACAACCCCTGGTGACAGATTGGAGCCCACACCCAGACTTGGTCACCTGGCTGGTACACGACTTGCCGGTGTCGAAGGTTGTAGCGTCGTGCGCCTGTACTCTGCTGCTTCGTGATGTGTATGCGCGCAAGTTGACGAGCTTCCTCTGCGGGTTGAGTAAGTTGTTTGGCGTCGGAAGTAAGTGATGCATCGGTGTCATGCGGAAGCATTGCGTCTAGCGTGGTCTTGACCTCGCGCCCGTAAACAAGACGGAACGGTGAGAATCGTGTTGTTTCCTGAATGGCGGTCTTGTACGCGAATGTAACGTACGGCAGGACTTGATCCCATGTTTTATGCTGGAAGTCTACATACATAGACAGCATGTCAGCAATGGTTTTGTTTAGCCGTTCCGTCAGTCCGTTGGTCTGCGGATGGCAGGCAGTGGCCTTGCGATGCTGCGTGCAGCTCAGCTTGAATATGTCCTCTATCAGTTGGGCTGTAAAGGCAGTGACTCTGTCGGTGATGACATGTGACGGGGCACCATGTCTGAGGATTATGTGATCAATATAGAACTGGGCAACTTCGTAGGCCATGACACGTTGTGCAGCTTTCGTCTGGGCGTAGCGTGTTAGTCTGTGGCGACTATATTCCACTTGTTTCCGCTGGCTGACAAGGTAAAGGGTCCCAGAAGATCTTTGCCGATTTGATCAAACGGCGCGCTAGGTGGTGCGATGGGATGGAGTAACCCCCCGGGCTTCAAAGACGGTGATTTCCTGCGATGACACTCACGGAAGCTTTGCACGTAACGCTTCGCCTTGGTAGAAAGTTTGCGCCAGAAGTACATCTGGCGTACTCTGGAAAAAGTACGTGAAAATCCCCAGTGTCCAGACGTGGACTCATCATGGCAGGTTAGGAGAATGTCATCACGGAGGGAGGCAGGTACGACCAATAGATTTTCTCTGTCATTGGCACTTGAGTTTTTCTTGTAGAAGACACCATTTCGTAGGCAGAAGGTGGAAAGACTGCGAGAAATGTGTCGTGGGATTGTAACATTCTTGCCTTCTAGGTGATCAATGAGAGGGCGTATTTCGGCGTCCTCGCGCTGCCGTATGATGAGGTCAGATGCGGTGAGCGCACCAAGGAATGCGCTGTCTTCGTCCATGTCCTCATCGCAAGTTTTTACGGGAGCTCGCGACAACGTGTCCGCATCTTCGTTTTATCCGCCCCGATTTGTAGACGATGATAACATCCAACTCCTGCAGACGGAGGCTCCATCGGGCAAGTTGTCCGGACGGGTCTCGTAGGTTGGCTAACCAACCCAAGGAATGGTGGCCGTAGAGATAAGGCCAAAATTCCATGATGGCCCACACAACCACTAGACACTCTTTCTCGGAGGTGAGTAGTTGATTTCGGCGCGTGAAAGGGTGCGACTGGCGTAAGCGATCACTCGCTCGACGCCTTCCTGGTGTTGAACGAATACAGCGCCAAGTCCGATGTTACATGCGTCGGTATGCACCTCGGTGTCAGCGTCCTTGTCAAAGTGAGCCAGGACGGGTGATTCCTGCAGGCGCTGCCGTAACTAGATGAAAGCTGCGTACGAAGGGTGCGTCTTCTCGCGCGAGGCGTATGAGTGGTTCGGCGATCCGGGAGAAATTATCGATGAAGCGACGATAGTACGTACACAAACCGAGAAAGCGGCATACTGCTTTCTTGTCACGAGGAGTGAGGAAAGCAGCGACAGCAGATGTTTTGTCTGGGTCAGGCTGGACGCCGGCGGCATTCACGACATGACCGAGAAACTTCAACTCTTCGTAACCGAAAAGACACTTTGCTGGCTTTAGTGTCAGATTAGCGGAGCGGAGCGCCTCAAGTACCGCCTTTAAAAGCTTCAGATGTTCTTCGAAGGTCGCCGCAAACACGACGATCTCATCTATACATATTAAACAACTGTGCCACCTCATACCAGTCAGAACAGTGTCCATCATTCTCTGGAATGTGGCCGGTGCAGAACACAGGCCGAATGGATGTACTTTAAATTCGTACAGTCCATCCGGGGTAACAAAGGCAGTTGTCTTGCGAGCTCGTTCGTCAACTTCGATTTGTCAATATCCATTCTTCAAATGTATGGATGAAAAATACCTCGTTCGCAGCAGTTGATCTAACGAATCATCGATCCGCGGAAGCGGATAAACGTCTTTCTTTGTGACTTTATTCAACTTTCTATAGTCAACACAGAACCGAAGCGTTCCGTCTTTCTTTTTAACGAGGACCACCGGCGACGACCAAGGGCTTTGAGATGGTTGTATGACGTCATCGTCCCGAATTCTTTTCATCATCATCATCATCATCATCATCATCATCATCATCATCATCATCATCAGCCAAGTTACGCCCACTGCAGGGCAAAGGCCTCTCCCATACTTCTCCAACTACCCCTGTCATGTACTAATTGTTGTCCCTGCAAACGTCTTAATGTCATCCGCCCACCTAACTTTCTGCCGCCCCCTGCTACGCATCCCTTCCCTTGGAATCCAGTCCGTAACCCTTAGTGACCATCGGTTATCTTCCCTCCTCATTACATGTCCGGCCCATGCCCATTTCTTTTTCTTGATTTCAACTAAGATGTCGTTTACCCGCGTTTGTTGCCTCACCCAATCTGCTCTTTTCTTATCCCTTAATGTCACACCCATCATTCTTCTTTCCATAGCTCGTTGCGTCGTCCTCAATTTCAGCAGAACCCTTTTCGTAAGTCGAAAGGTTTCTGCCCCATATGTGAGTACTGGTAACACACAGCTGTTATACACTTTCCTTTTGAGGGATAGTGGCATCCTGCTGTTCATGATTTGAGAATGCCTGCCAAACGCACCCCAGCCCATTCTTATTCTTCTGGTTATTTCAGTCTCATGATCCGGATCCGTGGTCACTACCTGCCCTAAGTAGATGTAGTCCCTTACCCCTTCCAGTGCTTCGCTACCTATCGTAAACTGCTGTTCTCTTCCGAGCCTGTTAAACATTACTTTAGTTTTCTGCAGATTAATTTTCAGACCCACCCTTCTGCTTTGCCTCTCCAGGTCAGTGAGCATGCATTGCAATTGGTCTCCTGAGTTACTAAGCAAGGCAATATCATCAGCGAATCGCAAGTTGCTAAGGTATTCTCCATCAACTTTTATCCCCAATTCTTCCCACTCCAGGCCTCTGAATACCTCCTGTAAACATGCTGTGAATAGCATTGGAGATATCGTATCTCCCTGTCTGACGCCTTTCTTTATAGGGATTTTGTTGCTTTCTTTGTGGAGGACTACGGTGGCTGTGGAGCCGCTATAGATATCTTCCAGTATCTTTACATATGGCTCATCTACACCCTGATTCCGTAATGCCTCCATGACTGCTGAGGTTTCGACTGAATCAAACGCTTTCTCGTAATCAATGAAAGCTATATATAACGGTTGGTTATATTCTGCACATTTCTCTATCACTTGATTGATAGTGTGAATATGGTCTATTGTTGAGTAGCCTTTACGGAATCCTGCCTGGTCCTTTGGTTGACAGAAGTCTAAGGTGTTCCTGATTCTATTTGCGATTACCTTAGTAAATACTTTGTAGGCAACGGACAGTAAGCTGATCGGTCTATAATTTTTCAAGTCTTTGGCGTCCCCTTTCTTATGGATTAGGATTATGTTAGCGTTCTTCCAAGATTCCGGTACGCTCGAGGTTATGAGGCATTGCGTATACAGGGTGGCCAGTTTCTCTAGAACAATCTGACCACCATCCTTCAACAAATCTGCTGTTACCTGATCCTCCCCAGCTGCCTTCCCCCTTTGCATAGCTCCTAAGGCTTTCTTTACTTCTTCTGGCGTTACCTGTGGGATTTCGAATTCCTCTAGGCTATTCTCTCTTCCACTATCGTCGTGGGTGCCACTGGTACTGTATAAATCTCTATTGAACTCCTCAGCCACTTGAACTATCTCATCCATATTAGTAACGATATTGCCGGCTTTGTCTCTTAACGCACACATCTGATTCTTGCCTATTCCTAGTTTCTTCTTCACTGTTTTTAGGCTTCCTCCGTTCCTGAGAGCCTGTTCAATTCTATCCATATTATAGTTCCTGATGTCCGCTGTCTTACGCTTGTTGATTAACTTAGAAAGTTCTGCCAGTTCTATTCTTGCTGTAGGGTTAGAGGCTTTCATACATTGGCGTTTCTTGATCAGATCTTTCGTCTCCTGCGATAGCTTACTGGTTTCCTGTCTAATGGAGTTACCACCGACTTCTATTGCGCACTCCTTAATGGTTCCCATGAGATAGTCGTTCATTGCTTCAACACTAAGGTCCTCTACCTGAGTTAAAGCCGAATACCTGTTCTGTAGCTTGATCCGGAATTCCTCTAGTTTCCCTCTTACCGCTAACTCATTGATTGGCTTCTTGTGTACCAGTTTCTTCCGTTCCCTCCTCAAGTCTAGGCTAATTCGAGTTCTTACCATCCTATGGTCACTGCAGCGTACCTTGCCGAGTACGTCTACATCTTGTATGATGCCAGGGTTCGCGCAGAGTATAAAGTCGATTTCATTTCTAGTCTCACCATTCGGGCTCCTCCACGTCCACTTTCGACTAACCCGCTTGCGGAAAAAGGTGTTCATTATCCGCATATTATTCTGTTCTGCAAACTCTACTAATAATTCTCCTCTGCTATTCCTAGAGCCTATGCCATATTCCCCCACTGACTTGTCTCCAGCCTGCTGCTTGCCTACCCTGGCATTGAAGTCGCCCATCAGTATAGTGTATTTTGTTTTGACTTTACCTATCGCCGATTCCACGTCTTCATAAAAGCTTTCGACTTCCTGGTCATCATGACTGCATGTAGGGGCATAGACTTGTACCACCTTCAATTTGTACCTCTTATTAAGTTTCACAACAAGACCTGCCACCCTCTCGTTAATGCTATAGAATTCCTGTATGTTACCAGCTATTTCCTTATTAATCAGGAATCCGACTCCTAGTTCTCGTCTCTCCGCTAAGCCCCGGTAACACAGTACATGCCCGCTTTTTAGCACTGTATATGCTTCTTTTGTCCTCCTAACCTCACTGAGCCCTACTATATCCCATTTACTACCCTCTAATTCCTCCAATAACACTGCTAGACTCGCCTCACTAGATAGCGTTCTAACGTTAAACGTTGCCAGGTTCAGATTCCAATGGCGGCCTGTCCGGAGCCAGGTATTCTTAGCACCCTCTGCAGCGTTACAGATCTGACCGCCGCCGTGGTCAGTTGCTTCGCGGCTGCTGGGGACTGAGGGCCGGGGTTTGATTGTTGTATTCATATAGGAGGTTGTGGCCAAGTACTGCACCAGGGTGGCCAATCCTGCTCTGGTGAGAGTGCGTTACCGGTTCTGGTCACCGGGATCAGGCCGCACTCCAGGCCTGTTTGTGCAATTTTCTCAACACACGGGTTTTTTTTTTGTATTTCCCGGTGGAGAATTGCGCGGCACCGGGATTTGAATCACGGTCCTCTTGCACTGGAGACGGATACTCTACCGTCCCCGCAGGAGTTAAATTAAAAATTGAATTATGGTGTTTTGCGTGACAAAACCACTTTCTGATTATGCACGCCGTAGTGGAGGACTCCGAAAATTTCGACCACCTGGGGTTCTTTAACCTGCACCTAATTCTAAGTACACGGGTGTTTTCGCATTTCGCCCCCATCGAAATGCGGCCGCCGTGGCCGGGGTCCGATCCCGCGACCTCGTGCTCAGCAGTCTAACACCATGACCACTGAGCAACCACGGCGGGTCCCGCAGGAGTTGTACGCCTCATTTAACCTACAGTGGTGCCCTATTTGATCAGTCAAGGTGGACCAATCTGAGCTCGGTTATACCGCATGGATGGCACTCGGCTAGAGAACCTGGTATTTATGACCTGCACATGTGTGGCCACACATAATTGAGGATATATAATTTTTTTTAGGAGGGTTTCCGTACAGTGATAAAAGGAAGGAAAATACATTAGAAGAAAAAAAAGAAGAAAAAGGAACATAACATGTGATTTGAACTCGTGATCCTTCAATGTTGCCCGGAAAGGTAGCTCAGTCGGTTGGTTCGTCAAGCCAACGGTTACTTTCAAACGCCAAAGCTCCTGCTCCGAGCCTCATACTTATGTGGAAAGGGACTGATGTCCGCGGCAGTCGATTTATCAAAACAATTTATCATTCGAGGCGCACTTGCCAAGTTTGCCTCCAATTAAAACTGCCTGCGATGCCTATAGTGCAGCTCGTATCTCACTCAACATACACAGTTCTATATGCGTGCATCCGGTGCAATGCTTTCCGTTGTATCAGCAATTTCAATGTCATGGCCGATCATGTAAGCAAAAGTAGCTGTTTACTATTTACAATATCCAGAAATGATCAAACGTGAAGTTGTCACCGGCATTCTGAGTGGTTGGAAGGCATAATTTCTTTGAAATATGGCCGTCAGAGGAGCAGCGTGAACTCGAGCGGCTTTATAGACTAGGAAAACTGCCTTAAAATATTTAGACTTGAGGGGAAGCTTCGTTAACAAACTATAACACGGCAATCAGCACTCGTATACGACGAGAGAAATTATTGAGACGTGGGAAATTCCCTTGAAATAAATCTGGTTTGCGAGACAAATGCTTGTATGTATTGAATCTCTTAAAAGATGAGGGGGGAAATATGCGCTCACCGAGAGGGCATCTTCAGCACGAGACCACCGCGAGGCACCTTACTGAGATGTAGAGAGCTTCGCGGCCGGAACGAAATCTCCCCTCTCCGCCGGCCCAGGGTGGAAAACGTGCTTTCCGATCGCTCAAGGTTGCGCGGATATTGTATAGCTCTAGCGTCTAGGAAAAAGCTTAAACAGGTGCGGGGGCGGCACGCATAGCGTGGGAAGCTAGCCGCCGGAATAGCTATCTCAAGTACTGCTGCTGGCGAGGGCGAAATACCTTCGTGTAATTATAGTAACCCTAATAGGACTTCTTTCAAAGAAAAAAAAGAGAAGAAAAAGGAAAGGGAAACGGCTCAGAAGACTGTACTACGAGAGCTATGACTGATACTTTTCTATATATATGTATTCATCTCATCTATGGGACCGCATGCGCGCGCTGTTGGTTTTAAAGCGCAACCGTGGTAGGGAAACGGAAGGCGATATAAGCATGCGTGTCCATGATACGCACACGACAAACTGCCTTACAATATTTAGAATTGATATATATATACACACACAAAAGCCAATATAGGCTGCTCGACACTATCTCGCGCGTTTTTATAGCGAAGTACATCAGAACCGACTCGTCGTTCCACAACAACCATTTCCTGAGTGATCGCGAGATATATGCCGAATAACTTCCTGTCATTCAATAAGAATGTCTCTTTCATGCAGCCTACCAATTCGCGCTGTTTCGGTTTAGACAAAACAATTTATCATTCGAGGCGCACTTGCCAAGTTTGCCTCCAATTAAAACTGCCTGCGATGCCTATAGTGCAGCTCTTATCTCACTCAACATACACAGTTCTATATACGTGCATCCGGTGCAATGCTTCACGTCGCGCTCTTTCGCCGATACGCGATAAGGCAGTTGTCATATGGGACGAGAATCGTCATACGTGATTATTCGGTGTCTCGTGATGGGCGTCTGGCGTACCTTAGAAGAAGATGCGAAGCACTACTTGAACCGAAGTAACCACTCGCGCAGCGTTTTTTGCTTTTCTTCCAAAAGGTCCGAATTGATATAGATATTGCTGAGTGTCTGAGCTGGGTTATCCTTTGTTATAGACGCAAAGCTTTCAGCAACGTCTGCTATTGGCTCAGTAAAAGCGATAGTAGTACGACGAAACAGGTGCGGATGTTCCTTCCATACTGGTCCGTGGGGGCGTCGATGTTGCTACGGAGAGATTTTCAAGCTCCGGAGGCAATCCTCGGATTCTCCTGCTGGCCCGGTGAACAAGGGCCAAGTGTCCACTAGTATGGGGCTGGTACTCCTACCAGGAGGGGTTTGTGGCACCGGAGGAACCGTACCTCGCACCTCCACCAGTTTTGTCACGAAAAGACAATTGAAGATGTAGCCGGCGTCCACGAGACAGACAGTTGTACAAGATGGCGTACAAAAACTCAAGCCGGCGTCCTCAGCGTCTACTTCTTGAGCGACCACCTCATGCCGAGCGCGCGTTCCAGTCACTTCTGCCTCAGCATTGGCTCGTTACACCTAGTGGCAGTATATATATGTATATATGTATACATTCAATAATTATTATACTCGAACGGCACCGGGATTTGACCCACGGTCCTCTCGCGTGCAAGAGGACCATGGTTCGAAACCCGGTGCCGCGCAATTTTCTACCAGATAAAAAAGAATCCCCGTGTTAACAAAATTGCCTAAACAGGCATGGAGTGCGGCCGCATCCCGGTGACCAGAACCGGTAACGCACGCTCTCACCAGAGCAAGATTGGCCACTCTGGTGCAGTACTTGGCCACAACCTCCTATATGAACACAACAATCAAACCCGGCCCTTAGTCCCCAGCAGCCGCGAAGGAACTGACCACAGCGGTGCTCAGACCTGTGATGCAGTAGAGGGTGCTAAGAATCCCTGGCTCCGGACAGGCTGCAATTTGAATCTAAACCAGGTAACGTTTAACGTTAGAACGTTATCTAGTGATGGGAGTCTAGCTGTGTTATGGGAGGAATTAGAGGGTACTAAATGGGATACAATCGGGCTCAGTGAGTTTAGGAGGACGAAAGAAGCATCTACAGTGCTAAAAAGCGGGTACGTCTTGTGCTGCCGGGGCTTAGCGGAGAGACGAGAACTAGGAGTCGGATTCCTCATTAATAAGGATATAGCTCGTAACATACAGGAATTCGATAGCATTAACAAAAGCGCGGCATGTCTCGTTGTGAAACTTAATAAGAGGTACAAATTGAAGGTCGAACAGGTCTACGCCGCTACATCCAGTCACGAAGACCAGGAAGTCGAAAGCTTTTATGAAGATGTGGAATCGGCGATGGGTAAAGTCAAAACAAAATACACTAGACTAATTCCAGACTTCAATGCCAGGGTAGGCAAGAAGCAGGCTGGAGACAAGTTAGTGGGGGAATATGGCCTAGGCTCTAGGGATGGCAGGGGAGAGTTATTAGGACAGTATGCAGAACAGAATAATATGCGGATAATGGATACCTTCCTCCGCAAGCGGGTTAACCGAAAGTGGACTTGAAGGACCTCAAATGGCGGGACTAGGAATGATATAGACTTCATACTCTGTGCTAACCCTGGAATCATACAAGATGTGGACGTGCTCGGCAAGGTGCGCTGTAGTGACCATGAGATGGTAAGATCTCGAATTAGCCTAGACATGAGGATGGAACGGAAGAAACTGGTATTTAAGAAGCCAATCAATGAGTTAGCGGTACGAGGGAATTCCGGATCAAGCCGCAAAACAGGTATTCGGCTTTAACTCAGGGAGAGGACCTCAGTGTTGAAGCAATGAGCGACAATCTTATGGGCGTTATTAAGGAGTGTGCCATAAAACTGGGTGGTAACTCCGTTAGACAGGATACCAGTAAGCTATCGTAGGAGATGAGAGATCTTATCAAGAAACGCTAATGTATGAAAGCCTCTAACCCTGCAGCTAGAATAGAACTGGCAGAACTTTTTAAGTTAATCAACAAGCGTAAGAGAGCCGATATAAGGAACTGTCATATGGATAGAATTGAACAAGCTCTCAGGAATGGAGGAAGCCTAAAAGCAGTGAAGAAGAAACTAGGAATAGGCAAGAATCAGATGTATGTGTTAAGATACAAAGCCCGCAGTATCATTACTAATATGGATGAGATAGTTAAAAGTTACAACAGCTGTGTCTTAGCAGTACTCACGTATGGGGGCAGAAACCCGGAGGCTTAGGAAAAGGGTTCCGCTTAAATTGAGGACGACGCAACGAGCTATGGAAAGAAGAATGATGGGTGTAACTTTAAGGTATAAGAAAAGAGCAGATTGGGTGAGGGAACAAACGCGTGTTAATGACAAGAAAAAGATATGGGCATGGGCAGGACATGTAATGAGGAGGGAAGATGACCGATGGTCATTAAGGGTTACGGACTGGATTCCAAGGGAAGGGAAGCGTAGCAGGCAGTGGCAGAAAATTAGGTGGGCGGATGACAAAGAAGTTTGCAGGGACAACATGGCCACAATTAGTACATGGGAGAGGCCTTTTCCCTGGAGTGGGCGTAACCTGGTAACGGCGCTGCAGAACATTGTAGGAGGGGGCGGGGGTGTCTGATAGGAAAGAACACTCACTTGAGTAGTAAGTCATAAACTGCATAAGCTAGTACACTTCACCATCTGTGTACAAAAAAGCCACTTGAGCAATCATACAATACATGACACCCTTAACAAGCTATACGAACGTGTAAGCTTACTAAAAGACAAGTAAAAGCTAGTAGTAGCTAGTAAAAGAACAAGCGCCATCTTCGTAATGGACCTGAACAAAGAAAAAGAATAATTTCTTATACATTTGTTTTCCCAAAAATTCTTTCCACTTGCCAAATACGTTAGCATTGTATTTTGGAAAGACGTTGACTCACTGTGACTAAGTTTGCTGGTAGTGAATTTCATTCGTTAACTTGTGACCCTGTTCCTTCGCGCATTGCTTCCCCATGCCGATCAGGCCACCTTAGACTGCTGAATTTGGCTTACAGCAAAGGGTTCTTTGTTTTGACACAACGTTTGGAGAAAAACTGATAAACCGGCGTGTTTTCTGCGTGCTGCAAACGGCAATATTTTAAGCCTCTTTTCAGGGTAGACACGCTGATTCCGTAACATGACGCGACGAACCTTGCCGCTATGTCTTGTATTGATTCAAGCGTGCCGATAAGTATCATGATGAAGATGCCATATGATCAATGCGTAATGCTCTCATGGCCTGATTAGAGAGACACAGATGAAGTCTGCTTTCACAATTTGCAAGGTGTATTGGCGAGGTTTCTGGAGATCCGAGTTTCTTCGGAGATTCACCAATGATGTATTCCACAGAAGTAGAGTAACTCAGTAAAAAACGACTGGATATTTAACGGGACAGATTGGTTCTATTTCCACGTTATTTGACCCATAGCAGTTTCAAACCGCTGAGTGTTTGGGAGCGCAACCTGCTTCGTCTCGTTGACATTTTCATCAGCCAAGTAGGACGCCATTGCTGCAGTTGGGATGTATATGATTGTAGGTTATGTCATCGTGGGAAGTTGTGTGTTCTGTTGATTATGCAGACGTCACCGATGTTATCAGATGAGAGATGTGATGTTAGTTGAGACGTCATACAGATACATATACCTACATATAAATTCGCAAATACGAGGAAGCCAAAACTAATCCTTGAAACCTTTAATTTATGTAAAAATGTATAATTATGTTATATTCGATATGACTATATTTCAGGTGAGCTGACAGACTGAGTTAACTTCATGCGCAGAGTTTATGGCAACGAGTGATGGGTTGTATTCTTTCCTTATTGCAACTGTCATTCCTCTGATTCAAGCCTGTCTTGGCAAAAATCACAAATGACGGAAGCGATAGTTCACTATTTGCGATTTTAATGGAAATCCACGTCTCTGTAGCTACGATGATATTCGCTCATTATACATGCACAAATGTTTCTAAGGCATCAAATTTTGAGAATATGCTGCGAAACTTTGCTATGGCCAAGGAAACTATACGCGGTTTCGCGTATTTCCTGTTGCTTAATTCGTCATTTATTCGCAAGATTTTCGAATATATTTCTCTCAACAACACCACCCGCGACTGGAAGGAAACGGTATTTCATTTCCGAAAAAAAAAACAAAGCTGAAGGGAGGTACAACCATTTCTTTCCGTTTGCGTTTCCTCATGGCGAACTCTCGCTATCTTTCCATTTTTTTTTCTTGTGCGTTCTTGTGCGGGTAAGCTGAACTTTTGGTGAGAGCTCTTCCTCCAACTACACCTTACGGAGCGGTAGGTCTTACTTTTCCAGGCGTTCCATAGAATGTCTGTTTTAGATTTGAAGAAATTTGACTAAAATCGGCCGATAATAGCCAGGTGGACGCTGACTTGCACCGTGAGCTCCTTCTATGTCGCCCGCGCTCACTTTGAAGTGGTCTAAAAGGAATTCCCAAACAAAGTGCTCCCATTCTGCGTAGCGTTCGTTTTCTTACGAGAGAGCCTTACGAGAGGGCCCTTACGAGAAGATTATTTCGCCCCACGCGGTTGTTATTGTCGTCGGCATCTAGTTCATTGTTTGCATTTGAAGTATTACACGTCACCTTATAAGGTGAAGTGTAATACTTTACCTTCACCTTATAGAGCTTGTAATGACATCACATTTGATCTTAATTACCGATACGCTGCTGTTGCTACTTGGGTTGCCATAACCATGGTATTTCAAGTTACCACTTCCGGTTAGTTAACTTGTTTTCTCGTGAAATGATCTAATCACATCGTCTATCCTAGGTCTTGGATTAGTTTGAACGTCTCCGGCGCAAAGCAACGGTCGAGGACATAGAGCCCGCCCGAAACCTGAACCCACCTTGAAAGGCCTATCCCCAGGACACCTTGATTGTTGGCAGACAAGAAACATGCCAGTACGTGCACGATGCACGCATACATCAACACTGATTTATGACCACCAGACAAAAAAACAAGAAAGGTGATTTCTATCCACAGGCGATTGACTGTGGTACGCTAATATTTAAGAAAATGACTGCCTACCTGCCGTGAGATGCAAGCGATGGTAAAGGCAAAGCCTTTACCATGGCTTGCATCTCACGGCAGGCAGGTAGGCAAGAGTTGGCTTTGGTTCGCCCACCAGTTGCTGGGGCCAGCAGGTGTCGGCACCGCAAAAACAAATTATGGGGTTTTACGTGCCAAAACCACTTTCTGATTATGACGCACGCCGCAGTGGGGGACTCTGGAAATTTCGACCACCTGGGGTTCTTTAACGTGCGCCTAAATCTAGGTACACGGGTGTTTTCGTATTTCGCCCCCATCGAAAACAGGCCGCCGTGGCCGGGATTCGATCCCGCGACCTCGTGCTCTGCAGCCTAACACCATAGCCACTGAGCAACCACGGCGGGTGCCAGCGCCGCAGGTGTCTGGCGGGAACAAGAACGCGAACCAGTTCAGCATGGACGCAAGGCCTCGAACCACACGTGCACTCACCCACACACACTGTATATATATACGGAGGTGGCGCCTGCGTATATCAGAAGTTTCTGTAAGCGATGGTTCTATCCGTTGTGTTTTCACCAAAGCTCATGTATCTGGCTTTGAGGAAGGTATGCAGGCGCCAGCGATCACCTTGCAACCTTCACGAGTTATGCATGAAAGCCGACGGGCTTCACCCGCCGACTAGGAGCCGTATTCGGTAACGGTTCGCATTGGGAACGCTTCGCTGCGGCTGATATGTCACTCGAAGAAAGAATAGAACGTCGCAGCGCGAGGAAGACCGATCATCGAGCGGCGGTCTGCCGGGAGTTGTCATCTTACCCGCAAGCGTAGATGGCTCGCACGTCAGACCGGCGAACTTCTTTCACCAGAGAAGCAGGGGGAAGGCGCCGGGAGGTGGAGAAAAGAATCGCCACACGCGCGCCCTTCCCGTTTGTGCTTCAACGCCGCAGTGCTTGCTCACTGTGCGTCTTCGCGGCGTCTCTTGCTTGCATATCCAACACCGTCCACCACCCTCTCCTATCGTCCTTTCCCAATTTGCACTGTCGGCTATCCGCAAACTAAATAACTATTTGTTCTTTCTCTAAACGTAGACGACTTCAGGAAAATAGCCATGACGAAGAATGTAAAAAAGACCACAAACAAATGTTTGCCATCATCCAAGGGCAACGTACACGAGTTCCTAGGTGAGGAGAGATATCGCAGCAAACTCACCCATGTAACCTTTTTTGATGATGCGAAATGCCTCGTATAATCACGTGCACACTCGTAACCATAGCACCATAGTATGTTGCATTGATTACATTTTGCACGACAACCGCAAAGGAAGCTATGCCCGGATTGGTGGCTGCCAACACACGTTTTCACTAAATTAACATTAAATTAAATTGAAAAGAGGTCTTTACCAGCTGACATACCCAGTGAGGCACTCCGGCATCAAAGCGGTCCATAAAGAGAAGCACCTAGCAAGTGCTTTAAGTCAGCGTCAAAGAGTTCCATTAAATGGACCCTCACCCCGGCACATTCAAATATCTGTTATAAGCTGGAAGTTGCAACGAGCTCTCTAGGGAGCGTTCTGCCGCAACAAATTTTCAGATTGGCTCATTAATAGCCGAGATAGAAATATTTCAATACCGCGAACCGATGATTTCAGGAGGCGAGAGCCATTGCCAAGAGACACTCTCTCCACTTTCACCTTCTCGCCTTCCTCAGTAAGATTCCTTCCCTGCGTTCTCCCACACCGGAGCTCGAGGATCGCCTAACGAATACGTCACGGGCCCCGCCTTCATTATTTCCCTTTTCTTTTTTTTTTTTCCTGCGCGGCGCACATCCGCTGACGACGTCGCGCGCGAGCTGTTCTGATTGTCTCGTTGAGCACAGGGCACGATCTTGCACGCCGCGCACGAGGACACCTGTGGGGGCATTCTGTGGGAGTCCACCTAGTGGACTGTCCATTTAGGCCGCTGTTGATTGGATGCAGCTGTACGAGCGAGGAAGAAAGGAGCGGCCCCAGTGAATCAGCAGCGGCCGAAATGGACAGTCCACTAGGTGGCCTCCCACAATATACCTCCTCAGAGTCGTTGTATAAGTCAGTGTTGCCCGAATACTCGGGCAGACGCAAGCGGTTCATAGAGCATGATCGACCGCTCGAACACGTTAGAAAACGATATACTTTTCTTGTCTGTTCGTTGTTATGTTGCGCTTAGTTTTACACGGACGACATTAAGTGAGAGACAGGTCGTGGACATACGTTGCGCTACGTATGTCCATGCCCTGTCCTTCACTTAATATCGTCAGTGTAAAACTAAGCGCAATATAACCATGAACGTTCACAAACTAGCCCCCTTCATTGATTTTGTCGTCTGGACACGCGACCGCACGACGTGGTAAGAAGCAGACAAAATGGAAGTACATTTCCCTTGCTGCGGTGTGAAGTAAAACAAAAACACGAAGACATCTCATTTGTGTTTTGTTATTGCTCTAAGCTTTAGTTCGTCTATTCTAGCTACATATTACACAAATGACAGATGTTGCCTTGAATAATTCTCCAAGTCACCGGTCACCCCGAGCGACGTCAAAGCACGGATACGTGTATGTAGGCGCGGTAGCAAGCGTACGTCAACTTCCGGCTTGGAGCGCGGCGGCCGGGAAGGCGGCGTTCGGTTTGAAATATCAGAGCTTTACGCCGCGCGTAGCAACGTAATACTTAGCAGACACGATCGTTAGCGCGCATTGTGTGCCCGGCGTTTGTCAGCTAAAGATGGCCAGACCTGGTGAGGGGCCCTTTAAGGAGCACTACATACCCTATCCCGTAATATATAATGACCGCTATAGACAGGAAAGAGGTTCTTGAAGAGCACCTTGCAACAGAATACTCAGTGGCTCAAATTGCTCCGATGGTTCGTTTCGAACCTTTTTCGGTCAGCACAATAGCCCGATTTTCAAACACTTGAATCATAGACTGCACAGTGACCAAGGTTGGCGGGAAAGCGGTTTGATACAAACAGATATATAGATACAGAACACTTGGACCATATACTGCACAGTGACCAAGGTTGGCGGCAAAGCGGTTCGATACAAACAGATACAGAGCCCCGGAAAGCGCGTGAAGAACCTTAGGAATGGAAACGCATTATAAGCTTGCCGTCTAATCATCGCAACATTCACCAACAAGGGACACTACTTTCCTACATAACATTTCCATCATCTCAGACATTCTACATTAGAAACACGACGCAAATCATTTCAATGTAGCTAATATTTGAAATGAACCCATTGCAGTCAAGCCGTCGTAAGCGTGCAGTTCAAAGCAAATTATATCGCAATGCTACTTGTGGCTTTCTCTTGTTAAAAGGGTGCAATCAACTTCTTCATACAGGGACTATATATATATACATATATGTATATATTGTAACAAAGAAGAGTAGCCTGCCTGCGCCACAGCACCATCGCTACCGGCATAAGCTCGTGGTTGCTGTCTTTCGCCGAACGCTTGTGACGGCTACCCGTTCGCGCTCGTTGCTAATAAATCTGCTATCGAAATATATATATGCACACATATATATACATTATATATATATATATATATATATATATATATATATATATATATATATATATATATATATATATATATATTATATAATGTGTGTGTGTGTGTCGTCATCAAATCAAACACGACTTACTTCTTGGTAGTCGTGTCGTCTTGGTCCGGGTAGGGTCTTGGTACGGTCTTGGTAGGGCAGATTCTTGGTAGGGTGCCGATGGGCGACTAAGTTGCCAGACAAGTGCTTGGTTCTCCGGGTACTTGCTTGGTGGTCTACGCAAACGGTACGAGGGCAGCTGAACATCAACGTCCAGTGTTCATGTGAGATTGGTATCACGAAATAAAAATTCGGCAATAAGGCGACAAAATGCATCGTGAATAATTCTATACGAGTGGTGCCTACTGCAACGACGTTTCTCTTCCGCGCTACCCTGCGAACACTGGGCGCGACCTAGCACCGCAAACCAGAATCCTGCCTCTGGTCTCTGAAGGACATGGCGAGCCAGTGCGTGCGAAAATTTCCACAATGTGTGCGAGCCAATGCGTGCGAAAATTTCCACAATGTGTGTCTTCTGAAACACTGTACTAGTAGTGATGCTAAAACAAAATATAAGGAGCGCTTGCAACGAGTTAGGTCCTAAAATATGAGTTTTGTTCGTAGTTGCTGCACGATATTTCCGGTACCAATAGGTTTGCACAAAGCAGTGACAATAAATGTGTGGGGCGCATGCTGACACATACTTGTCGAAGCTCGGCTTATTAGGTGTACGAACGTTGTATCAACACTTACATTTAAAATAGCAGGTGTTCTCGCGGCGCACAATTGCCTAGTTTAAATCTTTTCGGAAACCTACGACCTTGTTTCGTAATTTTTCATTCATATTTCCATCAGCTCAAAGTGACACAAATAACAAATTTGCGACATTAACAGCGGAGCCATGACGTTACTGAAATGTTTCAGCCAAAAGCGAATCGCAGAAAAAAGCCGAAGGTCAAGTAATCATAAGAAACTATTAAAGGAAAAATTATACATCCACCCAAACGTAGGCAGCTGATAAGTGCTACAAAGGAAGCCCATAAAGGCTCCTCGAAAGAAAAGCCTAGCAGGTGAAGAAAAATTTGTCCTGGTCCGGGAAATGAACCCGGGGTGACCGCCTTTCCTGGGCAGCCGCTCTACCCTCTGAGGTAACCAGGCGGCTAGCAGATGGTAGGGAAATGTCAACTCGAAGCTAAGGCAAGAGTGACGTACTAGTTCCGCGGCAAGGTCTAAGGTGGAGAAAAGTAATAAAAGGGAAAATCATACATCCACCCAAACGTAGCTAAGTGCTACAAAAGATGCTCATACGGGTTCCTCGAAAGAAACAACTGCTTCGAAACAAACGCCTAGCAATGGAATCTCGATCCCTGGCGCCTTGCAGCAGGCCTAACAGCCTGCCGACACCGCCTTACGGTGTCAGAAAGGAGAGGCGCCGGGCAAGCGTTCCGATAGGCTAGCTTTCATTTTTCTCCTTTGCTCTAATTTATGGCATCTTTGGCTGGTCGTTTCGGGGCGCGATCGCGTTGCGTTCAGCTTTTCGTCATGTTCCCGGACTCAAACCCGGGACTACCGCCTTTCAGGGGCAGCCGCTCTACCATGCGAGCTAACCAGGCTGCAAACAGGTGGCAGGGTGAAATCAAATTTATGAACTCGAAGCGAAGGCAAGAGTGACGTAGTATTTTTGCAGAATCCCGCAAGGTGGAGAGAAGTAAAGGGAAGTGGAACATCCACCCAAACGTAGCTAAGTGCTAAAAAGGAAGGCCATACGGGTTCCTCGAAGACAAGTCTCGCAGTTGAAGAAACATTCGTTCTAGTCTGAACTCGAACCCGGAACCACTGCATTTCCGGAGCAGTCGCTCTATCAGAGGTAACCAGGCGGCTAGCAGACGGTAAGGCAAAGTCGAATTTATCAACTCGAAGCAAAGGCAAGAGCGACTTAATATTTCTGTGGAAACCCGCATGGTGGAGAGAAGTCAATAAATGAAAAATGAGACATCCACCAAAATGTAGCTAAGTGCTAAAAAAAGCACACCCCTTTTTCCTAATTTTTAGAAAACATGGCCCCTAATCCCGATAGTCCATGCCATGCCAGTCGGAAGCGTAAGCGCCGAGCCTTAAGGTATATTCGACTGGTTGCCTTCATCCTACGAGTCGGGCAGATTCAATGTTCCTGGAACACAGGCCGATGACAAGTACGGAAGCCGAACGTGTAATTCGCTCTGAGAGGATGCAATGGCAGATGCGAAAACACATTTAAAAAACAACCATCCGATTCTACCTATAATATTATAACCATAGCTATCAGCACTGCCTAATGGCGAACGCGAGACGCTAGAAAGGTACGGTTACGGTCAGCCGTTGCCAACAGCGGTGACGCTGTGTTCCGAAGACGTGGCGAAATCTCGACGACTTCTCCGAAGCCAGGAGGTGTATGCTGCAAGTGTACACGTAGTAGAGACGTCCATTTCGTCTACAGCTCAAGTTATGATTGGCTGGACTGGTGTACACGCCGGAAGGAGACAGGCGCCCCCAGCCAATCATGACTCCAGCCAAGCAGCACTTCAGTATCAGATGACGAAATGGGCATGCCTACTAGGTGGCTACTTACAGAACACACCCCCCAGGGCTCGGAAGTGCCCGAGAGCGCTCGACGCCTGAGAACGAAAAGCTGAACGCAACGCGATCGCACTCCGAAACGACCAGCCAAAGATGCCATAAGTTAGCGCAAAGAAGAAAAATGAAAGCTAGCCTATCGGAACGCTTGCCCGGCGCCTCTCCTTTCTGACACCGTAAGGCGGTGTCGGCAGGCTGTTAGGCCTGCTACAAGGCGCCAGGGATCGAGATTCCTATAAATTAGAGCAAAGGAGAAAAATGAAAGCTAGGCTATCGGAACGCTTGCCCGGCGCCTCTCCTGACACCGTAAGGCGGTGTGGGCAGGCTGTTAGGCCTGCTGCAAGGCGTAAGGGATCGAGATTCCTATAAATTTGTGCAAAGGAGAAAAATGAAAGCTAGCCTATCAGAACGCTTGCCCGGCGCCTCTCCTTTCCGACACCGTAAGGCGGTGTCGGCAGGCTGTTAGGCCTGCTACAAGAGGCCAAGGATCGAGATTCCCCAAGGGAAAGGCGGAGGACAGAAAAGTGCGTCCGTTCGCTTACCTTGCAGGCTGGAAAATAGGCCGTTGGCTGGTTCACGAGCCTCGAATGCGGGTGCTGCGCGGGGTACGTGCGCACGCCTATCCAGCTGCTTCGTCTTTGGCGCTCCTGCGAGATGGCCTACCGCGCGCTGGAACAAAGCAAAGAAACGCAGTTGCAGACCTACGCCCATGTTACTCTACGTTCCTTGCGGAATCTCTAATAGAAATGGAACATTCCAGCCTTTGATCCCGCATGAAGTTGCATCACCACATATAACGCGTGTTATTGACTTGAAGGAAGATGAAATTTGAAGATTCGCAGGGCGCGTCGCTGAATAGAATTCGAACCGCAGTAGCTTTTTTCATAGTGATTAGATTTAAGCGGCAAGAGGTACTTTGCGAATTTTAAGCCTCCTCTTTAATAAACTCCCCAAATTTTGAGCAATTGTCACATAACCGGAACAGTAAACTCTGTCAAACACGAACACTTGAAGTCGCAATCACTAGGCTACGTTGACGAATTTCATTTCTAAAGTTTCATCTACACATGGCTGGTCTGTTCCTATAACCGCACAGCTTTTCTTGTGGGGAATATGAAATGTCATATTGTAGTTGTTTGTGAAAAATATTCCAATATGCAAAAACGAACCCCCAGAAACTCTTATCCACCTTCTTGTATAACCTTATAACCTAAATGTTTAAACCTAGCTATCTGCGGGGGAATCGACACTTTGCACAGCGACAGGAAGGTTAGCGACGCAAATATGGGCACTACTTCAACGTCAACATGATTTCGAATATTATTTCAAAAATGAAGGTGTCTTTAGCTGTCTAGGAATTTAATTTCGACTCGACGTATTTTTGCTTTCATTTCTATCTCCAATCTAAAGACATCCTTACCCATAATCTTACTATTTCTCAAGCATGTAAATTTTGTTTACATTCGCATTCATTTTCCTTTCTTACATCTATATGAGCTACAATGTTCTTGGCCAGTTTCCCAAGGTGGGTATGTGCAGCTAATACCAAGGTTCAATATCTAATTGGTATGAAGGAATCAACATAACAGGGCTAGGTGGCAGCCCAAAAGGCCCAGGCGCACAAACAAGCCAGGCATCTCGGCAGTAGACCCATCAGCCCTTGCCGCCAACTGACGGGATATCTTCAGTATTGAAAAGCCGTCCTATTAATATGTAGCACTCGTTTTATCCCTAGCCATCCTTCATACATCATGAAAAAGATGTATTTGGCTCTCGCTCACAACTCCTCCACCCCGCCAAGATTTTACTGGCTCGCTGCTCATGTAATAATCAAGACACAGCTTGGGTGACAGCGCATGTGCCACTACACACGAGCGCGAAAAGAAAACGTCGGCACTCCGTCACAATGAATGAATGAATGAATTTATTTCTCCTGTTTACAACAGAAAGGAAGCCGAAGCTAAAGGCCATGTGGCCTGACGAAGGCTTCTGCTCCCACAGCAATTCGGCACGCAAGCCGTACGCAGCAGTATGTATCATACATACATACTGAAATCAACTGGATAGTCGCGAGACAATAGTGTTTTCGTGAAGCGAAACATGTATACAAGAAATATGAGCAACCAACATGATAATCAAAGCACGATGCATTTTGTTTGAAACCAACCACAACCAGAGAACAAAAAAAGAAAAGACTGACAATTTATGTTGGGGTTCTACTCAGACGAACTCAATATTGTTCAGGATGAGAAAATTTTTGAATGATTTATTCGAATATTCTATAATTGCATCTTCAAAATCACGTAGGCGATTTAGTAGTGAAGGTGCCTGGTAACTGACTAGTTGTTTTCCGTAATTGGTTCTTATTTTTGGTGTTCTCATGTTATGTTGTCGAAGGCTGTAATGCGGATTGGTGGGTGCATTCAAGATGTACTGCGATTTGTTTTGTTTAATGTATTGCAGCAGCCTGTGATAATACACCTGGTTTGCCTTTAACATAGAATGTTTCGTAAAATGTGGTGTAGTTCTAAAGTTTTGTACAGGGCCATAGTATCCCTCGAATGCGCGTAGGACTCTTTTTTGTAGCACTATCAATTTATTATAATTTTTTGCGAAGTAGTGCCCCAAACTAAAGTACAGTAGGTTAATCTAGAATAAAAGAGTGCGTAGTATAAAGAACTTTTCAACCACGGAGGAACCAGAGTACTCAGTTTGTATAAACAACCAACAGTTCTGCTTAGTTCGATAGCGAGTTTGTCGATGTGAATGTTCCAGGCCAAGTCCTCTTGGAACCACACTCCTAGAAATTTTTGACATTTTACCTGTTCTATCAGCCCATCTTCAAAAAGAATAGCCGCGTTGCAGTTACGCGGTTTATCAGTAGGAGCAAATATCATATATTTTGTTTTGGAGGAATTCATTTGTAGCTTATTATGTTGTAACCAGCAAGAGAGTCGCTTCAGGTAATTGTTAACTTTTGATTCGAGGTCTACTATAGTAGCAGCTTTAAAGAATATGTTAGTGTCATCTGCATACATAACTAATTCGGGAGAGTCGGGGATATCATACAGATCATTAATATATATTATAAATAGAAGAGGTCCAAGTATTGATCCTTGTGGAACACCCGTTACGATTTCCGCGTAAGATGAAACATCATTGTTTATACTGACATATTGATAGCGATTGGTTAAATAATGTCGTAGAAGTTCCAATACGATACCTCGTACACCGCACTGTTCCAATTTGCTAATTAATAAACTGTGGCATACTGAATCAAAGGCTTTCCTGAAGTCTACAAATAAACCTAATGTGTACATTCTATTTTCAATATTTTTTATTATTTTATGTTTGATATTAAGAAGAGCTGCTTCACAAGATTTATTTTTTTTTTGGAATCCATACTGCACGTCACTAATTACACTATATTTACTGAAAAATCTTTGTAGTCTAACATCCAGGGCACTCTCGAACACCTTTGACAGAACAGGTAAGACAGATATCGGCCGGAAATTTGTCATTAAATGTTGATCACCTCCTTTGTAAATAGGGCATACACGTGCTATTTTAGGAAATATACCGCTTCCAAACATTCTTTTTATGATGTGAACAAGGACAGGTGCAATTATATCCGCAATGTATTTCATTGGTACTGGTTTCACATCATCGTACCCAGCAGAGACGGTGTTTTTTACTTTAAACAGCAGTTGCACAACTTCAGCAGGTGTAACAGGTGTAAGTATCACTGAGTTAGTAAGACTGAATTTATTCACTGTATATGTGGCCGTGGGCTCCCCCCTGTCGGGATGCTGGGTGCTGGAGATGAAATATTCATTCAGAGCAGCTGCTGCTTCTCTGCCTGTCAACACGCCAGTGGCTGTCTTTATGCTAATCTCCGTGTTCCGTCTTTTCGTAAATGTTAACTCTCTAACTTCATTCCAAACTTTCCTAGGGTCATATTTTATTTTACCAAATAGCCGTTCATAGTACTAAATTTTTGCTTGCTTTAATGCACTGTTGACCTTATTTCTGTATTTTTTGTAATCAGTCAACAATTGCACACTACTGCATTTTACAAACAAGTGATACATTTTGTTTTTTCTTATCATTTTTAGCAAAGCAGCATTTATCCAGGGTTTTCGTATTTTCTTGCTCCTCTGATTGCAAAATTTCAACGGAGACTCTAGGTCGTAGCACGTAATCATTTTATGAAAGAAAAATTCGTACGCTGCATTTGGATCTTGTTTTTTAAATACAGATGACCAGTCTGTTGACAGGATCAGGGCACGAAAATTTTCTAATGCGCTTGCGTGGAAACTGCGAATCTGCGCTTTCTTTCCTGCTTCCCCTCTTTTGTGCGCGTGAGGAACGAAACAAACTGCAGGCAGATGATTACTTATATCAGCGGTTAACAGTCCCGCAAGGCAGTCGGTTGGGTGTACATTGGTTATGCATATATCAAGCAAGGTAGCTGTTTGCGCCGTTAGCCTCGTGGGTTCCGAGATTAGGTTTGTGCACATGAACAAATTGATGAGACCAGCAAACTGTCTAGTTGATATGTCGTCCGACAACATGTCTATACTTACGTCACCCATTATGATAAAGGGGGAGGACGAATGGCTCAGGAAATGTAGTACCTGCTCTAGGAAATCAAAGAACGTCAGTTTGTTTCCCAACGGCGGGCGATACATAACCACAACTGTGACATTTTCTAAGCGCACCATTATACATTCTATATTGTTCGTTACACGTGAAAATTCTGAGATTACCTCACGTACAAGGCACTGTTTAACATAGACAGCCACACCACCTCCTCTGCACTTTGTTCTTACTAACCCATGGTATGTGTAATTTTCACAGTACGGGGGGTTATCATTCACAGTAAGCCATGTTTCACAATACAATAAGATATCAAAATTGTGGATGATTGACGCAAATAAGCAATTCAGTTTGTCCTCTTTGTTTTTTATGCTCCGCACGTTTAGGTGAAACATTTTTAGCAATTTACTGGTATGAGACACTAACTTATTGAAAGACTGAACATCATAATATGTGCAGTTCATACGGTGAGACTAACTTTCAAAAAGGAAAGAAGAGAAGCAGGCCATGACGTTCACGTTGTCATCTTATCAATGTCATCCATACTGGCGATTCGAATAGCTGGTGAATTTTCGTCCTTGCGTACGAACACTTTGCCGCCGGCCGTCCATACGAACCGCCGTCTCAATGCCTTCTTTCTTACTACTGCGGCACCTAGAAGTCGTTTGCCATACCGTGTGAGGTGTTCGTTTACGAACACCTTTGTGGGCGATTGAAAGCCCAGTGTTATTGTATCCATTCTGCTTTTTTTAGCTTTGCTAAGGAAGGCATTCCTCTTGGTTCTGCGGACAAGCCAAACAATGATATTTGCTTCATCATGTCGAGCAGTAGGCACTCAATGGCAGATGTCGATATCAGCCTCTGAGACCTCTTCCTTAATCAGCTCGCCAATTTGCCTCACAACGACTAGTGGTTCGCCTTCAAGTGGAATGCCCTTTATCTCAATGTTATTTGAACGTTGATATTGTTCCAGTTCCTCAATTCTGTATGATAGCTTGGCATTCTCAGTGCGAAGATCCTGGTTTAGTTTTAGAACCTGCTGTATTTCTGTTTTCAGCTCAGTGACCTCTTGAAACTTATCTTTTATGGTCCTAAAGTCTGCCCTGAGCTCCCGCCTCAAGTCTTCAATGGCCTTAGCCTCTTTCGACATTGCACAGCAAAAGTGTGCGTCAATACACTAACAACACCAGTAACAAGAATGAAACAAGTACAAGAAAGCTGATAGGTTCGGCAGCAGTGCACAGATTCTATGACTTATCGACTAAATAAGGATATTCCGCTCACCTGCAAAAGCAGAGGCAAAAATTAGATGTGGCTCCGTAGTGCACTGCTGCCGAACTGTAACAGGTGCTCGCTCCGTTGGCGGTTTTATGCTGTGGTCTGGCGCTCGTTCGCCCCTTGCGCAGTCGCCGAAGAGTAGCTCCGGCCACGTGACTCCGATCACTGTTGTGGTGCAGACACACGCGGCACTGTAGACGTCAGAAGGGGCGATAGCACGTTGGTCGAGTCCGGTTTCGGGCTCGACCAACGAGGGCACCACCAGAGGGCGCCAGGTCATCCGTCTGGCAAAGCAATGGGAGAACCATGGTCGCTTCTGCGATCACACAAGCAGACTACGTTGCAGTCGACCGGTATACGTAGCATGCTAAATTTAAATACTTTCCGTAAATGGTGTCTGCATTTATGAACTAGGACACTCACAAAACACAATGTCAATTGATATATAATTTGCAAAACTAATTAAAACAGACAGCTAGGGTAGATGAATATTGTAGACTCAGCTTGCATATTTCAAATCACACATCATGCAGTGTTCCTGGTCGCGTACTCACAAACAAACGCTCGTCTGCTCGTTCCGTTTCGTATGCAAGCATATTTTTCTGTTTTCAAAGTAAATTGAAACTCGTCAGGAGGAAAAGCCCGGGATTAACACCTGCTCTGTGGCAGGTGGATACTATTAGATTCCTTTCACACTGCATCAGCAGTGGTTGTCAGGTTTTTCTAAAGAAAAAGAATTCTCCATGACGAATGATGTCACGATCTCGCGAAATTTCGCTCCGCAATATGGAGCGTGAGGGAAAGAATACAGCTGATGTGCCCAAAGTGCCCGATCTAAAGAAGCCTGGAGTTGTTCTAATCGAGCAGGAACCACGCGCAGTGCACAGTCACACAAACACACACGCACAAAGCCTTTACAAACCCAGCGGTTGCCGTCCACATAAAGAAGTACGAACACGATAGGAAAAACCACAGCAAACAATCGGCGAACCCCGCATGACCTCCGCGATAACAGTAACCGTTGATCGCGGAGGCTCTATGTGGCGCCTTTAAGGCTGTGCTTGCAAGCAATGACCTCAGGCTTCAGCATCAGGTGACGCTCTAGCAGCTCGGAGTGCTCCAGCAGCCAAAGCCGTCGTGGCAAAAACAGCCACTTTGTCGCTTACAGACGACACGCTCCCTTCTTCCAGTAAACCATGGACACAGGTGCTCCCTAGCGTTGCTGCCTTATGTTATTCATATATATATATATATATATATAGTTCACTATCGCCAACGCAAGAGCCTTCATGCGCGTTTTTACTGGCACCCCCGTTATGTGGTTGCTATGCCACTAGGGGCCCTGTAACGTAAAACTGTTACAATGCGTTTTTATTGCAATATCCTGACGTCAAATTTGCGTAACCGCTGACGCAAACATCGGGTGGTCACCCGCAGGGTTGTCTTAAACAGGCCAATAAAACGCTATCCTCGTTTATAGGAGGTCACATTTCTTTGCTTTAAAAACAAAAGCATTGCCTACACTGAGCGGCTTGTCTTGTCTAATTGGCTAATAAGAGGAGGGGAGCACGCTCATGTGGAGAGGAATTCAATGGGGCCGAGCCAGTGCACTGAAAATCGTTAACCGGATGAAGAGGGTGGCGCTGGCATCTAACATTGGTCTGTTTTTACTTAGCATGCCGTGGCTGGTCGAAAATCGCGGCTGTAGGCAACGGAAGGTTAAGAATGCTGCTAAAAAGTATCCTCAGCAAAGGAAAGTTGGTTGAGCGAGGGCGTAAACGTGCCGAACATACTCAAAAAGGTTACACGGCCACCAGAAAGTTTTATTGAACGCAAATAAACCCATGCTCTCCAGGAGGTACGAGTAGCCATTTCCTAAACGATCGGTGGCTGCCATCTTTTATTCCTTTCGGAACGGGGCAGCCTGCGGCTATTCCGAGAAAAATTCTGCTTTGTTCGGCATAATAATGCAGGCGTAACGCGTACACGTCACTTTGACATGGTAGGCCTTTGCGGTTTTGTGGCGCCGCGTGACAGTCATCTGGTGTGTCTGCAGCCTGAAATCTTTGGCTAATAGCCGAGGGCTAACGTCGACAAGCGTGGAATCAGAAATAACTAATTTTCTTTTGTTCAGTCCGATCATTCATAACCAGAGTGTACACGTCATATCAGATGGCGAGCTATCGTGGTTTGGGTGACGTCGCGTGGCTGACAGATGAAGTGGGGGTGGGCAAAAAATTTTTGACCAATCGCGGAGGGCTGATTGCAGTATTCTAGTAGAAAAAATGGAATATCTTTAAGTTATAGCGCCCTAGGAGGCGCACTGTGTTGCGGGGTTCTCTTATAGTGCAACACCAACGTGGCTATCTTCCCATTTCAGCGACACTCTGAGGACTTAGGGACGATCACGACTGGCGATATTACCTCCTTCCCGTGACGCAATGCTCAACTAGCCAATCAGTTAATACGGCTTTGCTCTTCCAGTCAAAATTTGGCAGTTTCGCCGGTGAACCATAGCATTGACTTAGCTGCATGATTTAGGGTCGCTCTTTGAAATTCTCGGGCGGCGTTCTAACCATACGCAGATGTGAATAAAGCGTAAACGACCTACGCGCGAGCACTAAATTTCTGGTAACCTTATATGGTATTACATGCCATGTAGGGCCTGTAATGAAATCGCAGAGACGCCGCTATGCAGCCCGCAAAGTGCCGTGCCAGTAAAGCTAGGTTAGTGTCACTTTTGAGCACTAATATTGTTGTCTATTTTTCAAATTTTATAGTCTGAGACGTTGTAAGATAAAGGGCGTGTGCTATGAATTGTATGTTTCATGATATGGGTTGCTGTTCTCCAAATCACGAGGAATAATTTTCTTAATAACGCAAGATATGGTATGAAAAAATTTAGAGCTTAAATAGCGTCGCCAAGTAATCTGCACTTACGTGATGGATCAGCACATAACTTATGTATACCTAAGTATATGCGTGGGCCCAATTCGACGCCGACGTTCAATCTCGCCGACGCTATACTCACGGAAAACTTTCTGTGGTAATGAAGAGAAAGCTGCCGAGGAAGTGCGCGCAGAAAAAAAAAAACGTTCGCATTAGCTTGCGCATTAGCTTAAGCTGGGGTAAACAAGGCAATCGCGTGATTCACGACAGCTAAGTAAGACAAAATGCATCACCTGAGTAATGTTCGTTTATACTGCGCAGTTTCCCTTCCGCGTCTGGCCAAACGCGAAACTGCTGCACGTGGAAGGTGCGTCGTTCAGCTTCTGTTCCTAGAAACCAAACGCTCTGCTAAAATGCTGCTACACAGCTTAGCCCGGTGACACATGCGCTGAAGCTCCCACCACGTAGCTTTCGCTTCACTGCGACAGAAAATTGCCCAAAAGTATAGTGTCTTACTAGGTTCTTTCAGTCAAAAGTTTTAGCACATCATTGCTTACGCTCTGCTACGCTAAAATTGCATGCGCACAGGTGATAGCGCTACTGATACTCTAAACTGCATTGATCGCCTTATTAATGAGTAGCATTCTATGGCGACTACCCCCGTGTGACATCTTTCGCATAGCAATACATAGCTAGGGCTCCCTAGAAAATACATAGGGTTGGTGTGGGCCAACTTGAATTTGCAAGAGGGTCAGTCTATATTTGGGCCTATGTGGGTCACTCTATGACGTGGGCGCGAATCAGCCTAAATTTGGGGAGTGATTTGAGGGCGTGAAAATCTAAATTTGGGCTTGGGGCAACTAGAAATTTGAGGTGGCGCAAGCTAAATTTTTGGGTGAGCCAACATCTCCAGTTTGGAATTTGGGGTGGGACTATCTAAATTTGGAGAAGGGCCAAATTGAATTTAGGGGTGAGTTAACCTAAATTTGGAGGTGGGCTCACTTGAACTTTGAGTTGGGCCAATTAACAGGGAAGTAAATGCGCAAACAAGGTTTAATATAGGGAAAGAAAAGTAGGAGACGAGCCAGGGAACATTGCGCATTGAATTACAACACTTTGAATTCCTGTGCCATTTTTTTTTATCAAGCGCGTTTCCGAGGGAACCTAACGAAGTGTTGTGCAGTTTGCTGTAAATCACGCAGAAACAAAGTAGGTGCACTACCCCCGTCACGCGGGGAAATTGAGTCTCATTTTGGGCGCGTAGACCTCCGCCTTAGCGTCTAGTGTAATTCACAGGCTGTCACACGAGAACGCTTAGTGATGATCGCTGTAGAATGCACACGACAGCGAGTGTGTTCGGCGAACTCACTTCACTGCGTCGAAATGTGCAGCATCGATAACAACGCTTAAAAGATACACCTACAAATATTTAAAGTAGATTCGCTAGTACTTTTAATCCCGTTTTTTCGTGAATGAGAATGTTAGGAGCTAATATAATTTTCTGCACTGTAAAATAAAGCTAATTTACTATGCTCGATCTCAATCTGTTTAGGTGTAATGGTCTCGTAGTTCTCAATGCTTGCGTATGCTTGTACTGGCCACCCTAACTGTGCAGCCGCCGTCGTTTGTCGCTAGTTGTTTGGACCGAAGTAGAGTGCATTAATGAAGGCACTGCTGGACGTGGAGACAAAGGCACTCACGCGCGGCGTGCCTCTGTAGTGCAGCTTCTCGATGTTCCGGATGGTGACAAGTTCGTCGTTGTGGTAAAAACGCCGCATAGTTCGTTCGTTTCGTCTGAATGGCGCAAGCACTCGTCGAGCACCCGCAAGGTGGAGAGCTGCGCTTGCTGAGCTGCCGGCTAAATACAGCGTAGTAATGCTTGCTTGCTGTCTTCCTGTATCACGGCGCATACCCACTACGTGGGATGGGCCAAGAAGCCGGCACTTAAGCGGGTGGGGCGGGGGAAGAAAGCTTGAGGGAAAAAGTACATGCGAAGGAAGAGTTAATGTTGTACTGTGAAACAAACTAACGTTAAAGCCATTTTTTGTCCTTTAGCAACAACGTGTGCTTCTTCAAAGGAGAGTAAACAAGAAAGTAAAAACGATTATTCAATTTCGATTGGAATTTTTTGAAATAATTATGAATAAATTAGTTAATTAACCCGGTGTTCTGCTTGTGTCACAAAGAAACTCGCATACGGCTTTGCCTTAGCCCTGTGGCTAAAACCCAATGTAGATGCCCCAAAGGAGACAACGTTTTCTTTGTCCAAAGCGAAGCCTAATTTTCGGAATATAATTTCAGTATTTCTTCCTCTGGGTTTAAGGTCGACGCCAGGTCAATAATAAATGGGAAATGGGTTCCAAGTTCCTTGCAGAAATGGCACAGAGGCGAGGGTGCCAGATCAGACCTATGTAAATAAAAATTTAATGGTAATACACGTCATCGTAACTTTGTGAGCGAGATTTCCAATTTAAGGGGATTACGGTAGCGCGATTAAAAGACGGGACAAAAGAAGACACATAGGGACACACACAGCGCTGCGTGTGTCCCTATGTGTCTTCGTTTGTCCCGTCTTTTAATCGCGCTACCGTACTCCCCTTGAAGATGCATTACCAACAAGCCCACATTGCAACCCTCGTGAACTTTATTCCCATTTAAGGCTGGGACACCATTGCTTGTTCCAAGCGTGAAGCAAATAGTTTAGTTCTTTTATTTGGAACGTCTGTTTCGCAGAGTTATATTAAAGAAAAATTTTCTTAATCTAGCCGCCGTAATATAAGCAGAAGTCGGCAGAACATATATGACTGGGCCACCTAATAATGTTCCGGCAAGTTCGCAGCCACCTCATTTAAAAAGAAACCAAGGTAACTTGGTACCCATATCAAGGGCATCAGACGTGAGGTAAAAGGGATTAATGATTCTAGTGAATTGAAAAGATTGTCTGAGGATGAGGCGAGTGCTGTGCACAACGAATTACCTCATTTGCACAAAAGTTTATTCTAAAAGCTGTCTTTTTACTATTACACACGCTTATAATGAACATCAAGCTTAAAGTAAGAAAAATGTGTGGTAACTACTCATTAGTCGTTGCCAGGAGATCAATTGCAAAAGACACTTCCTTTTCTCGTCTAGCAGCACGCCGTCACAGTGAAGCTCAGTGCGATGCAGTACACTTGCTCGAATGGACGCCAAATTTAACCCGTGTGACACGGGCATCAATCCGATCAATCGGTTTCATAGCGGAACGGGGGCAGCGTTTTGCGTTCCACTGCCGGTATCAGCATTGTGGGCATGCGCGTTAGTGTACCTGAGCGGCTGTGGACAAATTGTCAGGACGCCCAGGTCTGAGCAGCGCCGATCATAGACGCTCGGCTAACGCAGTCTCTTCACCTGGTCACGCAACTGACGCGCAACACTACGGGAGCGTTTCATGTAGCGCTCACGGGGGACGCACAGCGACGCTGACGCACGTAGAAGCAACGTTCTTAGACCGTTGCGTCGAAGGACGTCGGAGCAGACGCCCACCGGACTCCACGTGCGCTAGGCGCGTACGCCCGCTTTTGCGCAAGGGTCGACTACCACTGTAGGCCTGCGAATGTTGTCGGCACAGCGTGAAGATCGCCTCCCTCTTTCTGCACAGCGTCCAGAAATATAATGGTGGGCTATATCGAAACAACCTCAACACCTTGTTTCTTTCCAGGCTCACGTTCATTTGTAACAACGACCTAATTCGCAATTCAAAAGGTACATTTCGAACTATACTCAATCGTTAGCAACAAGCTACAGAATAATTTAACCTCGTTCTCTCGTGTAATTCTGCGTAAAAGGCCAGCCTTGCTGCTTTTTCGCTACTCGTGTTCCCGTTCTTGCAATGTACATCTCTCTCCGTAAAGTGACAGCATGCTTCGTCATAGTAACAATGCCCAACATTTCAAGCGTTCCTGCGTGTCGGTCAAGTTACAAGGCTATTTAACTAACCTTACTGATTGCACAAACAAAAAATTCAAAGGTACGAATTAACTAAACGTAATTCCAGAAGTAATGGTGAACTAAGCTAAGTAATATAGCTAATTAACTAAGGTTGCTAATACCGAACATAAATAAATAACTAATAAAGCTGACTGAATCAAATATCCAACTAATAACTAACTTCACTAACTAACAATAGCTAAACTATCTAACCAAATATAACTATAAATGTCTAATTACCTTAGTAAATAACTAAATGAACAGTCAAAGTAACTCAGAAAAGTAACTGAACTACCAATTAACCAGCAAACTCAAGCTTTATATAAACTAACAAAGTTGAGCAGTTGCTTGGATAATTTATCTAAATCAAGTAACGAAATTGTTCTCTAGTAACGTAATTAGCTACCTAACATACTCAACAAATACAGTTTCTTCAGAAAAATTCGACAAAAACTCGACAAAGTCGAATAGAGACAGCCCATGGAAACAGCTTGTGCGAGGAAGGCTATACTAGGGGTAAGGGGGACTACGTCAATAATTCAATGGTGCCATGTATATTTTAAGCACAGACCTACTGCACGCAAAATTATTTCGTTCTGAAAGTTCCCGTCCCATTTTAACTCTGCAAACAAGCTGAAGTAAATGTCGGAGAGCCGCCTTTCCTCGCGAAAGATTTGCATGATCGCGTAGCCTGGATATCTGGTGTGGTATAATGATCATCATGATAATTCATTGATTTGCATGCCCTTTGAAACGTGCCGGGGAGAAATAGTCACCTAGCCGTATGGGTAAATCAGGTATTCTACGCATGCGTTTCATTGTAGCGTTCTTGCATTTATCTCCGCAATCTTTTTTTCATCCCGAAAACTTCTGCACTGGACTAGAATTAGGCCCCTTCTACGTACGCCAGCACGTCTGACCCCACCTTCTGTCCCTATGTGAAACATTCGGGAAAGTTTTGTGACCAGAAGTATCAAATAACACTAGTCTTACTGCCCCTTTCGAACACCCTATGTGGTGGCTGTGAGATGAAGACACTCGCTGTGTTGCAGGCTTTTCTTATTCATAAAGTTCACTATCCACAACGATGGTGCCTTGCTACGCGTTTTCATCTACAAGGAAAATCGACGTTTTCAGCTACAGGGAAGGAAAAAAAGTTCGTTACTCGTTCTTCTCATTCATAACACTGCTTCACGGCCGCTTTGGCTCGACGCAAACACCAAAAAAGAACGTTCGGGCTTTACGGTGCATAACCGCATATTCATGCAGAGGCAGCCTTAGTATGGGTCTCGGGATTATTTTTGGCCATATGATGTGCTTGAACGTACGCGCAAATCTAAGTAATCTATTTTAATACATCTAGTAGCTGGCATGCTTTCATCTTCAATAAACGGAAATAGCTAGCGCAGAAGAAAAAAAACTAATGAGTTGGTGGATAAACAAACAATAGAATAATATACACCAACTTTTCTTTTACGAAATACTTCAATCTAACACCAATGATGATGTTTGCAGAAGATCAAGACGGGAATGCCGCTGTGCGACTACTTTTCTACACAGCGACGCCAAGCCCGAAGAAAAAGGCGACGAAGTTGGATAAGCATAGTTCGTCTACGCGACTGTAAAGAATTAGCAGAAATGTCCCGCCGACACCTGTGATGACCCTGCAATGCGTATTGGCGCTCAGTATAAGGCCCAACAAATCCCTTGCACTGAGACGCGCCGTGTCCGGCCACATATTCTGCTACACCAATTCCGAAATTCGCCCAAATTTATAGGTGCGAGGTATGCATGCCTCGCGCTGCGTTCTAAGAAAGCTCCGAACTAAAACCTAACCTGAAATCCACGGTCGATCCACAGTCGCCATGCGCACATGCGCGCTCTTGCGGGTCCTCGGCTGCGAAACAGACGCACGTCGTGGTTCTCGCCGCCAACGCATAGATCGGGCTTCGCCGAGTACTGTCACCTTGGCGGTTTCTTTCGGTTAGCTTGCCGGGGGACCAAGAGCAGCGCGACGAGACCTGCTTTGAGACGAGCAGCAGATAATCTTAGTCACACTCACACATCGGACAGACTTGAGAAGTTTGGAACGTACCTGAAGTGCGCGAGCTCCTCAAGTTCTGGCACGTAGGCCTCCACGAGGAAAATGGCTCCGCGTGACCAGGATTCGGAACGCGCGGCGCGCTCATCTTCTGCGCCCCCTTGTGGGACGCGAGTGCTATGGCACGAGAGCTTTCTGGCGTCTGGTATGTTTTCGTCGGTTCCCGTTGTTTCGAGCGGTGAACTTTCTGGCAGGCCGATATACTGTTACACTGGCTGTATAGCCTCGCTTCTGTATAAAACTGAAAGCGGCTGGAATGCGCGTTTCCGGCAAGCTGAAGCAGAGAAATATTCCGGCCAGTGCCCGTAAAGCTAGAACGCTGTACTTGCTCAGCTGCCGAGTCAATCGAGCAAAGTCATAGAGTCTCTAAATAGGGATATGAAACTCTATGAGCAAAGCAAAATGCTGCTTCTACTTGGCATTATCGTCGTTTGGCCGCCAAGTTGACCGCGCGTCACTCGCGAGTCCGGGAGCCTGGCTTTTGAAAAATGCAAAATAGCCGTATTTTTTGGTAACGCTGCTAATGAAAGCCTCGGTGGGAGAAGGCGGGAAAGGGGGGCATTTGCAATCGAAACGCAGGGTCTAAACCCCCAATTGGGAGGTCGCAGGAGGAAACAAGACAAGTAAATGGCCATAGTGCGGAGAGGTTCAACTGATTGAGTGAGTGAACTAACTTCGTTGCAGTTCTCCCAAGGACGCGAACTCGTCGCGCACCCAGCTAGTCCCACGTCGGGACCGGCAGGCCTAGCCCAGTGGCCTGGTCGCGGGCACCCCGGACAACCAGGATTTGCTTACCTAGAGCGGGGTTAAGGAAAGCGAGTCCACATCCTCCTTGCTGAACTTTGGGTATCTCGATCCGCACTCCCAGAACATGTGCGCTATAATGGAGGTCTGCGTGCAGGACGGGTAGGCTTCGTCGCTATATACGGCGGCGTAAACTTCCTCTAGAATGGCCAGACACGGCTATGTACCGGTGTGTAATAGTCCAAGAAAAACGGCTTGCACCCTATTCAACTTGGGATGAAGGGGTGGCAAGGCCCTTCTAGACATGTAGAAGAATTTCGTAACCTCGTTGTGAGTAGCAGGAGCGTCCCTGTGGCCTCAGGGGGGAGGGCAGTTGGCGCTTCTTACAGTGGAAGTGTGGTCGGTGAGCTCGCGCGCAGTCTCGTGAGCGGGCTGATGGAGGTTCCGGAGAGCACCAGCGAGCGACCCTACGTGAACGGGAAACCAGTGAATCGAATGACCCGTGAGAGCATACGGACTCGAGACGGTAAGAAGACGAGCAGCTTGCTCGGTGAAAGAACCCTTCTGAAAAGCCCTAACTGATGTTTAGGAATCGCTATAGACCTCAGAACCACTACCGTCTCGGGCGGCTTGTTCGTCCACTTCGGGGTCTATAGTGCGAATCGAGGCGCTATTGCAATTCCTTGCCGCTGGAGTCGACCACGACGATGGCAAAGGTATTCCCATCACTGTACTCCGCGGTGTCAATGAAGCTTGCTTTGATGTCTTGCTGCTTGATCTGTTTCAGGATCGCTGCTGCCCTGGCCTTGCCCTCTTTGTCAACGGCATGGATGCTTCGGCGCACTGGGGCCACTTCTAGCTTGGCTCGAATGCACCTAGTGATCGGGGTACTGACCTTTGGGAATCGCACAGGTTGGTAACCCAGCTCTTGGAGGATGCGTCTACCAGCTGCTGTGGTGGTCAGACGAGTGAGCTATGCGCGTTCTAGGTCTTCCGCAATCTCGTCCACGGTGTTATGCACCCACAGTTGGAGAAGATCCTCGGTATGGGTCTTGATGGCTAGCCTGAGAGCTCTTTTGATTTCTTTGCGGATGAGAACGTTGAGCTAGTCTTGCTGCGCTCTGAGCCAGTTGTGCATAGTAATCGTGTACGTGAAGTAGCATAGTACTAAGGCGTTCATCAGCCTGATGAGATTGTTTTCCTTCAAGAACTGGCTCGCTTTGCAGCGTGAAAATTCTGTGTACGATCGACGCCGCATTATTAGAGCATCGAGCTGCTGTTCTCCACTGCAGAATTCGGATTCCCATAGCGGGCATGCATTATTTACTGTTATTAAGTTGACGCAAGAAAGTAAAATACCGACCTACCTTTCGCAAAGGGCTGAAAATGACAAGGAGGGCCTCGCAAAAATTGCATTTCTGGCTTGCATTGAAGGCGGTAGCTTAGTAGATATTCTCAATCCTTGCTTTTGCGGATGTTCCTGCGTTACGTGAAGAAGCCGCGGGGTCCTCGTTAAGTCGTATAATAGCACTCGTCTTTTCTTGTGTTCCTTTCTTGTGAAGTCAAAAAATGTCCCAAATATCAGCTCCTATTAGCTGAATGAGTTGCCCTACTTATATTTCACATAACGAGGGAAATATATAAATATAGTACCCTCTTAGGTCAATTCAGTGGCCCAAGCTGTCTACCAGATTGGGCCACAGTTCGTGTTCTCGGTCGTGATTTGATGTCTTGCAGGTTGTTTCATTGCCGTCATTCTAGTTTCGGGATCTGACTCTCGTCATGCCGTCGTCGTTACGCCTTTTACCCTGACCTAGTGGCCAAAGTCTTGTAATAGCTTAGCGCACTGTGTATGTGTTCGTGATGATTCGTGTATGTGTTCGGGGAGGTTACAGGTCGCACCGACATTTTTGTGTTGGTGAAACAAGCGGTAGTCTACCTGGCTGTGCGTTTGTTTGTTTGTTTGTGCGTTTGTTTTTGTGTTTCACCAACACAAAAACGTCGGCGCGACCCTGTAAACTCGCCCCCCCGCCTCCCATCAAGGGCACCCTCGCGAGCACTCTCCCCAGCACCGGTCATCCCAGCACCACGGAAGCCGTCAACAACGCCACCCCCCCCCCTCTTTCCTTTTGTTTCCCCGCACCTTTCCGTCTGTGAAGTGTCTCCCCACCTCCCGTGCTCCCCCTTCCTTTCTTTACAGAAGACGCTTTAAAAAGCGGCACACCGCCACCCCCAAAGAACAACCCCCTGAAGAAGGAGCCGAATGGACTCCGAAACGTCAGGCTAATAAAATTCAGTTATTTGGTTGGAGTCAGTCTCAAGTCCTAATCAATTTCCCAACCAGACAGGCAATTCTGTGGAAATGTTTAGCTTTTGATTTATCCTACATGCGTAATGGACAGCAACAAAAGGCCCCGGACCACTGCTGGATAAAAATGCACCGCCTGCAAGTTTTCATCAAGCGGTCATGCAGTCGAGACGTCCTGTAACGGTGATGGCGAAGTGCCGAGGACTCCAATTAACGGCTTTATTGGAGGCAGTGTACGTGGGTGCATCTGAATTGGAGTATATGACTGTCGGATACAGGTGCCCCTCATGCAGCGATGCTACAACAGCATGGCCATTGGAAGCAGGCAATTTTGAATGCTCGAAACAGAGGAGGCTCTGCTGATTACCAATCAAGACGCCTGCAAGATTTTTCAGTGGCGCTACTTCTGGAAGGGCTCAAAGGTTAAATATTGTCCTGGTTGTTGGCTTGACAAATGCCACATTGCAACGACGGTGATGTGTAGCTTCCACGGTGTCACCTTTGGACTGGCAGGGGCACGAGAATTTCATGTGCCCTTGCCTGTAGTATCAGTAGCAGTATACGGCGGAGGGCTTGAATGGCTTAGAACGCAGCACACAGTCGTACTAAAACAGACGTCCTATTGAAGAGTGCGGACCCTGTTAAATGAGGAGGCACATGTGGGCACGACCATGGTAATGAGCAGCAATCTCTTTATGTGTATTGCGTAATAGTTGATAGCGCAGCTTCTGAGGTTCGCAATATAGGCTATCTAAGTCCACAGTCTACGCCGCAGACGGCGTAGCGCCCGTAATCTTCGCCGAAGGCTAAACACGCCTCGAACGAAAGGACGGCGTCTTCCCGAGTGTGTACCTTCCAAAGTGTCTTGAGGTTATCAAGTGATCGAGAAGAATGCTACCTTACTGGGACTGTTTATTTTTTCGGTTTGTGCAGAGCAAAGTCTTGAAACTTTTATGTATTGATGCAGGCGTCCTTAGCTGGCCGGATAACACGATGGACAAAGTGGACATGTAGAAGCTGGAGCACACTTCACAAATTTGTACGATAGTGTAGCGTTTCGACAGCTTTAGAAATGGGTTTGGAAGCCACTCTTCCGATGGCGAAGAAAAGCAGTCGCTACGAAGGCAACGTGGAGCAAAAATAAAAAGAAACTCTCAAGGTTGCGAGCAGCTGCATCCAGAACTCGCCATTTAAGTATGGCATCCGGCACAATCCTTTCAACACGGAACGTGATGTTGCACCAGGCACCATTTCACTTACTGGTATTCTACGTACTGAAGCGTCGTTTGGTATCGTCACAGAGGTCAGATGCGGGATCCCTGGACTGTGTTATATGCTATAAGAATCGAACCTCACATCGTAATGACCCTGGCAGGGCACTCGGCTCAGCTCAGCGTCGCATGGGCGCACTCTACGGCGAGGCGGCCTGCTTCGGGAATGAGACGATGTTTCGACCCCGGAGAACGTGACGTGGTGCGCGTGCTTTAGTGGTGGCTGCAGCACTTGCCTGTTTGCAAGGCCTAGTCATTCAGCAGCACCGGTCAATAGAAGACACGTTGAGCCGGTAGCACGCAAGGGACTACGTGCCTAACCTTAGAAGCGGTAGCCAAGAGAACTTATACACCGCCCACAACAGTCCAAAAAGTTATCAAACACAATTAGCCACGTGATTCATGGTGCAAATGAGAGAAGTGACGACAAGTATTTCACGTGGCGCGCAGGCCATATGTGTGGTTGGACTCGCTGGCAAAGAGCGTACCGTGCCTGCGCGAGCCAAGCATGCAGAGCAACGCCAACGGTGCGAGCACATCTCGAGTGTTTATGTTCGATGGCAAGAAAATATAACTGAACCTGTAATTAAATGGTTAACACATACAAAAGGTCGTGGAAGGCAGTGCTAGCGCTATGGGAGATAGTGTTACAGGCTGAGATTCTATTTGTGCCAACAGAAACGAATAGCGCTATTCTCCCGGTGATCAAAAGTGCTAAATCACCAGGCACCTGTGCCTGAAAGACACAATGCGTACACATATGTTCCGCCAGTTTTATTTGTATTCGTGAAATAGAACGCCTTACAGAGCCAACTGCTGATTGTTGTCCGCGTAATTTGAGGCCTGAAATATATTTTTATTTTTGTTTGCTGTTTGTAGAAAAAAGTCAATATTTAGGATAGCTGCTCTTCCACATTGAATGAAAAATGTCTGCGAATGGCGCTTGGTCTTGTACACGCTGCTCCCTGATGTCTGCAAAACAACGGCACTGCAGCATAGTTTTACCGCCCATTCGCGGCTGCTGAATGGCGCTGTCCTCGATCCCTAGTTTGCCCGTACTTCTAAAGGAGTTACCCGTACTTCTACAAAAGCGGGTAAGCAATGCTTACCAGATTTGGCCATGTCGCCACATCTCTGCATCTGTGGAATGAATTTGATGCCTTTCACGTGCGACCAAACAAACTTAACCACCAGCAGAACACCAAGTACCTCACCAACTTGAATGTACCATTCGTGTAACACCGATTGGAACTGCTGCAACATCCCTTTTGTCGGCAATATTCGTAGTAGCCTACCCAAGTGTTGTCTAACCTTTTCACTAAGGAACAAATATATTGACGTAAGGCATCATATGTAATGCTATTATTACTTTCGTCTAATTGTTTTCCACATTTTGGATAGAATCGCTGTATCCTGTGGTCATGTTTCCGTCATTTATGTCAAGAAGAAGTTGTAATGCACGTTATTACTTAGCTTGAGTGTGTTTAGGATCACTTCCTTTCTTGATGTACTTATGACCATGTAAGTGGCTACAAAGGGTGATTTGTAGCCTTAAATATTTTTCACCACATTATCACATCCCTTGACTCAATATATGCCGTAGAACGCGCGTAACACACACCTTCTACTGCCCATCCTTAATGATGGCTTTACTTACGCTCATGGGATGTTTTTGAATTTTTCCTGAGCGGTGTTACATTGTGAATGCACTAAAAATATTGTATACATGCCATTCACTGTTCACATCGGTGGTAAATGCGGCCTGTTACCGAGAACACTGGCTCCAGAACTGCGCTGTGGAAGTGTATAGGGCCTTCGGACATTTCCAATCAGGGTGTATAAATAAACTGTTTGAGATTGCGCATTAAGCTCTCAGCCAAACACTTCTGGGTTAGAGGCACAGGAAGACAGAGTATGACTCTATTTTGCTGAGATAAGTAACTGTTCACTTCTAGTACACAAATACTAGCACACAATAGAGGTCTACGGCTTAGTCAAGCTGTTGATGTCGGCAGCTTTTTGTCGCTGGTCTCCAGCATCATCTGTGTATTTGATGCAAATAAACCTATTCTTATTAATATTATCATTATTAATGCAGTAGCGACGGCATGTAAGCCTAAAAAAAATAAATGCGGATAAAAGGCGGGTGCTTAAGCCGGTGGCGTCAAGTAAGCCCCGGCGGCTCCAGGAACCGGCGTCAGAGCTCGTCCACATGCAGCACTCCTGTGTGCCCATGGCCCTATTCCGCCTGCCGAAAAGACGGCGCTCACAGTTCCCTCTCACTAGCGAGCTGGGCGAGAGGAGTTGGGGGGTGGGGCGGTAATTCACGTGCCCCACCGTGGCAGAACAATGGAAGAATTTATTTATTTATTTATTTCATAATACCCCTAAAGGCCCCCGAAGGGGTATTACATAGGGGGTACCGATACATGAAAAAAATGTGAGCTTTGCGCGTTACGGAAAAAATAACTGAAGTACACAAAAGTTATACAAAATTTTTACAAAAGAAAACACAAAAGTTATACAAAAGTACGATATTTAGCAAAATACACAAGTAAACAATATACGAAACACAATATACGAAATACATTAGGCAAGTGAAACTCAGATAGAAAATACAAAACTGACAGAGAAAATAAATTAAGGGAATTAAAAAGGTACAATGTAAAAGAAGTAAAACGAGGTGTTGCTCTAAACTGCTTCAGTTGTCACGTTAACAAATTAATGAGACATGAATCCACTTGTACAATGTGCACGTAGAATGGTGAGACAATGATCAAAACAATATATACACTGAACAACGTATGAAGAAACGGTACATAATGGATATTTACATGTAACTATTGCGTAAAAGTTCCTGAAAGGTTGCGAAATCGGTTTGAGTAGCAATGTGTGATGGTAGGTTATTCCAGGCAACAATTGTTCGGGGAACGAAGGAGTTAGCATAGTTAGCTGAGCGACAACTGATGCGTTTTATCTTGAAGATATGGTCTGTGCGTGGAAAGAAGGCTGTCGCTGGTTCGAAGATACGGTGAAGGTGCGGATGATGATAAAGTTTGTGCAGCAGTGAGAGGCGGGCAATTCTGCGGCGATGAGATAAGTCGTCAAGCTGAGCGCGAGCTTTTAGTGCTGAAATGCTAGTATAGAGTGAATAATCAGAAAAAATGAAACGGACCGCACGGTTTTGCAGTGATTCGATTTCTTGGGTGATATATGTTTGAAAAGGATCCCAGATGGCTGATGCATACTCGATTTTGGGGCGTATTAATGTGATGTACGCTAGTCTGCGTAGTTTAGCTGGAGCATGCTTAAGGTTGCGTTTGAGGAGGCCTAAAGAGCGGTTAGCTGATGCCAACGTCAGGCGGATGTGATGATGCCACGTTAGATCAGACTGTAAGTGAACACCAAGGTACTTATATGAAGTTGTAAGTTCAATTATGTTGTTAGATATTACATACGATGTTGGAATACGGTGGTTGCGCCTAGTAAATGATAATAACTTCGTTTTAGCTGTATTAAGAGTCATCAACCATGTTGAACACCATGTGTTAATAGCGTTAAGATCGGTTTGAAGAATATCTTTGTCATTGTCGCATGAAATTAATCGATATACTACGCAGTCATCGGCTAAAAGTCTGATGTGGGAAGACACACAGTTAGGCAGGTCATTAATATAGATTAAGAAAAGTAAAGGGCCAAGAACGCTGCCCTGCGGAACACCGGAGGTTACTTTGGTATTGGAGGAAGTACTGCTGTTAACAGACGTATATTGTACTCTGGATGAGAGGAAATCCTTAATCCATCCAATAACGGTTGGGTGTATGTTAAGGTTCATTAGCTTCAGTATTAGTCTATGGTGAGCAACGCGATCGAAAGCTTTCGAGAAATCCAGGAAGATAGCATCAACTTGAAAGCCTAGGTCTAGGTATGAATGTATGTCATGTAAAAAGCCGGCTAACTGTGTTTCGCATGAATAACCACGACGAAAGCCATGTTGGTAATCAACAATAATTTTGTGCTCTTCTAAGTAGTTAATGATTTCAGTATACAAGATGTGTTCAAGTAATTTACAAATAGTACTAGTTAAGGAGATGGGGCGGTAATTTAATGGGTGAGTTCGGTCTCCGGACTTAAAAATGGGTATGACTTTTGCCACCTTCCAATCGTGCGGAATAGTGTTAGTTGATAAAGACTGCGAGAAGAGTGCACATAATATAGGTGATAAACTAGGTGACAAATGTTTTAACACTTTATTATTAATGCCAGTGTGATCAGAGGCGGAAGAAAGTTTAAGTTTATTTAGTAAAGAAGAAATACCTGCTTCACTAACAATTATTTCTGGCATTGATATGTTAATGAGATTGTCAAGGGTTGGTGAAGATATGGTGTCTTCCTGTGTAAATACAGATGAAAAAGCGCTATTCAATAAATCAGCACATTCCGAGTGGTGGACCATATCACCGTGCTCATCAACTAGTGTTAAATCGGGATAGCTCTTCGGGTTTATTACGCGCCAAAAACGTTGAGGATTGTTAGTGAGCATAGAATATAGGTCATGGGCAAAGAAATGTCGTTTAGATGATTTTAGCAGTGACTGATATTGCTTATCGCAGGTCTTATAACGGTGCCAGGAATCTGAGTCGCGGGCTTTATCGGCTTTACGATATAAACGCTTTTTCTTATTATTAAGGCGCCGAAGCTTTACGGTAAACCACGGGGCTGTCGGGGTGCAGGCTATTTTGGTTAGAGGAACGAATCGATTAATTAGTTCAGTAAGAGTGGTTTTAAGTTCAGCCCAGTTATGTTCGATGGTTTGAAATTGGCATCTATTGAGGAAATGTAAAGAGAAGTCATATAGCGCGGAGTTTATGCTGTCAAAATCCGCTCTATTGTAACATCGGATGTACTTATCAGAGCATGGACGTCTTGGAATGGAAACTGCAAGATTACATGTTATGATATCATGGTCAGATAGCCCATCTTGATGAGTCAAGTCGAAGCACACGTCAGGATCAGTGGTTAATACTAGATCTAAAATATTAGCGGATGTAGCCGAAGATCGCGTAGGACGGGTGATAAGCTGTGTTAAAGAAAAGTCGAGACATGACTACGCTTGAATGCTTGAAGAATGCTTGAAGATATTTATCAGCTTTGAGTTAGGATACGTCTGTAGCATCAATGCTCTCTGCAACTTCGCAGCTCCTTGTAACGTCATGCTTGAAGCCTTGGAAAAGTAAAATGAGTAAAAAATTACCGTGAGTTGGAACCAAGAAAACTCCGGCTCCGAAGGGGATCCTTTAACGTTATTGCACAATCAAACTTTTTTTATTACATGGGAAAGAAAAGTGAAAAATATCACTTTACTTTGGTTAACAAAATTCATGTTAGCACAAGTTAACAAAGTTCACAAGTTAACACACTCACTCAAACGTAAGATAGACGTATGCAACCATCAGCATACCGTTCGGTGCTGGTTCCAGTGCAGCAGTCCCTTTTCGTACATACGTGGTGCCGTTTTATGAAACAATGGGTACTTTCAATCAAAGGTCATGCATGGAAAAGAAAAAGCCATGTTTAACGTCGAGCTCTAGCTCCTCGAACGGTGTTTAAATACGCCGAGGCCACAAGGCGCGATGCTGCTGCTGCGCAGCAAGGATCGCCTTTTGGCAGATACCAGGCGGGTCACATTATATGACAGATACAGGCGTGTTTTACTTGGTGTTAAAACATCTTTGCGCAAAAAGATTTGTTGGCACTGTATCATAGCTTAACTTTGCATAAAAGATTCAGGGGCGCTGGCTATGCCTGAACGGGATAAAACTTGCCGTTGTAGGAAAACAAATGAATAAACATAAAGAAAACGTTAGGTCTCATGTTAAGCCGACTTTCCTTAACATCAAATCAAATAGGTTTATGATGCCATCGTAGAGGCGTAGCCTAAATTTATATTATTTCTGCCTTATTGCAGAAATCTTGCGATATATGTTATAATTTAAATCATCTGCAATGTTCACATTTAACAATGCACCACCCACACGTTATCAATACCACAATGCGAATCAGGAGATTGCACAGTGTCCGACGTCTATGCAGCGATGTCACGATGACAAAGGTGGTACTCGAGTACAAGGCTTGTCGAGTAAAGAGTGGTGATAGCATGTGCACGTACAGAGAAGTTTCACATTGGAAGCAATGTACATGTGGGGAAACCGCTCAGAGTTAAGGGATTTATTTTATATATTTCAACAAAGTATGAGACGCAATAACATGCAAGCATGTTTGCTGTTCAAAACTGCACAGTAGGTTGATCGCATGAAGAGAGACAGCTCATTCTGTGGAAGGGACCAGCAGGCTGGTCACGATCTGAGTGGGTATTTTGTAGAAGGGAGGGTCACACTCAATGAGAATATGGTGGGAACATCGATCGGGGGTTTGCTCTTTCTTCTTCTGGTTTGGTAGCTGCAGGCTTGGTTCTGCAGAAAGCTGCCCAATGTGATATGTTTTTTTTCTCGTGCTGCACAATGCTATCAATATAAGAGATCATCTTGTTCAATACTGATCATTAGAATTAAGTGGCGGTTATGTTCCTCAAAGAAATCCTGACAGCTGTTTCATTCTTTTCTTATCAGATCTAATGAAACCGCTGCTAGCCTCGGTATTATAATTTTTCTCCGGGAAAAGAGGGTTTTAAAGGGTTCTCTGTTGCTATAACTACGGAGTTAGGCATGTTCTGTTGTCACCGCCTTTCTGTGTCACCGCCTCTCTGTGGTCCTCATAAATGTGCTGAATGTCTCCATAATTGACGTCCTTATCCATATTTTTACCATTGATATTATCTCCCGAAGTGCCTCTGCATCATATCCTTGAATTTCACGTGCAGTGACGTATTCTGACGTAATAGTTCTGAGGAAACCCGCAAGGCGGAGAGAAGTGCTCAATAAAGGGAAAATGAGACATCCAGCCAAACGTAGCAAAGTGCTACAAAGAAAAACCATAGGCTTCCTCGAAAGAAAACCGTCGCAGTCGAGGAAGAATTTGGTCTAGTCCGGGACTCGAACCCGAGACCGCCGCCTTTCCGGGGCAGCCGCTCTACCTTCTGAGCGAACCAGGCAGTGCGCAGATGGCACTTAGCAGATGACACTTGGTAGCACTTAGCTACTTTTGGGCGGGTGTCTCATTTTCCCTTTATTAATTACTTCACTCCGCCTTGCGGGTTTCCGCAGAACTATTACGTCAAACTCTTGCTTGCTGCGGACGCGTCTGCGCCAGCTTCCGCCTTCTCGCCAATTTAAATGTGCCTTTTGCCCAGTTTTGTGCCTTTTCTACCAGGAATCGGATTCTTGAAGTACTTTTCTACCTAAGGAGACCACATTTCGGCAAGTGCGTGACCTCTGTACTTTTCTACGAGTGATTTCATCTCTCGCCGCGCCGCCTCGGGCTCTAAGCTTAACAGCGAGTACGGCCGCCGCCGTTAACGCCCGTCTCGACTCCAACCAAGCCGCCGCCGACCCCAGACCTCCCCGAGCCCACCCCGGCGGTGGGGGCCTCCAGCGATCACAACAAACGAGCCTTCCACCCATGAACGACCCTACAGCGATGGCATACGAAGTCAATGGCCAAGACATGAGCCCGGAAGACTTCACCGCAGACGCTGGGTGGACTATCGTGGCGCCGCGACCGTCAGTAATCAAGACTGCGTTGAGCCAGCCCAACCTCGTTAACCACCAGCGAAAGGGAGGAAATGCGAACGCAACCGTCTCAACAGCGAGAAACTCCTTGATCAAAGCAAGCAGAATGCCCGCGCTGCCCCAAGATGACATCACGATCGTGATTCGCATACGTGGCGGTATCAACATAGCCAAGGTAGGCCAACTTACGGTCACCAAAGCAATTTGCATGGCTGCTTGCATCGAACCTAACGAGCGAAGCGAGGACACGATATGCCCCAATTTGAAGCAGAACATCATGGTGGTCAGCACACCATCTGAAGCGAACGCTGCAAAATACCTCAGGATCCGCAGCATTTCCATAGGAGAGCAAACGTTTGAAACCACTGCATATAGGACGGCGCCGCACGAAACGTGCAAAGGCGTTATAAGAGGGGTTCGGATAGATGACACGCAGGACTCCATAAACCGCAAGATCGTCAACCCACGCAACCCGCTCACTCTGGCAGCAATTAGAATCAAGGAAACTGGCACGGTCATCATCGCCTTCGACGGCTTTCGAGTCCTGAACTATGTCAGATACGACAACGCCCTGATCAAGTGTTCTCTTTACCGCAAGCAGATCGCAATGTGCCATCTGTGCGGCAGACTCGCCCATCGTGCGGACGTACGCCCCTCACCCGACGACGTAATTTGCAAAGGCTGTGGACTAGCTAACCCTAACGCAGATGATGTGTGCACGTCGATCAAGTGTGCACTGTACGAGGGAAATCACGTCACGGCAAGCAAGGAATGCACGAGCCGCTTCCTACTCCCCTACGTCGTACGAAGAAGACGAGTTGAAAGAAGAATCGCAGCAAACGTAAACAAAAGCACCACGAGATCAGGACCAATCGCCCTGAGTCAGCACGACTTCCCACCGCTCAAGAACGCCGAGTGTAGCACCATCAACGACAACGTGGCCGCCAACACAGATGCTCGCTTGTCCGGCGAGCGGGGCCGCTCGAGATCGAGGAACCGCGGTCGCCTGTCGTCACGATCGCGAGGACGCTCCAGGAACCCGAGCCAGTGATCCTCGTCAAGGAGACGATTCGCCCACAGCCCGCGAGTTGGCGGTGATCATCGGTTGACGTGGGCCCAACGAGTTGCAGCACCAACAACAGGAGCGACAAGAACAGCAGCACCAACAGCAGGCCACCAGCCAGGTGAGTCCGATGGCACGGCCAGAGCAAGTAAAAATAGCAAATACGATTAAAAGACTAGAACACGAAAACAAAGAGTTAAGGCAAACAATCACACAACTCAGAACGCCACCACCGTCCGAATCTAATCAAACCGAAGCCACATCAGAACCGATGGTACTGGAAGTACCGGTCGCGGAATCCACGCGCAATCCGCATAAGAGAAAAGCCATGACAAACACACATCTATTGAGCATGGAATGAGACATCAAGGAACTGCTCGGCGGGCTTACAACTACCATCGCGTCACTGCAGGAAGGGCAAGACAAACTTGCGACGACTGTAGGGACCCTCAAGGAAGGTTATGACAGGATAACGTTACAAATCAATCACATGATGGAGACGATCAACATGCATGGGGCAAGGCTCAACACGCTAGAAATCGCAGACCACCCGTCTGTGACGTCACAGTCTACTCGGGCGTTATCGCTCGATAGACAAAGCAACAACGTGGCCTCACAAAGGCCACCCCACGCAAACAACAAAGATGGCTGTGCAAACTGAAACGTTTCGCCTTTGGCAATGGAATCGTAGGGGCTATGTCCGCAAGAAGGCCCCCCTGCAACAATACATTCGAGCCAAAAAAGACAAACCCCAAGTCATTCTCCTACAAGAGACAAATACCGCTACACCCTCGCTATCCGGCTATGACGCGACCGCAATGACACCGCAAAAGAAATTTAGAGGTATCGCCACGTTGGTCTGCAACAAGCTAGCCCACACGACACACAAAATTAATCACGACCGCAGCAATTGCGAATTCATTCTCACGGAAGTCTTCCCTAGAGCCAAGAACGCCAAGAGCATATTCATCCTAAACGTTTACAGCAGCCCCAAGCACAGAGCACAAAAATTTAGGCAAATTCTCCAGCTCGCCCGCAACCGTGCTGGCGACAACCCCATGATCGTGGCCGGGGACTTCAACGCCCCTAACACGGCCTGGGGATACGTCGCCAGCAGAGCCAAGGGCAAGTACTTACTAAACGACGCCGATGAACTTGACCTAACGCTCATCACGAACGCCGAATACCCCACAAGAACGGATAACTCGGTCAATCGCGACACAACGCCAGATCTCACTTTCGTCCGCAACGTTCCAGATTATCAATGGAACAACCTCTTCGAGGACCTGGGCAGCGATCATCACATCGTTGAGACAGCGATTGACACCCCATCCGGACGTACGTCGACTGGGACAAGTTCCGCGAGTTCAGACACGAACGCCTAACAAGCAAAGAATTCATTGAACAATGGACGTCGCAACTAAAGGCCGACATTAAGGCGGCCACGAAGGAAATAGAGACAGATCTCCCCGTTCAAAGCATGGACAGCCGATTGGCTCATATGCTCGAAGCCAAACAATCGCTCACCAGGAGATGGAAAGAACAAAGACACAATCGACGGCTGAGGAAAAACAATTTCTTCCCTCAACCGGCTGATTGCAGATTATTGCACGCAACTATCTAACCAGCAATGGAATGAGGTGTGCGACGCCGCGGACGACCGCATCAACAGCGGGACGACGTGGCACCTGCTCAAACATCTTTTAGACAGAACCAGAACCAAAGCGGACGAAGGTCGTACGCTGAACAGGATCATGCACGAGGAACTCAAAATTACCACGGAAAATGAGCTCATTGACCGTCTCACCGACAAGTACCTCCCGCTGGCCAAAAATGCCAGAGGCACGACCGCCGAAGCATATCGTGGCAAAGTCAACCCAGAGCTAGATCGGGACTTCCCAACCGAAGAGATACGCACGGCGCTTCAGAACCTAAACAGCAAGTCAGCGCCGGGGCCGGACGGCGTAACTAACAAGGCACTTAGAAACCTCGACGAAACCTCAATCGAAACCCTCACAGAGGAAATCAACAAAATCTGGAGGAATGGAGCACTACCCGAAGACTGGAAAATGGACCTCATCGTGCTCATCCCAAAGCCTGGCAAGGCGCCCAGCATCAATAACCTCAGACCTATCTCGCTGACGTCTGCGTCGGCAAGGTAGCCGAGCACGCGGTCCTAAACAGGCTCTCGAGGCATCTCGAAGAAAAAGATGTCTACCCCGCAGCAATGATCGGCTTTAGACCCGGGCTATCCACCCAAGACGCCATGAAGCTCCTCAAGCATGACATCATTGACGCAGACACGAGAGACGCGAGAGTAATCCTAGGGCTAGACCTCGAAAAGGCATTCGATAACTTATCACATGACTACATACTCGACGCTATCTCCAACCTCGACCTCGGCATGAGACTCTACGCTTATACAAAATCGTTCCTGAGCGACAGAACGGCCGCCCTCTGTCTAGGGGAAATCAAGTCCCAGAAATACAAACTCGGCGGCAAGGCCACACCGCAAGGTTCTGTCATCTCTCTGACGCTTTTTAACCTGGCGCTAGCCGGCCTAGGCAAGAAACTGGATCGAATCGAGAAGGTCAAATACACGATATACGCAGATGACGCAACGCTTTGGGTCCCCAGAGGTAGCCTGGGATCAATTGAAAGCGCTATGCAGGAAGCGATCGACGCGATCGAGGAATACCTCGCTCCCACCGGCCTGCGATGTTCGCCTGCGAAGTCGGAGCTCCTCGTCTACAAACCATCCAGAAGCGGTCCCAAGCCAAAGAACGAAATCAGAGACACACACTCCATTACTCTCAGAACAAAAGACGGAGGAACCATTCCACATGTCAGCAAAATCAGAGTCCTTGGAATGCTCATTGAGAGTAACGGCTCTAACGCTGCGACAGTGGAGAAGATCGTGACAAAGTCTAATAATGCCTTGAATCTCATACGACGTGTAGCAAACAGACAACACGGCAATCTCCTCAAGCTAACACACGCCTTTGCGCTATGCCACTTCACCTACGAGGCGGCCATGCACAAATGGAAGGTAGCAGAGAAGGACAAACTCAATGTACAACTGAGGAAGCTAGTCAAACTAGCGCTGGGAATCCCCAAGAACACCGAGACAGAGCTCCTGCTGCAACTGGGGGTGCACAATACACTTAAAGAAATCGCCGAAACTCAAGAACGGGCTCAATGGACGAGACTCTCTGGAACCAAACCAGGTAGAGAAATCCTAGCCAAACTAGGTCATGACACCACAGTAATGGAGAATCTATATCAAAGCGTTCCGACGGACACACGCAACTCCTACACGGTTCGCCCACTCCCGCGGAACATGAATCCCGCGCACCATCAACCCAGAAGGCTGGCACGCGGATCGTTCATCCTGCGCGAAATACGTGATAAGAAGATCTTAGCCTGTTTCGTAGACGCGGCACAGTGCCCTACCAGGAAGGCTTTCGTTGCCACCACGATCAATAAGCAGGGTCAAGTCACAAACGCTCTCACAGTCAAGACCCACAAGTCCGAAGTAGCAGAACAGGTCGCCATCGCACTCGCGCTCACAGACCCGACCACCATCCACGTCTACAGCGATTCACGCTCGGCCGTCAAAGCCTTTCAGAAAGGAGCAATTGCGAGCCCAGCTCTACAAATAATTAATAGATCCGCAACGCTGCAGCATCACACCATCTGCTGGTTCCCGGCACACCTCGGAGATATCAAGGACGCCCCTCGCAATCTCAATGAGATGGCTCACAGGAGCGCGCGAGACCTAACCCTCCGCGACGCCACCTATTTTGGTCGTGACCATCCCAGGGAGAATCGTAACCCTCCCTCCACATATAACGAGATAACAAAGCACTTTTATCTAGACCGCAGAATATACAGCACACCTCACAATAAGCTCACCAGGCCTCAAGCCCTCACGTTCAGAATGCTTCAAACAAACACGTACCCCGCGCAGAACAGACTACATCACTACATGACTGACCTATACAAAACATCATATTGCGAAAATTGCCATAGCACACTAGACGTACATCACTTGCTCTGGCCGTGTGGTCGGACCCACGCAAACAAGGATCAAGACTCCGCCAGGCTACAAGAAGCATTACGTAGCAAGGACCTGGCGGAGCAGCTCTGGGCCGTCCAGCGAGCCCACGATACCCCCAGGGATTTACAACTCCCGGTCCCAACGTGGGAGTAGCCCGCTCTATAGGACCTTGCGTCCCGTAGCTCGCAGGACCTTTCATTAAAGTTATTCAATCCAAAAAATTGATAAATTTGACTTCTCCCTGCCATCTGCTAGCCGACTGGTTAGCTCAGATGGTGAGGCGGCCGCCCCGGAAAAGCGGTAGTCCCGGGCTCGAGTCCCGGAGCAGGAAGTATTTTTCTTCAACTGCGAGACTTTTATTTCAAGGAACCAGTATGGGCTTCTTTTGTAGCACTTACCTACGTTTGCGCGGATGCCTCATTTTCCCTTTATTAGTGGCGTATTGTGGCCATATGAGGTCTTTTAAGATTCGTAGCAAGGGACAACTTTTTTTTATAACAGACGCAGAAAATACATAGGTTCCACTCAAAGCTTCTAAGTTATTGCGAGGTAATTCTAATTATTGTGAGGTAATATTATTGTGAGTTAACTGATGCACAACTGAGGCCGGACTTTCATGAGTTTTATGAGCGGAGTGTTTTGACATCCGTGTGCGCCATGCAAGTGCTATTTGAACCGCAGGCAACCTAGGGCCGACGAAAGCTTGAAGCTATGCCGGTGCGCCAAAAATAACGTGAGTGAACAGAGAATACATGCACGATTCGACCTTCAGTAAAAGCACTGCGTTCGAGGGACGGCTGGTTGTGAAATGTAGAAGGAGTGTACTATGTATTGCAAGGGGCCTTCATGTGCCAACTAGTGATTACTTGCTTAGACTGGCAAAAAGAAAGAAAAAAAAATTGGCCACTTCCTTTATTGTGTGATTGGACGCTCATGTTCTTTTTTTACCTTTATAGACGAACGCGCGCTTGTACATAGATTTTTAGCGCCTTTATTATATTACGTTGATCAAGCGGATATACTTGTGGTTGCCAAATTAAGGAACTCATTCGTAGTCACTGTCACGTCCGGTTGTCCTGTTTGGAGCGCCGTTATTCCGTCATGAAACTTTAAGAGCAAGCTAAGGTTGAGACCATTTGAATGTTCATGCTTATTAAGGGAGAGTATCGTTAAGTTTGCAAGATTTACACCAATACGCTTCATTCGAACGGGCAAATTTTGATACTTTCCTTCTTTGCTCTTTGTATGCCCAGAAAAAAGAAACGAAAGAAAAGGTGTTTTTAAAAATGTTTTTTCTTGTCATTACACCTCTTCAAACCCCAAGACATTATTATGTGACACTTACAATCCCTTTCGTTTTTCGCATTTCCCCTTTGACTGGGCGGATAGCTATATCCTTGACAAAATCACGCAAACGCAGATGACGCCTTGTTTTTTAGTAGTTTGTACGCAACCGATGACTGCGAGTTGACGCTGTGGTAGCAATGTTGTGGTGTCGACACGAAACACGGAAGTCGTTCAGGTGCGTTCGAACGGTCTCACAGGAAGCCTGCCGCTGACTGATATTATCCCACCGAAAACTAAACTGAGGCGATTCGCACGCTTCCACTTTCCCCAATGCACTAAACCATAATAGATTAAAGGCTCTGAGGCTCAAATACACGCATTTTAGTAATCACCCGGTACCCGCGCCAAGATCGTTCCCCGCCTAGCGAACCCACCCAGTCGATCTACGCGCCGTCGGCCCGTCTGGGCTTCGGAATAAACAAGTATAAGAAAGGTGAATAACTCTATATTTCAGCTTTCGCAAGGGTGTTCGTAAATAAACCATTTTTTTTTTTCATGTCTACAGTGTCACTAAAAGAAGTGATGAGCGCCTATGTGTCGCGTTATAAACATACGTGTATGTGCTGTCGCCAAAGGCTGCCAGCACTAGCCTACGCTTCTCTGACGAAGATATGCAATTAGACAGGCGTGTCGATTAAAACGGAACGTTGAACGATGAAAATCTTGCATATCCCTTGCGTGAAGAACAAGAAAAGCCTTTCAAAACTGGCCGTAACAGCCCATTCAGCGTCCGGATCGGTGGTTCATTTAGGACTTTTTCGAAGTTAAAATAACAATCGCCAAAGAAAATCAGTGTTGTGGCACTTCCAAGCATACTATTGAATACGGGAAACAAGATTTTCTGTCTGACACATGTATAAGTTTACTTTGCGGGGCGATTGTGCATCTGCAATGTCTGTGCGAGGCGCGTCTGCGAAACTAACACTGCGGCTGAGTCTTGGGGCGCTACAACGTAAAACTATTCCAAACTTTTCCCCCAATTCTGCAATCAGCCCTGCGCGGTTGGTGGAATCTTTTTTCGACCACCCCTACTTAACCTGTCTGTCACGCGACGTCATGAAAACCGCAATAGCTTTCCATCTAATGTGACGTGCACTCACTGATTATGCATGGTTTCACCGAACAAAACAAAACAGTTATTTCTGATTCGAGGTCTTTTCCCCATTAGCCCTCGGCTATTGGTCAAAAGTTTTCGGGCTGCGCCCACTTCACCTGCCTGTCATGCGACGTCACAAAACCACAAAAACTCACGCGTCAAAGTGACGTGTACGCGTTAAAGATGCATTAATATTCCGAACAAAACTGAATTTACTTCTGAATAGCCGCAGGCTGCCCGTTCCGAAAGGAATAAAACATGGCTGCCGCCGATGGCTCAGGCACTGGCTGCTCGCACCTGCCGGACAGCATGGGTTTAATACCTCCCATACCAAAGAACATGCACCCAGAACACAATAAGGACAGAAGAGAGAACAGAGCGAAGCAAATACAGAAGAAATTCGGCAGCGACAAGGACGCAGCGTTCGTAGACGCGGCTCGATGCAGTCGCAGACGGGGGTTTGCGGAAGACGTAATCGATAGGGATAAACGGTGCAAGACGTGCGCGACGATACGCACCACAAGTAACGAGATAGCTGAAGAAGTAGCCATAGCGCTCGCAGTAGCACAGACAAACGCAACCGTGATAGTCAACGACCCTCAGACGGCAATAAGAAACCTTGCCAACGGCCGAATCTCCCCGGAGGCACTACGAATTCTTCTTGCAGGAGACCAAAATTACAAAAGAAAGATATACATCACCTGGACACCCGCTCACACCCTCGCGGAGGACGGCAACAACGAGGCGGCACACGACGCGGCTAGAGGGCTTACGGACCGAGCCGCAGTCGCAAGTGATGCCCCGACGCCCTCCGGACGTGACGGTGCGGTAAATGAGTGGGAGTGCGAGGACAGAATGACAACATATAATGACATTACGAAACATTATAGGTTACAGAGGCGCATATTCCCGCGACCTCACGCAAAATTGACAAAAAAGCAGTCTGTCGTATGGCGGCAGTTACAAACTAGGACCTATACAAATCCTGCGCTCTCGCACATCATATATCGGGATGTATATCCTACGGACAAATGCAAAACATGTGGATCCAGAGCCACTCTGGAGCATATATTATGGGAATGCCGAGGGATAAATAACAATAAAGAAAACGCGGCCTCTAGCAGCAGCCTTCGCACGCGCTGGGAAGCCGCGCTGCTTTGCCCCGCCCTCGAAGATCAACTATGGGCCGTCCAGCGGGGCGAGGATGCCGCCAGGACCCAAGAACTCCTGGCCGTCGCCTAGGCGGGGCCTTTGGCCCTCCCCACCAACTCGCAGGGCACTCAATAAAGCTCTTTCCTCCTCCTCGCAAATAAACCCATGCTGTCCGGCAGGTGCGAGCAGCCAGTGCCTGAGCCATCGGCGGCAGCCATTTTTATTCCTTTCGGAACGGGCAGCCTGCGGCTATTCAGAAGAAAATTCAGTTTTGTTCGGAATATTAATGCATCTTTAACGCGTACACGTCACTTTGACGCGTGAGTTTTTGTGGTTTTGTGACGTCGCGTGACAGGCAGGTGAAGTGGGCGCAGCCCGAAAACTTTTGACCAATAGCCGAGGGCTAATGGGGAAAAGACCTCGAATCAGAAATAACTGTTTTGTTTTGTTCGGTGAAACCATGCATCATCAGTGAGTGCACGTCACATTAGATGGAAAGCTATTGCGGTTTTCATGACGTCGCGTGACAGACAGGTGAAGTAGGGGTGGTCCAAAAAAGATTCCACCAACCGCGCAGGGCTGATTGCAGAATTGGGGGAAAAGTTTGGAATAGTTTTACGTTGTAGCGCCCCAAGACTCAGCCGCAGTGTTAGTTTCGCAGACGCGCCTCGCACAGACATTGCAGATGCACAATCGCCCCGCAAAGTAAACTTATACATGTGTCAGACAGAAAATCTTGTTTCCCGTATTCAATAGGATGCTTGGAAGTGCCACAACACTGATTTTCTTTAGCGATTGTTATTTTAACTTCGAAAAAGTCCTAAATGAACCACCGATCCGGACGCTGAATGGGCTGTTACTGCCAGTTTTGAAAGGCTTTTCTTGTTCTTCACGCAAGGGATATGCAATATTTTCATCGTTCAACGTTCCGTTTCAATCGACACGCCTGTCTAATCGCATATCTTCGCCAGAGAAGCGTAGGCTAGTGCTGGCAGCCTTTGGCGACAGCACATACACGTATGTTTATAACGCGACACATAGGCGCTCATCACTTCTTTTGGTGACACTGTAGACATGAAAAAAAAATGGTTTATTTACGAACACCCTTGCGAAAGCTGAAATATAGAGTTATTCACCTTTCTTATACTTGTTGATTCCGAAGCCCAGACGGGCCGACAGCGCGTAGATCGACTGGGTGGGTTCGCTAGGCGGGGAACAATCTTGGCGCGGGTACCGGGTGATTACTAAAATGCGTGTATTTGAGCCTCAGAGCCTTTTATCTATTATTTTTTAGTGCATTGGGGAAAGTGCAAACGCGCGAATCGCCTCAGTTTAGTTTTCGGTGGGATAATATCAGTCAGCGGCAGGCTTCCTGTGAGACCGTTCGAACGCACCTGAACGACTTCCGTGTTTCGTGTCGACACCGCAACATTGCTACCACAGCGTCAACTCGCAGTCATCGGTTGCGTACAAACTACTAAAAAACAAGGCGTCATCTGCGTTTGCGTGATTTTGTCAAGGATATAGCTATCCGCCCAGTCAAAGGGGAAATACGAAAAACGAAAGGGATTGTAAGTGTCACATAATAATGTCTTGGGGTTTGAAGAGGTGTAATGACAAGAAGAAACATTTTTAAAAACACTTTTTCTTTCGTTTCTTTTTTCTGGGCTTACAAAGAGCAGAGAAGGAACGTATCAAAATTTGCCCGTTCGAATGAAGCGTATTGGTGTAAATCTTGCAAACTTAACGATACTCTCCCTTACTAAGCATGAACATTCAAATGGTCTCAACCTTAGCTTGCTCTTAAAGTTTCTTGACGGAATAACGGCGCTCCAAACAGGACAACCGGACGTGACAGTGACTACGAATGAGTTCCTTAATTTGGCAACCACAAGTATATCCGCTTGATCAACGTAATATAATAAAGGCGCTAAAAATCTATGTACAAGCGCGCGTTCGTCTATAAAGGTAAAAAACGAGCATGAGCGTCCAATCACAAATTAAAGGAGATGGCCAATTCTTTCTTTTTTTTTTGCCAGTCTGAGCAAATAATCACTCGTTGACACATGAAGGCCCCTTGCAATACATAGTACACTCCTCCTACATTTCACGACCAGACGTCCCTCGAATGCAGTGGTTTTACTGAAGGTCGAATCGTGCATGTATTCTTTGTTCACTCACGTTATTTTTGGCGCACGGGCATAGCTTCAAGCTTTCGTCGGCCCCAGGTTGCCCTGCGGTTCAAATAGCACTTGCATGGCGCACACGGATGTCAAAACACTCCGCTCATAAAACTCATGAAAGTCCGGCCTCAGTTGTACATCAGTTAACTCACAATAATATTACCTCACAATAATTAGAATTACCTCGCAATAACTTAGAAGCTTTGAGTGGAACCTATGTATATTCTGCGTCTGTTATAAAAAAAAAGTTGTCCCTTGCTACGAATCTTAAAAGAGCTCATATGGCCACAATACGCCACTAATAAAGGGAAAATGAGGCATCCGCCCAAACGTAGGTAAGTGCTACAAAAGAAGCCCATACTGGTTCCTTGAAATAAAAGTCTCGCAGTTGAAGAAAAATACTTCCTGATCCGGGACTCGAGCCCGGGACTACCGCTTTTCCGGGGCGGCCGCCTCACCATCTGAGCTAACCAGTCGGCTAGCAGATGGCAGGGAGAAGTCAAATTTATCAATTTTTTGGATTGAATAACTTTAATGAAAGGTCCTGCGAGCTACGGGACGCAAGGTCCCATAGAGCGGGCTACTCCCACGTTGGGACCGGGAGTTGTAAATTCCTGGCCGTATCGTGGGCTCGCTGGACGGCCCAGAGCTGCTCCGCCAAGTCCGTGCTACGTAATGCTTCTTGTAGCCTGGCGGAGTCTTGATCCTTGTTTGCGTGGGTCCGACCACACTGCCAGAGCAAGTGATGTACGTCTAGTGTGCTGTGGCAATTTTCGCAATATGATGTTTTGTATAGGTCAGTCATGTAGTGATGTAGTCTGTTCTGCGCGGGGTACGTGTTTGTTTGAAGCATTCTGAACGTGAGGGCTTGAGGCCTGGTGAGCTTATTGTGAGGTGTGCTGTATATTCTGCGGTCTAGATAAAAGTGCTTTGTTATCTCGTTATATGTGGAGGGAGGGTCACGATTCTCCCTGGGATGGTCACGACCAAAATAGGTGGCGTCGCGCAGGGTTAGGTCTCGCGCGCTCCTGTGAGCCATCTCATTGAGATTGCGAGGGGCGTCCTTGATATCTCCGAGGTGTGCCGGGAACCAGCAGATGGTGTGATGCTGCAGCGTTGCGGATCTATTAATTATTTGTAGAGCTTGGCTCGCAATTGCTCCTTTCTGAAAGGCTTTGACGTCCGAGCGTGAATCGCTGTAGACGTGGATGGTGGTCGGGTCTGTGAGCGCGAGTGCGATGGCGACCTGTTCTGCTACTTCGGACTTGTGGGTCTTTACTGTGAGAGCGTTTGTGACTTGACCCTGCTTATTGATCGTTGTGGCAACGAAAGCCTTCCTGGTAGGGCACTGTGCCGCGTCTACGAAACAGGCTAAGATCTTCTTATCACGTATTTCGCGCAGGATGAACGATCCGCGTGCCAGCCTTCTGGGTTGATGGTGCGCGGGATTCATGTTCCGCGGGAGTGGGCGAACCGTGTAGGAGTTGCGCGTGTCCGTCGGAACGCTTTGATATAGATTCTCCATTACTGTGGTGTCATGACCTAGTTTGGCTAGGATTTCTCTACCTGGGTTGGTTCCAGAGAGTCTCGTCCATTGAGCCCGTTCTTGAGCTTCGGCGATTTCTTCAAGTGTATTGTGCACCCCCAGTTGCAGCAGGAGCTCTGTCTCGGTGTTCTTGGGGATTCCCAGCGCTAGTTTGACTAGTTTCCTCAGTTGTACATTGAGTTTGTCCTTCTCTGCTACCTTCCATTTGTGCATGGCCGCCTCGTAGGTGAAGTGGCATAGCACAAAGGCGTGTGTTAGCTTGAGGAGATTGCCGTGTTGTCTGTTTGCTACACGTCGTATGAGATTCAAGGCATTATTAGACTTTGTCACGATCTTCTCCACTGTTTGCAGCGTTAGAGCCGTTCCTCTCAATGAGCATTCCAAGGACTCTGATTTTGCTGACGTGTGGAATGGTTCCTCCGTCTTTTGTTCTGAGAGTAATGGAGTGTGTGTCTCTGATTTCGTTCTTTGGCTTGGGACCGCTTCTGGATGGTTTGTAGACGAGGAGCTCCGACTTCGCAGGCGAACATCGCAGGCCGGTGGGAGCGAGGTATTCCTCGATCGCGTCGATCGCTTCCTGCATAGCGCTTTCAATTGATCCCAGGCTACCTCCGGGGACCCAAAGCGTTACGTCATCTGCGTATATCGTGTATTTGACCTTCTCGATTCGATCCAGTTTCTTGCCTAGGCCGGCTAGCGCAAGGTTAAAAAGCGTCGGAGAGATGACAGAACCTTGCGGTGTGCCCTTGCCGCCGAGTTTGTATTTCTGGGACTTGATTTCCCCTAGACAGAGGGCGGCCGTTCTGTCGCTCAGGAATGATTTTGTATAAGCGTAGAGTCTCATGCCGAGGTCGAGGTTGGAGATCGTGTCGAGTATGTAGTCATGTGATAAGTTATCGAATGCCTTTTCGAGGTCTAGCCCTAGGATTACTCTCGCGTCTCTCGTGTCTGCGTCAATGATGTCATGCTTGAGGAGCTTCATGGCGTCTTGGGTGGATATCCCGGGTCTAAAGCCGATCATTGCTGCGGGGTAGACATCTTTTTCTTCGAGATGCCTCGAGAGCCTGTTTAGGACCGCGTGCTCGGCTACCTTGCCGACGCAAGACGTCAGCGAGATAGGTCTGAGGTTATTGATGTTGGGCGCCTTGCCAGGCTTTGGGATGAGCACGATGAGGTCCATTTTCCAGTCTTCGGGTAGTGCTCCATTCCTCCAGATTTTGTTGATTTCCTCTGTGAGGGTTTCGATTGAGGTTTCGTCGAGGTTTCTAAGTGCCTTGTTAGTTACGCCGTCCGGCCCCGGCGCTGACTTGCTGTTTAGGTTCTGAAGCGCCGTGCGTATCTCTTCGGTTGAGAAGTCCCGATCTAGCTCTGGGTTGACTTTGCCACGATATGCTTCGGCGGTCGTGCCTCTGGCATTTTTGGCCAGCGGGAGGTACTTGTCGGTGAGACGGTCAATGAGCTCATTTTCCGTGGTAATTTTGAGTTCCTCGTGCATGATCCTGTTCAGCGTACGACCTTCGTCCGCTTTGGTTCTGGTTCTGTCTAAAAGATGTTTGAGCAGGTGCCACGTCGTCCCGCTGTTGATGCGGTCGTCCGCGGCGTCGCACACCTCATTCCATTGCTGGTTAGATAGTTGCGCGCAATAATCTGCAATCAGCTGGTTGACGGAAGAAATTGTTTTTCCTCAGCCGTCGATTGTGTCTTTGTTCTTTCCATCTCCTGGTGAGCGATTGTTTGGCTTCGAGCATATGAGCCAATCGGCTGTCCATGCTTTGAACGGGGACATCTGTCTCTATTTCCTTCGTGGCCGCCTTAATGTCGGCCTTTAGTTGCGACGTCCATTGTTCAATGAATTCTTTGCTTGTTCGGCGTTCGTGTCTGAACTCGCGGAACTTGTCCCAGTCGACGTACGTCCGGATGGGGTGTCAATCGCTGTCTCAACGATGTGATGATCGCTGCCCAGATCCTCGAAGAGGTTGTTCCATTGATAATCTGGAACGTTGCGGACGAAAGTGAGATCTGGCGTTGTGTCGCGATTGACCGAGTTACCCGTTCTTGTGGGGTATTCGGCGTTCATGATGAGCGTTAGGTCAAGTTCATCGGCGTCGTTTAGTAAGTACTTGCCCTTGGCTCTGCTGGCGACGTATCCCCAGGCCATGTTAGGGGCGTTGAAGTCCCCGGCCACGATCATGGGGTTGTCGCCAGCACAGTTGCGGGCGAGCTGGAGAATTTGCCTAAATTTTTGTGCTCTGTGCTTGGGGCTGCTGTAAACGTTTAGGATGAATATGCTCTTGGCGTTCTTGGCTCTAGGGAAGACTTCCGTGAGAATGAATTCGCAATTGCTGCGGTCGTGATTAATTTTGTGTGTCGTGTGGGCTAGCTTGTTGCTGACCAACGTGGCGATACCTCTCAATTTCTTTTGCGGTGTCATTGCGGTCGCGTCATAGCCGGATAGCGAGGGTGTAGCGGCATTTGTCTCTTGTAGGAGAATGACTTGGGGTTTGTCTTTTTTGGCTCGAATGTATTGTTGCAGGGGGGCCTTTTTGCTGACGTAGCCCCTACAATTCCATTGCCAAAGGCGAAACGTTTCAGTTTGCACAGCCATCTTTGTTGTTTGCGTGGGGTGGCCTTTGTGAGGCCACGTTGTTGCTTTGTCTATCGAGCGATAACGCCCGAGTAGACTGTGACGTCACAGACGGGTGGTCTGCCATTTCTAGCGTGTTGAGCCTTGCCCCATGCATGTTGATCGTCTCCATCATGTGATTGATTTGTAACGTTATCCTGTCGTAACCTTCCTTGAGGGTCCGTACAGTCGTCGCAAGTTTGTCTTGCCCTTCCTGCAGTGACGCGATGGTAGTTGTAATCCCGCCGAGCAGTTCCTTGATGTCACTGTCCGTGCTCAATAGATGTGTGTTTGTCATGGCTTTTCTCTTATGCGGATTGCGCGTGGATTCCGCGACCGGTACTTCTAGTACCATCGGTTCTGATGTCGCTTCGGTTTGATTAGAGTCGGACGGTGGTGGCGTTTTGAGTTGTGTGATTTCCTCGACGAGTTGTGTGATTGTTTGCCTTAACTCTTTGTTTTCGTGTTCTAGTCCTTTAATCGTATTTGCTATTTTTACTTGCTCTGGCCGTGCCATCGGACTCACCTGGCTGGCGGCCTGCTGTTGGTGCTGCTGTTCTTGTCGCTCCTGTTGTTGGTGCTGCAACTCGTTGGGCCCACGTCAACCGATGATCACCGCCAACTCGTGGGCTGTGGGCGAATCGTCTCCTTGACGAGGATCTCTGGCTCGGGTTCCTGGAGCGTCCTCGCGATCGTGACGACAGGCGACCGCGGTTCCTCGATCTCGAGCGGCCCCGCTCGCCGGACAAGCGAGCATCTGTGTTGGCGGCCACGTTGTCGTTGATGGTGCTACACTCGGCGTTCTTGAGTGGTGGGAAGTCGTGCTGACTCAGGGCGATTGGTCCTGATCTCGTGGTGCTTTTGTTTACGTTTGCTGCGATTCTTCTTTCAACTCGTCTTCTTCGTACGACGTAGGGGAGTAGGAAGCGGCTCGTGCATTCCTTGCTTGCCGTGACGTGATTTCCCTCGTAGAGCGCACACTTGATCGACGTGCACACATCATCTGCGTTAGGCTTAGCTAGTCCACAGCCTTTGCAAATTGCCTCGTCGGGTGAGGGGCGTACGTCCGCACGATGGGCGAGTCTGCCGCACACATGGCACATTGCGATCTGCTTGCGGTAAAGAGAACACTTGATCAGGGCATTGTCGTATCTGACATAGTTCAGGATTCAAAAGCCGTCGAAGGCGATGATGACCGTGCCAGTTTCCTTGATTCTCATTGCTGCCAGAGTGAGCGGGTTGCGTGGGTTGACGATCTTGCGGTTTATGGAGTCCTGCGTCTCATCTATCGGAACCCCTCTTATAACGCCTTTGCACGTTTCGTGCGGCGCCGTCCTATATGCAGTGGTTTCAAACGTTTGCTCTCCTATGGAAATGCTGCGGATCCTGAGGTATTTTGCAGCATTCGCTTCAGACGGTGTGCTGACCACCATGATGTTCTGCTTCAAATTGGGGCATATCGTGTCCTCGCTTCGCTCGTTAAGTTCGATGCAAGCAGCCATGCAACTTGCTTTGGTGACCGTAAGTTGGCCTACCTTGGCTATGTTGATACCGCCACGTATGCGAATCACGATCTTGATGTCATCTTGGGGCAGCGCGGGCATTCTGCTTGCTTTGATCAAGGAGTTCCTCGCTGTTGAGACGGTTGCGTTCGTATTTACTCCCTTTCGCTGGTGGTTAAAGAGGTTGGGCTCGCTCAACGCAGTCTTGATTACTGACGGGCGCGGCGCCACGATAGTCCACCCAGCGTGTGCGGTGAAGTCTTCCGGGCTCATGTCTTGGCCATTGACTTCGTATGCCATCGCTGTAGGGTCGTTCATGGGTGGAAGGCTCGTTTGTTGTGATCGCTGGAGGCCCCCACCGCCGGGGTGGGCTCGGGGAGGTCTGGGGTCGGCGGCGGCTTGGTTGGAGTCGAGAAGGGCGTTAACGGCGGCGGCCGTGCTCGCTGTTAGGCTTAGAGCCCGAGGTGGCGCGGCGAGAGATGAAATCACTCGTAAAAAAGTACAGAGGTCACGCACTTGCCGAAATGTGGTCTCCTTAGGTAGAAAAGTACTTCAAGAATCCGATTCCGGGTAGAAAAGGCACAAAACTGGGCAAAAGGCACATTTAAATTGGCGAGAAGGCGGGAGCTGGCGCAGACGCGTCCGCAGCAAGCAAGAGTTTGACGTAATAGTTCTGCGGAAACCCGCAAGGCGGAGTGAAGTAATTAATAAAGGGAAAATGAGACACCCGCCCAAACGTAGCTAAGTGCTACCAAGTGTCATCTGCTAAGTGCCATCTGCACACCGCCTGGTTAGCTCAGAAGGTAGAGCGGCTGCCCCAGAAAGGCGGCGGTCCCGGGTTCGAGTCCCGGACTAGAACAAATTTTTCCTCGACTGCGACGGTTTTCTTTCGAGGAAGCCTATGGTTTTCCTTTGTAGCACTTAGCTACGTTTGGCTGGATGTCTCATTTTCCCTTTATTGAGTACTTCTCTCCGCCTTGCGGGTTTCCTCAGAACTATTACGTCGGAATACGTCACTGCACGTGAAATTCAAGGATATGATGCAGAGGCACTTCGGGAGATAATATCAATGGGCAAAAATATGGATAAGGACGTCAATTATGGAGACATTCAGCACATTTATGAGGACCACAGAGAGGCGGTGACACAGAAAGGCGGTGACAACAGAACATGCCTAACTCCGTAGTTATAGCAACATAGAACCCTTTAAAACCCTCTTTTCCCGGAGAAAAATTATAATACCGAGGCTAGCAGCGGTTTCATTAGATCTGATAAGAAAAGAATGAAACAGCTGTCAGGATTTCTTTGAGGAACATAACCGCCACTTAATTCTAATGATCAGCATTGAACAAGATGATCTCTTATATTGATAGCATTGTGCAGCACGAGAAAAAAAACATATCACATTGGGCAGCTTTCTGCCAGAACCAAGCCTGCAGCTACCAAACCAGAAGAAGAAAGAGCAAACCCCCGATCGATGTTCCCACCATATTCTCATTGAGTGTGACCCTCCCTTCTACAAAATACCCACTCAGATCGTGACCAGCCTGCTGGTCCCTTCCACAGAATGAGCTGTCTCTCTTCATGCGATCACCCTACTGTGCAGTTTTCAACAGCAAACCTGCTTGCATGTTATTGCGTCTCATACTTTGTTGAAATATATAAAATAAATCCCTTAACTCCGAGCGGTTTCCCCACATGTACATTGCTTCCAATGTGAAACTTCTCTGTACGTGCACATGCTATCACCACTCTTTACTCGACAAGCCTTGTACTCGAGTACCACCTTTGTCATCGTGACATTGCTGCATAGACGTCGGACACTGTGTAATCTCCTGATTTGCATTGTGGTATTGATAACGTGTGGGTGGTGCATTGTTAAATGTGAACATTGCAGATCATTTAAATTATAACCTATATCGCAAAATTTCTGCAATAAGGCAGAAATAATATAAATTTAGGCTACGCCTCTACGATGGCATCATAAACCTATTTGATTTGATGTTAAGGAAAGTCGGCTTAACATGAGATCTAACGTTTTCTTTATTTTTATTCATTTGTTTTCCTACAACGGCAAGTTTTCTCCCGTTCAGGCATAGCCAGCGCCCCTGAATCTTTTATGCAAAGTTAAGCTATGATACAGTGCCAACAAATCTTTTTGCGCAAAGATGTTTTAACACCAAGTAAAACACGCCTGTATCTGTCATATAATGTGACACGCCTGGTATCTGCCAAAACGCGATCCTTGCTGCGCATCAGCAGCATCGCGCCTTGTGGCCTCGGCGTATTTAAACACCGTTCGAGGAGCTAGAGCTCGACGTTAAACATGGCTTTTTCTTTTCCATGCATGATCTTTGATTGAAAGTACCCATTGTTTCATAAAACGGCACCACATATGTACGAAAAGGGACTGCTGCACTGGAACCAGCAGCGAACGGTATGCTGATGGTTGCATACGTCTATCTTACGTTTGAGTGAGTGTGTTAACTTGTGAACTTTGTTAACTTGTGCTAACATGAATTTTGTTAACCAAAGTAAAGTGATATTTTTCACTTTTCTTTCCCATGTAATAAAAAAAGTTTGATTGTGCAATAACGTTAAAGGATCCCCTTCGGAGCCGGAGTTTTCTTGGCTCCAACTCACGGTAATTTTTTACTCATTTTACTTTTCCAAGGCTTCAAGCATGACGTTACAAGGAGCTGCGAAGTTGCAGAGAGCATTGATGCTACAGACGTATCCTAACTCAAAGCTGATAAATATCTTCAAGCATTCTTACATTGTTCTGCCACGGTGGGGCACGTGAATTACCGCCCCACCCCCCAACTCCTCTCGCCCAGCTCGCTAGTGAGAGGGAACTGTGAGCGCCGTCTTTTCGGCAGGCGGAATAGGGCCATGGGCACAGAGGAGTGCTGCATGTGGACGAGCTCTGACGCCGGTTCCTGGAGCCGCCGGGGCTTACTTGACGCCACCGGCTTAAGCACCCGCCTTTTATCCGCATTTATTTTTTTTAGGCTTACATGCCGTCGCTACTGCATTAATAATAATAATATTAATAAGAATAGGTTTATTTGCATCAAATACACGGATGATGCTGGAGACCAGCGACAAAAAGCTGCCAACATCGACAGCTTGACTAAGCCGTAGACCTCTATTGTGTGCTAGTATTTGTGTACTAGAAGTGAACAGTTACTTATCTCAGCAAAATAGAGTCATACTCTGTCTTCCTGTGCCTCTTACCCAGAAGTATTTGGCTGAGAGCTTAATGCGCAATCTCAAACAGTTTATTTATACACCCTGATTGGAAATGTCCGAAGGCCCTATACACGTCCACAGCGCAGTACTGGAGCCAGTGTTCTCGGTAACAGGCCGCATTTACCACCGATGTGAACAGTGAATGGCATGTATACAATATTTTTAGTGCATTCGCAATGTAACACCGCTCAGGAAAAATTCAAAAACATCCCATGAGCGTAAGTAAAGCCATCATTAAGGATGGGCAGTAGAAGGTGTGTGTTACGCGCGTTCTACGGCATATATTGAGTCAAGGGATGTGATAATGTGGTAAAAAATATTGAAGGCTACAAATCACCCTTTGTAGGCACTTACGTGGCCATAAGTACATCAAGAAAGGAAGTGATCCTAAACACACTCAAGCTAAGTAATAACGTGCATTACAACTACTTCTTGACATAAATGACGGAAACATGACCACAGGATACAGCGATTCTATCCAAAATGTGGAAAACAATTAGACGAAAGTAATAATAGCATTACATATGATGCCTTACGTCAATATATTTGTTTCTTAGTGAAAAGGTTAGACAACACTTTGGTAGGCTACTACGAATATTGCCGACAAAAGGGATGTTGCAGCAGTTCCAATCGGTGTTACACGAATGGTACATTCAAGTTGGTGAGGTACTTGGTGTTTTGCTGGTGGTTAAGTTTGTTTGGTCGCACGTGAAAGGCATCAAATTCATTCCACAAATGAAGAGATGTGGCGACATGACCAAATCTGGTAAGCATTGCTTACCCGCTTTTGTAGAAGTACGGGTAACTCCTGTAGAAGTACGGGCAAACTAGGGATCGAGGACAGCGCCATTCAGCAGCCGCGAATGGGCGGTAAAACTATGCTGCAGTGCCGTTGTTTTGCAGACATCAGGGAGCAGCGTGTACAAGACCAAGCGCCATTCGCAGACATTTTTCATTCAATGTGGAAGAGCAGCTCCCCTAAATATTGACTTTTTTCTACAAACAGCAAACAAAAATAAAAATATATTTCAGGCCTCAAATTACGCGGACAACAATCAGCAATTGGCTCTGTAAGGCGTTCTATTTCACGAATACAAATAAAGCTGGCGGAACATATGTGTACGCATTGTGTCTTTCAGGCACAGGTGCCTGGTGATTTAGCACTTTTGATCACCGGGAGAATAGCGCTATTCGTTTCTGTTGGCACAAATAGAATCTCAGCCTGTAACACTATCTCCCATAGCGCTAGCACTGCCTTCCACGACCTTTTGTATGTGTTAACCATTTAATTACAGGTTCAGTTATATTTTCTTGCCATCGAACATAAACACTCGAGATGTGCTCGCACCGTTGGCGTTGCTCTGCATGCTTGGCTCGCGCAGGCACGGTACGCTCTTTGCCAGCGAGTCCAACCACACATATGGCCTGCGCGCCAAGTGAAATACTTGTCGTCACTTCTCTCATTTGCACCATGAATCACGTGGCTAATTGTGTTTGATAACTTTTTGGACTGTTGTGGGCGGTGTATAAGTTCTCTTGGCTACCGCTTCTAAGGTAAGGCACGTAGTTCCTTGCGTGCTACCGGCTCAACATGTCTTCTATTGACCGGTGCTGCTGAATGACTAGGCCTTGCAAACAGGCAAGTGCTGCAGCCATTACTAAAGCACGACGCACCACGTCACGTTCTCTGGGGTCGAAACATCGTCTCATTCCCGAAGCAGGCCGCCTCGCAGTAGAGTGCGCCCATGCGACGCTGAGCTGAGCCGAGTGCCCTGCCAGGGTCATTACGATGTGAGGTTCGATTCTTATAGCATATAACACAGTCCAGGGATCCCGCATCTGACCTCTGCGACGATACCAAACGACGCTTCAGTACGTAGAATACCAGTAAGTGAAATGGTGCCTGGTGCAACATCACGTTCCGTGTTGAAAGGATTGTGCCGGATGCCATACTTAAATGGCGAGTTCTGGATGCAGCTGCTCGCAACCTTGAGAGCTTCCTTTTATTTTTGCTCCACGTTGCCTTCGTAGCGACTGCTTTTCTTCGCCATCGGAAGAGTGGCTTCCAAACCCATTTCTGAAGCTGTCGAAACGCTACACTATCGTACAAATTTGTGAAGTGTGATCCAGCTTCTACATGTCCACTTTGTCCATCATGTTATCCGGCCAGCTAAGGACGCCTGCATCAATACATAAAAGTTTCAAGACTTTGCTCTGCACAAACCGAAAAAATAAACAGTCCCAGTAAGGTAGCATTCTTCTCGATCACTTGATAACCTCAAGACACTTTGGAAGGTACACACTCGGGAAGACGCCGTCCTTTCGTTCGAGGCGTATTTAGCCTTCGGCGAAGATTACGGGCGCTACGCCGTCTGCGGCGTAGACTGTGGACTTAGATAGCCTATATTGCGAAGCTCAGAAGCTGCGCTATCAACTATTACGCAATACACATAAAGAGATTGCTGCTCATTACCATGGTCGTGCCCACATGTGCCTCCTCATTTAACAGGGTCCGCACTCTTCAATAGGACGTCTGTTTTAGTACGACTGTGTGCTGCGTTCTAAGCCATTCAAGCCCTCTGTCGTATACTGCTACTGATACTACAGGCAAGGGCACATGAAATTCTCGTGCCCCTGCCAGTCCAAAGGTGACACCGTGGAAGCTACACATCATCGTCGTTGCAATGTGGCATTTGTCAAGCCAACAACCAGGACAATATTTAACCTTTGAGCCCTTCCAGAAGTAGCGCCACTGAGAAATCTTGCAGGCGTCTTGATTGGCAATCAGCAGAGCCTCCTCTGTTTCGAGCATTCAAAATTGCCTGCTTCCAATGGCCATGCTGTTGTAGCATCGCTGCATGAGGGGCACCTGCATCCGACAGTCATATACTCCAATTCAGATGCACCCACGTACATTGCCTCCAATAAAGCCGTTAATTGGAGTCCTCGGCACTTCGCCATCACTGTTACAGGACGTCTCGACTGCATGACCGCTTGATGAAAACTTGCAGGCGGTGCATTTTTATCCAGCAGTGGTGCCTGTACTATCCCATGGATCTGAGATTGTTCTCCGTCTTGCCAATCCTCTCTATAACCCCCAGTGCCTACAAGAACGCCATGGGCAGATTCCCCACCGACGTGAAAATTCGGAACCACAACCGTCGCCAATGTTTCCGACCCGACCCATCTGCAAAACCATACACATGCACTGACTGCGTTGTTACTTCAGGGCACCCTTACGCTTTGCTGTAAAGCAGCTGCAGCAGCTCCAGTCAGCCATAGTAGCGAACGCACGGTTATAATAGCCTGCCGTCTACAATATCATCGGAAAATACTGCAGTGGATCGGTCTGAGAATCGCGAGGAGGTCAGAGGGCTTCGTTAACATCTTTGATGTGAAAAGCTAAATGTTTTGGCTTTGCTGCTTCAAGAAACTAGTGCCCTGCCAACCATGTTGTGGTTTGCCCAGTATTTCTTTCCGTTCAATCTGAACCGTAGAAGCTCGACAACGAACACACCAGCTACAAAGGTCGCTGCCTACGTCTGCTTCACTTTTCCTCAGTCTTGTATCGGGTTTCCTTGGTGAAACACTGTGGCGGGACGTCGAGGTAGTATTAGTTCACCTCTCACACTCAGACGTTATCAGCGCGTAGTGTTACGTTTTACCCTACAGCGGTAGCGCGGTAGATAATGGATATGTGCAAAAAAGTCAGCATAGAGAACTGTGATAGAGACCACCAGCAGGAAAATGTGGTGTCCGACCATGTAAAATAAAATTCGTTGACTCCAAGGTATGGGTGGTATACAGTGTTCCCCTGTCTTGTGAAGCACTCTGCATTGCACAGACGGCGAGGTACCTCAATAAAATGCTCCAATAGCAAAAAAACTTGTGCAGTAGAGTGGTAATAGAGAGGAACCTTGCTCTCCACTACTCTAGGTGCAAATGTACCTCATATTTCAGAGACAAAACAGTTTTAGCAAACACCCGCCATGGTTGCTCAGTGGCTATGGTGTTAGGCTGCTGAGCACGAGGTCGCGGGATCGAATCCCGGCCACGGCGGCCGCATTTCGATGGGGGCGAAATGCGAAAACACCCGTGTACTTAGATTTAGGTGCACGTTAAAGAACCCCAGGTGGTCGAAATTTCCGGAGTCCTCCACTACGGCGTGCCTCATAATCAGAAAGTGGTTTTGGCACGTAAAACCCCATAATTTAATTTAGTTTTAGCAAACAGCAAAAACACGCTTAGGACAGTTATACAGGGTTATACACGTAACTTGAGCTAAACATTAAAAATATGCAAATGCCAAGTAGCCGGACAGAACCAAAGTAATGTTTTTTGCCGTCACTTGGAGATCCTCAGATTATTGTTTCACTTCCTCCTAACTACATTTGTCTTAATTATTTAATTAACTTCTCAAATATTATAATAGGATGAAAAGTGTCAATGAGAAAATTGTAGAGCGACATAAAAAACTCCCGATACAGCTTTCTGTTGTTCAATACGTGCTACGTAAAAGTGTTTTTCCCAGCGTAAAAGAAGTCTGCAAATGAACGCAGCCTTTTCTAGGCCAAGGAGCGCCCACAGAAAGAACTGCGTCTGAACGAAAGCTTCGCGAATGTACGTCTCAACGCCCACGTGGTGGTCAGTTGCGGATCGGCTTTCTCTAAATCCGCATTGATAAAGGTCAAGCAAGTTGTTTTATTTGAGGAAATGTAGTAGCCGGTGATGGATCTTTTTTCTTCAAATAACATACAGGGGCAGCTTCTTAGCGCATAGGCCGATAACTTTCCACGAAGGATGGATCCTTGCCCTGGTTCAAGATAGCGACTACAAAACCCTCTTTTCATACTAACGGAATATGTCGCCCACACTGCCTTGAAAAGAGACAACATAGCTATTTGTGTGTCAGGGTGACGATGTTTGATCCTCACTTACATAATCCGATCAGTTCCCGGAGCAGACTTCTCGCAGGTATTCAAAGCAGCTCTGAGCTCGCCTAAACCAAAAGCAAGGTTGTATTGTTCCCTTCCACTGGAATTGCGATTCAATGCCTTGCTTTCTGCATTATTCTCTTGTTTCAAGGAAACTCCGAAATAATTTTCGGAAGCAGAAAGACGCTCTAAATGCTTTCAAACGGAATTGAACTGGTCTCGCCTTGATTGTCAACGACGGGCAAACCCTGAGAACACTATTCCAAACGCTTCTTTCTTTCCTATGTGAATAAATTCCCGAGATGTACTTTCTCCAGCTCTCGCGTTTAGCAATCCGTCATGTTCGCCTGCCTTGTTGTTTGTTGTGTTCAAAACTTGTCAGCTTCTTTGTCGTAGGAGAGTCCCGTAGAAGGCACAACGCCTTGTTCTGCGGCCTTCACCTTCGTGCTTCCTTGCATTCCTCATTCAACCAGGAAAAGCATCGTTCACAGGCCGAACCTCTAGTCTGAGAGGTACATATTGATGCGGCATCAATTAAAAACACTCAGAAGTATCCCGCTGCATCACCAATACTGCGAGTACGAACATCATGCCAGGTCAACTGCGTAAGTTGGCGAAACCACGTCCAGTCTCCTGAATCGACTTCCCATCTAGGGACTTGTGGGCAGCATTCATCTTATTTTGTTAGCTTTATAATAAGCAGAAAGCGATCACTTGTGTAATTGTTCTTGATGACGTTCCACTCGAGGTATGGCATGAGGGTACCTGATGTTATGCTTATATGTATCGACGAGAATGTTCCATGCGCAACTCTATAGAACGTTGGTTCTTTGTTATTAAGGAGGAATGCACCTGCAGAAAAAAGGAAGTTCACTATTAGGCGACCCCTCGCATCACAACGTGATTCTCCCCATAGGGAGCTATGCACACTTATATCTCCTAGGAGGATACAGAGTTCCGGAAGCTCATTAATAAGGCTCTGAAATTCTGTTTTGTGCAGTTAGTTACAGGGAGGGATGTAGATGGAAGCGATTGTGGCTAGCTTGCTCAGCAGCCGCGCTCAGATAGCAGCTGCTTCAAGGGACGTACTCCGGGAGCTGCAATTGTTGACAGGCAGCATCTTTTTCTACAATTATAGCTACACCGCCCAACGAAGTGAAAGCATTGTCGCGGTGTTTCCGGAAAATGGCATACTGCCTGAGAAAGTTTGTCTTTGTGAATTTAGGGTGTGTTTCCTGGACACAAAGCACTTGTTGGAAATAGTTTGTTCCGAAGTTCTTTCATTTCATGTAGATTCTGTAAAAGTCCCCTAACACTCTACTGCCATACTTGTGTGCTCATATTGCAGAAGAGGCGCGTGCTGTGTGTCTAATATAGGAAGTGAAACTTAACTTACGGGGCCCCTCACAGGCTCTGTGATGCGGGCGTGCTCTTTTCTGGAGCGGTCGAGAGATTATCGGCGCTCTTCGGGCACCCGTGGCTATCGGCTATCGGTCAAATGGCGCCACGGGTGCCCGAAGAGCGCCGATAGTCGTGTCCATCGCCTCTTGCGGGACGCGGGACGCCTGCTTTTGTGAGCGGCTTGATTGACGAGAGGGCCTCTTATGCGAGCAGGACCTTGAGGCCACCAGCCCCCAGGTCGGTGGCCCCTTCAGCGACGGCGCTTCAGCGATGGCTGCGGCCGCCAAGAGTGCGGTAGGCGTCGCCGTCGGCTCACTGGGTGTGGCCCGGGTAGCCGCCGAAAGCCGTTGTGGCGCTGCCTCCTCACGCACCACTTCGGCAAAGCTCTTTTTGGGCAGGTGTAATACCCGCCTGCATGCCTCCTTGAATGAGATCTTTTCTGTTACTTTGCTTGCAACAATTTCTTTTTAGAGCGCAGCTCTTTGGCGTCCGTTCCTGGGTTTCGCGTCGTCGTCGGCGTTGTCGTCGGCCTCGTAACCAGCTCCGCCCCCCTTTCATCCCCCCAGCGCTAGCAGCGACCGACTGATACCGCTGGATGCCGCTGACGCCGCTAGAGAGTCAAGATAACGTGACTGCATAGAACACCGTCGCCGCCATGCAGAAAGAGGAGGAAAGGGTCCCCCCCTCCTGTTCTTGTGTGGCGGATAGGGTGCTCTTCAGTTGCCAACGCGCCGGTTATTTCACGTAGGCCCCGGCACGTCGACGAATACGTGACCACCTTCCCACGGCTAGACCTGGTTCTTAGCGCTGCGGAAGCGAGGGTATCATATTGTTTGTGTCGGCATCGGCGGCGTTGTCCCTGAAACCAACTCCGCAGCTGGGGTTGATTCACTATCGGCGTCAGCGGCATCAGTCAGTCGCTGCTATCTCTTCCCTCCTCCCTTTATCGTGTTGTCCGCTTGCTGCGCGCGCTTCTGCCCCCATCGTTTGCCGCTGGGTGTACACGCCGCCCCCCTCCCCCCTCTTCCTGCGAGTCTCCGGTTGTCAAAGCGCCGGCTCGAACTTAATTCCTTTCTTCGCTCCTCCTCCAATGCAACCCCTGTGCGGTGGCAATCAGAGAGCCAGATCGGTGGCGGCGGATCTGTATATGTGCACCGCCCGAGCCGAAATTGCCGCTGCCGTTCGCCCTGTGCGGTGGCAATTAGAGAGCCAGATCGGTGGCGGCGGATCTGTATATGTGCACCGCCCGAGCCGAAATTGCCGCTGCCGTTCGCCACTGCGAAATTATCTGCCAGTTCTTTCTGAGCCATGAGCGAGACGACCGATGGAAGTCCTCCGTCTGCTGCTGCTGCTGCTGCTGCTAAACGAGCTGCCAGAGCAGAGGCCCAGCGCCGTCGCCGTCAGAATCCAGAGGTGCGTGCCGCCGAAGCAGAAGCTTACCGTCGCCGCCGTCGAGATGATCCAGGAGTACGGGAAATATAAAAAAAAATTCTGTGATAGCGCATACATGTGTTGCTCGATTTCTTTGCCTCAATCTATCGAAAAGGTGAAACAGCTTATTTGCTGCGCTCAAATTTCGCATTAGGAAGTAACGTAATCGTCGGTAATTTTTTTCTTCCACGATAGTCACGACCTCGAGTATGCGGCATGCTCGCCATCGCAGTTCACACATGATTTACTGCAGGTTTCGCGGGAATATTCGTTGTTACTGCACTTGGCGCAAGGCAGGTTGCCTCGACAGTTCTGTGAACTGTGGCTGAACCTTTGCAACTTGAAGTATTCGAGAAGACTGGGCACGTATGGCCGAACACGAAGTCTGGTATAGCCGGCCTCGATCGACTGGCCACTTTTTAAGAATAAATGCGAAATTTGATAAATACTTATGCGCCCAGTATCGCTGTGAAGGAGCGGTCATCTTAATCTTGGCTCAACAGCACTCTTAAACGCCTGAACGACAAGAGAAAGAAACTTTTTTACTATGCTAAACTTTCCAAAACCTCGTATGTGTGGGAAAAATATTTTACAGTCGAAAAACAATTTGAGTCCCTTAGTACGAAATTTAAGCGGTCTTATTTTATTCTACATTACCTCCTATGCTCAACAGTAAACCCACACAATTTTGAAAAGTATTTGATCTCAGCCCTAATCAAACTTTCACTTTAGTAAATGGCTTAGACACTCCGATTGCCGACAGTCGTGTTGCAGAAGCTCTAAATGCAGTATTCTCTTCCGTATTCACCAAGGAACCCTACGGCGAACACCCTAACATTCCATTTTTTGATCATCCACTATGCCCTTGCTTACTTTTGAATCCAACTCCTTGCACCACCGAAAACAACCTGCGCGAGATATAACGTTCTCGTCAGAGGCGCAACCAGGGGCTGCACAGTGGCAATTCTCCCCTTTCCCCCTCCCCAGAAATTTTGGTCTACCTAGCGCCGCCCCCTCCGCCCATCCCAAGTCAATTGCATGCTCCCTTCCCCGAAAATAACTTCTTGGCTGCGCCATGGATCTTCACCAAATGCACGGGTCAAATTGGCATGAGTTTTTGCGGCCGTTTCGTTAGGCGGTACACAGAACTTGATCGCGTAGCGCTGTTCCCCGAGATCGCCATGGTTCACAACCAGCACCCTTGGAGGCGATGTAACAGTATCTCATGTTTTAATTAACATCGCTACCGCCACATGAAAGTGAGGGTAATGCGATGTCTGGTGTTGTTGGCAAAGGACGATCCACGTGAAAATAGGCTACCGAAAAGCCGGCTATCCGATTCATCAAAAATAGTTTCTAGCCATTAAGAAACGAATGAAATAAGCAAAATAAAAATAAAACCGAGACAAAGAACGCAAGGAAGCAAGAATAGTGCATAATAGAGTGTCACTTTATTAGGGCGTAGCCTGCTAAATAATATAAATCGCGTTGTATCGGCGACAATACGAGCGTCCCTCTCCGCGAGCGTTACAAAAACTCTTATGACCGATCCCACAGCACCGACCCACACGGGCATATCAATGGCACTGGACACGATGCCGGACCTGAAGGCAGTCCGAAACATCCCTCAAGCAACGTGGCGCAATGCGTTTTAAGGTCTCGGTAGTGACCACATGGTTATATAAACACGAATTCCTCAGGCGGGTACACACCCTCCTCCTAAGCTATTCAACTGGATGGACTGGGACAAGTTCCGAAAGCAGCGAGTTGAACAGAGAGGCGAGGAGACCATCGATGACATCGAGGCATGGATGGAGACGCTCAATGACGACATGAGCAAGGCGATACAGACGGTCGCAGCCGAAGTCCTGGTTGACAAGATCGACAGCCGACTAGACCACCTCTGGAAAGCCAAGATACTACATGCAAGATGGAAGAAGCAAAGGCACAACCGAAAGCTTCGTAAGAAGATCGCACACATCAATAGCCAGCTAGAAGAACATTGCCGGACCTTAAGCCGCCAACAGTGGTATGACATCTGCAACGCAGTCGGTGGGCAGCTCCACAATGAAAGCATTGGCGTCTCCTTCGTCACCTCTTGGGGGAAACGCAGAGCAAGTGTGCTCATCGAGCAAGTCTGCAGCGCCTTTTGCACAAACAATGGGCTACCACGAGTGATCAACAGCTCGTGACACGCCTGCAAGGCAACCCTCAAGCATCCCTCAACGACCCGATGTTCAACACGGAGATTACACTGGAGAGACAAATGCGACACTCGATGAAGAATTTCACGAGTGAGAGATCCGCACAGCTCTCTACGACCTTAATAGCAAATCAGCACCTAGTCCCGACAAGGTTATGAACGCGACTCCACGAGACCTCGATGATGCCTCGATAACCGCTCTTACGGCATACATCAACAAATTCTGGCGAGCAGGTCGCATGACAGAGGCGTGGAAACGCTCTAAGGCAGTCCTGATACCGAAGCCAGGCAAGCCGGCGACCCTCGATTACTTGCTGCCCATTTCCCTCACATCCTGTGTTGGCAAGGTAATGGAGCACGCGTTCCTCTCCAGTATCAACTACCACCTCGAGGACACTGGAGCCTACCCACCCACTATGGTGGGTTTCCGGTCACACCTCTCCACTCAAGACGTCATGCTCCAGCTCTACCACCAGATTATCAACGACCCAACTAGCGGCAACCGGACCATCCTCGGCCCAGATCTGGAAAAGGCATTCGACAATGTAGCACATGCAGCAACCCTGAACCGAATAAACTAGCTCAACACGGGCTAGCGAAGCTACAACTACATCAGAGACTTCCTGTCGCACTGCACAGTCACCCTCGCGGTCGACAACATCACATCCGACGAACATGCACTAGGAAGCACCGACACTCCTCAGGGGTCGGTCATATCCCCGCTCCCCTTCAACCTCGTGATGCTGGGTCTCTCGGTCTACCTCGACGAGATTGACGGCCTTCATAACGCCTTGTATGCTGATGACATCGCCCTGGGGGTCTACAAGGGCAGTGATGGTCAGATATAATGCACCTTACAAGCAGCGGTCCCTGCAGTCTAATCCTACCTCCAAGACACAGGTCTCCCACTATCTCCACTCAAATCGGAGCTGCTCCTCTATTACCTGCGCCGCCGGCCAAAGCCTGCATGCGAATCGCGCCAATGTGACGAAATAATCCTCTATACGCGAGACAGCTGCTGTATTCCCCGAGTCCCGAAGATACGCATCCTCGGCATGCATAAAGCAGCCAACGGATCGAACATAGAAGCTATCCGCAAGGTCGAAGGCAAGGTTACAGCGGCTACCCGTCTGATCAAACGCATTACAAACAAGCACACGGGTATGAAGGAGGACACATTACTTATGCTACTGACTTATACAACTGGAATGTCACCGAAAGGGAGAAAATCGACACCCTTATACGCAAGACTTACAAGATCGCCCTTGGTCTACCGGAGTCCACAAGCACTGCTCCTCTGCTACAGCTGAGGGTATACAACACGCTTCAGGGAATCGTGGATGCGAAAAGAACCTCGCAACTCGAACGCATGTCGCTGACAGCCACGGGCCGGTACATCCTGCAAACTCGGCTTCAATTACCACGTCCAACACGGTCAGAAACAGCTCATTCGACCAGACCTCAGCGACACGCTGATTGTCGCCCCTATCCCTCGAAACATGCACCCCGAATAGAATGGGGGCCGACACCAGCCTCGTGCCAAGGCACTGCTGCGTTCCTTTGGTCGGAAGAGGACTACGCGCTTCATAGACGCGGCAGAATACACAGGAGAACACCGGTTCACGGCGGTAGTCGTAGACGTTAACTCCCGGCTTACGCACGCGTGTAGTGTCACAACGCAATACCGAGAAACAGCGGAAGAGGTAGCGATTGCGCTTGCGCCTACCGACCCCCTCTGCGAGGTAGCTCTTAGCGACTTAGAATCCGTAGTTCGTAACTACGCGCGGGGGTGCATTTTCACCGAAGCTCTCCATATCCTAAGGAAAGCTGGTCGACCGCACTTCGATAGCAGCGCGATCATGTGGTTCCCAGCGCACGTCGCCACCCCCACCAACGAAGCCCCCCTAACGAGGTGGCACAGCGCCCTGCGTGAGAACTGACCCGCCGTGCTGAATCGGAGACCGCCTCTTCGCGTTCGGAACTCCTCATTCGAAACTCGGGTGAACGCTTGGTCAGATACACTGACATCACCAAGCGCTATTAGCTTGCCAGGCGGATATTGCCCCCACCTAACGCCAAACTGAAACGTCGCCAGGCAGTTGTCTGGCGACAACTGCACACACAAACCTTCCACAGTGCGGTGCGGTTGCGGCACATTTTCCCCGCGCAATACCCGAGTGCTCTTTGCAAGTTATGTCAGGCAAGTAGAGCGACGCTCTCACACATATTGTGGGAGTGTCGCGTTACGTCAGCTGCAATTGCAGCAGCTCCGGAGGCTCTTGCGTCGAAGTGGGCCGCCGCCCGGCGCAGCTCCAACCTCAACAGGCAAGGGTGGGCAGTCCCGCAGGCCTGAGAGGCGGTGACGAGGCAAGGCCTCGAAGTCGCCTCATGGGAGACCTGATCCCGAGTCGTTAAACTTTGCCGGATTTAAAATAAAGTTGTTTCCATCCATTCGTTACAAGAACAGCCTCCATAGTTGAGCCACGGCATAAAAATCAAAAGGCCACGTGAAGAAAAAAGCATTTACAAGTAGTACGAATTCAGGTAAACGTGTACAGACTCAGATAGTGAGCACATTCACAATGAATTGTATTTTAAGGAGACTGCACAAAGTCGCGATCTGCTGGAAATTACGAACATCTGTGTCAGCATGTCTTTATTTTTCTGTGCACGACCGGAGTCCAAGGGCCCACTCCACAGAAGAAGTACGCCTGTCGAGCCGATCGGTGAAAATTAATGAAGTCACAATGTTTACAAAAAGTGCCACGACATGTTCAATGAGCGCACATCAGATTACCAGAGCCACACTCAGTCTTTATCGAATAATACTTGTATTATACTGCAAATTTTGCAATACCTACCTTAAACATGACAACTCCATGTTTCTGGGCGTATAATGGTTCGAGTTAAACACAACTAAGGACACTTTCAGTAGTGTGAATCGATGTTCAGCCTACTAGTGCGTCAAGAAGCTGAAGCGTCCTAAGAAGAAAGTTCCTAGCTAACTTCAGCTTTTGAACCATCATAATAACACGATTTGATATTGAAATTCTTAATGAGCTTCGAAGAGTCATCACAATACGTGACGTGAAACGTGTAAGGAGAGCTGTTTCTTTTTTTAGTTTTATCGTTTTCTGTTACTGTATACTTCTGCTATTTGTGAAAACGACTCGTTTATTGTTACGGAAGAGCCATCGTGCAGTCTGGCTCCGCTTCGTACTTTCCTGTATCGATTCTTCGACCGTCATGCGTGACGTTATGGCTTCGGCGAATAGCAAGGCGTCGCTTGTCGGGGGCCGCCGTCTCGAGCGGCCTTTCACAATTTCGCTCTTGTCTCACACCTGCCAGATGAGCGCTCTTGGATCGACTCCCGCACCAGACGAACGACGTCACCTGCACATCCCCAGGCGATGGTGATGCCCGAGCCTCCATGGCCGTAGTTGTGAATGACCGGAACCTTCGGCGAGGCGAGAGAAAAAAAATAAAGGACATTTCTCCTTACATAAGCGTTGTACCGTTTCTAACACAACAAAGGGCACCCGTCCTGAACTTGTGTTTACATCCTTGACTGAGTTCACGCTACTGCGTTTTTTTTTTGTCCGAACCAGCCGCGTCATGGTTTTTCGCATTGCAATTATCACAGCAACCTATTAACTAGAGCAAACCATTTGAGAATGCCGACTTCGTAAGCCATCTCAGCAGAGAGCAGCAAACGCACTGCTACATCTATTAAATACAACAGAATGGCACAAATGGCTGCAGTGTGAATTACTGTTCGTCGTGGTGGCACGTGGCCATGTGCTGTGATAGCTTGCGTTGACCGTAATCCGCTGTGATCGTGTGTCCGTGGCATCTGGTTATTATTTTACAGCGAAGCTGTCTATGGCTGGGATCCGGGCATTTCTTAGTGACGTAAAGTTGACAGAAAACAATGGTGGGCCGATCCCGGAGGCAGTGCAGGACCGAGCAATGGCTCATACTCCCGTATGCAAGCAAAAAATGAAATGGCCCATAACCACGTATTGCAGACGATACAAGCAATCAGCAAAGTGAAGCGAACAGTGCATCCATTCTTTGAAATCACGCATACAACATACAAAACAACATATCTTTCAATAAAGAACAAGCTCAAACCAATCATCCGAACCACCTAATTGATGTTAAGGCGCTCCTGATAACAATGCAAAGCACGTACGTAGAGCTCCCTGAATACGTTTCCCGGTAAAGATCACTGTTGCGCAAGTTGCCGCGGCGACGGCAGCTTGCGACGTGGGTAGTGACATCCCTAGCCTTTCGCATATAGAATAACTAGCCTTGCAACCAATTTCAATTTTGTTGTAGCACCGCTATGTGCGGCGGCGCGCTGTCAAGATAACAATTACTTCTATTACTACCATTGCTCTTAAGCCCTAAAGCATTGCATACCCCCTCAGGAGTTGTAGTAGTGGTTTTCAACAGCTTCGCTGGACATTCACTTCCACAGTGCCGGGATGGCGAGTCAATTTTTCTGATCATTCCATTTCACTCATTTACCCAGTCGAGGGTAGCAAACCAGATAGTAAGTTGTGGTCAACTTCACTGCCTTTCTCGTCTACTTCCTCTCTCTCTCTCTCGGAACAGCCTGGTCTAGCAATCAAGTCCTGCTAAGGGCAACGCCGGGGGAAAATACTGCCGACTGGCACGCCTCAGTGGCTTTATAGCCTACTCTCGCTCGGTACGTCGTACCAAACGACCGACCGACCAACTAACTGATCACTCAAGCGTTCTGTTGCTGACTAATCTCGATAGAATAATTTAATGATCGATAAATCAGCTGTCTGATGCATATACCGAAAGACTGATTAGTCGACTATTTAGAGAATCGCCAATATTTATTAGGTTAGATTGTCTATGCTATACGCTTGTGTCTTCTACATGCGATATTCCCGAGAAAAATATCTATCTTTAAGCAGTGAGGAGACCGTAACGTGAGATCCAGAAGGAATAGTGCAATGTTAATAAAAAGAAATTTCCAGCCGATTTTTGTAGTATCGGTCATGCGATCGCCACGCAGAGCGCCACTTGAAAATTTTAAAACAAGGAACGCTAAGCATTCGCAGCACGAAACACTGCAGCTGCCATTGGGGGCAACTGTAGAAGGCAGAAGGTGTGTTGCGTCGCTTGAGATTTCGCACGAATATCGCTTTTCGCTTTCAATATGGAAGCGGGATTGTACGCTTGCTTGGTCCGCAGGGCGGTGAATTCAAAACCGGCGCGCAAAAGACGCCACGGCCTCTTATGCCATGGCCCCTTACCATTGGTTTCTGATGTCTAGGGGTCTGTAAAGACCCAATTAGCAAATGCATGCCACGATATTAAAGAATAAACATGCTGGTGTTTGCACGAGTCAGACTAATAGGAGAGGACAAAGTTTCACAAGTATTTGCCGTTTATGTAAACACTAGGGCTTCACAACGAGACAATACATTGTATACTCTGAATGCTTAAACGATGCTGTTATATCGAGGGCTCACATTTTGCAGCTACAAGCATTTGTAAGCTGTTCACAACTTTCTTCGCTGCTTGCTTCACGGGTTTCATTCATATGAGCTTCTCGATTTACATATTCACTACGTTTCTTATCATGTGTACTGAACTAATTCTGGGCTTCAACGCAAGCTGCATTACTGGCTGTTTCTTAAGTGACATTTGATATCAAGCACGTTGCGGGTGAATTTCACCGTCGTTGCACGAAAACGATTGTAACACTCTCCGTTGTTGTAACACAGGTGCGTGAGACTGCCGCTTCAGAAATAGCTTCGAGACGCTGAGCGCGTTCCATGCACAAACCAATCGCGGCCGCGTACGTGACCAGCAGTGCAACTAACTTCGGAGGCCAGTAAAGATACCTTGTAACCCTATACATTCAAAGGAACAGATAGATAGGCGAGGGGATTCGTAAATGTCTTCGACAGTTTGGAAACACGAGGAGAAAGTAGTGAGCTGGCAGGACATGCGCTGTTCTCGCGCCTGAATAATTTATTTGTAGTCAAGAGCTTAAGGGCAGGAGGACCCGTCCAACGCGATATTGCCAGAAAGTAGGCGAAAATGGTCGAAACAGGAATGTCTGCCAAGAAAGCATGCCAATTTCACCCGAAGGCGAAGCATTGAAGGCGACACCAAGGTTTAGCGTTGCACTGAAGGCGTCTCAAAACGCCGGTGTCATGAGAAGTGACGCTAGTAGGTACTAGAGCCATTCTAGTTCACTGTAGCGCCGCAAATGGCGTTGCAGGCGCCGCGCCGCCTCGAGACTTCCTACGAATGATATCGCAACACAAAGCCACAGCGGCATACTGGCATATCAGTTGTAAAGAAAGTGCATGTTCGGTCAGCTCACTTCTTTGTGTTCGTGTCATCGCGCTGCCAAAAGCAGCTACGATGTAAACAAGTGCACGACGCTTACCTTTCCAGCACCGCCATTGAAGACGTAATCTTCACTCTCGATCCTCACTGGATTCCTCCCGGGACGGAGGCCCACGTAGTGCCCTATGACCCTGGCATTCTGCGCGTTAAACAATTGGTGAAAAAAAAAGAGAGATTTCTCTGTCTCAGCGGTAAAGACGCGAATCAGCGCAAGAATTTCATCCACGCAGTACTCTCACGTGTATCATGCCGTACCTTCTACTGTCTACGCAATACACCCTCCCCCCTCACCTGGGTGGTGACCGTAGTGGGTACTGGCACCTAGATTCGAAAGAAAATACGTTCCATTGTCCCGATGGCACCTGCAACAGGAATTATTCTTCCATTCGTGCCAACGTTCGTGCTGCAACTGTGTTGTCAACGACGTTCATGTAAATGATAACATGTGTCTTCACCGCTACCACCTGAGGTGCCACAGTTTTGTAAATACGTCGCCATAAGACCACTTCGAGGGTCAATAGTCCAATTTTTGGGAGCGAAAGGAGTGGCGTATGTATGTAAAATCCCGAAATACTTTCTTTTCTACTGCCAGAAAAGGATTAGGCGTGAGAAGTCATGCTTCGTAAGAGTAAGGCAGATTGGGAAAGTTGGGAAAGTATTGCGTACAATGATGCTATAGTCTACTACTAGATTAGCTCTCTGGCACGTTCACGTGATGCGATTCGAGCTGTTGAGAGAAACTCATTTTTAACGCTGGGAAGGGGTGTCCATCGGATCCCTCAAAAGCGGGCTGGCTGCGCGATGTTTCCTGCAACAGATGCTTCCTGCAAAGCAGTGTCCATAACGTCGCCATCTCTATGTATACCCCATAATTTATAGTAACTGGTGTTTACCGTTCTGTATCTCCTGAGACAGCTATGAAGGACGATGTAAAACAAATGCAGGAAATAATTGCGACCATTTGGAGCCATATCTTGTAAGATTTTCCCTTTTTTTCCGTCTCTTTGTATTTTGTAGCAGACTATGACGCTGACTATGACCTCAACAGAGAGGTAGGCGACTCGGCGAAACAAGAACATATAAAGAGAACCGAAAGAACATCTTTACAGAAACTCTCTTGCGCTCTCTAATGGCGTATTCATGCGCGGGCATTCTCCAGGGGTTTAAGAGAGTGGTTATCCATGTGTTTCCCGACTGCGGTTGCCAACAATCCAGAATTTAGCGGGACAGTCCCGACTTTTGAGTATATGCCCCGTATCCTGACTTTTCCCAGTCAAGTCCGTGAACTGCCCCAACTTTTGCTTTGTTTTTTACTGGCTAACCATAATAAAACGAGACTTCTTATTTATAAGCCTGACAGCTCGTTTGCGCATTATTTCCTTGTGTTTTGTTGCATTGTCCTAAGCATGAAGGAGTTCTTGTTTTTTGTCGTTTCAATTCTATTAATGAACTCAAACGTTCACAGTTCCTGCACGTTGTCGTGAATTGCGACACCTGGTAAGAATTTTTTTTAATTCAAATTTGTTGGACATACACACTGCCGGCTATTGGCACTGACAGGGCCGGTCGTCAGCCCTGCCCCCCTTCCCGAATTCGTCCACTCGAGAGTTGGCAAACCCTTTCTCGACAAACCTCCTCACCATCTCGCTGGAGCAGAGCAGCACACCTTCGCTGCTCATGCTCCCAAATATCCATCGTCCCTCCCTGTCCGCAAAAGAGCTTTCGCGGTGCTGGAACCAACATTTTAATGCGACAGCGTTAAAAGGCTCCGTGTCCCCGAAAATCCGGTTTCGGACGTCGTTCCGCCATTAGGATTTTCGAACGACCCACACCCCGGCTCTCCATGTGGCGCAAGGAAACTACTGAACTGATTGAATTTCTCAAGCTAAAATACGCAGAAAAATCGTAAAGTACGACTTACACCCAATCTACAGACATGATATCGGCGAATTGTAATTTCGCTATACGAGAAAACATATTTCTGTTACGCGAGAACCCAAACCCCTTTTCCAGCGTTTCTAACATATGTAGACCGGCCACGGCGACCGCCATTTGCGCGCGCCGGCACATGAGTATCTCGGGGGCCACGGAGCGGCACGCCCGGTTACTTGCCATACGTACAGATGTCGCTCGCTTCCGCCGCATTTTGTAGCGTGAGATTTTTTGACAGATGGACGTGTTTTTCCAGGGATCCGTGGGGGCGACTAAATCCTAATTGGGTAGCTTCCTTTGTTTCTCTCTTCCTTTTTTCGTGTACGTGGGTGTGTTTCATGTACATTTGGTTCTGCAGGATAGTCGGAGCGTCCTTTCGCGCCACGTGCTTCAACACGTGCAACCGAGTGGGACGTTAAGTCTTTATAGCCTTTAAATAGTATCTCAGAAGTGGCAATACTAATAGCTATTAGGGGTTTTACTGTCTCTGCTTTGGTATCGAAAATACTGCTTTGGTAGGAAAGTGAGAGCGTGGCCGCTTGGTTGAACACGTGCGAAAACTTGGCATACTTTAAGTCTGTGCGTCATTTATTGCTTTTAAAACATTCGTTAAAATTACATTGCGGCATTTGAAGGATCTAGATACTGCGAGTATCGGCTTTTCCTAGAAGGCACGCGCTCTACAATATTATAGTATTATAGTATTTGCATTACAAAAAACCGTGCAATACATGGCAAGAAAGCTGGGAAAGCGTGCAATGTGCCAGGGATTCCTCATGACAGACGATGGGACGGATGAGAATGGAGAGGGAATCGATTCAATCGGCCCGCACTGTGATATCGATGCTAGGCTGAAGAAAATGGAGGCTTTCCAGGATGAGCTTATCAAGCAGGTCGATGAGCTCAAAAATAAGCTAAATACGGAGCGTGATGCACGGAAGGTAGTGTAAAAAGTTGAAGCAGCCGTGGAAAAGCTGAACAGGGTCGCCATCGTGAGCGAGAATGGTCGTGGCAATAGAAAGCAGTCACTCGACTGGACAGGAGAGGGAGTGTCAGCAAAGCACGTAGAATGCGTGCAACGTAGGGAGGGGGTAGCTGGAAAGAGCGGCACCTACCTTGAGGCCGCCACGCGAAAAAAGCAGGAGTGCAGGGGTCAATGCCCCTTGTCAAGTCCGAATCACGCGGTAAAGGACAAAGGGAAGCAACGAGAGGAAGGAGAGAGTGAAATGGTGATTATCGCCGGTGACTCAAACAAGACTAGCTGCTTAGAAGCAATTCTGGAGAGGGTGAAAGGCGATAAAAGAGTGGCGGTAGGTACATTTCCAGGGCTGACACTGGGTTCTGTCATGGAGCGAGCAAAAGCAAAGCTCTCGAGAAATGCCCACGTGTGCAACTTTGCCATACTAGCAGGTTAGCTAAATGACGTCCTAAACAGGAAAGGGACAGGACTAGCCCAGTGCTTGGTGACGGGGGGTAGACGACTTGCGCTAACTATCCCCTCAGGTGCAGATCCTGGTGTGCACGGCGCCGAAGGTGCCTGTACATGACAGTCCCGTATAAAGAGCCGTAGTGGCTGCTAATGAAGCGATATGGAAAATGAGTCTAGAGAAAGGTTTCAAGGTTGTTGAAGTAAACAGGGAGGTGAGAAGGTGTGGCGGTTTTGAACGAGACGGGATCCGCTTCAATTACAGGCTTGGACGAGAAGTGGGAAGTGGGATGAGAAGTGAGAAGAGTAATGGTGAAGGTCCTATAAGGGAACCTCACAATAGCATCGCCGTCAGTAACAGAAAAGGGGTAAAAGCAAGAAATAGAGCTCGCCACGCAATATGCTACATAAATATCCAGGGCGGCAGAAGAAATGCAAAGTGGGCAGAGATTGAGGAGCAGTTAAATACAGGACAAATAGGGGTGTATGTGGTTACAGACACGCACCTTAGAGACTCGGAAGAGCCGCCAGTGATATAGAATTATGTTTGGGAAGGGTGCAACAGAACTAAGTCGGAAAGAAAGGGAGGAGGACTCAGAATTCTCATCCATCAGGGAGCCAAATGGAAAAGAGTAAATTCAAAACGTCAAGAGCATCTTAGATTATCAGGTACCATGAGTGGGAAAAAAACTTGGTTGGGCGTAACGTATTTGTGGACCGGAAATAATTGCACAAAGAAGAATCAAGAGTTAGGGGAATGCATAAGTGCTGATATTAATGGTTTTGGGAATGATGCCAAAATTATCCTATTAGGTGACGTGAATGCCCACATACAGGATCTAGATGGCCATACAGACAACGACGGCAAGTCAATGCTAGGTATTTGTGAGCAAAATAAGCTCGTTACCGTGAATACAGGGCCTAAGTGTGAAGGGCAGATCCCGTGGGAAGTAGGAAACCTGCAATCGACCATTGATAACTGTCTGATGGCAAAAGCAATTCATGATAAGTTGAGAGAAATGGTCATTGACGAGGAAGGGTACAGCAGCATGGGGAGTGACCATAAACGCATCATTTTAAAGGTGGCATATGTAGTTGGGAAATAGATCAAGGAGGGCAAAATGGCCAGTCCAAATTCAAATGCTGAACAAATAACAAATGTAGTCACAAGAGTCGAGGAATAACTTTGCAAATGGCCAAGTAAAGAGTGGTAATATAGTGACCTTCAAAGTGCAATAACGACAGAAATACGGAAAGAGAAACAACATGTTCGTTGGAAAGAAAAAAAACGAAAAGTGATGGAACAGGCAGATACAAGAAACGATTGCCGAACGACAGAAAGCATCCCGAGAGCACAGGCAGGCAGAGAAGTCGCAGTTGCCGCAGGACGAAGTAGCCAGTATATTGTAAATATGCCGGGAGAATAAGTCTATGGTTCAAATACAGGTGGAAGCAAAGATAAAAGGTCAAAGTGAACGTTGGTTGTCAGAAATACGTGAGAAAAAGAAGGCCGCACCTAGAATATTTTGGAACCACATCAAATTATTACGCAGGAAGTCAACCACAATACGACAACATATCCTAGACGAAGATGGAACCAAACTGGAAGGGGAAGCAGCATTATATACACCTGAAAAATAATAGCCGAATCTTTCCAAGGCAATGCCAAGGTTGTATTTCAAGAAAAAAAGAGCATGAAAAAGAAGCACTTGGAAAAGGAGCTGGTGCTGAAAAATTTCAAGTGGTAGAAAGCCGAAGAGAAAATTCCTAAAAGCACAGCCACAGGGCTAGACGAGGCTCCCGTTAGGCTGAAAAATTAACTAGGACCAAAAATAAGGAAGCTGTGGTGAAAGCAGTGGAAAAAACTTTAAAAGTTAGGAGAATACCATACGGTTGGCGACAAAGCTGAATGAATTTAATTTTTAAAGGTAAGGGGGAGTAAGATAGAATTCACTCGTTGAGCATTACATAGGTAATATACAGGCTAGCAATGCAGGCAATCAAATTAAAGCTGCAAGCATGGGCAGAGAATAATGGTATTTTGGGAGAACTTCAGAATGGCTTCACAATAGGTGGGCGTTTGAATGATAACTTGTTTGTTCTTACTTAGTGTATTGAAATATCAAAAGTAGAAAGCAAACGGTTATATGCGGCCTTTTTATACATTACAGGATCGTATGACAACGTAGACCTTTTGTGGGATATTCTGGAAGGGGACGGCTTAGGCGACGATGGTCTACAGCTTTTGAGAGAGAAAGTTAGAGAGGCTGAAATAATCTCATGGGTGGTGGCAATGGAAAAGAAACCTGCTATAAGTAACTACTTAGGAGGGAAAAACGAAATAAGGAAAGAAACACTTTATTAAAACTAAAAGGGTAGCTTAATACTTTTCGAAGCGAGGTCAGCACGCCTTACAACACGCCTCTACAAAGCGAGATACAAGAAGGAAGAAGAAGCATGTGCTTGCTGCGGTAAAGCTAGGGAAACGATGGAGGATGTTTTATTAGAATGTGAAGATATCGGCCCAGCGGTTGATTTAGGCACCACTGGACTCCTTGACACCCTTGTGTTCAGCAAGAACAGGAGGAAAGTAAACATGGCCGCAATAGAAATTAGTAACAGGCGGTTGGAAGGTTGCTGGAAGGAAAGTAGGCAAACGACATAAAACGGAGACGTACAAAAACAAAGTTCAATAGGGGTTTAGAAAAGTTGGTTATGGAAATTCATCGTGCGTTCTTTTCTCTCCTTTCTTTCTTTTTTACCCTAGGTAGGACATAAGGAAGTATAATAGCAAGAGCTTGGTGGCGCAACCCACGGCCTAGTTTCAAAGGGGACGCTCATAACATCTATCATCCATCATCCATATATCAGGGCCCACGCAAGAGGCTGCGTTTCTATCAGAAAGACCGCCTTCGTGCATAAAATTCGTGGCCAGCGTTTCCCGGTAAACATTACGGTTACATACGCTCCAGCTGCCGGAAAGTGGTAGAAGCACTCAGGGATCTTTTAAATGTGAAGCTTAAGCGTCCTCCATCTTTTTTCTGTCCCCATGACAGATCGACCACGCTGCGACACCTGACAAAGGTTTGTTGTCCCCGTCGCGTGGCATGGTCTCCCTTGGACGCGCCGGTGAACTTCTCCCTTCTGTAAATTCACCCGACCAAATTCCCTTCTTATCGGAGTGAGACGATGTACTCTAAACAAATGTTTGCACCCCCTGGGACGTGTCTTTCTCCGCAAACTAGAATGGTCATCTATCTTGCGTGTTTTTGTTTAACCCTATGCACCCGGTACCTGCAAGTCAGGAACGACGTGAGCGTTAACATTTGCAATTCTTGTCAGAAAAGCTCTACATTCACGATCGGCCCGCATTTTTAGACTGTTCAACCTTTTACATCAGCACAAACATTGAGACTGCACAACCTTCGGTATCATCCCATATGTTTAGACCGATATGCTCGGAATCGACACACATTTTGAGACTGCGCTATCTTCGAGGTCAGCCCACGGAAATGGCCAGATAGTCATTACAGAAAACTTGGTTGAGCTCGCCACGATGCAAGACAGACAAGGAGTATTGTTTTGGGACGAGACACACACTAAAGGGTGCAACTTTTCACGGTGTAGTTCCTGAGCCACCATGGCGAGCGCTACATGCCACGATACTGAACCGTTCGATGAGATGATGTAACTATCCCGCGAATAGGTAATAATTAGGGAGTACCTAGCATTGCCATTTTTCGCAGTAGAAAAGGAAAACTTACTTTGAGGCTTGGTACGAATTGCAGGCAGCCGTTCCAGATTTTCCTTGCGATGTCCCTGTCCGGAATAAGAGAAGTGTCTGCGACGTCTTTGGTGCCTCCCAGCATGACGTCATCGATGCTGCGTTTGGTGCAAATTGGTACACGTAACCATAATGACAATCAGGATGTACTTATGCTTTTTTCTAAAGGGACGAAAGAGAACGTTCTTGGCGTAAGGTATAGACAGATCGTATTAAAAGCAGACATAACATTGAGGGATTTTAGCTAGATGGGCAGTAGCTTAATTTCTTAGCTGTACCGCGTTCGGAGAGCGTCAACATACCATACCCTGTTCGAGGTCTCGAACACAACAGCTTATTTATTAAGCGAGAAAAATCTGTAATAATCTACGAATAAAGCAAGGAACTTGCTACGATTCCCCTAAGACTAGCATGCACCTCGCCGGTTCCCACAAGGCTCTAGCACAGTTACTCAATAATAGGTTCATGAGGACAACGCAGGTTAAAACGTAAAAAGAAAACATGACGACACACTGCACAGTGACAGTGTCAGTTATGGCGCTATGACTCATCTCGGCAAGGTCGACCAGCAAGCACGATATCGCGGAAGGCTCGTCGTCAACAACAGGCTCTCTTTCCACACAACCTTCAGGACTCTCTTTCGTGAACCAAAACTGTTCACACATTCAGCCCTCACAACCAAATCGGAACCCTCGCGCCGTCTCAGGCCGCTGCCGGCCTAGCCACAAATATGTATTCAGTGGGGCATCGTAGAATGGACTTGATTCGTTCCGTGGCCGCGCTTGTTCTGCGAGATGTGCGTTCGTCCTGCAGGAGGCCGGTTCACTCTTTCTTAACGGTTACCTAATATTAAAACGAAGCTTCCTTTACGAGCACTCCCGAACTACTGAGCGTGGCCATTAGGTGCTGTCGCTGTTTGGCCGAATTGCTTGCACTTAAAAAAAAAAAAGGTCAAATTATGGGCCCAATGGTCCAATGGTGAGGTCTAACCTCAGTCTCCCTGCACAGCAGCGACGTGAGCCCCAGATGCAGCAGCCCCAGATGCTCTAACAAGTGGGCTACAATCGTGCGTGCACGTTTATGGTTCCAATGCCAACTTTCTGTTGGGGTTGATCGCGGCGTGTGTCGCATAGCGCAGTGCGACCGCGCCACAGCGCATGCGCGCGCGTCGGTTTTCGATTACGTCAAACACACAGGAACAAAAATGCGAAAAATTATAGCATTTGATTAGCCGTTTCACGAAAGCTTCGCTTCACACGTATTCCAGAATGTGCGCTTGATCCAATTCTTTTCTCTTTTTTTCTTCAGAACTTGGTTAATCATGAAAAACAACAAAAATACTCCAACACCTAGAAAACAAGTTGTCGATGTACCTACTAAGCAAGGAGGATCCTCGACGCCCGCGGAGAGACCGCGGTGGAGGATATAGCAAGGATTTCGCCAGCATTTTTTCTAGTGTTTAGAGGTCGAACACCTTAGTTTGACGCGAAAAAAGAAATGAAAAGTCGCTAATGTCATCATGGTATTCGCGTCACAACGAAGTTGCGACTCTCAACTTAGCGTTCGCGACATCGCCGCGTGGTTGCTGGTCAAGCGAAGGACAGAACGATACGATTACAGTGCCCTACTTGTGTTGAGCCCGCTGTATACGTCTACGCGGTAAATGTGGGTGCGAAAAGAAAAATTTACGTTAAAGGCTGCGCCATTCGCTCGGAATGTCGGCGCTAACTAGTACCGTGGCCCAAGATACTGGAATAGCTCACTTTGGTATCACGTGGAAGTCTTCGCCTGCGACGATGGCGTGCTTGATCCAAGGGGCGTGCACCTGGTGCGAGAAGAAGACATCAGTGGGAGAAAGGGCAGCCTGACACGCCATCTCAATGCTTCCCTTTCCTTTCCCGGACGACGTCATACGCAAGAAAAGAAAAACAAATAAAGCGATCACAGACAGGGTGGAATGGATTCAGTCAGTTAAGCCAGACAAGCAGGCCATGTGTTGTTGAGTGACGGAATGCATGGCGACAACACGACAACAAGGGGACAGGACTCCACAGTGGACGGCAAGAGTTTACGCGCCACATGATCTAAGCAAATGCTAAATTTGAGAGCAGTTACGGGACCAACAAAGCCGTGCAACGTTATGTTGTTCTCTGTAGCTCCTACAGGCTTGAATTTTCTGACACCATTATGTATGCCTATAGTCTCCGGAAATATGCAGCTTTTTCACGGATCTCACTCTGCGCAATCTATCGCAGTTGACTGCATGTACGCGTCGATTTGCCTCTTTCTTATTGATATGCAGGATATTCCAACTATCATGTGCCAATAATTAAAGATCTGCAAATGCCACGTAGCTAGACAGAACCGAGGCAATGTTGTTTGTCGTCGCTTGGAGATACTCGTATTATTATTTTGCATTCCGCCTAATGACCTAATTAGTCTTAGTTATTTCACCAACCTCTCAAACATTATAATCAGATGGAATGCGTCAATGAGGAAATTGTAGAGCAACCTCAAGTACTCCCGATACAGCTTGCTGTTGCTCAATACGTGCTACATAAAAGTGTTTTTCCCAGCGTGAAAGAAGCCCGCGAATATACCCTGTATAAGGCAGCGCATATCATCGTGTGCTTGCACCGGGAATATGAGCACCAATGAACATTGTGTTGATTCAGCGCCTGAACAACAATTTGCAATGTGTTCAACGCGGTTTTAAACATGGATCCGGGATCTCAAACAGGTGCGACGTAATGCTAACGCATTTTCTTTCGCATTCACTGCTAAATTACCATTCAATTTTATAGTAAGGTTGACTTCACGTTCACGTGTGTCTGGAACGGTGCGCAAAAACGTGCCTTTGATCATGTCCTATTTAGGCCAGCATGACCCGCAATGCTGTGGTCCTCTCTTTAATATATATGTATCGATATTCGCTTCAGTGTTGCCAAAGTGTTCGGAAGGTCGCCCTCTATTATGACTTTCAGTGAAAAAACAAATATAACTAAGCAGAAATTGAGATGACGCGCCCACTCCAAAAAAAAATAAAAGTATAAAGGCGACTTATTCAACAACCTCGAAAAAATTTGACATAAAAAGGAACGCTTCAGAGGAAAGGCGAAGAAAACGAATAGCGTGCTTCTTAATACACGAAAACTCTCACCCTGATCGTCTGGCCTCGAACGGCATGCACCTTGGGATCGGAAACGAGTGCACCTGCTCCAAAGCCTGTGCAGTTGACGATGACGTCGTATTCGCCTGCCAGCTGCAAAAAAATGCGCAACCATCCAGCAGGTGGTGTGTCACATATTCAACAACTGTCCACACTAACTTGTAAACGCAAATATTTTCGGCGTGTGCAACCAAGGGGCCGAGTCCCTAGATGGATCGGTTTCAATGAGGCAATGCAAAGTTCGTGATGTACCCTATGAATGCTAATCGCATTGAACCAAATTACAGACCAACCCCTCTATCTATGAGAAGGGCATAAAGAAAAAAGCAGTCCCATCCTCACACCATATCAAGGAGGATGGAACTCGGCGCTTTCGATTTCAAAGGCCACTTCGGAACTAACCTCTTCCAGGCTGTTCACTCTGCGCTGCATTAGGCGTCCTCCGCGGCTTTCAAGTCTAGGCCAGAATAGAAAAAAGAAAAATGTTGTAAGACGATATGTAGAAATGTCAGCTGTGAACTGCAACTCCGCCAGGGAAGTTCCAACCACTGTAACAATTACGTGTTGTTAATTTCCTCGTAAACAAACATGCCTATTAGTAGTCAGAGATACACGAAAAAGAATCACTGCTGTAATTTGGTCTCATACAATAACTTTCCAGAACTGCATTTTCTGTCATTTCGCAGAACGAGGTTGACTAATCAGACAGTGCATAAACGTCAAAGTTCTGCTTTTTAACATTTCGCGCCAAAATGTGAGCGCCCGTGTACGACAGTTTGACGTCGTGGATATTGTTGAATTTTTTTTTCTCATTTGGGCAGTTATGGCACAGCAATAGTTTTCGAAGCTTGCTAAGGTCAGTGTTTCAGTCCTTTTTTAGACAATCTAGTCAATCTTTAGTGATAAAAAAAAATAGCTAGGCCGGAGCAGACAGCGTAAAAATCTAGGACGGTGAATTGGTGTGGAAATTTCAGGGCGGCGTGGATTCCTGTCTTTTGTTCGTGCGTCTTTGCCGGTTTATTAAAGCTCCTCTCACCCTAAGACTGGGCTTTTAGTATGGTAAAAGAGTATTCTGCTAATACATGTCGGCTTACTTTTCTCTCTAGTGACCCTTCAAACATTTACAGTACTACCTAAGAGGTTATTGCAAACAGTTTATGTCCGCGTTGAAATAGGTGGTCTTTACATGCATGCGCAGAGTTTTCGAGCTGCCGTTTCCGAACGCTACGAGTTCGGCGACAGCACTTACCGCTCCATGAGGTACGGCAGAAACTTCTTGCATTCAATAGTCAGCGAAGTCACGTAGCTGCCGTACCTGAAACGAGAGAATATGTGGTCTGTCTGCAGCTTGGTTCTCATGCTGCGTAGATGAAAATACACACGTTTGTTTTAGAGTTATAGATCTGTTGACATTCAACGTGAACAACGCAAGAGCAGCACGGGGACAAGCGGGGACCGGAGGCTCCGCACTTCGCCCTTCCACAAATAGTCCACGACGTGACCGACGCTGTACAATACCCGCCATGTTCTCTTCCTGACAACGACGCGAGGCTCATGTTGTAGTTGAAGGTGCCGGGACTATTTGAACAGCTATATTTTCCCCGCGTTGTTTTTGCGCTGTTCAAGTTTAGTATAGGTTACCAACTAGCACCGTCATCCACCATACTATGCAGACATATGCAAGGAATTGGTTACACGTGGAGGTAAGGCAGGAGGAGGGTGTAAAGGTAGATGAATAGTATCTTGAGGAGAGCCCGGTTCCCTGTGACCACTCCCTCCTTTCCCTGGATCGGCCACTGCTAAAAGTGACCAAGGTGTTAGTAAATTTGGGGACTTTTTTCTCTGCCGCAACCATTCATCCTATTGTAGATTAACAGCTGAGGAGCGAACTGTTGGTCACCCTGTGGTTACTCCTGCTGTTGCTCCTGTGCATCATGGTTGGCGGAATTCTCCACTCAAAGTGGCAGTCCTTGTGCAGAGTTCAGAAGGTCACATTACAGTGAACTTAAAATTGGGGGAGTTGGTAATTATTCGTGGTAAAACTGCCTGCGCCCTTTGCACACGGCCCCGGTGCGGTTTTACCATGAGTAAGGTTCAAGCACTGTCACGTTACGTTCATGTTGCGTATTTAACTGTAAAAAAAAAACATGTCTTTAGACTACGTCTGCCAAGTTCAATGACACTAACACTGGTGATCGAGACTAAAGGCAGCTGTTCGCGATTCTTCAGCGATTTCATGCGGAATAAATTGGAAACGTTTGCCTCTATTGTAAAGCTGGCTTTCCCACAAACTCTTCGACGGTCCAAGGTTCATGACGAGAGGTGATAGGAAAAAAGATCGCGCACTAAAGCACACTTCCCAAACGTGCTTAAATATTCAAAATGTTTTTTAAGAACACTAACGTTTTGCAGCCTCGTCCTTGATTAGCTGATTAAATTTGTGAACGACACGCTCGTCCTAGCGCTTAATCTAGATGGAGACCAACAGTAGGCGATTCCTTCTTTTTTTTAACTTTTTTTTTCTTGACGAAGTTCGCAGCAGCTTCAGCTTTTCCCGGTACGGGGTTTTATGAGTGATGCGCATGGTAGAACTCACCTATATTTAGGGGAGAACGATGCGCGTTCTCTTTCCGTCAGGTCTCTGTAGTGGAAGAATGCGTCGGCGTATAAAGGCCGTGGCTGGAAAGCAGTGTTGACAACATACTCAGTATGTACAGGCCTCCAGAAATTCCAAAACTTTTCTCCATGCAGGTCATGTTTTCATTATTTTTGTAGTGCACAGAAAACGCATAAATCGCATAAGTTATCGCATAAATTTATTGGGTCATTGCCTCGTAGATTCGCGGTGCAAGTGCTCTTCCGAGACTATATGTGGTAATCCTAAGTGTTTAAAAGTAGCAGTTGGAGCCACATGAGGCGCCAACATTATCTGAATATTATCTAAAAAAGAGGATCGAGGAGTGAGAGGGGGGGGGAGGGGGTGGATCCATCAAACTGTAGTTAACTCTATTCCAAGTGGATTTAAAGATTCATCACATCGGAGCTATACAGCACCAATCTTAAACTACACATATTAAATATCTCTAGCATAATTGATCGGTTGTCTAAGGTGTTCTCTACAGGCGAGTTTGACCTGGAAAAGCTAATTTAGTGCATAAAGAACTAGCTACACTTATTTAGATGGTTGAGTTACGTACTTAGATGGTTGAGTTACGGTCACGGTGTACGAATATACTGTATACTTCTTACACCGTGGTTACGGTTGTGCTGGGGAATTCGGGGGAGAGGGCGGCCTCCGACCGAGCTGCGACACCTGCAGCTGGGCTAACTGTGTTCCCCCACACCCGCCGTGGTTGCTCAGTGGCTATGGTGTTGGGCTGCTGAGCACGAGGTCGCGGGATCGAATCCCGGCCATGGCGGCCGCATTTCGATGGGGGCGAAATGCGAAAACACCCGTGTGCTTAGATTTAGGTGCACGTTAAAGAACCCCAGGTGGTCAAAATTTCCGGAGTCCTCCACTACGGCGTGCCTCATAATCAGAAAGTGGTTTTGGCACGTAAAACCCCAAATATTATTATTATGTGTTCCCCCACACGAGCTCTGAGATGGCTTCGGCGCAACGCTAAGCGCAATGCTTCGTCTGCGCGAGAAAGTGCCAATTTCTTATCCGACTACATAAATTTATTAAATACTTGCTTATCATAGTTCTTGCGATTTTCTTTTCTACATATTGCGCTTTGCTATACTGTTTAGGTACTACGCACACAAACAAACCTTATATAAGGCTTATGCGGACTGCATTTCACATGTCTTTGCTTGTTTACGCACGAATAAGCATTCTATGTCATTCATATGTACTCCTACGCCTCGTGCAGAACTTCTTTCGCAGTGATTATAGAATTCTCCTACCACACTGGAGACTCCACATCGTCGACAGCCAAAAAGAATTGAAATGTTTTATGACTTACGAGGGCGAATCAGAAAGCCTCTTCCCTAATTTTTCTACCAAATTGCAGCGGTAAATGCGAAGTCAACATAACCATTCGCAGCAGTAGAGCTTTCTTGGATCGGCCCGGACTTATCCTCCGGTAGCTCGGCGGCACAGCGCTGCTGTCAGTTGTTGAAGATGGCGGTTGTGCTTCACGTGTCCACGGCCTACGAGCAACTAAATGTCGTTCGTTTTCTATGGTGCAAGGGACGAACGCCCATTGAAATCCGCAGAGAAATGCAGCCCATGTATGGGAAAAGGCTTCTCGCTTTGAGAAATATTAGGTGGTTGTGTTGTGAGTTCGCAAAAGGCCGTGAAGACTTGCATGGCAATGGGCGTTCGGGGAGGCCGCGTGCGTCTTCTGGGATCGCCGAGGATCGCTCCTGCTGTATTTCATGCCACAAGGTGCAGCCATCCAATGCCGACAGTTATTGTTCCACACTGGCATGTCTGCTGGCTGCCATCAGGCGAAAACGCCGAGGGGCCCTCGCTGTGGACAACGTAGTTAGCCTCCGCGGCAATGCGAGTTCTCATCTGGCAATCAGAACCACCGACAAGCTCCGGTCATTTCACACGGAGAGTCTGGACAACCCACCATAGAGTCCGCACCTTGCCCCCTAGTGTTTTCACGTTTTCGGTCCACTGAAGAAGTTCCTGGTAGGACAGTAATTCACGAGCAACGATGAAACCAAGACAGCAGTCCGACGGTGGTTCTGAAGTCAGGCGGACGTATTCTACCATCTCAAGTTTAGTGCTGCGGCGGGACGCATGTCTGAAGCGGTGTGAGTACTACCTGAAACAAATTGTGCAAGGCACGTACAATAGTACGCATATATGTAATTACCTGTATGTACCTTATTCTGGCTAATCGAAAATGTCGGCAATGACTTTCTGATTCGCCCTCGTATATCTTCTTTCAACATCGTTGTGTTCAAGTGCCGGTTAAATTACGATCGGAAAGTCACCTGCACTTACGGTGTGCTCTTCCTTCAGGATGTAAGCCGGAACGACGGCCAGACCCAGTTCATTGGAGTCGGCGCTCTCCGCCAGGCGTTGGTAGAAGGTGAACGCGTCTAAGCACCACGATCTACAGAACAGACAGCGACAGTGCACATATATCACACAGCTGCTCCTGGCCACACTACTGTCTAGTGAAGAATGTGTCCCGACAAACAGCCGGAACACGTCGTTGTTATTTACAAACAGACGAAGACGAAAATACTTTGGATAGAGAGTTTGTGACACCAATAATTAGTCGTGTAATACACAAATATCACGAAACTCAGTGCAGGCTATCGTTGTTGTTTTTTTTTTGTTTTTTTTCTCCTCAGGCCAACACAACATATGGCGGGATTGTATAGTCACATTGTCGTGACGGTGAAGCATCAGACCCTCGCACAAATGACAGTCGCGAAACCAACTTTATTATTGGGCGAACTTGTACCCACAAGGACAAGTTACACTCAAATTTTAGATTGTGTGGTACAGCGCGAAGCAGGAACAAGGGACGCAATACAAGGTCCCTGCTTCGCGCTGTACTGCGCAATAAAAAATGGAAAACGAACTAGCCCAAAGCATCACCCTTCTAAGTTACACTCAAACGCAACTATATATAGTTGCAAGTGCAGGCGTCGACTGCAAATCTGACGTGCGGGTGAAGCACGCCAGCTAATTAGGCACGATTCAACGAAGGTTCCAGCATAATCGCTGATGCTCGGGTATTTTCCAGAATTTATAACGCTATTCCCTTCGCGTATACTATCTGATTATGCAATGTTAGGCAACAGTATAGACAGAAGGTAGATTCGGCGACAACAGTCGAGAATGTTCCGAATTTTCAGGTGCATCTTGCACCAATTAAGCTATAGCATTAACACTTCTTAGCAGGTGATCAGCGGTCACCGCAAGAAGGCAAACTAGTATGCGCGTCAGTATCATATTTATGAGGAAATCTGGTCATCATGCAGGTACAATTACTTCACTCGGAGCAATACTGCCGTGGAATGCAAGTGGGAGACTTTCAGGGGGCTTTCTTTGAAAAACAGAAATAAAGGTTAACGCGAATGGGTGCACGCCACAAACAAATGATACTCATTTACAAACTAAGTGTTCATATAGAGGCCATGATATACTTAAAAAGTTTACCTGCCATGACTAAGTAACCTGTCAAGGCAAGTAGAGATACTAACGGATACTACTTCAAGTAAGAGCTTGAAACATACCATTAGCTTTAAGGAGATAGAAGAATTAACCCCATAAAAAACTTGGTACCTGCTACCAGGGGCACCAAGCACATAAGGGTATCCATTTGGTGGGAGGGCGCCGTATACATTAGGACAGCCGGTCAACGCCTTCAAATTCTAATGCTTATTCTTAAAGCAGCATTTGAATGTGGCACCTTCATCTAGCCTTCACGATCACATGTTTGTTTGGACTTTAGGTGTTAAAAACAAGCTTTTTTTAAAGGGCATTGGAAGCACGTCAATCTCCACATGATAGAACGAACCAATGACCGGAAAAGGGTATAAGTAGTTTGCATTAAAGGTCGGTAGATCAACACGGATCACACTTTATGTGAAACAAAGGGGATGAGGCATAGTCAATACTTATTAACTGAATCAGCCAACCTTCATTCTTAGAAATTAGAAGGTATAAACCAGGTAACTGGGCGTTTAGAGGGAACTGGACACGCGCGTGCGTGCGTGCGCGCGTGCGTGCGTGCGTGCGTGTCCTAACTAACTAAGGTCACGTGTGACTGATTGGTCTAAGTGCCCTACTCTTGCAGATTCTAGAGGCTGACTGTCAATGCTGAATGCTTGCTTCTCCTGCCAGGCTATGCAACATTAACATATATTCTGCATAATAATCTTCAACGCTATTCTTACACTTTCTCAGCTAATTAAGGCCCTCAATCGTATGTTACAACGCGTCCCCATCGTTGCTGAACAGGACGAAGTCATCTGCTAACCATGAGTTGCCGACATATTCGCCACTGACACTCACTCGTAATCCTTCTTATAGTAACAGCTTCACACTTCACAGCATGCAGTAAACAGCATTGGAGAGATTGCCTCTCCTAGTCTGATAGCTTTCGTGATAGGTGTTTTTCCACTTTTCTTGTGGAGGATTAAAGTAACTCTACAGTTTTAAATATTTCATATTTAAAGAATTTCAAATTTGGTAAGATATTCACGCACGCTTTCTTTACTCCCTGAATATGCAGTGCCTCCATGACTGCTGCTATCTTAAGTGAATCAAAGGTTCTTTTTTATGATCTATGTGTTATGCATATTTTCTATTCGCATTATTAATGATATGGCATGCGATTCACTGCTGAATATTGTCACGTTGTAGCGACGGTGAAGAACCAGACAGCAGCAAGAACTGTCTCTTTGCTGAGCAAACATGTTCCCAAGTGACACTCAAAGTACAACGATAGTGGCGAGCACAGTCGGCGATCATGGAATATCGGATCTATCGGGCGCGTCGGCCATTCATACACGGCTCGTCTTGCATTCCGGCGTACTCGTTGGAGTTCGCGTGCGGGCTCGAATGTACTCCCCTGTTATCGTTGCGCATGAATTCTGATTACAGACAAGATTACTTCGCTAAAGAGGCGGCGACAACAGTGGAGAAAGTTCCGACACATGAAGGCACGTCATGCGCCGAGCGGTAACATTGTAAAATTTGCCAGGGAAAAACGTTCGCGGAAATGCATAAACAATTCATACACGTGTCAATATCCTTTCCTAAAGTAAGCCTGTCATGTTGGTTGATTGAAGTCAAGTGCAGCTGCGATTCTATTGGAAATGGCCTAGGTGAATATTTTCATCATCATCATCATCATCATCATCATCATCATCATCGTCGTCGTCGTCGTCGTCGTCGTCGTCGTCGTCGTCGTCAGCCTATTCATGTCCACTGCAGGATGAAGGCCTCTCCCTGCGATCTCCAATTACCCCTATCCTGCGCCAACCGATTCCAACTAGCACCCGCAAAGTTCCTAATTTCGTCGCACCATCTAGTCTTCTGCCGTCCTCTACTGCGCTTCCCTTCTCTTGGTACCCCTTCTGTCACCCTGATGGACCAACGGTTATCTAGTCTGCGCATTACATGACCTTCCCAGCGCCATTTTTTTTCTCCTAATGTCTATTAGAATATCGTCTATACCCGTTTGCTCTCTTATCCAAACCACTCTCTTTCTGTCTCTTAAAGTTATGCCTAGCATTCTTCGTTCCATCGCTCTTTGTGCGGTCCTTAACTTGTTCTCAAGCTTCTTTGTCAGCCTCCAAGTCTCTGCCCTCTATATTAGCATCGGTAGAATGCACTGATTGTACACCTTTCTTTTTAGTGAAAATGGTAAGCTTTCAGTAAGGATCTGAGTATGTCGGCCGTATACGCTCCAACCCAATTTTATTCTCCTGCAAATTTCCTTCTCGTGGTCAGGGCACCCTGTGAGTAATTGACCTATGTAAACGTATTCATTTGCAGACTTTAGAGGCTTACTGGCGATCTCGAACTCTTATTCCCTTGCCCGGCTAATTATCATTATATTTGTCTTCTGCATATTATTCTTCAACCCCACTCTCACACTCTCTCTGTTACGGTCCTCAATCATTTGTTGTATTTCGTCTGCATTGTTGCTAAATAGAACAATGGCATCGGCAAACCGAAGGTTGCTGAGATATTCGCTGTCGATCCTTACTCCTAAGCTTTCCCAGTTTAATAGCTTGAATACTTCTTCTAAGCTTGCAGTGAATAACATTGGAGAGATTGCGTCTCCTTGTCTGACCCCTTTCTTTATAGGTATCTTCCTACTTTTCTTGTGTAGAATTAAGGTGGCTGTGGAATCTCTGTAGATATTTTCCAAGGTATTTACATAAGCGGTCTGCACTCCTTGATTACGCAATGCCTCTATGACTGCTGGTATCTCTACTGAACCAAATGCTTTTTCGTAATCTATGTCTTCCTCGTGAATATTTTACACGATACTAAAGCAAGCTAATTGGACTATAATTATTTAATTCGTTGATGTCTTCCTTGCTATGCATGAGTATATTGGAATTCTTTCAACGATCTGATACGCTTGCAGTCGGGAGGCAGTGCATATAAGGGGTAGCAAGCTTTTCAAGTGTAACATCGCCTCCATTTTTGATTAAATCAATAGTTAGTCAATCGTGTTCTGCCGCTTTTCCCCTGGACATATCTTGCAAAGCCCTACTAATTTCATTGCTAGTTACACATGAAATTTCTGTATCCTGTTCGCCACTAAATGCAATCAAGATTACGGGGCTGATCTGGGTATTGCACAGTTCCGGTTATAATTTATCCGCTAGCTGCCTTTACTATATCATTGAAATTCCTAGACACATTGCCCTGCTAAAATTTCACCGCATGCACCGCGTTCTTTCGAGTGCCAACCTTTCAGCTTGTTTATTTCATGCTATCTTCATTGTTTACTGCTTCCTCAGTATTTCCTCTTTCCTTCCTCAATATCTTGCATGTCAGTTATATTAATCTAGTTTATCAGCTTTTAACCATTCAGCCAGTTCGTCTGATAACTGAAAATGGACGCTGCTGTCGTTTCTTTATTTCGTCTTTCCTTACTTGGGAGAGTTTGCCCGCTTGGTCTCTTAGTGCTTCACCTCAAGCTTCGATTGCAGGCTCTGAAGTTATCTTAGTGAGGGTTTCGTTCATTAGGTTCATCGCCCTGTTCCAAAGCCTCAAATTTGTTTGCGAGCGCTAATTTCAACTCACCCGCTTTTCCTCTGCCAGCTTCAATGTTTTCCTTTTTTTTTCAAATTGACAGCAATTTTAGACTTCGCTGTCTTATTATCATTGTCTTTTACCCCACCTAACACTTTTACATACTGAACTATGCTGGGATCTGCGCACAGTATAAAATATATTTCATTTCTTATTTGCCCGTTTAGGCTTCTTCCTATTATCAAGCTCACGAAGGAGTATACTCACTGTTCCAAATCGATTCCTTTCTGCTAACCTAACTCTATCAGCATCACTCCTCTGCTATTACTAGAATCGCTGTCGTAGTTGCTAAGTGCCTGTCACCTAGTCCGCTCTTTAACCACCTTCCTATGGAACGCCCTTGACAAGGGTTCTCGCCTTTCTCGTTACTAATTAAACAACCTCATCGAATAGTTTTATTTCTTGATTATCATGACTGACGTTCGAGCGCAGGCTTACTCTACCTTTAATGTATATCTCCTATTTAGCTTTGTTCAATGACTGCTGTCTTCTTATTTCCTCTGTTTAACGTTGCCCGCTATGTCTTTATGGACTGTCGTTATACTGTCCCGTATTCTCCTTTATCTGGAAGACACCTGTGACCAAGAACGGGGTCATTATTCATCACTGTGTATGCCCCACGAGTTTTCCTAACCTCACTAAACTCAATCATATGCCAGGCAATACCTGATAACTTTCAGCCCTGCTGAGCTAGCTTTACTTGAATGAGCTCGAGTGTTGAATGTTGCCGATTCAGCTTCCTGCGGTAACCTAACTGAGTTCGGGGGTTCTTAGCCCCTCCTGTTACTTCGCAGGTCTGGCCACCACCTTAGTCAGCTGCTCTGAGTACTCATGTTCAAGGTTTAACTGAAAGATTCATGAGAGACCGTGGCCGTATGGAGAGTCATTTCGATTTACGGTCTTTTTCAAGCTCATTGGATATTTCTAATTTGGTCGGACCTATATCATTACAGCCTAACGGCCTGTTAACGATCCTTTTCATTGCGGTTTCAGGCACGGCGGCAAGCCTCGATAACGTGGTGGTTTGTGTTGTATCGATAGTGCGCATACACCATGCTAGCGCCAACAGATTGTTATTGGTTCTTCTGTATTTAAGTGTACATTCTGCTCATGTGTAAAAAAGTCAAAGCCCCTTTCTTAAAGAAAGATGGATGAACGCGAAGCTAGCCCCCAATGCAAAATTAATCAAAGTCCAAGTCCAAAGCCAACGACCACGCAATGAACCCAAGAAATGCGGAGCGACCCGATGCTCTACATACGTGATTTCATTGCTTGTTAAGGATTGTATTATTTCAAAATTGAAGTTGAATGAATACACATTTCGTTAAGTTGCATAGTGATTATTTTAGATCATGTAGCCGTTGATTACACGCACACATTCACACTTTCCCAGACGACTCTACACTTGCACAGTATGTGTATATTGTCACGTGGTGGTGACGTTCAAGAACACAGTAGCAATACTGTGTGAGACAAAACTAACTTTTATTGGGCGAACCTAGCTGTGCCCACAAAAACAGGCTACACTTATAGCACAACAATAGCGGCGAACACGGTCGGCGATCGTCGAAATTCTGATCAGCGGGTCAAGCGCGTCGGCTTTTATACAGCAGTAATCGAAGGTTCCAGACTAATCGTTGGGACCCGCATGTCTTCTACAAAGTTCTACACCATTCGCGTCAAGCGATGAAATCAGATAACACAAGGTTCGGCGACAACAGACAGCGGATAGAAGCATCGATAACTTTCCAGAAACTTCGGATACATGCAGGCGCGTCCCGCGCTGTGCGGTAATGTTAGGCGGCGAAACGTGTCGCCCGATAAAGACAAGTACACGTGTCATACCCCCCTCTTAAAGAAAGCATCGACCCGATGCTGCAAACAAACGAAAGTAATAAATAAGCACTCGTAGCAAAGAAAACAACAAAATAAGGGAAGTTCGTTAGCGTCCGTAAAACGGTTTAAGACGCACCACGTGGACCACTTCAGGTCGTGCGCGGCGCCGCTGTGAATGCGAAATGCTGTCTGGCACGACCTCATAGTCCAGTGCGCCAATACGTCGGATGACCTTGTAGGGTCCGAAATAGCGTCGCAATAGTTTCTCACTCAGTCCTCGTCGGCGTATCGGGGTCCATACCCAAACAAGGTCGCCGGGCTTGAACTCGACGAAGCGTCGTCGGAGGTTGTAGTGTCGGCGGTCGGTACGCTGCTGGTTTCTGATTCGTAGGCGGGCGAGCTGTCGGCCTTCTTCGGCGCGCTGGAGATAAGTAGCGACGTCAAGATTCTCTTCGTCAGTGACGTGCGGCAGCATGGCGTCGAGCGTCGTCGTCGGGTTCCTGCCGTAAACCAACTTGAACGGCGTGATCTGTGTTGTTTCTTGCCCCGCCGTGTTGTAAGCGAATGTTACGTAAGGCAGGACGGCATCCCAGGTCTTGTGTTCGACGTCGACGTACATTGCTAGCATGTCGGCGAGGGTCTTATTCAGCCACTCCGTAAGACCATTCATCTGTAGGTGGTAGGCAGTTGTCCTCCTGTGCCTTGTCTGACTGTATTGCAGAATGGCCTGGGTGAGCTCCGCTGTAAAGGCCGTTCCTCTGTCGGTGATAAGGACTTCTGGGGCGCCATGTCACAGCAGGATGTTTTCGACAAAGAATTTCGCCACTTCGGCGGCGCTACCTTTCGGCAGTGCTTTAGTTTCAGCGAAGCGGGTGAGGTAGTCCGTCGCCACGACGATCCACTTATTTCCGTTTGTTGACGTCGGGAAGGGTCCCAACAAGTCCATCCCGATCTGCTCGAATGGTCGGCAAGGAGGCTCGATTGGCTGTAGTAATCCGGCTGGCCTTGTTGGTGGTGTCTTGCGTCGCTGACAGCCTCGGCATGTTCTGACATAACGGGCGACGTCGGCGGTCAGGCGCGGCCAATGATACCTTTCCTGTATCCTGGATAGTGTCCAGGAACATCCGATGTGTCCAGCGGTCGGATCGTCATGTAGGGCGTGCAATACTTCTGGACGCAGTCCTGACGGAACAACAAAAAGGTAGTTGACGCGCACTGGTGAGAAGCTCTTCTTTACGAGTAGGTTGTTTTGAAGCGAGAACGAAGATAATCCTCGCTTAAATGCCCTAGGGACAACGTCGGTGTGCCCTTCCAAATACTCGATGAGGTTTTTCAACTCCGGGTCTGCTCGCTGCTGTTCAACGAAGTCTTCTGCGCTTAAAATACCAAGGAAGGTGTCGTCATCTTCGTCATCTTGCGGCGGCGAGTCAATGGGGTCGCGTGATAGGCAATCGGCATCAGAGTGTTTTCGTACGGACTTTTAGGTTACAGTGATATCATATTTTTGCATTCCTAGGCTCCACCGCGCCAGCCGTCCTGAAGGATCCTTTAAGTTCGCTAGCCAACACAAAGCGTGATGGTCCCTGACGACTTTGAATGGCCTGCCATATAGGTACGGGCGAAATTTCGCTGTAGCCCAAACGATGGCGAGGCATTCCTTTTCGGTTGTAGAATAATTGCCTTCCGCTTTTGACAACGACCGGCTAGCGTAAGCTATCACGTGTTCATGACCATCTTTTCTCTGGACTAGCACGGCACCGAGGCCTAGGCTACTGGCGTCAGTGTGGATTTCGGTATCGGCGTGCTCGTCGAAGCGTGCAAGTACGGGCGGCGACTGCATGCGTCGTTTGAGTTCTTGAAATGCGTCGGCCTGCGGCGTTTCCCACTTGAACTCGACGTCACATTTAGTTAGCTGTGTCAGCGGCTCAGCGATACGTGAAAAGTTCTTGACAAATCGCCTGTAGTAGGCACACATGCCAAGAAATCTACACACTGCCTTCTTGTCGATGGGCTGCGGGAACTTTGCGATGGCAGCTGTCTTCTGCGGGTCGGGGCGGACTCCAGACTTGCTGATGACGTGGCCTAGGAACGGAAGCTCATCGTAAGCGAAGCGGCACTTTTCTGGCTTCAGACTGAGCCCTGATGACTTGATGGCCTCTAGTACTGTCGTAAGCCGCCTAAGGTGATCGTCGAAATTTTCGGTGAAGACGACGACGTCATCCAAGTAAACAAGACAGGTCTGCTACTTCAATCCTGCTAACACCGTGTCCATGACGCGCTGGAACGTTGCAGGCACCGAGCAGAGTCCGAATGGCATGACCTTGAACTCGTAGAGGCCGTCTGGCGTGATGAAGGCGGTCTTTTCGCGATCTCTCTCGTCGACTTCTATTTGCCAGTAGCCAGACTTGAGATCCATTGACGAGACGTATTTTGCGTTGCAGAGCCGATCTAATGTGTCGTCTATCCGTGGTAGGCGGTATACATCCTTCTTTGTGATTTTGTTCAGTCGACGATAATCGACGCAGAAACGTAAGGTGCCCTCCTTTTTCTTCACCAAGACAACAGGCGATGTCCATGGGCTTTTCGACGGCTGGATGATGTCGTCGCGCAGCATTTCGTCGACTTGTTGTCTTACAGCTTCACGTTCTCGCGGCGAAACTCGGTAAGGGCTCTGGCGGAGTGGTTGAGCGCACTCCTCGGTTATTATGCGATGCTTGGCGACTGGTGTTTGTCGAATCCTCGATGACGTCGAAAAGCAGCCTTTTATCGTTGGAGCAGACTTCTGAGCTGCTGTTGCTTAATCATGGGGAGACTTGGATATAGTCGTAGTCTGGTTCGGGAACCATGGTCGTCGGGGTAGATGCGGCGGAATCCGAGAGGACAAACGCATTACTGGTTTCCGGAATTTCCTCGATGTACGCGATCGTCGTGCCCTTGTTGATGTGCTTGAACTCCTGGCTGAAGTTTGTCAGCAACACTTCAGTTTTCCTTCCATGCAGTCGAGCGATCCCTCTTGCGACGCAAATTTCACGGTCTAGCAGGAGACGTTGGTCACCCTCAATGACGCATTCTACGTCGGCAGGGGTTTTGGTGACTACGGAAATGACAATGCTGGAGCGAGGCGCGATGCTGACTTGACTTTCCAGCACGCTTAAGGCATGGTGACTACTAGAGCTCTCCGGCGGAATCGCTCGATCTTCCGGCAGCGTTATGGACTTCGACTTCAGGTCGATGATTGCGCCGTGTTGGTTCAGGAAGTCCATGCCGAGAATGACGTCTCGCGAACACTGTTGGAGGATAACGAAGGTGGCAGGGTAAGTCCGGTCATGAACGGTAATTCTTGCCGTGCAGATTCCAGTCGGCGTAATGAGGTGTCCTCCAGTGGTACGAATTTGGGGACCCTCCCATGCAGTCTTAACCTTCTTCAACTTGGCGGCGATGTGTCCACTCATTACGGAGTAATCGGCCCCTGTGTCGACTAAGGCAGTGACTGCGTGGCCGTCGAAAAGCACGTCGAGGTCGGTAATTCTTTGTGTGGCGTTGCAGTTGGTTCTTGGAGTCGTATCACGGCTGCGTCGTTTGAACTGAAGCTGGAACGTCGCGTCGTCAAGTCGTTTTTCGTCGGTGTAGTCTTGGCTTCCTGACTTCGTCGGTACGGCGGCGTGTCGTCATTAGGTCGTCGAGATGGTTTCTTCGTCGACTTCGTCGGCGGCGGAGGATCTTCGTCAGTTCGACGAACAGCAACCGCACCTCCATCGGTTGCTGCTTTTAGTTTTCCAGATATGGGCTCGCAGAGCGGCCCCGGGCAGGACCAGTGTATGGTCGGCGCTGCGGTGACAGGTAGCGGCCTGGTGACGGCGAACGGGACGGTCGTCGAGAGTTCCACTGAGTGGCGGCTAGGTAATCGGCGATATAGCGAGGTCATTCGCCAATCTGTGGCCGCGGCGCGTTAACGGCGACACCTCGCAGTCGCATCTTCCGGTATAGGCATCGGCGGTACACATGGCCGGCTTCTCCGCAGTTGTAGTGGAGCGGGCGGTGGTCGGGGGCACGCCAAACGTCAGTCTTCCTTGGAATGCCGCGTGGGTTGACGGGTTGTCGTTCTGGCGGCGGGGGTGGTGGTGGACGACGGAACTGTGTCGTCACTGGTCCCGGCCGCGGGCGCGGAGGGCGAACGTGACGGCGGGCTACAGCGGCTTATGTCATCGCTTGCGGCTGAGGTTGCGGCGATTCAGGGGCTACTCCGAGTTGTTGTTGGAGCTCCTCACGCTCGGCGTCGGCAATCGAAGTCACTTGAGTCTGTGATGACGGGAACAGCTTCTGCAGCTCCTCTCGCACGACCGCTCGGATAGTCTCGCGCAGGTCGTCGGTGGGCAGTGACAGAACTCCCGCGTAGCTTGTCGAGTTCGGGCGGCGGTCGAATTGCCGGTTTCGCATCTCGAGTGTCTTCTCGATGCTGGTGGCCTCGTGAAGAAACTCGTCGACGGTCTTTGGTGGGCTTCGTACCATTCCGGCAAAAAGTTCCTCCTTCACACCACGCATGAGTAGGCGGAGTTTCTTCTCCTCGGGCATTTCCGGGTCGGCGTGGCGAAATAGACGGCTCATTTCTTCCGTAAAGATGGCAACGTTCTCGTTTGGTAGCTGCACTCGGGCGTCCAGCATAGCTTCAGCCCTTTCCTTGCGCACGACGCTTGTAAAGGTGCGCAGGAAGCTGCTACGGAACAGGTCCCACGTTGTCAAGGTCGACTCCCTGTTCTCAAAGCACGTTCTGGTGGCGTCTTCTAAGGCGAAGTAGACATGCCGCAGCTTGTCGTCGGCGTCCCAGTTGTTGAATGTCGCAATTCGTTCGTAGGTCTCCAGCCAGGATTCAGGGTCTTCAGTCGCTGCTCCGTGGAAGGTCGGTGGGTCGGTGGATAACGGGGGACGCTGAGGCAGCCATTAGGATTGTCTTGACCACGATCTTCCTTGTCGTTTAAGGTAGAAGTTCGTGCTCTGGGGGCAGTCCTTGCAGTCTGCGGATAGCACGCTGGTCTTGGGCGATGTTGGTTTTGTCGTCGGGCTTCGGGCTTGGATTGCGGCTTTGCGGGGGCGTTCGGTACATGAACGCACAAGCACCTCCACCAGATGTCACGTGGTGGTGACGTTCAAGAACACAGTAGCAATACTGTGTAAGACAAAACTAACTTTTATTGGGCGAACCTGTGCCCACAACAACAGGCTACACTTATGGCACAACGATAGCGGCGAACACGGTCGGCGATCGTCGAAAATCTGATCAGCGGTTCAAGCGCGTTGGCTTTTATACAGCAGTAATCGAAGGTTCCAGACTAATCGTGGGGACCCGCATGCCTTCTACAAAGTTCTACACCATTCGCGTCAAGCGATGAAATCAGATAACACAAGGTTCGGCGACAACAGACAGCGGATAGAAGCATCGATAACTTTCCAGAAACTTCGGATACTCCAGAAATTTCAACAACCTGGGGTTCTTTAACGTGCACCTAAATCGAATTACAGGGTTCTTCTTCGCCCCCATCGAAGCGCGGCCGCCGTGGCCCGGATTCGATCCCGCGACCTCGTGCTTAGCGTCGTAACAACACCATAGCCACTAAGCGACCACAGCGGGTACGCACCATGTTGTCGAGTTTGTAGTGTTGCCTTGACGCTGGCAGCCTGCAGCTCGGAAGATAAAGCCGTTCTGTTAGAACGACGCGGCGTCCGTTGAAACAAGTGTCTGGATCCCGGATAGTTGGTACGGCATCATTTTTTCTTAAGGGAGGTCAACCGCACAAGGACACGGACGGCGAAAAGAAGACACACAAAGCGACGAGAATTAAATCCTGCAAGATGCACTGGAGATGGCTACGTATGCAACTACCCTTGGCAAGCTCCGGGAGTTTGATCCTCACGCCGGAGACTTTGAAGTCTACCTCGAGCGATTTCAGTGCTTCATCGCCGCCAACGACCTTGCCGAAGAAGCTGCAGGTATTTTTCATATCCGTTGGCGAAAAGGTGCGCGTGGCACTCAGCAGCTTGCTTCCACCAAAGACGCCCAGCAAGGTGCTATTCAAGAATGCTGTCGACGCACTGCGAAAGCACTACACCTCTAGAAACTCCGTTGCATCGGAAGGATATCGCTTCCCCCAGAAGAAACAAGAACAGTATGAAAGAGTAGCAAACTTCATCGTGTGTCTCAAGAAATCGGCAGCGACGTGCAATTTTGGCGCGTTTCCAGAGGAAGCTCTTCGGGGGCGACTAATTACTGGTCTTCAGGTTGATCCTATACGCTTCCGACTGCTAGGCACACCCTAACCGAATTGACCTGGGAGCGCGCCTGCAGGATCGCGGTGGCTATGAAAGCAGCCACTCAAGACGCACAGCAAATGATCTCGACGAAGAGCGAAGTTCTTGCAGCTTACGTCTTCCAACATTCACTGGCAAAAAAGGCAACATCACAGCTTCAAAAGTCCCGTACCGGCAAGAACGTCAGGAGTGGTGTGCCCAGGAAGAATGCAAAAACAGCGTCGCGTAAGACTAAAGTTCCGTGTCATAGCTGAGGTGGACACCATGTGCCAGTAAGTTGTCCATTCATGAACAGTACCTGCTACAAATGTCCGAAGAAAGAACACGTAGATAAAATGTGCAAAACTGAAATAGGCAATAAGCTTGACAATATTATTGCGGAATATGAATTGCTGACGCTGTGTCATGCCGACGGGATTTCGAGTACACCTGCCATTGTGGTTGCGTTAGAGATAAATGGCAAAGTAGTAACGATGGAGTTGGATACTGGCGCTGCTCTGCCATATATGCCCAAAGATGAGTGCGTAAAGCACTTCCCCACTGCTAGCTTCAGAGAAGCAAATGTAAGCTTCGTAATTTACATTGGCACGCCTGTCATGATCAAGGGCATGATTGATGTTTGTTACTACGATCAGTGCTATTCATTTCTGTTAGTCAGAGCAAATGATACCGACGGTGCAAGGATGCCAGCATTGCTTGGTCGAGACTGGCTGAGCAAAATTATAATTAGGTGCCATGAAGTTATGAGGGTGGAGACAGCGCACAAGGTAGTTGCGTTAACCGAAAAATATCATGAAGTGTTTGGACCTGGTTATGCTGCTGTCAAGGGCTTTAAAACCTGCATTAAGATCAAATAAGGGTTTAGCCCAGTATGTTGTAAGGCACGGTCAGTGCCATACGCTCTTCGCAAGCAGATGGAGCAAGAATTGGCAAAGATGGAAAAGGAAGGAGTTGTTTACCGAGTAAGGCACAGCGCTTGGGCGACACCACTCGTAGTCGTGCCTAAAAAAAGATAAAGGGCGGTGACTATTGTGCCAACATCCGGCAATGGAAGTTGACCACTGTCTCCTGCTCTTGCCAGAAGATATTTTCACTTCAGTACAAGGTGGAACCGTCTTCTTGGTCATTGGCCTGTGAAAGGCATCTATACAGCTTGAATTAGATGAGCGAGCACAGAAATTACTGACTGTGAACACGCATTTGGGCCTTTTTTAGGTTCAAGCTTTTTACTTATGGCCTAGCGCGTGTGCCTGCGGTATTCCAAGTAGTAACGAACCAAATTCAGGCCGCCTTGCCGGAAACTACCTGCTACTTGGATGATGTCGTCCTGTGTAACGAAATGTACGAGCAGTGCCAAGGAAGAGTCGAACAAGTGCTCATATTCCTAAGTAAACACGGGGTAAAGGTCAACGATGGGAAGTGCAAGCTCTTCCAGCAAAAAGCAACTTATTTAGGACACCAAATTGATGGGCATGTTCTGTATTCTACTAGAGACAAAGTAGTGGTCATTAAAAAGAAACGCGGCCAAGCCGATCAACGTGACGCAAATAAAAGCCTTTTGGGGCTTGGTAAATCTTCATTCCAAGTTTCTGCCGAATTTGGCAACGGTGTTAGAACCCCTACTTGCTGCGCATAGAGAAGAAATGGCACTGGTCACGTAAATGTGACGTTGCATTCGATACGTGCAGGATGCTGGTGATGGATGAGTGTTTTCGAGTTGTACGACGCGCACAAAGACATTCAGCTCACATGTGATGCGTCGGAATATGGCTTCGGAGCAGTACTGTCGCACGTGGAGGATGGCGTCGAGAAACCAACAGCGATTGCCTCAAGGTCTCTAAAGGTCTTAAGGCCGTGTCCGCGCCAGAGCACAACTACGGGCATATTGAAACAGAAGCCCTGAGTATTAACAGACTTGGTCTTAACGGACCTTCAGCTACTGACGATATCGCTCAAACCAAAGAGGGCGGGAAACGCTGTTGTTACAGCAAAAGTGCATAGATGGCCGATGCAGTTGACGTTTTTGGCTTGACAGCGGGATCAGTGATTGCTCACGCCGACTCGTTGTCACGGGCGCCATTGTCTGACCAAGAAGAGCAGGCAGAGTAATTTCCTTTGTTCTATCGCCGAGTAGCTGCTCACATCCAAATATATTGAACGTCAAACAGACCATGACAAGCTCTTATATAAAGCAAGCGTTCGAAACATGATCTGGCAGGGTTGGCCAAAAGCATTCCAGATGAGCTGCAGCCATTCTAGATTCGTCGCTTGGAGCTATTTGGACAAAACATGGATGTGGTGCCCGAAAACTTGCGAAAAGGGGTCGTGGCCCTTTTGCATGAACAACATTTGGGAATTCCTTAAGTGAAAGTGGTGGCACGTTCAGTGGTCTACTGGCCGGGCATCGACGTTGCTGTATAATGGCTTGCAAAAGTAAAATATGCCAATCTGTTGTTCTCTCTACGCTGCCAGCAACCTTATTTCAGTGACGAGTTTGTGACAGCCCATGGTAAAAGCGCAGTTAGGCTTGAAATAAAAGAAGGACATATGTCCTTGATTGCCGTTGATGCATTTTCTAGGTGACTTGAAGTCAAAATGATGCATACCGCGACAGCCACAAAAACTGATAGCGGTACCGTTCTCTGTTCGCGTCGCTTGGTCTGCTCGCTGAAATAGTTACTCATAGCAGGCCTCGGTTTGTTGCTGCAGAATTTGAAGGTTTCTTGAACCCAACGGCGTGAAAGAGGGTCACGCCGCCGTATCGTCCCTAACCTAACGGTGTGGCCTAATGAGCCGTGCAGACTACAGAGAAAGCCCTCCTTAAGCAGTTTTTACAAGACGAACGAAAGGGACAAAGCCAAGCTTTACAGCACGGAATCGACAACATTCTCCCAGCATACCGCACAACGCCCGATACTTTAACGGGAAAGACGCCCGCTGAACTATTTCTGCGACGCAAACTGAGAGGCAGGCTATTATTACTTCAGCCAATTGTTAGGAGTGATCTGCTAGACAAAGCGAAGAGAGTGAAAGCGTCGGCAGGTAAGCGCCGGGCTGCTTCGAAGTCATTTTCAGTTGGTGATTGTGTTCTTGGTGCGCTCGGTACGAGATGTAGTTACGAAATGGTTGCCACAAGAATGGCAAGGGTGAAATCGCCACTTAGTACATATTTAATCGCTGTCGGAAGCCATGAGCGGCACGTGCGTGTCGATCCTTTGCGAAGTTCTTGAACTGAACCAGATGAATAATAAGCGATAACCCCGTGAAATCGATTTGCCGCTTGCATCGGAAGTGCTTGAGCCAAGTTCTGCGGAACCCGAAGCCCAGTCGACAGAGCGACAGGGAGCGCCCAGCTGTAGCTCTCCTTCACCGATCACCCTCGGAAGAAGCTGTCGACAGCGACTACACTCGTAAAATAGGGGGGGGGGGGGGGGATGTATCGATAGCGCGCCCACAGTACTCGCATATATATATATATATATATATATATATATATATATATATATATATATATATATATATATATATATATATATATATATAGTCCCACAATATGTTGTCAAGTGTGTAGTGTTGCTTTGCTGCTGTCGATGAGCAGCTCGGTAAATAAAGCCGCTCTGGTAGAATGCCTCACCGTCCGTTACAACAGTTCTGACGATGATTTCAATTTGAAATAACATTCAGTGTACAAAATTAATGTTCGGCCTGTGCTCCATACCACCACACGTGTTCGCGAACACTGGGACAAACCTCTGACATTGATTGGACTCAATCAGGCCGTGACTATGATAAGGATGATGATGATCCAATGGCATTTCCCGTACCTGAGCTTCTCCTCGGAGACCCCGTGAACGATGTATGGGTTGAAGAATCCCGCCGCCACGTCACCCGTAGTGTGCGGGCTGAAGTGCTCGGCGAGCACGGTCACGTGGACATTTCCGGGTGCCACTTCCTCGGCTATCCGCACGGCAGCGCTGAGGCCCACGATGCCGCCACCAACCACGGCCACTCGCCAAGGTGACGTCATGCTGCTCGCCTGGATGAAACCACCCGCTGACGCGTTCTATACCTGCGTCGATTCACAATTTGCAAGTAAGTTAAGCATAAAAGGTCGTGAGAGTTCCCTTAACAGCTTCGCTGCAAAACATTAGTTTTATCAGTGCCGGCATGAGGAAAAAGTGCCACGCTGGTCCGAGGCCCCTTGAAATCTTTTTTATTTGCCTGTGTTGGCGGGCCACAGGGCACAATCCATAGAAATGAAAATCACAGATTCACCCGACAGGCAAAGCATCGATTACCATAGCAAATTATTAGGCAGCTATAGGAAAGAAGAACAGTAGGTTTAACGATCATATAAACTTGAAAACGTTCACTAACTGAATTAACAGGGATGGTGTCACGTGCACACAGGCAAACATGAACACATCTCATTCTGAACGCGGACACTCGCTGTCAAAGCGTTGACGTAAGGAAGAGCGGGAGCAGCAGTGACCGAATTGACCTTCGCGCTGCCTATCTCTTTAATGCCAACTAAGCAGCGAAAACACAGCGCACACGAAGCTTGCCGCAAAGCCACTCTCGATCACATCCTTTTCCTCTGCCCAGCGGATCCTCCCCCGCGGGGCCTGGAGCACCTTACTACTTGGGAGGCTTGGGAGACCCTACTGCGCTCCGAGGACCCGGCCAAGCAAGCCATCGCCACAGGCCGGGCTGCCAGCGTCATGAGCCTCCGGGACATGAACGTTTGAGTGCAGTGGGGCCGTGCGGGGGCCCAAGGACCTGCGTGTCCGCAACTCCCCTGTGTGCAATAAAGTTATCACCACCACCACCGCCCCTAGTCGCTTAGACTATGCACCCATCGCAGATCGCTTTCAAGATAGGGCCCGCATGGTCGGCCTCAGCCGCGTCATACGCAGCCGCCGCGAGCGAATCACCCTCCAGCCCTCGGTGCCTTGCGCGCGATGGAAGACGGTGCGCTTCCTCCCCGCCTGCCTCCCTAGCGCGCACGAGACCTAGTCACCATTCTCGGCTCACCCTCGCACGCTTCCACTCGCACCTGCTACGTACCGCGCACGGCCACGATGTTATCGTGTTTGGACTGCAGGTCACGAAACATCACGGCGACGGCGATGGCGGAAGTCTGCTATGAGTGTCCATATAATTGCTATCGCAATAGTAGATATAAGCATAAAAGCCCTCTACCATCCATGGCGCACGTGGCTATGGGTTGAGTACATAAGTGTGTGTATGCCTTCGAATAAAGTTAGTTGTGAGTTCAGCGCTGTCCTGTGTGTTCCTGCCTTCTGTCATCGTCTTTTCGCGCTGCCCCTTCAAGATGTTCAACCAGTACCAACTCGCCCAAATGTCGATCCTTCTTCATACTCTGCGCTAACCCTGGCATCAAACAAGATGTGGACGTGCTCAGCAAGGTGCGCTGCAGTGACCACAGGATGGTAAGAACTCGAATTAGCCTAGACCGGAGGAGGGAACGGAAGAAACTGGTACACAAGAAGCCGATCAATGAGTTAGCGGTAAGAAGGTAAATAGAGGAATTCCAGATCAAGCTACAGAACAGGTATTCGGCTTTAACTCGGGAAGAAGACCGTAATGTTGAAGCAATGAATGACAATCTTGTGGGCATCATTAAGGAGTGTGCAATAGAAGTCGGTGGTAACTCCGTTAGACAGGATACCAGTAAGCTATCGCAGGAGACGAAAGATCTGATCAAGAAACGCCAATGTATGAAAGCCTCTAACCCTACAGCTAGAATAGAACTGGCAGAACTTTCGAAGTTAATCAACAAGCGTAAGACAGCTCACATAAGGAAGTATAATATGGATAGAATTGAACATGCTCTCAGGAAAGGAGGAAGCCTAAAAACAGTGAAGAAGAAACTAGGAATTGGCAAGAATCAGATGTATGCGTTAAGAGACAAAGCCGGCAATATCATTACGAATATGGATGAGATAGTTCAGGTGGCTGAGGATTTCTATAGAGATTTATAGAGTACCAGTGGCACCCACGAAGATAATGGAAGAGAGAATAGTCTAGAGGAATTCGAAATCCCACAGGTAACGCCGGAAGAAGTAAAGAAAGCCTTGGGAGCTATGCAAAGGGGGAAGGCAGCTGGGGAGGATCAGGTAACAGCAGATTTGTTGAAGGATGGTGGGCAGATTGTTCTAGAGAAACTGGCAACCCTGTATACGCAATGCCTCATGACTTCAAGCGTACTAGAATCTTGGAAAAACGCTAACATAATCCTAATTCATAAGAAAAGGGACACCAAAGACTTGAAAAATTATAGACCGATCAGCTTATTGTCCGTTGCCTACAAAGTATTTACTAAGGTAATTGCAAATAGAATCAGGAACACCTTAGACTTCCGTCAACTGAAGGACCAGGCAGGATTCCGTAAAGGCTACTCAACAATAGACCATATTCACACTATCAATCAGGTGATAGAAAAATGTGCGGAATATAACCAACCTTTATATATAGCTTTCATTGGTTACGAGAAAGCGTTTGATTCAGTCGAAACCTCGGCAGTCATGGAGGCATTGCGGAATCAGGGTGTAGACGAGCCGTATGTAAAAATACTGAAAAATATATATAGCGGCTCCACAGCCGCTGTAGCCCTCCATAAAGAAAGCAACAAAATCCCAATAAAGAAAAGCGTCAGGCAGGGAGATAGGATCTCTCCAATGCTATTCACAGCATGTTTACAGGAGGTATTCAGAGACCTGGATTGGGAAGAATTGGGGATAAAAGTTGAGGGAGAATACCTTAGTAACTTGCGATTCGCTGATGATATTGCCTTGCTTAGTAACTTGCGATTCGCTGATGATATTGCCTTGCTTAGTAACTCAGGGGACCAACTGCAATGGATGCTCACTGACCTGGCGAGGCAAAGCCGAAGGGTGGGTCTAAAAATTAATCCGCAGAAAACTAAAGTAATGTTGTTTAACAGTCTCGGAAGAAAACAGCAGTTTACGATAGGTAGTGAGGAACTGGAAGTGGTAAGGGAATACATCTACTTAGGACAGGTAGTGACTGCGGATCCGGATCATGAGACTGAAGTAATCAGAAGAACAAGAATGGGCTGGGGTGCGTAGGGCAGGCATTCTCAGATCATGAACAGCAGGTTGCCATTATCCCTCAAGAGAAAAGTTTATAACAGCTGTGTCTTACCAGTACTCACGTACGGGGCAGAAACCTGGAGGCTTACGAAAAGGGTTCTACTTAAATTGAGGACGACGCAACGAGCTATGGAATGAAGAATGATAGGTGTAACGTTAAGGGATAAGAAAAGAGCATATTGGCTGAGGGAACAAACGCGAGTTAATGATATCTTAGTTGAAATCAAGAAAAGAAATGGCCATGGGCAGGACACGTAATGAGGAGGGAAAATAACCGATGGTCATTAAGAGTTACGGAATGGATTCAAAGGGAAGGGAAGCGTAGCAGAGGGCGGCAGAAAGTTAGGTGGGCGGATGAGATTAAGAAGTTTGCAGGGACAACATGGCCACAATTAGTACATGATCGGGGTAGTTGGAGAAGTATGGGAGAGGCCTTTGCCCTGCAGTGGGTATAACCAGGCTGATGATGATGACTTTTCTGATTGGCCTGTGAGGCACGTAATAGCTATATGCTGCAAAATGGTGTGCCGAATCAAAACAGGCGCATAGCATATAGTTAACCGCTTCGCATCACGTAGATTCCAATGTGTACCTTGTATCCACGTAATTTTGTCACTTGTTTGAGCTGCCTTTTTCTGTGCTGAAGTTTTCAATATAGTTGGCGGGCTTCGTTCGAGCCGGCTCCGGCTCGACCGGCACCGTAATCTGGCTGCATGTCTCAAATACGTCGTAAGGTGACGTTGTGGGCTGCTCTTAGTTGAGACCCCTCTGTATTCAGGAGGAAAGGCTGGCCGTGTGCCCTTTCCCCTTAGCCCAATGAAACGGTCTATACGACTGCGGATGGAGAATGCTAACAGCGGGATTGGTATCATATGTTACGGAGAATTCGACAAATCGAAACGGTGCGCACCAGAGCGCCTTGCTGCGATGTTTTTTGGATGAAACGACGCTCCGATATCCAGGTGTCCAGGGACCGATGTCTAGAGATGCTCCTGGACAGGGGAGCTCCCCTTGGTCAGCTTCTTTTCAAGAAGAACTACCGCTTGACCTCTTTCTCCGCAGTGGTGTGAGCAGTATTCCCGTCGCGCTGGTGCCCTTGGGTTGAGCTCTACCAGGTTGAACAACCCTAAAGCTGTCCGAGAAAAACTACATGCGGCGACTCCCAGCTACCAGAGTATCACTGATCGGCTGTTTGGTCGAGGTGGCATAGTGTGCAGGTCGCTAGACCAGGCTTGTGTAGCGGACCTCCCAGTGAGTATATTCCACTACACCTCACATGCACAAAGGCCATCGTGCGTGGCGTCGACTTGCGACTAAATCCGTCTGACACCTTACAGAAGCTCTCTAAGGCAGGTGTGGTAGCTGTTTACCGCTGCAGTTGCGTTGTGGACACTAAGAGAGCCCGCACTGAGTCAGCGATTGCGACTTTTGCAGGTTCTTATTGGCAATCGTAAATTAAATTGTGGCTTTTAGTTTTCTGAGTCGATCCGCTGGCCTCACGTCCTATGCAATGCTGGCAATATGGCTATAGGGCTTGCGGTAGTACATTGGTTTACGATGGTGCAGGGTCCCTCTAACGGTGATTGTATCGCCCACGTTAAAAAGTATTGCTGTAATGGTGGATCACATTCCGTTGACTATTCAAAGTTCCCAGCTCGAGTGCTCGAAACGCAGATGTTAGAAATAATTAACAAAAAGAGCTAGGTTGCCACTGTTAAGGAGAAAGCTCGCGGGTAAGCTGACGTTACAGCACATTCTTTCATTTTCACTCAACCTTCTTTCACCGACGCAACTATTTCGCAGGCAATGGACGCTGCAGTTGAAAAAGCAATGGCAGACGCAATGGAGCGATTAGTAGTCACCATATCTGATTGCATACCTCAAGTGGTCAGAATCCATATAGCTAATCTTCTGCAGTAATACCAGTACTGGCTCCTGACAACTCTACACTGCCGCCTAATACAGAAGTTAAATATATAAATAACGAAATAACGTGTTTTCCTCTTAAAACAGCCACGAGGCTTCTGTGCCTTCTTCGAACCCTGACAACAGCATATGCTACAGTTGCACATTTTCCACAGACGTTGAGCTCGATGCAAGAGCACAGAAACGCAGCCGTTCCCCATTGAACCGAGGTTTTTCTACGTCCCTTCGGAATAAGTCCAACAAGTATCCGCCCAGCAAAGGTCTCCAGGAGAACATTTTTGAGAAGTTTGTTTCTACTACTATACTATCCTCAAGATAGTATAGTTGAGAGTATTGCAGTGGAACTGTCGTTCGATATTTGCTGCTTATACGGATTCACATTGCCTTACAGTTCAATTAATTCCTGATATAATCTATTACAAGAAACTTGGCTTACCCCAGATACGAATTTTTATTTCAAAAATTATCATTCATTCTGATTAGGTCGATCATCGAGAGGAGGTGGTTTATTCACACTGATGTCATGCAGAATTTGCCATAGGCCAAAGATCGTTCTGAAGCTCCTGTCCCCCGAATTTGAAATACTACTCTTTCAGCCTGTCGGATACTTCTCATGGCCAATGCATATTCTCTTTCAGGTGTTCCTGACTCTAGCCCTTTGGATACCATAATTACTACTTGCGGAAAGGATATTTTCTAGCGGGGGACATTAACTCCCATAATATTACATTGGGTTTAAATACAGACCAAAGTGGCATTCGCTTGTGGGAGCTGTCCCAGGACAACAATATTACATATGCATATTCAGGACGAGCTACTTTTCTCAGAGGTCGGCCTGCTTCTGCCCTATACTTAACTTGTGCAAGCTCAAGCATCATCCTGTCTGCCTGGTCGATTGCTGATTATGCCACATCTAGGGTGCTGAAAATCAGTGTTACATAATACACATGATTTGGCATGTTCTTCTTGAACACAAATTTTTAAGTCTTGCAGCCGTGGTGTATGTCGAAGGTTTTAGGATCCTCGGCACCGGGCCTTTAAGAGGTACCGCCGCTGGTGCGTCTGCTGACTCGCTCAATGTGAGCCCCATGTGCCCTGATACCCATACCAAACGGATGAGGCGTAAGGATAGATGAATAAGGTTCTCGGAGAATGGTAGATGAACTTCGCACTGATAGAGCAGAACAGACAGGAACAGCGTGAGCACACCGCCAGCCAAAACAGTTGTTGTCTTTGTCAATGTGCAAAGCACTCGTCACAGTACGTCATTACTCACTTAATTGAGGAAATGCAATTGTCTGTGCGTAGAAAAAAAATTTCGCTGCAATAGGGCTTGTCTCTAACCAACGGCAGCCGTCATACTAGTGTCCGTTAAGAAGTCGACAGAGCAAGTTTCGCTATATCGTCCTTGTGTGTCACCCTTTGTCGTGGCTCTCAAGCTCTGATCCCCACGCCCTGTTTGGTTGTTGTATGCCGACAGTGTAGCCGACGTCGGCTTGCACATTCTCTTAATCGCCTTGAGGTGCGTATGTTTGGCATCTTCTTGCGGATTCACTTTTCATCGCGGCGTTTCGACGTAATTATTGTTCCACTTCAGAAGCATCACATTTGAAATTCGTCGTTTGCATTGTTATAAGTTCGCGCTCTCGCAGGTAATTACGACCGGTTCGGCATCAATTCGTGCCATGAACTGAAATCGAAGCTCTTTGCTTACTTCCTCGAGCAGAACTGTTTGCACCGTGCTTGCAGAACATAACCGAGGAACGCCATTAATACGTTCACAACGGCATTTATACTTGGTGATTCGACATCTCTGCGTTTCTTCTAATTATTCTTCCTCTCTCTCTCGCTCTCGCTCTCTGTGTCGAGTGATTTATATAAGTTGGTCATTTTTTTATTTAAGCGCATTATCATGCACATTCTCCGGGCAGTTTCACGCATCCACTCTGTTTGATTGAACAGAGAAGACAAACCAACGAACTAGAGTCAGCGTGTTTAGGTGAGCGAGAAACAAGTTTCCTCATAATCAGCTGTACTAAACATCGCTTTCTTTGCTTCGAAGTCAACCACTGAAATTTTACTCTTTGACATTTCCTCAAATGCTTGCTTCAGAGTTAGACATGCGATCGTTATTCGTACGTTCGGCATATAAGCGGCATAGCCGTTGAAGAAAAAGATATTGGGTCTGTTGACCTCAGCCTCAATCCTCGATTAAGAGAGAGAGGAAGAAAGAGTAGGGTGATAGTAACGCTGCGCCAATTGGTGCCGCTTTTTTTGTAAAACGTTATATACATGCAAAGACAGGGGCTGACTTCAAGAATATGCACAGGCAACACAGGCTGTTGTTGAACTCTCACCTTCAGAAACAAGACGTCTGTCTCTGTAAGTACGACTCAGTCACGCGCGAATGTAGGCACGCCAGATTCGCGTATTAGCTTCATGCAACTAGCTTCACGCCAGCAATTGCAAATGACACGTACGTAGTCTCTTAGTTGACCGCTTCGGCTTTTCAATGCTGGCAGTGGTGAAACGGCGGCTATATTTGCGGTGGAACGCAGTGGTTAGACGCGTAGCTTAATTCGTAACATGCGTTAGAAACAACACGTAAACAACAATGACATGTCACATCACTGCTTACCGGTCCTTTGTTATACGCTACGAAACAACGGTCATCATTTCACGTACTTCTCCTGAAGAGTCGCGCTATCTGTAGTTGGAAAACAACGCTTGTTCTCGGTTTTTTGTTTGCTTTTCGTTGCGCCGATGCCGGCGCGTCGAGAACTCAAGAAACACTTGCCCTCGGCATTGTTAAAGCACTATAGCTGCATTAGTGTGCAAGAACCACACATAGGTAATGGCACCTTGCAAGGCCGCATGCATGCATGCATACCTGTCTCGAAGTGCTTTGCTGGAATAAGGCCTCCTCGTCTCGTCCCCGGGAACCAGGCCTCGCGCTGCGTAGATGCATGCAAACGAAATAACTCGACGCGCAGAACGGCGCGGCTCGGTCGTTGGCGGCGTCCCAACAGAAGAGTTGCTGTCTGAGAGAATGAAGAGCCAAGCGGGTGCCCACTGTTTGGTGTGAAAGAAGACAGTGTTGGCCTCCCGCGGAAAGATAGCTATACGATCGCCCGATACAGCGGAGCTTGCAAGCTTTTTTGCTCGCCCTCTTATCACCGGCCCGCCATGCCTGTTGAACGCTCTCTTTTTTTCCTCTACCGTTTTGTTACTTTCACTGCCTGGCACCTCTCTCTCTCTCTCTCTGTAGGGCTCGTCATTTGAAGCTCTCTCTCTGTCTCGCTATCTCGACCTACGTCACCAATGTCTCTTATTCTCTCCTCGACTCTTTTTTTTTTTCGATCTCTCGCCCTATCTCTGCACACGTCCACGCAGCGATCATGTCCGTACAGACTGGAGAGCTAGACGTTGGAATTTGGCACCGTAGCTTGCAGTAAACAACAGATGCGGGGAGGAGATGACGGAGTGAGCCGAGCGTCGAAAAGAGCTCCTCAATGTGCAGAGCAAGAAAAGTTCAAGGCCCTACGCCGAAAACCTATCGGGAGAAGTTAGCCGTTATTCGCTAGTGAAAAGAGAGACAATTATAGTCTGCGATGATAAAGCCTGTCGCCTAAGTGTGACATTGCGTACAGGCAGTCACAAAAGTATACGGCCCACAGGATCTCAGAAAACGTTCAGTTTCCGAGCAGCCTGTAACCGTAGTCAGTAAAACCGAACATCACAATGCTGTTCAGATATACTGGTAGATGCTGTAAATGCGAAAACTAGCTAGGCTGCGTTGTGAGGCTGCGCACATATTCAGCTTTTTCTCATATCTGGTGTTCCGTAAAATTTTTTGGTTGACTGTACTCCACTATTCTTTCTTTCGTTTTTTTTTTTCTTTTTTGTTTCATCTACACCACTCATTGCGGCTTATCTTACGAGTCATCAGGCGAGAGTGATACATTGTCGAAATAAAACAAGCACTCCTCTGAGGTTTTGAAGTAAATAAAGTATATAATGGCGTTTCGGAACCGCTACGGTTCCCCTGTTCACAATGAAGATAAGAACGAGATGGGGGGGGGGTGATAATTTATGCGTTAGGTGGCGTAGAGTGCGGGAGATTACCCCGCGTCCGGTTAATCGAATGTTTTGTCGATTGAGTGTGAAAATGTTCTAAGAGCAGCCGTGAAGGTATATGCGCTTCTCTCTCGCGATTTCACTCGTAGCATCTCGATCAATGATGCGGTAAGCAGTATTCACGTGATGATCCGCCAAGGCGTTCGAGCTTGCATTGCCTTTTTACAGCGAAGCTGTCTATGGCTAAGATCCCGGGATTTCTTCCTGGTGTAACCTCTACAGGAAGCTATCATCATCTATGGCTCATAACCGCGTAAGACGGAAGCTACAAGCACTCAGCCAAGGGAAGCGAACAGTGCATACATTCCTTGGAATCACACATAGAACATACAGAACGGCACACGTTTCAATAAAGAACAAGCTCGAAACAAGCATCCGAACCGAACCACATAATTGATGATAAGGCCTCCTGCGCCCACATGCAATGCGAAGCGCCATAGCGCTCCCCGCATACGTTTCCCCGTAAAGATTTGTCGCGCAAGCAGCCGCGGCGACGGCAGCTTGACTGCAGCATGCGTAGCAGGGAGTGACGTAACTACACTTTCGTACGTAAAAGAAAAACCCACCTAGCAACTGATTTCTGTGGTGACAGTGCTATGGGAAGGCCACGCCCAGTGGGCTCCTGAAGAGTGGCGTACATACGAGGCGCGGCGAATTTCTCTTCTCTCTGCACAACTCTTTGTAAGTGCACGAACTAGCGGCGCAAGCCAAGTCGCAGGCCATCGAGACGTCTTAGGGTAATAATTAGGTAAATTGCACGTGATTGCCGCCATGCGAATAATTTCGACGTATACGTCGCATTGGTTAAGTGCATCTGAATGTTACCACGTTAATAATTTCAACCTACGTCGCAAGGGTAGTAATCGTTCTAGTTGTCGTTTACAGCTTCGCTGTCCAACCGCCTACACAGCGTGCATTGGAGACCAGTTTCTTTTTTTACATCGTCCTGGTGATGAAAAATCCTTCTATTACAGCGAAGCTGCTAAGGGCAAGTTCCCTTAAGGCTAGTTAAGCGCTAGTTGTCAAGGGCTAGTGAGGTTCGTGTCCGTTTGTGAGGCCAAAATCCGGAAGATAGTTCAATGCAGGCCGACCCGCCGTGGAGGTGCAGTTCGCCATTAAGGGGCCCACATACACAGCTTCGCTTTGTCATGCTTCTTCACAGAGTGGAAGTACACTGAGTTTTTTTATTTTAATTATTTATTGCATACAAAAGTGAAATGCACAGTTACCAGGAAGCGCTTGCTTTCAATCTATGCACATGATCCCCTGGCTCAACCTAAGTATGACAATAAATGTATAGAAGAATAGGCGTGCTAACCGCTTGTCATGCAGGATATAAGCAATGAAATACATACATACATACATACATACATACATACATACATACATACATACATACATACATACATACATACATACATACATACATACATACATACATACATACATACATACATACATACATACATACATACATACATACATACATACATACATACATACATACATACATACATACATACATACATACATACATACATACATACATACAGTCGAGCAAAAGCGCTCTACACAACGCTGCCGAAGACCCGACCGACCGAGGTAGACGACGCATGCGGCGCCAGGGTCAAAAAAAACGTGTTTTGGTTTTGCGTTACAGCATAGAATTACAGACACAACAACTCAGGGACAAGGGCTGACCTGAAACTGACTTGGTTATTGCCTAGACAGACGGCGTATATGCCGGGTGTCCCAGCTAATATGAACCAAGCTCTTAGATAATATTTATCACACTGTACACAAAAAACAAAGCACTTATTGTTCGGAGTCCAGTTGAAAAGTTAACCAGCAGCTTTTTTTCTTGTTTTTTTTTTATTTGAGGGCAGTGGCACTGAATCATCATCAGTAGAAGCAGCAGCCTATTTTTATGTCAACTGCAAGATGAAGGCCTCTCCCAGTGATCTGCAATTATCTCTGTCTTGCGCTAGCTCGTAATAGCAATGTCCAACAGCCTGTCAAGAGAGCAATAATTCATGATCGCCAGACAGCCTCTAGAGTCTGTGCAGAAGTGCGTTTATCTAAGTTAATTTCTCGCAGGGGACCTTTGTCACGAAAGTGTCGTTATTTCTTCAGTTCTCTATCTCCTCGCTTCCTTTTATAAATATACGCGCCTATTAAGCATTGCTTCTTTAATAATGGGCCGCATATCTTACGTGCCGCCCCTTTTCGCGTAAACGGAAGAGAACGAGATCTTTGGTACATCCAGAGCATGTTGAGCTATGTGCGTTCGTGACTGTTTTGTGTGTGTGTGTGTGTGTGTGTGTGTGCGTGTGCGTGTGTGTGTGTGTGTGTGTGTGTGTGTGTGTGTGTGTGTGTGTGTGTGTGTGTGTGTGTGTGTGTGTGTGTGTGTGTGTGTGTGTGTGTGTGTGTGTGTGTGTGTGTGTGTGTGTGTGTGTGTGTGTGTGTGTGTGTGTGTGTGTGTGTGTGTGTGTGTGTGTGTGTGTGTGTGTGTGATTAAATTGTTGGCCGGAGAAGGTGACCGCTGGCAGAGTCGAAACCACGGTGGCCACACATCCGGGCTGCGTGAAGCTGACTGCGTCCATGGCTGTTGTTTTGTGTGTTATTAAACTGCTACCCAGTGAAGGCGACCGCTCGCAAACTGTGAACCACGGCGGGAGCAAGCTCTGACGACTCCGTGAAGCCGCCTTCTTCCGCAGCTACTGTTCTGTGTGTGATTAACTTGACTGCTGGTGAAGGTGACCGCCAGTGGAGTCTGAACCACGGCGAGAACCAGTGTGCGCGTGTATGATAGATGTGTGCGTCTGTATGTGAACGCCGACGCCTACGAGAGGTTTACGAAAACGAGCCGATCAGACACTTCACCAGTCTGCTCCGGGGACTCCAATAAGCCACCCACGTCACGTCACGGCACCGAACACCGCCGGCCGCCGTGGAAGCCAGCCGCCGACGTCGAGGCGCCCACTTGCGCTGACTTTCAACAACCGCTCTGTTAACACCAGGATGGAAAACCAAAAAGCCCAAGCTGCTATTCCTGAGAGTCACTTACGGGCCGCTTAGGTGTGGACGCACTGTCAACGCGCCCGGTTTACTGTACATCACTTTTGATTCTGTATTATGTAATATTTTATTTCCCGATTGTACGGCTGCTCTACTACTGTACCCGCCTGTTTGTATGAGAGATTAAACCGGATATTACTTCCTTCTGGCGCCCTCTCCATCCTCACCATGTACATCATAAACAGCAGTGGGGATAAAGGGCACCGCTGCCTCAGTCCCTTATTTGTATCGACTTTCTCCTCGCCCCTCATCCCTTCCCATTCAACGCAAACGGTATTTTCTAGGTAAATCTCTCTTAAAAGCTGTAGACAATCGTAACCTAGGCCTTCCCCTTCCAAAATATCCCACGTGTTGCGGTCTACGTTGTCATACGCTCCTGTAATGTCTAAAAAGGCCACATATAACGGTCTGCTTTCTACTTTTGATGTTTAAATACACTGAGTAAGAACAAATAAGTTATCATCCAAACGCCTCGTCTGAAGCCATTCTGAAGTTCTCCCAAAACGCCATATTACTCTCTGCCCATGCTTGCACCTTTAATTGGATTGCCTGCATTGCTAACCTGCATATTACCGATGTAATTCTCAACGGTCTATACGAATGAACTCTATCTTTCTTCCCCTTACCTTTATAAATTGAATTCATTCTACTTTGTCGCCAACTGTCTGGTATTCGTCTTTTTAAAGTTTTTTCAACTGCTTTCACCAGGAGCTGACCAGAGTCGGCTGTGTTCGTGCCTGCGCTCATAAACAAAACTTGTTTCCGCCTCGCAACAATATTTACCAGCTGGAATTGAATATATCTCACACAAAGTGCACGGCGAAAGGCGCTACCAAAGATCGAACTAGACCATGTTCAAAAAGGGCGCTCCCAGCGTCAAAATAACGTGAATGCTCTCGTCTCCCGTCACAATAGCTTCGGCTCCCATTTGTTTACAAGCTGACAGTCCTCGGCCGCTTGTTGCTGTGCCGCTTTGTCGTGACTTTTCGTCACGGTAAGTGGGTCAAAATTTCAATGCCGTCATCACCAGCGTGTGTGCTAATAGTTGTGCTTAGCCAACCTGCTTGTCATCTTTGCAGCGAACCTCCATATGCTCGAGTAGCTTCGCCGGGAGGGAGTCATGGCGAAACATCGGCAGCCCGAGCCGAGTAAGTACGCCGTGTCAATTGTGTTTGAAGGCTTGTAAGTGTGCATGGTTGGAGACAACACGTATAACCAATGTTCGCACTTAGCTTTAGTTGCCACCATCGCCATTCTTAGCGATAAACTTGTTGAGTCGGTTCTGCAAATAATGGTTACCGATTATAGGGCATCATAAAACTGGCGGAGTCGGCAATAATACACAAGATGGTTGTGTTTCCTTGGCTTCGGCGACTAGCCGTCAAGGATAACGTTACACATTTCCGCTGTTGCTGAAAGTACAACGCCTAGCTTAAGCAGAGTGATTAATATCGATCTCTATCCAAGAATCGCCCACTTTAGCTGTAGTTAGGGCTGTTTGTGCCCTCGTCTGACCTACGTGTCAACAGGCAGTGATGACAACTTGTAACTTAATTGTACTTCAAACGAAGCGCGATCTTTGTTTTGCTTTGCGTGGAGACCGCACAGGCCAGCAGTTGTTGCCGTACGTGGTACTTCTGTGGGAGGCCTCTGTCTCTTCCCTAATACAGTTGACTTGCTTTTCGCTAAACATTCTACCACTAAAAGTCGGATTTCAGCAGATTTTCAAGCGCCCGCCGCACTTTCTTTCATGTTTTTTTTAATGTTTTATTAATTGAAGACGTGGCAGTGAAAACTTCGTGTCCTAGACATTTCTCAAAGTGTGATGATTCTGTGAGAAGTGCTTCACAAAAACTGGCCGACGAAAAGCCACGATTGCCTTTCCCCCTTTTCCACACCACTTCCTTTTTTATCTTCTTCTTCATGTTCTTTTACTTACTCAGAGACCGAAATTTGTGCTCTTCACCCTGGCATCAGCTGTAAAAAAACTTTGTCATCAGACCCTTCACTACTACTGAAAAACGATCCTGTGGGAGGCTTCTCATTGTTTTACTAGACGCCGACAAGGCTGCAGGACAGAAATACAGTAATTATTTTGAGGTCTTAGAGCGTAGGGTTCCTCTGAGGCAAGAGACATGCATGTAAAAAAAAAGGCCAGGGGATTTGGGGGTGCGCTGCTATGCATATTATGGAAAAGCTCACAGTGTGCGTCAATGGTGTAGCAGACCATCACAGTCAATGCTGACCAGCACAGTCAAAATTCACTACTTTGATGGATGTTCATCTGTGGAAAGCATAGTAAATTACATTTTGGTATTGTTATTGTCACTAACATAAGCTCATATCACTGGTATTTGTTAGGATCGCAACAATCGTGCCTGCACGCTCATTTGTGTGCATCGTGCCACGAGAAGTGACGTTTCATCTGCCTAAACCAGCACTAATGACAGTGTTCATGACACCACTTTCAGCAATTTGTCGGCATTATGCAGATTTCTGGAAGCATTTCATGACCTATGTTTTCGGTGCAAAGGAAGCAGCTGTTTGTGCGGAACAACTGGCTTTTCTTTAGGGCTGTAGGCAGGCATTGTGCACACAGAATGGTTCACCTTAACATAGGTCACAGGCACCTCGTTTTGCAATCTGTGAAACATTTCCTCAAGACCCTTTACTGTAACGTGTGCTTATACATGCAGCTGCAAAGTTTTGTGATGTGACAAGTGCTTTCTTTCACCACGCTGAAGAAATGCCTCCCAAGAGCTGGTGTATTACATGTTTCTAATTTGTTGCAGTGCTTATGTTTATTTTCCTCATGGCAGCAGGGCAGTTCAGATGTTCACTGAGACGTCAGGCATTTACAATGCCCACAGCCTTTTATTTTCTACCTCTAGTTGTCTGTATTGTTCTTATTACCACGAACTGCTACTATTACTCTTGGGTCACATCTCCTATTTTGAGGTGAGTCCTATTGGCCACAAAATCAAGTGGAGTCGCCACCTGGCAGACACTGGCCGATCCACGATAGTGTCAATGACGCATTGCATCATCTGCTAGCTGCTACTTGTTTACACGTGTAGCGCACATATTCTTTAACGTCTGTTCATTTCGTGGTTGCAGTGCCGTCCTGAATGGTGGTATGCATTTTTTTGGTGATGTAGGGACTTGCCTGGCTTTGAGCAGTAGCCTTTGCGCTGCAATAAAATCATTGACTGTGCATGTTGTGCCCAGGATGTGGGATCGTTGCACCCTCAATTCATCACTAGCATTCAAATGTTATAGTCTCATTGCGATTCAAGCACTTCCAAAAAACATTTGGCAGTGTTTTAAACAAATGAAGTGGCCGTTACGGTACCTAAACACTGATTGTAGCGATTGCTTCATTGTGTTGATCATTCCGCAATCTTTAAGATACCATGAAACGTCAACGAGTTGGCATAAGATCACTCAGCAGTAGGGAAGAAAATCAGAAGTCCTCATATGATGCCGCAGGATGCAACTGATCTTGGGCGCATGACTTGAAATTGCATGACTTTGGTTGTGACTGTGGTCAGTGGTTATGCGACCATCCTTAGCTGTTTCTGAGGTGCCCTTGTTATATGTGGATATCCCACTGTGCATAAATAATTTTGCCTTGCAAGTTAATTTTCGTAGTTTGATACTTTATATCTGCTACGAAAGGGAAGCGCAAATGCAGTATCACAAAAGCAGCATGTGTAACATTGCAGTCGCTGGACATGGAAAGCCATAAAACAGAGTTGCTGGGGGCTAATATAGTGCACTCTTTAGCATGGTGTTGCTAGCTTGACAGAAGGTAGCGACCCATTATTTTGACAAATAAAGAAAGCACTGCAATAATTGAAAAGGTGGCAGTGCAAAACAAAAAACACAGATGGAGACGAGACGAAAAGGATGAGCACAATATGCACCAATGTAGTATGTTACTACAAGGACAATATGTACCAACATGCCCAATTTGCCACATTAAGCAATGCAATAAGGTTGGCTCTTAAAATAACTTAAAATTATTCATGCCATTCTCATGCATGTAATCCAGCAAGAACATCCTTGTAGTAAAATGCCAAGTTTTTTACTGTTACTGGAAAAATAGAAAAAAGGCAAATAAAAAACGCCTGTGAAGCAACACGTCACTCCTTCCACTGTGCTGTCACTCATAGTGCCATACCTTGTTTAACTAAAATTAGTAACTATCTCGTATTTGGTAGAGATTCGAAAAAGGAAGTAGAAGGTAGTTAACTAAGCCCACGAGCAATAAAGTAGAACCACAATAACCACCTACTTTAACTTCACTGTACAGAAGTACTGGCATTTTTATGATCATTGCGAATATAGCAGAAATTTGAGTTGCACGACATCTGCACTAACAGAATAGGCTGAACGTAAGCCTAACACCAACCAAATGCACCATGCATGTACAGAAACTGCATTTTGCACTCTTTTGATGAACAGCAGGAATTTCCCATGCATTTCGTGCAAGAATGTGGCAACAGTGGCAATATATCAGCAGTTCACTGCAGTCAGCACACTTCATTAACAAACAATCGGCCGAAATCTCTCACAGCTATGTGCACAGCTATGTGAACTTCAATTTCAACCGCCCATCCGCACTAACGCGGCAACGGTGCTGCCGCCTCTCACAGCCAATATGTGTCACCATCAGTTGAAGGGACAGTCGGGTCCAACGCTAAATCAGTATATTGAAGTATTCAAGGCATTGGTTTCGTTCATTTTGGCAGAATAAAATTTGTTGCTACCAGAGAACATTAAGGCTATGATTGCTGTTATTGAATTCTGCACCTAAACCACTGTGCTCGTGTGCTATTGTCATGTCATTGATTTCAAGTAGAAGTAGGTAAGTGTAAACATTTTCGTATATGAACTGAATGCTAATATGAATTATCGAATATCATATGAAATATTGAAAAGTGAAATGCAGCCGCTTATATTTATGGCAGAAATATTTATTTCGACATAGTTAGCTACTACACTTGTACGGACTTGCATAGAAAAAAGAGCCTGTTATCACGGACAATCAAGATAAGCTTTAAGTGCAATATCACACCAAAAGCCTTTCAATGTTTTTAGAGTGCCGAAAATTAATTGCCTCTGTACGACTAGCTTTTTATATATATCGTTGTTAAAAAAATAAAAGTTTAGAAGTTGTGATAAAAGAAAAGAAGCTGCTGGAAGACTTATGTGCTGTAAAAACATCTAGAAAGCCCCGTTGCAAGGAAAACATTACTGGTTGTAGCGGCAAAAATTAATTACGGACTACAAGGAAAGACCAAACCTCACCCAAGTTTATTCTTTGGCTGCTCTAAAAAGTGATAGAATACTTGGTTATTAATAAACTGTTCAGCTAGTCCCAAGGAAAGTCTATCAAAATTCATTACATCGTGACGACCTAGTGCTGAAACCTAAGGTGACAGCATCACCAATCTTTCAGATTTGCATCATCTCTAGCTTACCCAAGTGCTAGTAGGGGGGCACCGTAGAGAATACGTGTTTTTTTTTTTTTTAGCTACATTAGTGCATTGCTGTTCTAGGATACCAAAATAAGACACTCTTACTATAGAGACGGCGCAGCAAGCCAGGAAAAATGCTAAAATGAAAGACAGCTGGTGGCACCACCTTGGAAGTTCTCATGCCTGCTTGACATGACATCAAGGATTTCAACGCCACCTGCTCGTGTCTAAATGGGTTTCTTTTTTTTTTTTTCTTTTTTTTTTTTAGTAAAGATGGACTACAATTGTATTCTGAAACAGTCAGAGACTGGGTTTAGCAAGCTTTTGAGAACCTGTATGGAACCGCAACAGCCCAAATATGAAAGAAAAATAAAACTTGCGATCCGTGATGTCACAGTGGTGTACCGGTGCAGAGGTTTCAGCTTCAAATTTAAGAAATAGAACTTTAACCTTTGTATTTTTTTCTAGTAATTAGCCTAATAACACAAAATTAACAGATAGAATTTTGAAAGGATACTTTATCAGTGGGCACTGATTTAGGGTTACTGTTTACTGTTTCTTACACCAAACAGAAAATCAAGTTGAGCTGTATTTTAAGTAATGCTTCTAAATCACCCAAAAGATCACTCTTAACTTGAGGAGAACCTTGATAAGGTCATAAAACAAGCAAAGTCTTAAGACAGGTCGCGATATCACCTTGAAGTTTCTGCATCATCTTGCCACGATGTCATGGGTTTTGACCATGTCTACTCTGGCCAAGTTTGTTATCTGTAAAGATGGTCTATACTGTATTCTGAAGATTCCAAATACTTAGAAATTTTCATTACACTTACCAGCCATAACTGCCAAATGCGACAAAATACTTTGGGTTTCAAAGAACTGTTTGTTGGTCTAGTTCATATTTAGTGAAGGACATACTTTGCCATGAAATGAAAGATACACACAAAGGGAAAAAAACTTTGGGTTGATTCCAAGAGTGCCAAAAAAGACACTTGCTTCTTAAGTTCCAGTTCGCTTAGATACCTTGATCATACTTAACACGTAAAATATTTCTGGCATGCCAATGAACAATATAATACATGTCGCTCTGTGGCTGTTCGCTGTGATGTTCATTTGTGATCGCTGGTAAAAGTTTGACATTGTCAGCAGACATGAAGTTAAAATGTTGTTCATGCTGTCCATGATCATTGGTAAAAATTTTTAACAACAAACCCAGAATGGAACCTTCAGACACTCCAGATATTGATTCATAAGGTGCAGAACACTTCATAGGCTAACACCATATGACAGAGGACTTTGCACAGATAGGCAGTGTCGAACTAGGTCGAACACCTTTGAATGGTCACAATACGTCGAATTTCTTTGCTAATGACTTGCGAAGGAAAGGCTAAATTTGCACACATAGGCACAAGATTCATTTCAAATGACCTTTCACAAAGAAGGCCATGCTGGCAGCTGCTTATTTTGCATTTAAAAACAAAAATAACATAACTGTTTCAAAAACTCGAGTCAAAGAAGGCAAAAGGGAGATGGGACGATAGCAATAATTTTTAGCATCATTAGTGCTGCCACTTTGATGAAGGGAGATGACTACTGAAATTTTCTGCTCATTAGGGAATGCACTTATGCACAGACAAAGATTTAAAATATTCAATAAGATGGGTGTAAAAATAAAAACTACCATTTACGATAAAACTAGGTACCTCACAATGACAATAAACATTTTGGTTTCAGCCTCTATATAGCCCTTACAACATTCTCTTTTGACACTGATGAAATCGTGATGTGGTCACTGGAGGTTAGTGGGTCATCAGCATGACCTGAAGGACGCGGTCTGTCCAATGCACCGAATAAAATTGCTCTGCAAGCACACTGGTGTCGTCATATAGGTCTGCTAGTTCACATAGAGAAGGGTCAGTTAAAGAAGTTACCAAAGCTACACTTTCTTTAGAATAGCACTATAACCATTGTGGATCACAAGTTAGACATTCTGTCAAACTGGCATAGGCATTTTTGTTGCACCATATTGTATGCGCAAGTCGAAACCACTAAACTTTGCGTGCCGTAAACGGGATATTGTAGTTTTGTGCATTCTATCGTACCTCAACTTCTTTGTAAACAAACCATGCACCTCTTTTCAAAATCACGCAGGGTATCATCTGGGCTTAAATTCTTTCCACATATTAAAAACATACATTGAGCATTTGGTGCGCTCGAAACAATGACTGCTTCATTGATGACATCTACCATTTCATACGGAACACACCGATCCATGATGTTCAGATGATCAAATAGCCCGCGATGGTTACTGACACTGAAAATTAATGACTAATAGGAACTACGCGATACTGACTTCTTTTGTAAGAACACTGCAAATTATTACGAAGCATGTCACTTATTGGGGTGAGTTAGATGCTTGTCAGTAGCAGACGTTTTTCTAGCAGGAAAATTCACGGTGACCAGGTCTAAAATGTGCCTAGCTGTGTTGTTAACATAGTCGAACCCTGTCAGACCTAGAAAATGCGCAAGCAACAATAGAGCATTGCCTCGCACTCAAGGCATGGAACATTCCTTACTGGGACAGAAATCATACTGAAGAAGATTGCAACTGGTCTGTAACTTGCAAGTCGCATTTATCCGCGTCAACAGCATCAGATAATTTGTCCATCTGTTTAGAAAACAGCTTGCTGCTCATATCATGTGCAGAATAGGCTATGCAGTCAAGCAAGTTTTTCTCACGCTTTAAAACAAAGTGGGCCGTTTCATGCATTGCCCTCATCATCTGCAACGGCATGCTAGTGTATGGTCATGCCAACATCTTTGCCACCATATGTGGGATATGCGTCATGAATCGGTAAACAAATTCATTGAGCACTGTTCAGTTCAAGAAAGCATGGCTCCAATGCCTCCACAGCTAAAAATTAAAAGCTCTGAATGAAAATACATGCTAATCTATGAAGAACACTTGGAAACACCACCTACAATATGAAACGTTTGGTGTCTGAAACACTTCAGATCTTTGTTAGAATATTCTGTACCTGTATGGGACCCAAATGCTCCGGCCAACATCGACAAATTAGAAAACATCCAAAGAAGATCGCTTAAACCTCATTGTAATGAAACTTATTACAACTCACTAATGGAAATAACGAATGAATTGTGAGTTTCCACGAAATTAGCCCAGAAATCGATGCATATAAGCACTTGCTTTAAGAGGCTCCTCACTAGGCACCATTCAAATTTTGCTTTATACTAGAAGCTTTAAAGTGCCTTCCGAGAAGTATTTTAGTTTCGTAATTGTTAAAATTGCTTCATTATTGGAGGAAATGGACTAAATTAACGGTTCTGTTATCATGCCGCCACGAGGCGAGTGTCACTGCCGACAAAGACACTGTCTTCCTACGCCACTAGTAGCTTTCCCAAACTATGTTCCTTCCCTGCCTTCTCCCCTACCAGAGCCATGGGACATCCCACGACGTCGACACCAGCCCCCTTTTTTTCCTTCTGTTCCTCTCTTGTGCTGTTAGGTCTTCTGTATTTGATGATTAGTCATGATGAATGAAGAAACAGTCACCGCGAAGAGGCATTTGTGCGTGCGACTTTTCTTCTATGGCTGAGAGTCCTCGAGACGGAAGCCATGCGGTGTTTGGCTTGAAATTTCAGCTGTGTTCTCGAGACACAGCGCTCTGATACTTTGTGGACATGATCGTCACCACTGCATGTATGTGCGACATTTGTTTGTTTAAGATGGCTAAACCTAGTGAGGGGCCCTTTAACAAAGTGAACATAATTTCTAAGTGGTTATAGAAAACCTATTCTCAGTTCATAAAGATTTACAGATTACTTTGTGCCAGTTAAGACAAAATCTAGTGGTGTGCGATGTGTCTAGTAACTTGCTGCTTGATACAGTAGCTAACCCTTATACTCGCACTGCTGAGGTAACTTCGGCGACCAATCCTTACACAGCCCTTGTTGCTCTCAAGTACATTGTTCCTATTTTTTGTTTTTGATGCAACTTATGCAAAAAAGAATGTTGCCTAGCCATTGTGCTCTCTATAGAGAGGTCATCTAAACACAAAACTTCTAAACTGAAAATTTCACATGCACGTGGGAGCAAATGTTGTGATGCTCTGCCGTTCCATCTCTGCAAGGGAACCATGGTAACTTAATGTGGCAGGTGAAGCAGTGATTTGACAGATGAACGAATTTATGAACTGCTGATAAATTTTCAAAAAGTAGAAAGCAACAGTGAAGAAGCAGCTTCTATGTAGCAAGAAATGTTAGCGAAGCCACCACACACAAGAAATGCAGCAAGGGCTGAGGAGTGGTAGGAAAAAATAATTGGCAGTGAAAGGTTTAAGAACTTTTGCATACTGTCGGTGAGCTGGCAAATCATCAAAGCAGCCGCAGTGGCATTGCAGTAGCAATGACGACCGGCTCAAGTTGATCCAGAGAGCTGAGAAGATGTCAAGAGCCAGCGGTGCCCTGGACTAGGGGCCCAACCATTAGCGATTATTATGATTATTCTTTCAATAAAGTTTATCTATTTTATTAGTTAGTTTTGCAGCCACCATACCGCCATTATTGTTAGAATCAGCAACTTGCATAGATGGATATCAATAAAAAGGTCCAATCGAAGCAAAAGGGGGATCACCATTTTGCATGAGTGTAACATAAGGGCACATTTGGCTGTTAAGTGGCAAACACTCTCTGTCTTGTTGTCTTAATTGTTGTAGCAGTTGCAATGATGACAACAGGATGACAACAACTGCGTGTGCGAATCATCGCTGGACAGAAGTGTTCAGAGGAAAATGGAGACGAAGGGGTCAACAGTGGTCGAACGAGGAATGTCACTGGAGGCAACATTTTAATGCATGGACTAGTTATCGCTGTGGCAAAGACAAGTGTCGAATCGTTTAGTCCAGCAACATTCCTTGTTCAACCACCGTTGTCGGGCATCATTTTAATTGTTGGGATGACTGCACCATTGATCTATCTGTGATGTGTCACCTTTCACAGTGTGCCTCTTTAGCACTTGTAGACAAACTACAAACAGCAATCTGCCATGTGGGCACCACTATGAGTCCCTGCCCCTGTAGGGGTTCCTAGTTAGTCCTAGATTCCAGCTTGTGGTTTAGGGTAAAATGGCTCAGAAAAAACAAGACTAATGGCTCCTTACTTGCCACGCTTAGTGAAATAATCATGCTGCTGACCACCTGCACAAACAGATTTCACAATATTTTCAATGTCATGTTCAATTTGCAACCACAGTGTCTGTGTTTTGGTGGTTTCGATATATGACAGAGCTCACGACCCAAGATTTTCGTACCTGTTAAGGAGTCTGAGCAGGAAAGACCTGCAACTGGTCATCGTGTTTGTCCTACACAGCCTGTAGCTGTATATGTCATCATCATCAGCAGCAGCAGCCTATTTTTATGTCCACTGCAGGACGAAGGCCTTTTTCAGCAATCTCTAATTACCTCCGTCTTGCGCTGGCTGATTATTCCAACTTCTGCCAGCAAATTTCCCAATTTCAACACCCCATTTAGTTTTCTGCCGTCGTCGACTGCGCTTCCCTTCATTTGGCACCCATTCTGTAACTCTAATGGTCTACCGGTTATCTGCCCTACGTATTAGATGGCCTGCCCAGCTCCATATTTTTCTCTTAAAGTCAGCTAGATTATCGGCTATCCCCATTTGCTCTCTGATCCACGCCACTCTCTTACTGTCTCTTGACATTATACCTAACATCTTTAGTTCCATCGCTCTTTGCATGGTCCTCAACTTGTTCTTGGACTTCTTTGCTAACCTCTTTCTGCCCCATATGTTACCACCAGTAGAATGCAATGATTGTACACTTTCCCTTTCAACCACAGTGGTAATCTTCCAGTCATCATTTGGTCATGCCTGCCATATACAATGCAACCCATTTTTATTCTGTAAATATCCTTCTTATGATTGGGGTCCCCTATGAGTAATTTACCTATATACACATACTGCTGCATACACTCTGGAGACTGTGTATATATAGTGATCATTAAGTAAGGCACATGGTGCTTTCTTACCTGAACATGTTCTGTGTAAATTTGCCAGCTTTATTAAGTTTTGTTATAGAAAATTCTGATACATTGAGAGGCTTCCTCCATCTGCTATCCTCCTGATAAGCGCAGATGGTAAGGCAAGTGCCCCGTAAAGGCAGTTCTCCTGCATTCAATCAGTGGCACAGAACAAACTTTTCTTAAGCTTTATAATGCTTGCATCAAAAGAACCAGCACACCAACATGCAGTTCTTTACCATACCAACTCTTACAGCTTACTGCTCTTTTGTAATGGCCACCTTTCAAGGACACTGAAATGTGTTGCCTTGTAGAGTTCTTCAACCTAGTGGATGGTGATGCCTTTACTTGTAAGCCATAGGATGGCGTGACAATGTCTCACATGCTGCTGCCTTCTGCCTCGTTCACCTTCCCAGCGGCGCCACCCTCACCGGCAACAGCTGACAAGGAGGCTCAGCGGAAGCGGACTCGGCCTCTGCCAGTCTTTTTCTGGGAGACTGTGCACGTCATGAAGTGGATGAAACGTGTCTGCATCAACCATTATACCTCATACTCAACACTCTTCCTCGATCACGAGATTACAGGTGGGGTTCTCTTTTCTTTTTCTCTTTTAGACCATGCACTCACAAAAAAGGAGAAAGGATACATGACAGAGAAATGTAATGAGCCATGCTATCATATATTATCAAAATAATTTTAACACACTGTTACTGAGAAAGGAGTTGGTCGCAGTTAATGTCGTGGACTTGGCAGAGTGGAGAGCTGCAGAATTCTCTCTGTTGGTGTTGTCACAAAAGCAGCATTATCAATGAATTCTGCATGCATGTGTGTGTCGGCTGTAAGTTCCTGAGGCAAAATGATGGAGTTAGCCATAACCGACTATTGCAAACCACTTGATCAAGTTATTTGAGGCTTACTGTGTACATCACTTAACATTAAGTATTCTTATGACCACAGCCTTGTGTCAGTCCAACTCATGTACTTTGATGCACTCTGTTCTCACGTGATAGTAAATAGTGATATCTTTTTCAAAAACACGAGGGTTGGACCCTTCCTCGTGTAGCCGTGCGCGTCTTAGCCATGTCTGGGGAAAGGGGGATCCTGGGGGTTTAGCCGATGCCGGGTGTTTGGACCTTTAAGGCCCCCGGCAGAGGCAACACACCTCTTTGGCCTCTCCCTCACATAGACGGCACCCCCGGACTGACCCACCCGGGCGAAAATCGGCAGTCACTTTTCCTGTCCCCCTCTTCAATCTTTTTCTTTATCTCTCACTTTCAATCTTTCCTGTCTTCTACTCACTTATTCTTACTTCCGAATTTCTGGGCGGCAAGGGTTAACTGTGTGTAATATATTCAGCCTTGGGTATATACATTAGGTTATAGTGGCGGTGTATAGCTTGTTCTTTGGAACCTGTAGCGTCCCCTTGTTGGGCTCGGTGGTGCGTGGCTACCACCGCTGTTGTATTTCTAAGCCATCCAATGGCAGAAGCATTCCCGCGACTTTCAGATCGGCCTCTGAAAAGAGGTCGCACCGAAGCAGCTTCCCAGTTCTTTTTGAAACCAAACGAAGACACATTTCCAAAGTGCCATGTTCTCCACAGTGAAGGCAACACAACCGTAAGAAAACTGTCACCATTTCTAGTTTCCAAACGCCTAGCAAACATGATTGGACCAGGTTACAAGGCTTCAAAGATGGCTAGCAGAGACCTCCTCATTGAACTGACAAGGAAAGATCAGCTAGAAAAGCTTGCTGTACTCACCAGTATCTGTAACATTAAAGTGACAATCTCTCCACATCGCTCACTCAACACAAGTAGGGGCATTATATCAGAAGAAGTCTTCCTAAATCTCAGTGACAAAGAGCTCCTTGAAGGATTTCAGGAGCAAAATGTAACTAAGGTGCAAAGAATCACACTACGGCAAAATGACCAACAGATCCTGATGAAACATGTGATATTGACATTTGGTAGCAGCACTGTACCTGGTTCACTTGACGCAGGATATTTAAAAATCAATGTCAGACTGTACATTCCAAACCTGAGGCAGTGTTTCAAGTGCCAGAGGTTCGGGCATGCATCGTAATCATGCAGAGACAAAGAAACATGCCTGAAATGTAGTGCCAACGACCATCCTTCTGATAACTGCAATGCTCCCACACTATCAATTGCAAGGGCGATCATCCAGCTTACTCGTGGAGCGGCTCTTGCTGGAAAAGAGGAAAAGAAATAATCACAATAACTGTAAAGGAAAAGATCTCATTCTATGAAGCAAGGAAAAGGCTGGGACACTTACCTCAAGTGAGCTATGCCAGTGTGACACGGCAGGGGGCAGCGCCACACCGGTTTCAGGATCCTACAGGGTCCACGTCTGGTATCCTTGTAGAGACTCCATCCGCCCCCTTGGTGGCTGTAGTCAGTTCTGGTCCATCATCATCGAAGATGGGCCGGCAGACCATAGTGCCGCAGGGCCTAAAGTTGAACCAAACTCCACGGCGCGAGAAACAGGACCAGCACCTCAGAGAAGGTGATGCAGGTCGACCCGAAAACCCCGGCATCATTGACGCCAAAAGATCCATGCTCCTTGGAGTGCTCCAAGATGGAGAAACATCTTGTAACTCCGCCGAAAAAGGGACAGGTAACCTGAACGGTCACCACCCTTCATAAGAGTAGTCAGCTTTTTAATACATGTCACCTACAACTTGTAAGCTCAGACAGATAAGTAACCTTTTTTCAATTCCAATATAATGGCTTTCATCATTAATTGTAATTGCAGAGGCCTAATTCACAATCTAGGTGATATCAAAGACATTATAAATAAGTTATCACCAGTAGCAATCTGCCTTCAAGAAACGAACCTAGGACCCAAACATACAGATTTTCTTAAAGGTTCTACTGTTGTAAGAAAGGATCGCGAGCACTCCAGCCGTCTATCGGGAAGTGTCGCTATTGTCGTCTAAGGCAGCATCCCCGCACAAAACATATTATTAAATACTCCGTACGAGGCAGTAGCTGTCATCATTTTATCATTTAAGACTGTCACCATCTGTTCATTGTGCATTCCTCCCTATAGCCATTTCACAACTTGAGAACTGGAAAATTTAATTGACCAGCTGCCGGTGCCTTTTATTTTATTTGGAGATTTTAATGCTCATTGCGCTCTTTGGGGCAGCGATAAGAATGACCTAAGAGGACTACTTATCGAAGATTTTCTTTTGACAAACAACATCTGTCTTTTTAATTAAGGTGCGCCAACACATTTTTCACCGAGTCACGTAATTTTAGCTGCTTTGGTTTAGCATGCTGCTCTCCGGATATTTTTACCGATTTTAAATGGGACGTCCTGGAGACTTCATATGGCAATGATCATCTACCTGCTGTAATCAACCTCACATCTACACTACCCATTATATCCCACAAACTGCGCCATTGGAAATTACAAATGGCAGACTGGTCTGTTTTCACACAGTGCCACGCTGTAGCTTATTTTAACAGACCTCAGCATTGATGAAATTAATACAAAATTTAATAACTGTATCATTTCTGCTGCTGAAAAGGCCATTCCACAATCTTCTGGCGTTGTTCGGAAAAAGCTGAATCCTTGGTGAGCACATGAATGCACCGAAGCAAAAAAGCAGCAAAATAAGGCCTGGGGAATCTTACGGAGATACCTAACACATAACAACTTTCTGAATTTCAAACAAGCCAGAGAGAAAGCTCGATATATTTGGAGACAGGTGGAAAAACTGTCTTCGCAGAGATATATATCTACAATTAATAGCACCGTCACATCCAAAAGGATGTGGGAACAGGTGAGGAAGTTTAAGAGGGACTACTCAGCATACACGATACCCTTACTTACACCTTCAGGCACTTAGACAACACTACAAGAACAAGTGAATATACTTGGGGAGCATTTCTATAACATCTCTAGCTCGCTTGGCTAATTATTCAAACACGTTCTTAAAATACAAACTGTCGGCAGAAAAGGAAAAACTACCAACTGCCTGTATGTCAAGGGACAAATACAACGCTCCATTCACTTTACAAGAACTTAACAGGGTTCTCTGTGCTGGCAAAAAAACTGCAGTAAGTTCTGACCGGATCCATTATTCCATGCTTGCACACTTGTCTCACATATCCGTAGATGCTCTCCTTAAATTTTTCAACAAAGTATTTGAATGTGGAATTATGCCAAAAAGTTGGAAAAACGCAATAGTTGTGCCTTTTTTTTAAAACAGGTAAATCCCCCATATCCGCAAGGAGCTTTCAACCCATTGCCCTGACAAGCTGTTTGGCGAAATCGTACGAAAGTGTCATAAATGTGAGATTAACGTTCACACTTGATATACGGAACTTCATTGATTTTCATCAGTACGGGTATAAAAAAGGCTGTTCAGTGACTCACCACCTCTTCCGACAAACAGCACTGCCAGAAAGCGCATGACACCGCTTGGAGATTTGGAATCTTACGTGACCTCGCTGCATTAGAAATTTGTGGCAAAATGCTAAATTGTCTTGCTGATTTTATGTCCAACAGAACATTCCAAATTCGTCTAGGCACTGTGCTCTCGCGCACATTTATCCAGGAAAGCGGCGTGTCACAAGGTTGTGTACTTAGCACAACACTCTTTATAGTAAAAAGGAACTCTATCATCGAAGTCATTCCCACCACTGTTATGCACTCCATATACGTCAATGATCTGCAGATAGCGTGCTGCTCCTCAAACTTACCAACATGTGAAAGGCCAGCTCCAGATAACAATAAATAAACTAATGGAGTGGGCTGAGAAAAATGGCTTCCATTTCTATACTAAAAAAATTGTCTCTTGTACGTAGCCTTTCAGACTACGGCTTCGTGGTTTACGGCTCAGCCAGGCAGTGCTACATCTGACGACTTGATCCAGTACGTAACCTTGCACTGTGACTGGCAAGCGGTGCCTACAGAACATCACCTATTCCAAGTTTATACGTTGAGTATAATGAAGCCTTTTCACAGCAGCGCAGAGCATTACTCACTTTTTCCTACGTACTCAGAATTCAGTCATCACCGCAGCACATATGCTGCAACATCCTCACACAATGCAACTTGCATTTACACTATACAAATAAACCGAACATGATTAGGCTGCTTGTCCTGCAGTATGAGGAATATTGTCAGGATTATGACATTCCTCATGAAGTCCTCTAGATTGCCAAAAACCCCAACAGTTGCCCCTGTGGTACAATTTCACACAATTATATGGCTGGACGTTAACACATCTAAAGAAAAGAGACACCCCACACGAACAAGAATTCAAGAATACAAGAATTCTGGGATCTTAAGGACAAATATCAAAAGAACGTGAAATATTACACTGATGGCTCTAAAACAAAAGAACACATGGGTGGGGGGGGGGGCTGTAACGGAAAATTGGGAAACGAGTATTCGTTTACCACAGCATGCCTCTGTTTCCATGGCCAAAGCTTATGCTATATGGGTTGTTGTTTTAAAAAGATTATCACTGATAAACACAAAAATGCAGTGATATACACCGATTCCTTAAGCACACTGAAGGCTCTACATCTTAAATCTGAGTGTGAACCCCTGATAGGAGACATTTTAAACATGGTGGCGCTTAACAAATACGGGAGGTCAATTTGTTTCTGCTGGGTACGAAGCTATGTTGGGATATCTGGTAACGAAGCAGCTGATAGATGTGCATCGATGGCAGTGTACAAAAGCATAACAAACACAACACTTCCATATAAAGATAGTATCCGTGCGATTAGAAAAGCCTTAAATGTCAAAATGGCAACACGAACGGGACCGTTGTACCGACAACAGGCTACATCTCACTAAACCCATAGTTGGTGAGTGGAAGTCTTGTTATCATCAGGAGCGATTCTTCGAAGTAGTTTTATGCCGACAATGCATTGGGCACACACACTTCACACACAATTATCTACTTACGAAAGAAGACACACCAACGTGTGAGAAATGCCAAGAGCCACCAACAGTTATGCATATACTGTTTTTACACCATTGTAAGTCAACCCATTTTTTTTTTTTTTTGAAAATCTGAAGTGGGGGGGGGGTGGAGTCAATGGCACCGCCAAAAAAGGCAGGGCCAATGAGATATCAGGGAAGATACAACGTAGTTACAATTTTATGTTTGCTCTATGCCCCTACCCGTAGTTTTCGCTATCCCGTGCATTTGTTCGCTTTTCGGAAGGGTTTTTCAACATTTTTTAGAGCTTTACAGCACACACAACACTTATGGGGGGGTGTCGATAGTTGATGGAAGTGCCGCTGTTCCATTCGCAGCGGAATTCCCAGAACGGCAGCACTTGCAGGTAGTATCGATAGTTCATGGAAGAGCAGACACCACTCACGTGTTTCTCTTTCCCTGTAGCTCTAGTTTGACGCGTTCAACTCGACTGCCGGCTACATGCTACTTCCATGCTTCCTCAGTCGTCATGAGTGCTCCAGGCCCACTAAACATACCGCGCTCATTCACAGCAGCGTTCAAGAGGTCTGCCATCCTTTTCGCCGAAGAAACAAATCATTGCGCAGCTTGTGGTGTACGTAGCTGAAGTGTGTGATCGGTCCCTGCCACTGAAGTGCGACATGGTCATGAAACAAGCCCGGATCTTTGCCTTTTAAGGACCTGCTCCGCCGTGAGTACAACGAGTAGCTGGCGGCAGAAGACCATGAAATTATGCCAACCGGACCTGCCAAAAGAGCCTCTCTGACGGCTGCGTGTGGTTGGGTGCATTCGGCGTGGGCTGCTGTTCCACAAGATGTGGTGTGGTCGTTTGCCAAGTGTGGAACTTCGCTGGACGACGACGCACTGTGGGACCGTAGCTCCGATGACGATGGCAGAACTAGTGAGGACAATGACACAAGTGAAGATGAGTAGTCCAGTGACCATGCCAGCTACCAATAAATTTTCGTTATTGAATGCACCCTTGGGTATGCTTTTTTTTTTTTTTTTTGTCCTGTCACACGCGATATGGGGGGGGAGGGGGTTTCAACTTACACTCGAGTCGACTTACAGTTGTGTAAATACGGTATTAGTGACATGTACACACATTGAAATACAGTCGCCGACCGTTTATTCGGACCTCACGGGGACTGCGAAAATGTCCGAATAAACAGGTGTCCGAAAAAGCAGATTAAGAAAAAAAAAGAAATGCTTGATTTCCACGCACTTATTCGCGCTCAGCAGTAGGCTTGAAGAAATTGTGAATGCGCCGTTGCTCACTGTTTGGTTTACGCGCCATAAGATAAGCCTGAATCTCGGAGAGGGTCGTACGGTCACTATAGGCAGCTGAAAGCACAGTCACTCCTTGTACATGTTCCGCATGCGACGGCAGTGTATCACATGGTGTGTCATCTTCCGACTCAGAGTCATCGTCCAGCGGTGCAGCAGGAACCTGACTAATGATCTCGCTGTCATCGAGTTCTGCGCGTGTCAGTACAGCAGTGTCAGCACCTGTGAAATTGTCAAACGAGACAGTGTATGGAATCGCAGTGCAACCACTGCGCAGGTCTTGGCAGAACATTTTCAGCATCAGTAAGGAGCACATCGGAAGGCGACAAATCCTAGGCCTCCTGGCACCCGCTTGCCGACATTCCCCAGCGCAGTCTGCACAGGCACAGTAGGCGCCATTAGACACTTGACGCGATGTTTCTGTATGCCACGTTGGATCACCGCAACCTCGACACAGCACACAAAGCAAACATCACCACGCCATCATGCCTACACCAGTCGCACATAAGGTCCCTCTATAGTAAGGTAGCGACATCTAGGAAGTTCTTGAAGCATATGGCGCCCAAGCTAAACCGCGGCGTCACGGCATTCGTGAGGTGAAAAAATATCTGCACATGCGCAGAAATAAAACACTACTGGTACCTGACTGTGGTGAAAAATGAAAGAGGGGCCCAAATTGCTAAATCTAGTTCTTTAATTTCAAATGAGTGCTGAAAGAAAAACGTTCAAGAGAGCAGAATGGGGGCTTGGTCGCCTCGATTCCGCGTGTTTACCTTTCGTTCGTTTGCGCTCAATCACCGCGCGAGCCTTCGTGATTGCTTGCACTTAATCCCGTTTGCCCTGTGAATTCCTTTGCTTGTAAGTGTGCTGCGTACATGTAGCGGTTACTTTGAAGGAATAATTTGTGTAGAAAAGAAGACTGACAGATGCTTGGACCGAAAAACTTTCGACATAACGTCGCTGAAACGTGCGACCCTCACGGCAACTAAACAACATCCTGTGTGTGTGTGGAAATGAGTGCGCCAGCAGTCTTCTTGCCGCTGAGTGTGTCTGTCGTGTAGTGATTACACGACGACTGTGGTGTTTTGTGGTTCAGTGCTACGAGCCAGTGCAACTGTCTTGACAGTCTGAAGCGGCGGTATGGATCGTGTCAGCGAGTCTCCTCGATCGTGTTCGGGCTGCCAGCGGGATCTAATCTCGCGGCACGCCATCATCGAGCATAGTGTGTGTTTGTGTGTGAATGCAGTTGACTGTTCTCGTCAACCGTGCCACGTCGCCACGTAAACTTGAATCATGACGTGCATTGTTGTGTTTATGCCTTTTCGCCTCCGTGCACCGCCAAAGCCCCGTAAGAATTAGAGGGCCCTTATACGAAACGCACGCCTAGCTATTGCTGCCCTGTGTTTTTCTGGCAATCCGTGTATCGTTTCTGGCATTTTTATTATGTTAATTTGCAGTTGTGTGTTTTTCATCAGTAAAATGGCATCGCTGATTACTGAAACACCTTCGAGTGTAAGGGAAACTTGGAGGAATGAGCTCGCAGGTGTATGTAATGTACTTTGATATATTGTATTATACTTTATTATTGGATAGCCAGTAGCAGTGGCTATGCAGTATTTGTTTTTAAAAGCAAAGTAATGCAGGAACTTAATATATTTATTCACATATGCAATGAACAAAATACAGTTAGGATATGCACAGTTAGAAATTACTTTTTGGACATATTGTAAAGCGCAGTTAACAATGCGCGCACAAACACAGGAAAGTGTAAAAGTAGAATTTGCTGTTGAAATTTGTTAGTTTTTATTGCACAAAACGCAATGCAGATATTTGTCAGCGAGTTAATGCGCTTCTGCCCCGCTATTTACTTGCATGCCAGGTCATACTGCACTTGCTAAGTCAACGGGCTCATAATGCACTAAAATCAATAACCTCCACAAATTTCGGCCGTCAAAATTCATGCGCGTGAATGAAATGCTATCGCAGCTCTCTGCACACACACGTGTATACTTTCTCTCCCACCTTCGTATCGCACTAAGTTACTTTCCTCGCATAGTCACGCAGTTACCGACGGTTCAGTCTTTCCATCCAATTCTGTGCAAGCATACTTTTCTTCTGGTTAGGTTCTGTTTGCCGCGCGGGATGCAAGATAACTTCTTGCCATCCTTCGTCTGGTTTCGGCACCCAACCGCACAGCAACGAGGCATTTCAGCCCTCCCGGAACGAAATTATCGCAGCAATGTGCACAGCACAACAGGCGAAACCCGTGCACTTCGCCCGGCGCGCAGGAACTTTCATGGCAGCAAAGGGGCGGAGCAAGGTCACATGTCACCGATCAGCCTATTGCTGGCATTGTCAGCTGGATCAAAGCCTTTCTCTACTTTAAAATTATTGAGGGACTTTAGTCGCGCAAACGAAAAATGTGGCCTACTCACAGCGTCATGCACGAAGAAACAAACCAGCTGCTGGATTGTCTTGACATGGCTTACTAAGCTCAGACTGCAACTGCTGTAGCCACAAACCAGGCAGAAACGATGATGATGAGCGGGGATTTGCAGTAGCGCCACTTCGTGGGGCAGCAAGGAGGCTCCGTTCAAAACAAAAATGTCGTTCAGGAAGTCGAACCATGCATTGGTCAGAGTCGGTGCATGGTGCTCTCGATCGAATTGGCTCAAGGAGTGTCCGAAAAATCTGAGAGGTTGCAAGGTGTCCAAACGTTTGGCGGTTGTTATACATTATGGTTCATGGAGCGAATGGCGGTGCCGTGAAGCAGACCGAATAATCGAGCATGTCCGAATTTTTGGAGTCCGAAAAATCAGTCGGCGACTGTACACAGACGAAACCTTTTGCACAACTTATGTCAACTACGCATACCTTTGCACCCTGCTTTAATTTTAGGTGATGATCCGCTAGTCCCATTATCGAACATGCGTAAGTTTCTTCTAGACGACACTGGATTTTTATATAAAATATAGATTATTAACACAGGTATTTCTTTCCTAACCTGGATTTTAAAACACCTCGTGTTTTGCGCAGCATAGCTTAAGCCGCTTTTGCGCCATTAAACCACATTTAACTAATTAACTTTTTCAAGAATTGAAGCATGGACAGTGCAGTTTTCCACACAGCCTCGTAAGGGCAGCCTATAAATATAAAAGAAAAAGGAAAAATGGGTACAGGTGGGTGGGTGAGGTCAGTCTGCCTGCATTCAGCACACTGCCCATGTAGCCTTGTCAGATTTCGGAGCCCTCGGTGTCATTAGTATCTCTGTGCAGGGTCTCTCTGTGCAGGTTAGAAAGCAGGGGCTGTCTCAGTGGAATATAGGATGCAATGACCATATTGTATATTTAATAAGCATGTGGTTAATAGCACAGTGACTCACATGACAGTGCAATGAGGCAGACAGCGTAAACTCTGTCTTCAGCTGTTGATTACTGCTGCTATACATGCTTTCCTTCATTATACACTGCAAATAGCATGCCTCTGTGTACGAGCTGGGGTCAGGGGAACTTGTGCAGACGTTGTGCCGTGCAAGCTCGTAGCGTAAAAAACTGTGAAGGATGTCTTCTACTCTGAGAGCTATGCCTCTCTATACCCCGTAGGTCTGCAAACTTGATATCGGAAAGCAGCAAGAAATGTGAACAACTATAAATAACCAGGAAGGGCCAGACTATTGATAACCAGTGCTTGTATGAAGCACACAGAAAAGAACGACACATACACTGTTCTGTGGTGCCCTGTGCTTTGTCTAAGCACGGGTCCTCCATCATCAGAACTGTATCATTCCAGCTGGCTCAAGTTCCTATCTTGTTCATAGCTTATCTAAAAGTTAACACTGGTCATGGCAACAAGTATTAGAATGGCAAAACACAATTTCTAGTTGCAAAGACAGGGCTTAGGCAAGGATAGGAATAGACATGGCGACAGTGAATCAGGAAAGGGCCGGACCTACGTGTTAGCAAGAATCGTGGACCTGCTATCAATTAGTGTGGCTTTTTGCGGATACTAAACTGTGCACTTAGACTACCTGCCCTTGCATTGCAGGTCGATCACTGGTGCGACTGAACGATGTCAGCCTTGAAAAGATGGGTATCAAGGACGCGAATCACCGGTAAGTGCGTTGTATCTGTTTTTGCTATTCTGGTGGTCCACAAGACACTGGAATGTGTGCAGGTCTCTGATGCTTTTGAATAGTATTTTACAGGTTTCTCTCTTGGGGCTCTGTAAGTTCTATAGATTTGGTATGTCTTTAATACTGGCTTTACGAGGCAATGGGTCTGTTTGGCCTGTTAAGCACCGAGACCTGTAAATTCAAGTACAGTGGAAATGAAAGAAAACAAGGCCATTCTGGCTTTATTGGGTGACTTTCTGAGGTTGTTCAACTTGTATCTGAATGAATGGCAAGTGCTGAGGGAGTGTGCTGTGATGAGATTTAGATTTAGGGCCAATTGCAATCTGATGAGATTCATTATGGTGCTCCATGCTGCTGTTCTCATGTATCTGACTACAATCTGCAATCTTGCATCTCATCACTGTCTGAGTAAGTGACTTATTACGACACTTAAAAGCGAGGTTTGGCTTGGGGCATCAGTTTGAACTTTGTGTGTGTGTGTGTGTGTGTGTGTGTGTGTGTGTGTGTGTGTGTGTGTGTGTGTGTGTGTGTGTGTGTGTGTGTGTGTGTGTGTGTGTGTGTGTGTGTGTGTGTGCGCACGCGCACGTGTGTGCGTGCGTGTGTGCGTCTGTGTGTGTAAGTTAGGGCATCATGTTCAGCCATGGTAGGTAGAAAAGGTTCTGATTGCCCTCAACTAGATCTAGGGAGACGTGCAGAAAGGTTCCAGGGCAAACAGGAAGTTTTCTTGATGAAACTCCTAGAGCTCTATTTATTTATTTAAATATTTATTTTTCAAAGCACATGGATGCTACAAAAATGAGTGGTAGTACATAAGAAGAAAAATGCATAATAATAACATGCAAGGATTAGGAGACAGCTTAGTAGGTAGTCGTCTGGAAACTTGATAGTTGTCTTGAAAGCCGGAAGCGCAGGAAGGTAGTTTCACTCTACACATGTGTGGGGGAAAAAAAATTAACATATTTTAGAATTTCCGATCTAGTGTCCCCCCCCCCCCCCTTGCCCCTAGGGTCAAAGATAATCCATGAGTGTTTGGAGGAAGGGAGGAGGCTTGCTCGGTCGCTGACCAAAATTCCTGGTGGCAGTGGAATAGTCATGACCATAAAAAAACACAGCACAGCCTTCCTTTGACTCGACAGGTTTATTTAACATGCATTTACTGTCTTTATTCTGTATTATCTCTCTCAGATCCATGAAATGTCTCCTCTGAGCTTGACCCAAACATTATTTCCCTGCACTGAGGCTGAACGGGTCCGTGATGAGGTGCCAGGGGTCTGTGCAGCTAAACAATAAATTTCTGTCTTAAGTTACACTGTTTTCTATAATTTCTTGAAAAGATAGCATAAAAAAAAAAAGAGTCTGATGCTGCTGATGAAGTGTGAAGCAGTGAACAGGGCAGAGAAAGGGAAGGCGCCCTTGGTCGGCAGTTGGCAAATTTCAAGTCACCAAAAAAATGGAGGGGGCCACTTGCACAGCTTGGGCGCTTGCTCGGAATTTTATGAAACAAGTTTGTATGACACGACGGCTCAGCAACTTTGTGTACGTAATCAGTTTGGAAAGAAACATTGGAAGAAGGTGGAGAGAGTTGTCGGTTGAATACAGAGTTATATACTGGTAGCTCCTGTGGAAAAGGCAAAAGTGGCGTACGAAGGACTCACATGTGCAACAGTGTGTTGTCCAGTAGCCGCATTCCATGTAGCTTTATTGTAAGTGGTAGCTGGCTAGTGGAGTAGCATGTTGCAGGGGTATATAGCGCGAAGTAATAACAACCGAACGACAATAAAGGGGGCCAACTAGTGCAATCTGGCACTCTTGCAGTGGAGCAGCATGCTTTTTGCCTTGGTCTGGTAGCTGGATAGTCCTTGACTCATGCGCTGCAAATCGTCACATTGCGAGAGGCCACTGGTGGCGTCGCTATGCTGGATCCCTCCCCCATTGGGCATCGGGACAAAGCAAAAAGGAAAATTGCATGAGCATTACAAAAATAGATGCGAGAAAAGTTTGCACACAGTCTTCGCAAGTGCAGATGAACTTGCGTGAATGAAGGGGAAGCTATATAGCTACTCCATATGGCCTGGCTATTTCAGAGAACATGAAAATTCTGATTCTCTCTGCTTCTTAGATGTCCTTGTAAAAAGGAAGTGACTGAATCTGTCCTTTCTTGTAATAAATAAAACACACATACCGGACTATATTTGTACATTAACCCTTTCCGTACAGAGCTTTCTGGCCAAAAATGATTAAAAAAATACTGCTTTTTTTTGCTTTAATCAACCCTACATGTCTTGAAACATCAAACAAATGCTATAAAGGCATTTTATTTGTAAGAATTGTTTTAAAAAGCTTTTTCTGTAAATTGGGACAGAAGATTGGCTTCACTGCACTGTGCAGTGGAGAATCCTCGAGTCTCTGCAGTACTGCATGCTGAAAATTGCACTGTACACGTTTGAAAACAACCCCTTGAGAAAGGGAGCTCACACTTGTGTCAAGACAGGTGAGATGCCTAGGTAGTCGACTTTGTCTGACAAATTCCAAAGCACAGAATAGTGCACACTGCTAGCTCACAATAAAGAATTTACGATAAAGAATGTACAAGTTACACAAACAGACAGCATTCTAAGATTTTCAGTCTGCCAAAAACCAACTCACACGGGCCACTACCTTCACTTCGTATCTGACCATCCAGCAAACCACAAGGCGTCTGTTGTAACTTCTTAATTCAAAAGAGCCGAAACTCATTCCTCATTGCAATCAGATCTAAAGAAAGAAAAGAGAACGGTTTTCAATGAACTTAAAAGGAATGGCTACAAAGAGGACTTCATTCGAAAAACATCCCTACAACAAAAAAGAATAAACAAACCACGGGACCTTCAGCCGTTGACTTCCCCCCATTCCGGAAACAAGTGTCCATCCCATACGTCAGATGTACCAGCGAAGCTCTAAGCCAAATGTTGAAAAAAGAAGGCCTCAAAGTTGCGCACAAACCGATAAACACTTTCAATATCCTCCTCCCTAAACCAAAAGATCATCCACCAAAAGAAAAAGCTCAAAGCGTCGTCTACAAAATCGGCTGAGCCGACTGTCTGGTGTCGTACATCGGGGAAACCAAAAATCTAAAAGAAAGAATCGGACAACACGAGAACTACATCAGAACATTCAACCATATATACAGCGCCGTCGCTGAACATTCTGAAGACGCCGATCACTAAATTGCTTTCCAAGAAACCCAAATCTTTCAAACAGAGACAAACTCGCGAAAAAGACTACTACTGGAGTCATGCCACATTCAAAATATGGGGGTAATATAAACCACGTGAAGGGCAACCTACCCTCGGTGTATATCCATGGCCTTGGCGACATGACGGAAAGAAGAAAACGCCCAGCCTGGTAGATTCTCGCCCGAGGTCACCAACACCGAAACGTCTGCGCTCCCCCATACCCTCCGCCCCTCGCCTCCAGTCAATGGCACTCTCGCGAGTCAAGCTTCCCGAGCACCGGTCATCCCAGCCGACCAGCACCACTGCAGCCACCTCACCCTTTCGCTTCCCCCCCCTTCCCATCTGTGAAGTGTCTAACCTCCTTTTTTTTACAAAAGACCCTTTAAAAGCTGCACACCACCACCCCTCAAAGAATAACCCCTGAAGGGCTAGAATAGGCTTCACAACGTCCGGCTAATAAAATTCACTTATTTGTTTGGAGTCAGTCTGAAAGTCCTAATCAACTTCCCAGCAAGACAGGCAATTCTGTCAAAGTGTTTAGCTTCAAGTCTTGGGCATACATCTTCCAGAAAACTAGGGGCTCAATGATTTCTTCAACAACATGTGCCTGTTACTTTGAGAGCTCTCTTTACTGAAGGGTAGTGTCAAGCCCTAATGGTAAGCCCTCGCAAAGCTGCTCATGCATGTCAATTGCTTCTGCCTGCTGGTTAGTGGCTATGGCATTGTGCTGCTGAGCTTGAGTTCATGGGTTCTATCAGCACCATGGCTCGCTTGCTGTGGACCTTCCTGCAAAGCACATTTGTGGCACGCCGGTTTCACAAGGCAGAAGTATGGCACTGAGCTTTGCTTGTACCAGACGTTTAGCAGGTGTGTTAGGTATAACTCAGAGGCACATGCAAACCCCACTGTGGTATTTCAGTGTCTATGACATTGGTTAGATCTTAGCCACGCTGATCACATTCTGATGTGTGAAATGCAAAAGCACTCGTGTACTGTTCTTTGGGTTCACATTAAAGAACCCTAATTTAGAAATGTCTGCTGTCAGACTAGTTGGTATGTGGCCGGAAACAGTTTCAGCCTAAAAATAAGACACTGATTAAGCATCTCTGTGTCTTATTTTGTGATTCAATCGGTTTCTAGTTAAAGAACCCCAGATGGTGAAAATTTATCCACAGGCTCCCTCCTCTACAGTGTCCATCACACCTCACCGTACAGTTTTGGGGCATCAAGCTGCACAATATAATTAAGACACATCTAAAATTCGCTGGATCTCATCCCTAGAGGTTTCTGACGCCCCTCCACTGAGTGCTCAATGAATCGAATAGCAGGATTATGATGTGTTTCCAAATTCTTCAGATTTTGAAGGCAGTGTGCGGGTTGTGCAGGGTGTGTGTGCATGTGTGCGTGAACTGATAAGTGCATAGCACCACTCGAATTTGCCTTGTTACTTACAAGCAATGAGTGTGAATTTCTGAAGCCTCATTAAGCTTGTAAGCTCGGTGAGAGCTAACAGCAAACAAGAACAAGTGGCGGGAAACTAGTAAAGTATTGTCTGTTCCTTTTTCTATTTTTAATTGTCCTGTGGTTCTGTGCATATTTTCGAGTCTCTTCTGCAATATAGAGCAATATTGATGGCCTTATGAAACAATTTCTGGTTTCACTCATCCTGTCTCTTTTGTCTATGCGTAATTGTGCCCTTCTAATAGCTCATACTCAGTAAACACATAAAGCTAATTCTGAAACCAGTTTTATTATGATTTATAATGTTCTAAGCACCCCTGAATATGAAAACAGCCATTTTTGATCTGACAATAAAATCCATGCCGTTTGTAGCTGCTGATTCTTCTCCACTGTCAGGTCTTCTTAACATGCAGTGCGTCGCTTAGGTTTTGGATGCAATGTCATCTGGTCTTTGCTCATCACAACTGGTCACGTTAATGTTATTTTGCAGATATTCCCACAGATTCAAAGTATGTACAGTCGCCGACCATTTATTCGGACCTCACGGGGACTGCAAAAATGTCCGAATAAACAGGTGTCCAAAAAAGCAAATTAAGAGACAAAAAGAAATCCTTTATTTCCATGCACTTATTCGGGCTCGGCAGTATGCTTGAAGAAATCGTGAATCGACCATTGCACGCTGTTCTGTTTACACGCAATCAGATAAGCCTGAATCTCGGAGAGGGTCGTACGGATAGGCGGCTGAAAGCACAGTCACTGCTTCTACACGCTCCGCATGCAACGGCAGCGTAGCACATGGTGTGTCATCTTCCGACTCAGAGTCATCGTCCGGCGGGGCAGCAGAAACCTGACGAATGATCTCGCCGTCGTCTAGTTCTACGCATGTCAGTACAGCAGTGTCAGCACCTGGGAAACTGTCAAATGAGACGGTGTCCGGAATCGCAATGCAACCACTTCGCAGGTCTCCGCAGAACATTTTCGGCATCAGTAGGGAGCACATGGGAAGGCGACAAATCCTAGGCCTCCCGGCACCCCCTTGCCGGCATGCCCCAGCGCAGTCTGTGCAGGCACTGTCGGTGCCATTAGACACTTGACGCATTGTTTCCGTATCCCGCACTGGATCACCGCAACCTCGACACAGTACACAAAGCAAACACCACCACGCCGTCACGCCGACACCAGTCGCACAAACGAAAAACGTGGCCTACTCACAGCGTCGTGCACGAAGAAACAAACAAATCAGCTGCTGGATTGTCTTGACATGGCTTACTAAGCTGAGACCGGAACTGCTGTAACAACTCTATCGAACCAGGCAAAAACGATAATGATGAGCGGGGATTTCCAGTAATGCCACTTCGTGGGGCAGCAAGGAGGCTCTGTTCAAAACAAAAATTGCATTCAGCAAGTCGAACCATGCACCGGTCAGAGTCGGTGCATGGTGCTCTTGATCGAGTTGGCTCAAGGAGTGTCCGAAAAATCAGACGAGAGGTTGCACGGTGTCCGAACTTTCGGCAGTTGTTATACATTATGGTCTATGGGGGGAATGGCGGTGCCGCGAAGCAGACCGAATAATCGAGCATGTCTGAATTTTTGGAGTCCGAAAAATCAGTCAGTGACTGTAATGGGCTGACTAAATTTCCAGTTGACACTGCCGTAAATTTCAAATGGCACTTTCCTTTCTCATCTAGCAGCCCGCCGCTAAAGTGGCGTTTGCCGCAGCAAAGTGCACTTGCTCAGTCACTAAATTTGCCCATCTGACTTTGGTATCACTCATTAATTAAGTGATCTTCCTTTACACATGTGATTAGTAGTTATATTTTCTTGTGTTTAACAAGTGGCATACAATTGACTACATACTTTAATTTTTCAGGAGACTAATCATTCTAGTGATTGCCTACAGGTTTGGGCAGCAGAGTATTACTAACATTTTTCATAGCAAAACGTGTGTTGTTTGTGTGTTATTTTTTTATCTAATAGAATGATATGCTGTACGAATTGGTAATCGCTCAGTATAACCATATTGTGACATGAGAACATTAAGAAGGAAAAGAAAGTAAGGCATTGTACCAACTTGCACTGGTTTTATTCTCTTTCTTTCAGGGATGAACTGTACCGTGAAATTCTCAAGCTCAAGCTGAAAAGCAACATTTTGGAGATGAGGGACCTTGAAAGCAAAGGTAGACCACATTATAGTAGTTTTCTTACTTGTTAGTGGAGCATATTTGTTACTGCTTGTTGCTGGACATAAGCTTTCATATTGAACATGGTGGCAAATTGGTATGTTTTGCCTGGGTCAGTTAGTAGGCCAACTTCATGAGTTTCACTCCACCATCGCTGCTGCAAAGGATGCCGGTAGTAGTTCTCTGAGGGCTAAAGCGCAGCTTCGGAAAGAATCGTGTTGCTTTTGTGCCCTGACAAACACGCTCAGTGCTCAAGATGAGAAGGCAGAGAGGTAAGAATAAAAGGATTCTGCAACAGGAGTGGGACTGAGAGGATGCAACACCCCCCCCCCCTCCCACTTTTCCCTAAAGTTCAAGGACAAAAATCTACAGTGGCCATCTCCTCAAAGTTCCCTTCAGTGTCACTCTTTGAAACTGAGTACAACGGGATATTGACAAGGACTGGTTTTGTCGTGGCTCTGGCATATTGAATGCCCAAAACTGGCTGACTGATATTCATGTAAACCACTGTATTTATTCAAACATAAAGGAAGGTTGTTTTTTCTAAAATCCTTAGGCGTGAAGTTACCCCCTGCCTTATATGCAAGGCTGATAGCTTCAATTACTGTTTCAATATGGCTGCAGTAGCACGAAATTTTTGGCAATACTGATTTTAGATGTATAACCCACCCCGAGATTAGAAAAGTGTAGCAGTAAAGGCGGGGTGCGGGTTATATACGAATTTGGCCTTGAGGTGGGACTTTGTGGCAGTGCATATATTGCATTAGGTGTAGGCAGTGTTCCACGCAATGCCTTAAAGTCACATTATAAGGCAAAAGTTGTCTATAATCCACAAAGGTTATTTAAGTTACTCCAGGGTCTTTCGATTATTCAATATTTCGGGCAGTCCCAGCCGAGTCTGAATAATCTGTAGGCTACCCTATAGCGTCTTATACTAGTGTGGATATGCAAGTTCTTTTTTCTTTTTTGGTGCGGCAACTGCATCCTCGCATTATAATTGTGACCACCTTATGATCAAATAAATACGGTAACTTGTTCATAACGAACTGAACATTAGATATTTCAGGCTTGTGGTGTCCACTCCCAGTGCCATAATGCCGCTGGCATGCCTCAGATACAGTGTTCATAGGATACATTACTACATTCTTTTATTTTTTTATTTTTTTGTCCTGCTTTTTCTGTCTGACTATGCATGTGAGATTGCTCAGAAGTGTGCCAAAAACTAATCGAAGGTGCATCGCAGTGACATTCTATTGAGTCGCCATTCTCAGTGACGTTGAAGAACAGTGGAATGCGCAGTCAGATATTACTACCTGCTGCACAGAAGTTTGGCTTAAAAAAATTGTTTCCTTCCTTGTTTCTTTCCTTGACTTCAGATAATAAAATAATACATAATAAACACATAGGAAAAGTTTGTTACAGATGAGTTTTGGTATGTTAAATCTTCTGATATGGGAACTGTTTTTAGCACATAAGCCTGTTCGTTGTACCCAGGTTCTACTGTATCTCTACTGTAAAAGAAGCACATATGACTAGGTACACACGTATCACAGAGATTGTCAAGAAAGGCTTGGTAAGCCAGAAAAAATACAACCAAGGACTGGTGGTGAAACACCACCCAGTCTTGGGTGTTTCCGCCCCAGTTTACCGTGACGTCATAGATTCTCATGGGGACTGCTTGGGCCTTGATAACTGTTCATTGATGAAGTTGTACTGCATTCTATCCAAGAAGAGCAGAAGACAGTACTTAGCAAAACTTGAACTTTTTTCTGGCCCACAACGGCCCAAATATGAAAAAATACTTTCAAGTCCGTGACGTCACACTGGCCTTGGTGTTTTGGTGCTAACTTTATTAAGACGAACTGCCACCTTTGTTTACTCCTACTTATCACCATAACATTCATGAAAATGAAGTTTTGAACGAATATTTAATCAGATGAAACTGATTTGGCGTTACTCTTTTTAGTGCCCCTTTCGTGTTCCTTTGGTGCTTTCGCACAGCGCAACCATTAGCTTGTCGTTGTTAGTGTGCCTACTGCTGCCGTCATGATGTGCTGCGATGAAACCCTTATTTTGCTTCGGGTTCCTATGAGGAAGTGATTGCATGAACTGAAACAAACACTGAACTATATTTCGTTTCTCTGCGTGCACTCCCGTGGAATCTTACACCTTCTCCAAACACAACAGTAGTTGCTCCAAAAGTAGATTGGGCCTGCTCCCATGGCTGCTCCAAAACACTGTAAGGCATTCCCACCACTGAGCAAAGGTTTACACGAATGAATGGAATACATCTTCATTTACACAATGCACTTGCTCTTCAGTCACCTTGTTCCACTGGTTTACTTTTTGGACAAACAAGGAGTTAGCATACATGTACGGTATGTCTCGGTTTGGTACTCAAGAATTTCGGAGTCATGGTCATTGCATCTTGAGATATAGTGGAGTTCATTTGGTAAGTGGGTAAGTTTCTTTGTTACTTCCAGTCTTACTGTGGTATATTAAACATAGAGACTTCAGTCTGTTCTCTTCATTGGGCAATCATTCGATTCCCAACAAAGATTTCAGTGCCTTGCAACTCTCTCTCCTTCTGTACCACCCCAAGACGAACCTGGCAACTCGGTTTCTTTATTTTCTCTAGAGCGGTAACATGTGCAACTTAGCGGGGTCCCACCAAAATTGTCCAAATGCAAGTTACAGCGAATTTCGAGCATATAATAAAGGAAAGATAAAATATTCCCCACTGATATCAGCAGGTTTTGAATAGTATACGCTTGTGCATGATAACAAATAACGGGTATAATGAAGGTATTTTCATGTCACATGCAACTTAGTTATGACGAGGTATGGCTGAGTGGGAAAGGCCAGAGACTCCTGTGGCACCCAGTGGACTCGGGAGCTTTGAGAGGTTTGGATTCTTGTTCTTGCACTTACGGTAGTGCCATGCACTTGTGTCAACGTGTTGATGACATCTGTTGTGCAGTACTTCCAGTCCAGCCAGGTAGCTGTGTTAGAGTAACGCTAAAGAGAAGCACTAAGTCAGTTTGCACTTGTAAACTATTATATTTCAGAAGTCTATATTCAGTTAATGTCGCAGTAGGAGGTTGGTTATGAGAGTAGAAAATGTAAGTTAAGTTCTGCATTTTCTTAGTTTCGTGCCGGTTTGTCAACATGTCACGGACGATTGTCTCACTATGAAGCCGTTGTAGAGCAGTAAATGTTCTCGGAAGTTGCCAAGTCCATTCTTTGGCTCCTATAGAATACAATGAAGTTGATCATTACTGATGAAGAACTACATGGTATCTGGCAGACACCCTCGCAGTCTGGCCATTCATCTTTTGTTTGTGGGTCTTTCGTAACTTGTTAAGCTTCCTCTTGTGGTAATAGTGGCTCTTTAGGTATTGTTGAAGGGTAATTTAGCACTGAAATAGGTCGGCTTATTTCACTATTCAGCATACCTTTAATCCTTTCGCAACTGAGCACTCTGTGAAAATGACCCGAATATACAGATTGTTTTTATCCATACAATTAAACATATACACGACGAAAGAGCAACAAATATACCGCTGAAGCTTTTTATTTCAGTTGGATGCATTGAAAAAAAGATGTTTTGAAAAATAAAAATAAACTGAAAGCTTTCTTAGGGCAGTACAGTCGAATCCACTTATAACATTATTCAAGTGCCATAAAAATTCAATTGTTATAACGGATAATTGTTATAATCGCATTGCATGAAAAAATTCAAATAGGGGGATGGCAGAGCTGATGTTAGAAAACTATAATGGCGGGTAGGCCAGAGCCCATCCCCACCAGCTTCCTCCATCCAGCTGCTGATTATGTTCACTCATTTAACTGCTTCCTGGGTGCTCCGATCATGTGTAACAAGCCGTGGCTGTTGGCGTTAAAGAATGGCGCTGCTATAACAACTGCAAAGAAGGGTCACAGGCAGCAAGTGATATGCGAGCTCTGCCAAGGCATTGCTTTAGTGGCTCCAAAAGGGGCCTTTTAAGATATGCGAGAAAGTTGCCGTGGCAGCCCGTCGGCTTGAGAAATCTAGAAGAAAGGCTGAGGAAAGATCCCCACAAGCATCTCATCACATAGTTCTCACTGACTTGCACGAGAAAACCCTATGTCCATCAGCCTCGCACGCTTTATGCGAAGCTTGCCGACATCCTCCTCCAAGGCATCCAGGTGCTCCACATAATGCAGCGGAAGGTTCCTCACAAAAACAAAGCCCTGGAGGGACTGAATCATCTACCAGGGCCGCCTGTGAGGATAACGTTGAGGCAGCCTTCCCTACCGTGTCATCACTGACGTCGCTATCCGATGCAAGCACGGTCGTAATGATCACCTCATTAGTTAGAAGCACTTACTTTCCAAATCTATAGCCATGCGCTTTCTTTTCACTGGCAACATCGTGCATTGCCGATGATCAGCAGGCGGACCAGCCGTCTTCAGTTTTGGCGGCGAGTCAAATGAGGCTGAGAAACCATGTGGCTAGGAATGATTTCAACGCAACCAACAGACGAATATGAACAATTAAGCTGTTTGCCGAACTGCGCTGAAGGAGGAGCCAGCGAGCAATTTGGGAGCAGCGGGGTTGGCACGGTCCATTTGTGTTTCAGAGGGGGGCATGGCGTAGAGCTATGGGCTCAGCCCATTCGTGTTCAGAGGCGTGGAAGGATGACAGGAGGGAGTTCCATGGAGAAAGCTGGCAAATGAGCGCACGGCGGCTTTTGGGGCAGTGGGCCATCGTTCAGCAGCTCGAATTTCTTTCTGTTCAAGGATTTCGCATTTCACTACCTTTTGGCACAGACACCCAGCAGCCAGACTTTATCGTCATTACCGATAATGTGGCATTAGCACATGGTAGTAAGCAAGTTATTTCACCATGGAGAACATACAAAAGTTGATGGTGCAGTAGCTTCTCATTGTTATAACCAATATATTGTTAAAACAGGTATCGCTATAAGTGGGTTCAACTGTACTAACAAAAACTTCAATGCGGAGCTTCAAAATTCAAAAGTTAGCTGCTGGAAAGGTGTGTTCTTTGCATTGAAATATGGTGCTACTGACACTTTGAACACCCGTATAACTTCGCGTCAACCATTCTGAAAGCCAGCCTCTGTGGTTCACTTCAATGTGTGTACTGCACCACACTGCAGTTCTAGCACCAGGTCCTGGATTCTCATTGAGCGCTTGTCTTTTAATCATCTGAGGATCATTTTCAGCACACGAAGCATCTCCTTGTTGGCACTTGACCTTTAGCAGTTGTCGGAATGTACTCGGGAAGGGGTGAGCGACAAGCCATGATGTGAGCGGCTGAGGATTTGCATCCTTTCTGCAAAGTTGAGGTCGGGAGCTCCCGGTTCTCATCTATGAGAGCATCTAAAAGCCGACAGCATCATTTTAGAATGCTGGTTGCCTGTCCAAAAATGTGCTGCTCTGTCGTGTCACCTGTCGTGCAACATCAAACGAAACACATGGAGAAAAGCTTAACTAATCTATGCACACTGATGCCAAACTTGTTTTTCAAGGTTTTAGTTTGGACGGGCCCAGCTCGTCCTCTGTAGGAGCATTACAAATTACAAATAGCACGCAGAAAATGCAGGGTCTGTTAGAAAGGGCTATCAATGAGACATAGTGCTAATGCTACGAGTTGTGTTAGTTCAATTAGCAACCTGGTGCTTGCTTGCCTGTCTGTACCTAAATATAGCAGTTGGACCCACTTCCTCATACTAATTGTTTTTTTTTTATGTTGCTCTTTTTGCAGGCACTGAGTTTTCGACTGTAGGAATGAGCTGAACACACATTCTGAAGACCCCTACTGAAGACTCATACTCAGGTTCATCATAAATGCTATTTCATGAGACTCTGTCGCTTCACTGTCATACGTAGATCGGTGTTCTCACATGTAGTCGCATACGTTGCCACATGGAGGTCATATCAAATTGGGATGATGTGTAAAATGTACAGATGGATGTAGACACGAGAAGCAACAATGATATACTTACCGCTTTTACTTTCAACAACCAATGTCTGGCACTGTGCGTCTGTTGTTCCTTTCTGTGTTCATGTCTTGGCGTTGAGCTACAGTTCATCCTTGTTAAAAATGACTGACCAACAACCCAACACAGTGGCATAGCCAGGGAGTGGCACAGCAGGCAAAATAGGGGTGTGTGTTACAATCGAGAGCATGAAATCCTTCATTTCTGTTCATGAAAATCATGTGCACATTACAATACAGGGTGGGTTATAATTGAGCAAATACAGTAACTGAACCACTTCAAAACTGGTGTCACTTGTAGCTTGACTTCATGGTTTCAAGCATGGTGTCAAGCTGTGTCCTTGTAATGTGAGCTGGCAATTGCATGGTATCATAAATCCCTCGTGGGCCAAGATTTGGACTGTCGTACAACACCAAATGGCTTGTGGGGTAGCAACCCAGTGCAGTTTTACCAAGGACAAGGTTGTGCAAGACTGTTAAATGTGCATCATGCACAAGCAGTGACATATTGTAGAAGCAGTATACAGTAAAACCTCGTTCATACAGTTTTGGAAATAAAAACGTGAGAAAAGATGTACCAACTGAGAAAATGTGATCGGAGGTCACAAAGAATTGACAGACTCAACTATAGTTGACGTCTATGTAATTCGAAGCGTTGTGTGAATCGTTGCTGCACGAGGTGCCAATGCAAACCGCTCTGGTGGGGCTCAAACAGCCCCAAGATGCGCGTTGACCGTTTTACAGCTTCTACAAGCTTACATTTGTGCTCCTAGAATTCATCCTGGGTCAGCAGCTTCTACGAGCAGGGCATTTTGGTGAGAAGTTTCGCTGTGCCCACTCAGCATGAATTGTTGCAGCATGAGACGCGAATGCGTGTCAAGCTGGTTGGGCCTAAGCGACCTGAGACGCATATCATTGTTTTCCAATTGTGTAGTGTTTTAAGATCGCGACGGGAAGCACAGGTAGTACGATGCTTACAATCATGCCAGAGAGATGCATGACGCTCCCTTCGCACCACCGGCAGTAGGGAAGGGCGGCATACTTGAGTTATCACCTATTAAACAGATATGTGAAGATGCTTATCACAGTAGGGTTGGCAGCGACAGCTACGAACGTGGCGTGCAGCGAACTGGGAGGAGATTTACTGTTACCCGAATAAGAACCTTAGTGCACAGCAGCGTTTTCACGTGAGACGTGGGCGGTGCAACCGGCTACTTTTTCTCAGTCGTGCATACCTCGCACCTTTTCTTGTTTACATGGGATCTGGCGGCCGGAAAATGTATCGTATGATCGCAGTTTGGCGATCTATTGAATCTTGGTGCCAAAAGGCAGTGTTTTCTGGGGATGCACGAAACGATAAAAAGTAAATGGATCTGTATGTGTTCTTTTGTGTTCTCAGTCATGAACGTTGACACTGGTAAATAGTATGTAACAGGATGGTATCAAAGTTCTATTGTAATTGTTCATTGCTTCTTTAATGGTTTGCGCTCTTTTCAACAAACTGTTGAGGATGTCAGCAGACACAACCACAGAAAATAGCAGCCTTAACATTGATGCTTCTCAAACATTTAGGCCTCTTAGCTGCACTAAGCAGGAACTACAGATGGCATGAGAACATGTGATACTAAAGATTGCTGACTTGAAAGATCCTTATTTTCTTTTATTTTTCCTGTCTTGTATGTGATATGACCCCATGCATTACAAGCAGTCGAAAAGTTTTTACTTTCATGTAACAATATCCTGTAAACAGTGTAAAAAAAACCTCAAAAAAGAATTTAGTGTTGTTTTTAATCAAAGTAATGTGAGAAGTGCTATTTCAATTTTTTTTTCAGTGCACCTACAGCAGTAGCCATTTATCATATAATATGAAGTGACAATGAAAGGTTGAGAGTCCATATGCAATAATGCAGGATTACGGCAGCCTGTCTCTGATAGAAGCACTATCATTTTAAATGAATGTGCTTCTATATTTAAGGAAAACTGTAAATGTTATAGGAAAGCATTCCAAGTTGTGACTGAATGGTAGCTAAGTCTTGTTTCACTTATTGGTGCTTACTATGGTTTCTAAAATTTCAAGAGAAGGAAATTTTGAACTTGAATTGCACAATTTGGCAGGCTACTGGACGAAAGCAGGTTCATGTCATGAGGCACGTGCCATTTTGCTTTTCACTTGCACTTTGCCACAAGAACAAAGACTTGTGCTAGATTTTTCTTGTTTGATATAATGACAATTACAGCGATATTATATATCACACACAGTTAGTGAAGTTTGTGATTACAAGAGAAGATTCGAATCCATCATTTGAGGCTCATTTCATCATTTGTTCAAAAAACTTGATCAGGAGACAAATATGTGCTGTATTTTGCATCCAGAGGAACCCCCTATTGTTTGCAGGACAGGTAGCTCCTATAAGGATGGTATTCAAGTGCGTACTCACCTGTGTTTGTGGAACAAGCAAACACGAAAAGCTCAAGAGTTCACTAGAACACTTTTGTAGTGATAGTGCATTGGCAGTGATACATTTATTTACCTACAAGAAATGTGTACAGCTCGTAAAACAGGCCTGAGGCCAGGATGTAAACAATGCAAGCACTCTTGAAACACTGAATGTCAGCATAAGCTGGCAAGAATAAAATTTCTGACATCTTGTAAATAAACGAAGCAAGAAAAGATTGTGGTAATGTTACATAGAATTCAAATGCATTGCCTGAAATACCAAAAAAATGAAACAGCTACATGAGATAACATAACACGGGAAGTCTTATGTTACCAAAAGGTGGTGGACCTGACCGTGAACACATTGTTTGTATTGTTTATTGTGCAAGTACATGTAATGCATGCTTTCTAGTGTGACCTTGTTGTACAGCATGGACAATGAAGTAGTAGATGGTTGACAAGGTTGAAACTATTAGCAAAATAAAACTCACAATGGCACATTTTACAGTATGTGACCATATTAGACATAACAAACTTGCTGCACATATGTGGATGTGCTGTGTTAGAGCAGGAATTCAAGAACATTGAGAACTCTGTGGCTCTGTCAGAATCAAATTTCATGGAGGCTGGCTGGAGGGCATAAATAACTCTGATGGTTTCAACCTATTGTGTCACAGCAACATATTGTTCAGCAGCACCTAGTGTAATGAAAATGCAGTCTTGTTGTTTGCAGCCACCATAACTCTGTCTACTTTATGTGCTTTTGCACAAAACGTCTGCCTAGGAACGCATGGCTTTCATTTCATGCATACAATGAGAAGCTTTGGCACATGAAGGTGAAACATTTAAATTTGAGAAAAGCTCGTGAAAAGCAATTCCAGGCACAGTTTATTAAATAACCTAACATCATTGTTCCGCTAAGTGGCACATTTCTGTCGCAATGGAAGGTTTTCTAGTGTTAGTGTGGTGGTTCAGACTTTTGAATGCATGCGCGATGATTTGCAGTCAGTTTTGATGAAGTGTACATATGCGCAATCCAGCCCTCGTTTAGTGCGAAATGGAGGCACATAAAGGCGTGAATGCACTGCGATGGTAGAAGGTGGGTGGTGGGGTTTAGCTGACCTCGTTGGGTGGATAGCCAGGGTAGCCGCCGGGGTATCCATCATACTCGCGCTCCCGTGGCCCCGACCCCTGCTGCCGGTAGTAGGAGGCGTAGCTGCGGCCCCACACGGCCAGCACAAAGGACTCGATCTTGCTTTCGTCTTCGCCCCGCACGATGCGGAAGTAGCCGTTCTCGCCCCAGGCATGGCCCCAAGAGTTGGCGCAGAGCTGTGCGCCGACGGAGCCATGATTAGAAGGTGCCATTTTTCTGCTATCTCGATCGCACTTGATTAGCATGAACCAGCAGAAGCGTGGTTTTCAGTATGGCTATAGAGACGCGCCTAACGGCAGCGATGACCATGTCTTCTTCATGCTGTACCTATTGTCATAGCGCAAGTGCAGTACTCTGTACTACACTAGTGCAGAAGTCTATTGCGAACTGTTTAGGCGTCTCTGATAATAGTCGTCTTTATCTTATGTGGCGTTTTCCACATTTGCCAAGCATCAGGAGTTGGCGGTGACACGGCTGCCCAGAGTCCGTATTTTGTAACGAAGCCATAAATGGAAAGAAAGAAAGACAATGAAATTGGTTTTTAGAAATTGCTGCCCTTGGTTCCGAACCATAGTTATATTCCTCCGATTCTGCTTAAGTCATATCACCCAGTGGTGTGATAGCGAGAGTGGCGATAGCGAAAACGTGGTGTCGTGCAAGCCATTGACAAAGGGCAAAAAAAAAATATAAAGGAAAGAAAAAAATGTTAAATATTAAATCAAAAGACGGTCCCTGCCTGTTCTCGTTATTCTGATAGGTTATTCTGACACTGCAGCATGGCAGCATGAAATAAGAAACTAAGCGTAAAACAGAAGAGCCACTTACCCAGTACTTGACTGGCCGGTAGTGAGATCTGTCGACGCCCCATCTGAAACATGAAAGCAGCCACAATGTTTGCTGTCGCACCTCCAAAGGTCTCGAGAGCCCGTGGAAAAAGCAGTAATTAGGATGTGACACCACGAGCCCTTTATTTTAGGAAGAGAGGGGGTAGTTTTCAAACCTTATAAGGAGCAGCTGTACATGAGCTTTCAGGGACACTGCATAGCGCGGAGCTCCGGCCAAATTTTGGCCACCTGGGCTTCATTTAACCCTATATTGCTCTTACGCAGTTCCACTTCGAAGAAAGTTAGAACAACTTGTTCACCTTTATTGCTAGTCATGGAAAGTACATTTGTGCAATAAAAGCAATGAAATGTTATTAAATGTATAACATAATTAGTACAGTAATTAGTCATTGGTTTTCTAAACTATCCACAACAGAAAAGTTGCTCCAATATATCAAGAATACTACTTACACAATGTGTCCAACATAACTTACGCCAAAATTTTAAAAATATGCAAGTGCCACATAGCTGGACAGAACCAAGGTAATGTTGTTTGCCATCGCCTGGAGCAAGTCGGTCTATTTTTTGTATGACCCCTAATTACATAATTATTATTAAATAATCAATTGCTTGATATTGAGAGCAAAATTAGGGGACGCTCAAGCTTCACCTTTAAGAGTGAAACGTGAAAGCATTCGAAGATCCCCAACAGAGTCTCACACTTCCTGGCAACAGCAGCTTACGTAACCAAGCAATGTACTGGGAAACGCTGGCGGCGAACACGGTGCGCAAAGGCAAGCTTTCTGATAGAAACACGGCCTCTTGCATGGGCCGATCTTCTGTTATTGTTTCACACTTATAGTATTTCACTCTGAGAAGATTTAACATAGAAAGCATGCACTGTCAGTGTTTTGTTTCATGGCATTTGTTTGTGGGTTGTTATTCTCAAAATTCTGAGGAATAACTTTGTAAAAAATGGAAGACAAGGCCTGAGCAACTTTAGTGATACAACTTTAGTGCCATACAAAATATACTAGACAATGTTCACTTGCAGGACAGCGGACGCTGGAAGCCGACACTGGGTTTTCTGCGACACGAGGCCCTTAACAAGCTCTCGCATAAAAAGTGTCAATGATAAAGTCGCAGATCGTTTTGAAAAACTTATGACCCAGCTTTCTGTTGCTCAATATGTGTTACATAGAAGTTCCTAAGCCTGAAAGAAAGCTCACAAAATACAAAAAAGTGCCGCGCCAACTAGTCGCGTGGCGCTTTCGGCAGTCGAGAGGCCCGTAGTTTTTGCCACAATGCACCGAGTTGGTGAGACGGAGTTGTATTCTTTGCATATACGCTTGCTAGCAGCTCACATGGTCTTATATTATAGTTGTTTTCAAAGCATGGGCACAGAGGCGTATACTGACCCGAGAATGCGAACTGAATGCCATCCGCTCCTACGGAACTCAGGTGGCAGGGACTCGGAGATGCGCGTGTGCTTGTAGACTCCCGAGCGGTACAGGAAGAGGTCCTCCTTCACCAGGATCAGTGCTGCAAACACATGAAGAGTCGGAAAGGAGTCATCAGAGATTGGCAAAAGGGAGTACTGGCAACTCCTTTGGGCGGTACATTCTAATAACTGTTTGCACACCTTGGGGCGTTTAGTTGTCCTGCAACAATATTGTTATCTATTTTTTGTGCATTTCTTTCCTTTAACGCTGCGCACCGGCTATTTCCAGGTCACAAACGGCAAGCTTGTAATGAGGATGACGTAGCGTTCTTGACAGGAAACTAGTGAGCACAGAGTTCTAAGAAAGGAAGTGGATGTTTGCTGATTGGTTTTGAATGGAAAACAATTGTTTACACGGCACAAATGGCCTTCCAGCTGCTCCTAGCCCACATCAGTGGGCAAGTTGAAGTTATCATCCCATCACTTAATTCGACAGTTAGATGAAAGCCGTTCGGTATTTTTCGAGATTCAGTCATCCTGAGTAATAGTTATCACAAGCGCCATCTGGAAAGAAAGGCACGAAAAGTGAAATAAATCATTATGCCGCTAGTGCAATACAAGACGAGTTCAGTCTTCTTTCACTTGCGGAAAAAAAAGTATATTGTTATGATGAACGTTACAGGGCAACCCGAGAAAAGGATTGAACAAGTAAATTCTTCTTTGGGGTCTCGGCACTGGGTTTTAGCCATGGGGACGTGTTCGACTGTGTGTTTGAATCTCTTCAAGTGACAAAACATATATCGTGCTAATTCTTACTTTCCTTACTATTCCTATTGTAAACTTTTCTACATTCCTTCTGTTGTACATGGTTCAGTGAATCTTTTTATTTATATTAAAATATAATGAGCCATTCAGCTGTCTGACTTCTCGATTACACACTACTTTTTCATTCACAATTTTACCTTTTCAAGTTAATCTTTTTGAAGTCGTAAACTGGGCATACAACCACCTCATTCGTGGCCCATCATCCAGAGTGGGTATGAGCCAGTGTGTTTCGAATGTACTTCATTATCATAAAACCAAGTCTTCGGAAGGACGGTCGACTGTTTTTTCTCATTACAATGTGTACGATTTTTATTGTATTGCTTTTACAGTTTTTACATACATAGTACTGTATATGTATTGTACAATATTGTTTCAATATTTATGTTCCAATAACGTGCAGTACAAATCGATTTCCTGCCTATGGTCACTTCTGTTCATTAGTGTTTCAACAGCATATGGGTGATGTGTAATTAAAGATAATCTGTGCGGTGATTGGTTTCGTTTGGACAAGAGAATGCGATTATTTCCTGCACGACCTTCAGTAGGAGCTTACATAGCAGCTTAGTTTCTTGCTGCTTTAACACAACCTACGCAAATAGCCTTATTCTGTGCTGTAATACCAGGCTTGAAACCCAGGCCACAGTCTGGCACAGGTTCGCACTGCTTGGCTAGGTTAACTTGCTTTCAAAGAAGTTGCCAGAGCATCTTCGTGTGAGTGCAAAAAATGTTACGGGCATTGTGCGCCACGACAGTTATTGCTAAAAAAACATAAAATAATGCAGAAAGAAAGAAACCACAGCTTGTGCTGCAAAAGTAAAGGCAAACACTTTCTGCATGGTTAGTGATGTGACCTTGTTCCTTGCATTTACGGAGCGACTGCTTTTCTGCACAGCATGGGAATGACCCGTCTAGCACTAGTCTGCAAAATTTGCATCAATATTCTTTGATGTAGCATATCTTACAGAAGTTGAAGACATGCACGTGCAATACACACCCCAGGGTCTGCTTTTACAAAGCTTTTAGATAGTAAGCGCCATCTTTCATAGGCTGGCTACTTTCAGTAACATGTCCAACCATGGCCGCTCAATGAAAACTCTGCTGGGTACATTTTCATAGAGTATACAGGTATGCACTGGGTTTGTGGGCACTTGCTAGGTACCCTTGTATGTTTTCATCAAGCAGACGGGGTCTAATGCGATGCTTGGCCGACATCTTCGTTTATGAGCAGTTCTATTGTAAGAACACAACTTCCTTGCGAATACTGGTTCTGCTTCTTTGATAAAGGCTTGCTTACCTTGGACAGGACCGTTGGCGTAGATCTCCTGCATAATGTCTTCCTCCTGTAAAAACCACAAGGATTACTGTTACTGCCGCGATACTGAATCACGTGAAATAATGTGTCTTTTGTACTCAATTTTCACGTATGCATTTGTGTTTATTGTCGATGTACTGAACATTAGGAGCACTCGAGGACACAAAGACGATCATGAAGTGCTTTGTGCGCTTCTGCGCAGCCCACGAGTTGGTTTGCCCTCAGAATATTGGTACAGATAAAGCTTAATTCAATGGGTTAACATACAGCAAGTATATTTTGTGAAGTGGCAGGTGTTCATGCACTTAGTTTCTCTATTAAGAGTGTGTCCAGCAGCTGAGCTTCAGAACTTGAGCTTTCTTGAAACTTAAGATGTGTAAGTCTAGTATATGCATGTTGCTTTTTGGGACACTTACACTCCAATCCAGGTTGGCCATTTTCAATTTTTGATTGGTAATCCTACTAATATTACAATTATTAAATATTCTCCAAGTGGGACATCAGTGCATTAAATCCAGACAGAAAATAAAGCTCAACCTGCATTTTGCAACATTGATATACGTGTAGATATACAAGAGCAGCTTTTGTTGTCCTATTTTGTACGCAATCCAAATCTTTTGCACTAGCATTTTCTTAACTGCCATTAGTTTCACGACATCGTGTAATAATGAACAAGACTACTCCTAATAGTGTTAAAACTTGTCAGTCAGATGTGGAGCTGCGATTATTTCAAGACATCACTGTTTAATTAAGAAGGTGTGTTAAAATTTTCCTATCTCTTTTAATGTGATTAGCATTCTTAGGGTACTCCACGCACTTTCAAGTGATTTCATTTCTGCCCGTCTATTAGATCTCCAATTGTTTTACCGCCAACTTGAGTAGCTGGGTAGTCCATGGTCTAATGGGTAGAGCATTGGACTGCCATGCGAACTGTTGTGCCAACTTGGCTTACTGGTTACATGCCACTGGGTATGTGTGCTCTTCAATAAGCTTCCTTGCTATCAACTTGGGTGACTGATTATGTGCCGCTCGGTATGTGGTGCTCTTCCAGATGAACCTTGTCTGAAGGGTAGTACACAAAAAAAAAAGAAGACTATACCAACTCGCCCAGTTTGCTATTCTTCAATTAACTCCTTAGATGCCAATTTGGGTCACTTGGTATGTTCCACAGGGCTTGTGCCGCTCTTCAGGGATAAAAGAGAAAATTTTCTCTGGTGCTGGGTGGAATCAAACCCGCGTCATACATATTGACACTACCAATATTACATGACACTGCTAATATAATATTGTCGCTACCATGTGACAATGTTCAGACGAAGTTGTCTTGATATACACACGGGCACACTTTGCAGCCGCGCCGCTAGATGGCGCAGCATGCCTAGCGGGAAATGTGAGAAGTAACCCGGCTGCATACACACCACATACATGACGTGTCTCTGCAGTGCCAGTACAGTGTGTGTCTACACTCTTTCAATGCTAAATGCATCAACGTCGCCATTCATTATAAGTTCTGTCGGAATTTGTCTTATCGTGTGCTTCACGAGCATCGCATATTCCCTTGTGTTTTGAATGTGCATCCTGGAATTATGCTTCGTGGCGGTGTAAGCTTTTGAAACAAAGAAGCTTCCCCATTTTAATACAACATAGTGTGGCTCGATTGAAGAGAGCACATGCATGTGGCAGGAGTAAACTTGCTTAGTGACAAACCTGGAAGCACACCGCTAAGTAACAGGTAAATTTTTTTGGTGTTGCTGGCCCCTTTCTAAGCTTGCGCAGTTAATCGGACCACTTTTATTGACACCCGCAGCCGGAGGGGCCCTGTATAAGCTCCGCCCCCAAGTTCGGGCAGCGCCCTCTCGTATTCCCGTTAACAGTTGGCCACAGTGTTTATCCATAACGTGTCTGTACCCACAGGGTTGGTACCGTTTCAGGCACATCGCAGAAGACTTGCAAGGGGGTTGAGGCACTCACGTTAGCGGGCACCCTGTAAGGCGGAGTGGAGAAGTACTTCTGGTCCGTCCTTCCCGTGGGGCACTGTGCATCTTCGGTAGGGATGCGTCGCCGGGGGATGCGGCAGGTGGCGCTGGCATTGTTCTGTGCGCCTTCGTACGGGTAGCACTCCTCGGCTACGCCACTGCGTGAAGGGTACAGCCACACAGTTGTCACGCGGCAGAATTATAATTCTCAGTACGCAGTCGCGCTACTTGGTAGGTGCAGACGGCTCTTGCTGCTGTTGATCCTAGTTCCCAGCTATCGCTCGAACAAGACAAAATTCTCAATACATTGATTGATTGATTGATTGATTGATTGATTGATTGATTGATTGATTGATTGATTGATTGATTGGATTTACCATTCTTGAACGACACAGGTGCAGCATAGAGGGCACTGGATTCATTTTTTTTTACCACTTGGAGTTCTTGAACATGCTCTCAAATCAGCTTGCGTAATACAGGGTGGGTCCGCTATGTCGTATCTTATGCAGGCGACAGCATGGTGTGACCTCTAATATTGTGCATTGCACGCTTTCGCCCACCCCAGTTCTGGTATGGGCATTGTACAGCACGATACCGAGCACGGAATTCTTCTCTATATTCCGGATCTGTAGGCTCGCTCCAGACCAAAGCTGCGTACGCTTCTGAATCGCACGAGGTGGTGGCTGCAATTGCAGGCCGTTGGCGCCACGTACGCGGACGAACGGAGTCCCGATTTAAAATTCTAGGGTTTTCCGTGCCAAAACCATGCTAAGGCACGCCAAATTTGGGGGAGGGGAAGTTGCGTATATTTTTTTTGCCTCTTGGAGTTCTTTGACGTGCACTCAATGCACGGCACATAGGCGTTTTTGCATTTGTTTTTGTATCTAAATGCGGCCGCCGCAGCCGCTAAGCCAACAGCGGTGGGCGAGCCCTGGTTTGATCAGAGTTTGTAAGGTTTCGTTAAATCTGTTACAAATTTGCGGGCTATTATAGCTATGCCAAAAATGGTCCCAAAGTAGGCCGTCGGCAGATCTGCATCTGCCGACAAGTATCCGTGCCCGAAAAGCGTGGAGGAAGAGGTCAAGAAAGTTGGCAACTGACTACGGGATAATTGAAATGTAAATAGATAACCAGGGGACGTGTTATCAGACGATGGCTTTCGGCGACATCACTTTCTGTGTGCGCTGATTGACTGGTTGAGCACTACGCCACGCGAAGGCGATAGTATCGCCGAAAGTCGTCGCCCGAGAATACGTCACCAGGAGTCATTAGAAAGAAAGTGAGAGACACAGAGACAGTGATTTGGATGGAAAGAATGGAAACAAAAAAGGGCCATAGAGATCTACAAGAATGGACAAAAACACACTGGAGCAAGTACTCGGAACAATATGGGGCATGTGTATGGTGCAGAAAAAATCGGGAGACCACTCGGCGGATCCTAATGGAATGCCAAGGGATTCACTCACTGATGCCCCATAGGTAACATACACCTCCCAGAAACGCTTGGATTTAAAGTGGATGAAAGCATCACCCGGTCAGCGGTCGAGATAAGGAAAAAACGTTTAGAGTATTGGGGGTGGGGAGGGGGAAACAGGCAAGTAATTGATACGACTGGATCTGTTACAGGCAAGGCTGATAGAGAAGTTTCGAGCAAAAAAATTAAAGCCAGTTCCACGCAGTGAAAGCGGTAAAAGGAGCGAAGCCGGTGGTCGTTTTCTCAAGTTCGAACTCGTGTTTAGCGCAATTTTCGTGTAAATCTCTTGTCTCGTTGTCTTCGTTTTGCTACACTCTAGCTTCGATTCCGGGTTGCGCACACTCTTCAGTTGCGTGAAGTTGTGATCACACCACAGTCTATCGTACACCTTGCAGCTGTGGCCGCCCTCACGGTCGAGGAATTCTCTCTTGTGGCGTCCTTCGGCACCCTCCGTAAGAGGAATCTCACTGCGTCGGCGTCTCTGCTCGGCCTCCTACTCTCGAAGTTGGGGGTTAGCTTGCCTCTGCTGGCGCCTGGCCTGCGCTTCCCGTTCTCGATCCTCGGCGATAGCGGCTTCCCTCCGCTGGCGCTTTGCTTGCGCTTCTCGCTCTCGACGCTCTGGATTTGCGCGACGTCTGCGCTGCCGCTCTCGCCGAGTGGAATACATGGGGCGAAAGGGCGCGCGCCGGCGAAACACCTGCTCCTATGCCCTTCTCCTCCCCCGGTGCGTGCTATGCCCCCCTGTATTTCACCGGGCGACGGAATACGAAGGCTCGACATAGAACAGCTCCGCTGTTAAAACAAGATTACGAATATGTATACAAAAATAATTGGACTTCTAGGAACACTATGGTGTCGAAACTGCAAAGGCGAAAAGAAAGATTCTATAGGCTGAAAATGTCTGAGGAACAAAACTATAAATATCTCGCTTTTCTAAATTTCTTTTACCGAGAAAGAAGCGTAGATTTCTGGGTAACAGTAAAAAAAAAACTCAGTTTTTTCGTGTGATGCTGTTTCTACAGAACGAGGGATAAAATTGCAAGTAGCTGCCCTTATCCTGTAATATAGGGCTCTGAGAAGATATTCTGAAAAATTTAATTGAACTTCATTTTTCAAATGATAGTTTTCATAACGTAACCAACTCATTTGCTTAACGGAACATGTGTAGCTTTTTTCTATTTGTGCTAGAGTGATAAAATTTACATGTTCTGACGACAAGAAGACAAAGCGTCCTGCCAAATTTTGTTAAAATTGACATGTCAGTTAAAAAGTTGAAGCTTTCCTGAAGGAGTACTGAACGACTAGACAAGGAGAGACGACAGGTTACCTTTCATCCTTGTATTCCCCTTCCCCTTCCCCCGTTAGAGGACAACACCCTTAGCGTCTCAGAGTTGCAATGGCAAAATTCCTAGTTGCATACACGTGGGGGTAATGCACGTAGGGCCTTTTAGGCACGGGATATCGTCGAGACGAAGAACTAAAGTTTGCTTTGCCGCATAAAGACGACTACTGCGGTAAAGTAACCTTTAAAGAATGTTTTGTGTTTGGCAAGCTCAAAAACGTGCATAACCATGTCAATGTTGGAAAGTACAAGGCTATTTCTCGCAAAACTGTAAAGTGCGTCGCTGAACGCCTTGGATAAAGCTAATGGCTTTCGTTTGAACTTTACTGTCGCTGTTATGAAGTTGCTTATTTAGCCAAATTAGCTGATCCGAGCTTTTTTTTTTTTTCTAGGCTCAGCCTGCTCATAGTTTCTCATAGTTGTGATGTAATCCAACAAGAAAAAATGAGGCACACAGTGAGCGCACCGCGCCGCATTCGAAAATAGTCAATTATCTGATGTTTCTAACCTAGCGAATGTATGCGTATCTGGGAAAAAAGACTTTCGTTTTTAAACATCGTAGTACTTCGACGCTGCCTGTGAAGACGTGGCAGAAAACCCGCCGTTGTGGCCTAGCGGCTATGACGTTGGCCTGCTAAGCACGAGGTCGCGGGTTCGCGATCTCTGGCCATAGCTAGCGGATTTTGATGAGGGCTATCGTGTACTGTGTATTGGGCGCGAACCCTAAATGGTCTAAAATAATCTGGAGTCTCCCACTACGGCGTGCCTCGTAATGAAAGCGCACTTTTTTTTTACACGTAAAACCCCAGAATTTCATTTTCAGCTCGGCAGAAGATTAAAGGATTCTATGTTGCCTTGGAGGAGGCCACGCAATTTGTGTAAAAATCCAGAGTCCTTGACCGTTGCTTTGGATTGTTGGGTTGCAGTATTTTCTAAAATATTTTTTGTTGTTCTACAGCGCATTTAAAAAGAAGACTTTGAAATCAATCCAGTCAGTATGTGAAAGCGCTACCGCGCAGTCGTGCGCGGTACGGTAAATTGTTCGGCGTTATGCATTCCACCCAGAGTCCGAGAGTGTCGGCGTCTGCGCACGTATTTCGGAGGCACAACGGACGAAGACGGACGAAGTCAGACGCTGCGTTGTTCTCGAGAACACGCGGTATCCAGTGTGAGACCCTGCTTCGCCATCACAGCGAACGAGTTTCCAGCTGGATAGCTCGCTGAAATCCGCACGGGCCCCTCCCCTTCCCATCCGCACTCTCCGCCTCCCCATCCATTATTATTATTATTATTATTACTTTTTGAAAGCGAAGCTGTCTTGTAGATGATCTACCGTGATTGTGTGGCAGCTGCCCGGCACATCTCGATCGCCGCGCACGCAGCCCAACGCGCTCACGCGGAAGTCTCTGCACCTCGCGTGCATGGTGTCTCTCGAGTACAGAGCACCTAACGCAAACTGTGCATACATCGCGCGAAACGATAAGTAAAACAATATACTCGAGCATCAACGTAGCAATCGCTTCAAGCAGCTCGCTCACGTGCACCTGTTTGCGGGTTAATCTATAGAAGGATCGACGTCTGGGTGAGTTGGTGCTTGAACGTCTTGAAGGGGCAGCGCAATATGACGAAGACAGAAGGCAGGAACTGCGTCAGCGCTGTCCTGTGTGTTCCTGCCTTCTGTCTTCGTCATATTGTGCTGCCCCTTCAAGAAGTTCATCCATAATTAAGGTGGTGAGACAAGACCACCAAGGTTGCCAGTTACCTAAGCATAGCTCCGAAGAAGAGCTGAAAGCCGAAAGAGGACGCGTCAGCGCGCTGCAGCAAACAACGGAGCCCTGCGCAAACTCCTCAAAAGCTTCGCGTTCTCGAGGCGTCCGACGCAGGTGTCGGACCCGTTCGCATTTTCTTTCTTCAAACGGGGCTTATATGTGGTTGAACGGTAAGTGGCGCCCGAGGCAACTGTGAGTTTCACGGTCTTTGCAAGTTGGGGAGAATAGGAATCACGCACCCGTAGTTGACGAGGAACCTCCAGCCGCGGTCAGCGTGTCCACCTTGGCAGACGACTCGGCGTCCCCCGTTGAGGCAGGACATCAGGTCCTGCGGAGACACTTCCACCTTGTCCACGCCTCGGGACTGGATCGACAGCCGATCGGAAGCCACAGCTGCGAAATCGCAGAAACGAATCTGGTGGGAAAAAATGACCTCGATAATTCATTGAAACGATAGACCTGACACGAAAACGAGACGGAACGCCGACAAGCCCGGTCAGATAAATCAAACTTCGATTGCGCGCGCAAACTTTGTTCAAAAGGAAATTACGATGTAATTATAGTGCGCTCAACCGCGACTAATCTACGCAGCTGAAAGTTGCAGAGTAACAGAAGCTTCAGGCTAATCTGAAGATCGTCCACGATGCAAGTAAATGATTGTATATATATATATATATATATATATATATATATATATATATATATATATATATATACATACAAAATCACCGAGTAAACATGTCATTTTTTGTAAGTGTGTTCCTCTGCCGGTAGCCGAGGCGTGTTAGACAGCTGAAGTGAAACGCTGTACAAAGGGAGACAGACGAGGACGTCGCTGAACTATAAACGGACTTTTATTTTCGCGCATTCGGCTTCAAATGTAATAGTGCACTCGAAAAACAAATGAAAAAAGAAACATACGCAGCATATGCGCCTAATATCGGTCACGCAAAGTGGGCCTTATCCATGCACCGTCTAGCAGGTCAATGTAGGACGCTGAGGAGTCGAGATTATGAGCGAGATGTTTAGTCTGGCATGTAACGTTATGTGTAGAGTCGATAGCCGTCGCTCTAACTATAGTAACAACACTGTGTCCAGAAAAAAAAAAAGCTGTCTAGGATGAGTGGCAGAGGAGTGCGATCAGACTATTCTCGGGCGTATAGTGAAGGGTCCTTGCACCTTGCGTCAGGAACACAAAGCCTTATTTTGTTCCAACCTCCTCTTGCATTTTCGAGGAACATCGAGGTTTATTCACTAGCTTATTCACTAAACGGCTAGAGTTGGCTGTAAATTGAGATTTCTGGGGGAGGGGGGGGGGAGGATTCGGGTATCGCCGAGTACAAAAACGGGCGCCGACGGTGACCGTACCTGCAGTGGAGAACGCCCAGGAGGAGGCGCAGTCCCCTTGGTCCCTCACCCCGTGCACCAGGCCCGCCCAGCGGATACGGGCGTCGAACTCCTCGGGCAGCAGCTCGCGCTTCTTCAGGTGCAGCTCGCTCATCTCCACAGTCTGCCGGTGAGGGAGGAGAGAGGGAGAGGCGCACATCCTCGTCACAACCAGGAGACCAGCTCAAGAGACGTATAGTTCGATTGCACGTCGAACTGGTACGTCTATAGTGCTTGTTTAAATGCTAGCTGGTTAGATTGAGGAAGGCAGCGCGTGCCCCTGTAGGTGGAGAAAGGGAGAAAGCAAGCCGTTTTGTCCTAGAAGCTTGTCCTAGAAGCCATTTTTTCCTTTGCTGAAGCACAGAGATGCAGTTGTATATCATCGCACGGCAGGTAGGCGTATCGATGCTACTTTCTGGATTTTTGTTTATGACAACTCGGATGCCTCTCGGAGAGCACTGCGCGGGCGTCTTTCGTCGTCTGTGGCCACACGGTGGTCTATAGACTAAACTAACGCCAATTATCACCAAAGCTAGCTTACGCTATGAATACGCATGGACCATTTCCACAGAGAGAGAGCGAGAGAGAGAAAGCTTTTTAATGAAACGCAGAGGACTGTGCCGGCAGGCGCAAAGCCGGCTACTTGCTACTCTGCATGGGCAAGGAGACGTGGGGTTTAAAGACCCTAAGAGAACGAGGGGCGGAAAGCAAAGAAAAAATGAAAAGGTGCGAGAGAGATGGACGTGGTATTTAGATGTCAAATTATGTTCAGTATGCTGCATTCAACATGAAGGCTTCGTGAAAATTAAGTTTGGTCATTCTAGTCTCTATATGCAGAGTTTCCTCGAGCTGATCAGTTTCGCTTTATTGAAAGATCAAGCAAGCCAATATATCGAAGATAAGCAAAACCACACGCTGCATGCATCCGAATTTACATCTGGGCCGAATATCTTACGTAATAGATTCGAAGTTAATTTTGAAAAAATAGTTCGACGTCGCGTGCAAGTAAATGTTCAAGCGGTCGCACAAGCTAACACAGACGTTGAAGCCAGGGCTGCCGCCAGGTGGGAAAGAAATGAACTCGAGCATTTGGTACGGACAGACTACGCGTTGCCATCAAAGCAATTCTGGCAAGGAACAAGGCGCCAAAGCCAGCACGTGGCGTCACTAATTTTTTCGTGGCTCTGTGCGGGCAGTGTAATTTTGTATTCGTCACTGCCTCTTGTTCTCCCGCCCCGCTCATCGGTTCACGTGACAGACAAAATACGTAGTTTACCCGGCCGCGGTAGCCCAGTGGCGTTCCCGCACACTACGTCGCGGGTTCGACTCCGACCGCGGCGGCCGCATTTCGATGGCGGCGAGATGGCCGCGCGCTCGGCAGATCTAGATTCGCGCTACAACATGGTGATGGCTCATTTCCCACGAGTCTTTTATATTTATTGTTACTCCTAGCCTTCTTTTTTCCCTCCTCCGTGTTTTCGTAGCAGCAACCCATAAGTGCGATGGCGACGCCAAGCCGTTCACAAAGCGAGGCTCGTGCATCAGACCTTCAGCACTGGCACCGTGGAGTGCATCAGCCACTGTTTAGTTTTCGTACCTAACAATTTAAGAGAGAGCGAGAGAGAGAGAGAGAAGCACTAGGACAAGATATGAGACAAAGACTGGCGCTCAACTAACGTCTTGCTCAACCAGAGGAAAGCAGAGAGGAGTTTTGCTCGAAAGGCCCTACGTGACAAGTTCTCTGCCTCTCATTAAGAGCCCGTTGAATTTTGTTTCTTTTTTTTTTTTTTTTGAAGTATAGGTGGATGGATTCTCACATGTGCAGATCATAAACTGGCATGCGCAGACCATAACCTTAAGTGGTTTATCGGTACTCTTGAAAAAAAAAAAACGCTGTCTGAGCTTACCGGTCTCTCTGGTTGGTGGGTGCCGAGCCTGTAGCGGATGCCTTCGTCCAGGAGCTTGCCTTGGAAGAACGAGTAGTTTGTCGCCTTCCAGCTGCGAGAGGTCCAGAACAGCCGGGTCACTTCGCGTCGTCGCGTTCGCTCTGGCAATCATGCGGCACAAGTAACGTGCGAAAGGGGATTGTGGTTCAGAGCGCATGCGCGTACTCCCTGCCGGTGCCATGGCGTAACGTGTGGCACCCGCTGACCTATCCGCTTTTCCGCTGTGACGGTGTCCAAAACAGCCTTGAGGGTATAGTTCCGTCCGGGTCTTTAACGGCGAACATTAGGAATAGCTTGAGGGGTACGTCTCGTCAACCCATATGTTATAGTAGAACATTTATGTCGTCGAAATAATACTCGGCGCGTCAGGCTTGTTGAGTACGGACAGAAAAAAAGAAGTACAGCAATATCGCTGAACTGGCACCTAAGCCTATTTTGAAAAGAAAACGGGAGCACATATATCTATGCACATAGCAGTCGAATGATCGTGGCACTTGCGCGAAGGAACACTGGCAACCTCTTTGTAGCTAGGTATCCAAGAGATGATCAAAGAGAAAAGAAATGATCCGTGTTCTCTTGTGCACATGCCGGGACTATTTGATTCGTATGCGTATGAACTATATCTTTCGTTTTTTTTTCTTTTTCAAGTAAGCTTAGTTGCGAGTTCAGCGCTTGTGGCATCTTTCTTTTTTTTTTGTACGTGCTTAACCTTGTCGTGCTGAGTAATAATTACTTCAACGATGAACATCGACCAGGTAGCCCAACTAACCATTCTGCGCCATGCAGAGGATTTCTATTTCTACCACCCTCTCTCATGTTCTTTATATATATAGGGTTGTACGGGCTTGTCACGGTAAAAAATAAAGTTACATTTTCTGTGTACTATCTCAATTAAGTCCATTAAGGACCACTACTACAAGCATAGGGCACATAAACGGTGGACCTTTAGAATTACAGAATGGGTGCCAAGAGAAGGAAAGCGCAATCGATTACGGCAGACAATTAGGGGAGGTTGATGCAATTAGGAAATTTGCAGGCGCAAGTTGGAATCAGTTGGCGCAGAACAGGGGTAATTGGAAATCGCAAGGAGAGTCCTTCGTCCTGCAGAGTACATAAAGATAGGCTGATTGTGACGATGATGATTATGATTAAGTGTACAGACATCCTTCGTGGCAGCGGTGGCGTAGTGAAAATTGTCGTATAGCCCCACAATCCCTACAGCCCCAACGTATCTCAGTACGTATCAGACCCATAAATAGAATGCCTTGGTTTAGAGAATATTTAATTGCCTTAAGCTACTTGCAAGCTTTATCCCAACCGCTGACAGTTTTATTTTTAACTTCAGGTCCTTCTTTGCCAACTTCTTTTTTCATGCAGTGTTTGTTAGGTGAAATTGATCGATAAGCCTTAGATATAAACCTGAAACGAGCGATATGGCCGCCGGCTTTTCGGGAGACGTTGTGGCGATTCCTTTCAGGCACACGTTGCTGCGCCACAAGCATGTTGCTGCACAGAGCTGAAGGCGGTTTGCTACGGGAGACGCCCAGAACAACGGGAGCTCGTGCGACGACACGCTGTAACAGTGCCGTGCCAAGTGACAGCGCTGACGGATATGACTCTCGGAGGACGGGCGGTATCGACAAGCTGTCATTAGTCAAGCGAGGCCTAATTGTTTTCTTTCGTTTGAAGTGACTTTGGTCGGCACCGGGATGCGCCAATAGACGCTGGCAACGAACGAAGTTCTCATAAGCTCACACAGGGAAGCGCGCCAGCAATTGAACTTCGTTGCATTTTGTTTCCGAGGGTTCATGTGTCCACATCACAGCAAAGCATCGTGACGCTCAACTGTCTGACTTTACGCTAGAATTAGGAAATACATTGTCTTTAGGCGACAGCAAGACAGATGCTGTACCGACACGCGTATAGGACCTTCAATACTAATTATAGTTCTTGCATCCCTCAATGATCTCTTGCGTGCATCTGTCGAAGTTGATTATAACACACTTTGGAAAGAAGAACTCATCTGCAGTCATTGCAATGCAGTGATAGGTGCATCGCTGTGACTGTGTATTAGGAACTCAATTCAGATTAATCGTGGCGTCAAACAACACAATAAAAAGTACACGGCCAATGGCGCCACACTCGCAATTGAGTTGCGAGTAGTGCAGCTCAACTGCAACTCAATTAGCAACTCAATCAGCAACTCGTTTTTGTTAAGTTGTTCAACTCGGTTGCACCTCACTGCGTTCCGCCTGGCGCCTAAACCTCGGTGTGTGGATCGACAGACCTCGTAAAAACGGGCATGCTTTGGTCTGTCCATCTTTCGCCGCAAGTACAACAAAATTATCTTGTCGCGCGCAAAACTTGAGACATCGTTTTATCTTGCGTCGCCTGCAAGCGCCCACCCTTGTCCAAGTCGGTTCGTGGTGGACTATGAAAAAACATAAGAACGGAGGCTGCTTATCGCGTGGTTGAAATTCTAAAGGACCGGCGCTTAGACGAAGTACACTGAAAGAGCGGCACACGTGTACATACACGAGTGGCATGCATTCGAGCTGGTTCCTAACTGCGCAGCCAACTCTGTTTGTAGCGGTGCGGAGCCCGCTGGGAGATTGGAGTCAAAAAAAAAGAAAGAATGCTGCCCCGGCCTAACGTGCTAGCTGCTCCGAGAGCAGTCGGAGCAGTCAGTGATTGCGTTTCTGTGGGATCCCGGTGGCCCGCTCAGGTTGAAGGTACGGGAGCGCATATCCGAGCGCTCCGTGCTGGAGCGCGGCGCTCCGAATGAACCGGGCTAATGCGTTCCGAGCGCTCGATTTCCACCAAGCGAATGCACAACGCACCACGTAGAGCGCTCTAGAGCGCTCCAAAGCGACCGGTCGAATGTTTCGTTAGGCTCGAGAAGACGGTGCACCGACCGTGCGAGGGCGAGCAGGCGTGGCACGGGCGAAAAAGTTGAAGGCGGCTCACCCGAAGTTGCCCTCGTTGATCTGCCTGATGAGCTCCGGCCTGTTGATGCACACCCGGTCTTCGCACTGGAGCTGGGCGTGGCGGTCCGACACTTTGCGGCACGTGCTGATGAACAGGAAGAAAGGCGAGCGCAAATCATGGCGACGAGTGGAATTGAAAGCGCGACTTAATTGTCGTGGGTCTCTCGACCTCGCTTATCTTTGTGAACGATTGCGCAGTGTATAACATGCCCTTTCTACAATTGAAATACTTGCCTTCCCTTTTCTTTGCCCGAAATGGTTGCTTTGTCCCTCGATTACGATGCGATACGATTGTATATATAACGAGCTCGACGAGTACAAAAGCAATAGTTTTCAACGACCATTGAGAGATAACACAGGTGTTATCATCATGATGTCTATATCACCTTCAATGCGGATTTCTTCAAGCGCTCTCCCATTGCGCCTGAGTTACCTAATCGGACTCGGAGTCACAGGATTGCCTGCAAATTTCATAGACTAATCGAGCAATCTAGTCCTTTAGCATTTTTGGGCAATTGTCCATTGAAACCCATGTCCCCCCACCCCAAGAATCTCATCTGGTGAAAGACAAAGTAAGGTAAAAAATGAAAACGTATGTTTTCAGCCGATAGCACAATTGAACCTAAGCTGATTCTAAATAGAGGTGGGAGAGAGAGAGAAAGCTGTTTATTGAAACGGCAGAGAATTCTCCCGGCGTGTGTAATGTCGCCCACATGCTACTTGCATAGAAGAGGGATTGAAAGGCCCTGAGAGAAGGAAGGCGGAAGACAAAAAAAAAAGAGAAACAGTTGTGAGAGAGAAAGGTAGACTTAGTATTTACACATGTTCCCTCTGTTGCATTCAAAAGGAAGCCGATGAGAAAATTAAGTTTCGTCCTTCTAATGTGTATATAAAACATTTTCTAAAAGCTTGCCAAGCAAGCCAATGTCTTGAAGGTAAGCAAACAGCAAGCTTACAGCCAACCACTGCTTCGAAAGACAAGGCGTAGGACCACATGTGCTTCTAAGCGTTAGTGGTGCCTGACTAATTTCGTCCACTTTGTTTTCATGTGACTTTCTTTCATCTATATAGGCTGGGCATTCTAACAGGATACGCTCTATTGTTTCTGTGCCACCACAATTGTCGCAGTATAGGGATTGGTAGATTGCCCAAGTCGGCACAAGTAACTTCACAAATGCAGCGTTCAGACGAAGACGATGATAGTGTTTTCTTGGCACCGGGGAAGTTTAGGCGCAGTTATCGACCCCGATCCCGGGTCTATCGAGTGAAGGAATGTACGCAGGGGTACGTGTTGGGTCCAGGCGCGCTTCTTTTCCACACGAGCATGACTTTTTGCCATCGCCGATGCGTCACTTTTTTGTATAAGACATCTTTACGTTTTCCTTGTACTCAAGAGCCTCTGCGGGCTGTTTCATCCGTAATCTCATTTCCGTGAAGACCGCAATGTCCTGGAACCCACTGGAATGCAATGGAGTGGCCAGCAGCGATTCTAAATACTTTTTTATGAAATCATTTTCACAGTGTTCGAGGAAAAACAGGCTTCCATTACGTTCTAACAAGGCAACATATTTTACCTCATACACCCGACAAAAAGAGTTGAAGACGGAGCTGAAATTACATTTAACAGCGTCGCTATTAAAATACCCGTTTTTATGATCATATTTCAGTGAAAAACTGGCACAAAATGCTCATCTAAAACCACCTTATCAGATATAGTTACCGAAGATCGCTGCTGTTTTCATTAGAATCTAAGATTTGATTCCATAATGTCTAAAACAATAACATTACCATGCTCTGTTACAGCCATTACAGCCATATGCTTTAACTTATTGGTATGGAGAACGATTGCTAAAATAAATTGCAAGGGACTAATAGCTCTCCAAAAGGTATTATTCGCTTATGTATCAAGACTGATATGAAGACATACGAACCGTGCCATTGCTTTCAGCAGATAAAATGTTATCTAAGCAATAACAATACTGATTCGGATCCATAAAGGCAACCAACATACTCAACAAAAGTAGGCCACGTGTCACGCTACCTACCATGCACGGCAGAACACAGAACATGCACGTTAAACACCAACAACACAAAACAGAAATTTCGATAGCAATATAGGAACTAAATAAATAAGTAAATAAGCAATACGGCCAGACACATATATGAAAGTATTTACAGAATGGGTTAAAGAAATGTTACATTGGGGTATATTAGCGTCAATGGTTTAGTGTTATGTGTAATCTGCGATTACTGCAGTGAATCATCGAGTTACCTTGCTTTTGAGATTTTCTTGATGCATTGTTTGTTATTCCCACCTGCACGAAGCTAAGAGAAAGATATTTGTTTTTTCGTTTATTTTAAAAGAATATATGCTATTGCATCTAACGTTTCAAAGCGCTATGTATGAAAATTCGTTTGTATAACTTAACAGTAGCTTTACCAGTATACGGGGCATTCACGTGACGTCACTGTACGCCATTGCGCTTCACTATTCACAGCTTCCGCTGTGCTGATCATCAGCGGATCGAGATAATGCACATCTTTTTGACGTGCTGGCTCAACAAAAAATGGCGCTCTCGATGACGTCAGTGCACACCTCCTATGTGTTGATTTTGGCGTGCTCTTTCTAGCGCTGCATAACCGCTGTAAACTTGTAGTCGGGGGTAAATAAATCTATTTAATAGAGAGTTTTAGCGCGTCTGGTATTCCGGCAAGGCTTAGTCGGATTTTCGGGTCGGCGGAGGTGAAAACGTGAGCGGTCGCGGAGTGGTGAGCGGCGTCACCACGCCGGCAGCTCACGTTTACGCCTCCGCCAACCCGGCAATGCGCATAAGCTTTGCCGGAATACCAGACACGCTAAAACTCTCTAAGCGGTTCTACCCGCGTGATCACAACTGACTATATGCTACTGTACGCGTACGGCGCTATGCAACGTTGTAACTCATCACAAAGCTGCACGGAGGTCAAAGTAGTGGTCATTTGCAGGAATATTTGTTGAGAGAGAACGAAGTCTGATTTTTTCGCGGAGCATGAAGCAGAAACTTTCGCAGAAGCCGAAGGGAGTGGGCGGGGGTACTCTTACCATCTGTTGCAGTCGACGTTGACCATCTGGTTCTCGTAGTACCGCACACCGTCGACGATGCACTCTGCACAGTGAAAAAGGCAATGTAATCGTGCTGTGACGCGGAGCTTGTGGCCGGTGAGATGAAAAGTGGAAGAGACGTCCCACTTAAATCGGTGTGAAAAGTTTACGGACCGCGCAATCTGACAAAAAGTTCGGTATTTACGTAGCCTGGACACGCACGCAACCAGCTAAGCTCACAAACTGCTCGGAAGTTGAGCATTTCATTATATCCCATGGTGCAAAATTGGCGACGTTCTTATCGAAAAAGAAAAATCCATATGTCCCATAACCACCCTATTCAATAATCCCATATGAGGCATGGAACTACATATAAAAGGTCATATATGTTCGCATCTTCACAGTAGATTATTGGACATGATATATATATATATATATATATATATATATATATATATATATATATATATATATATATATATATATATATATATATATATATATATATATATATATATATATATGTATATATACGAGAAGAAAGGGGGTTAACCGAGGGGCCCGATTTTTTATTAGTCATATCATAAGAAGCCAACAAACACTGACACCAAGGACAACATAGGGGAAATTACTTGTGCTTAATAAATGAAATAAAGAAATGATAAATATAATGGAAATTAAAGTAGATGAAAAAACAACTTGCCGCAGGTGGGAACCGAACCCACAATGGGTAGAGCATCGCACGCGAAATGCGAAGGTTATATATATATGGCTTTGTTTGATGGGGACCCACTCTACTGTGAGCGTCTGAACTTGCTTGTCTGATACGGCGTTGTTATCATCCCTATTATAGTCGACAGTAAAAAGCAGCCCTAAAACACTGCGCTCGTGTCGTAATTCTTACATCGTCCCTTGTGTATCACGCTGTTCTTCGTCGATACTGAATACCAACTCGCCAATAATTTTTGTGCACTTTAAATCGGTTCAGGCAGAAACATTCTTTAAAAAGTCCGTCCTACCCGCCGCGATATCCTACTGGCTAATATCATTGCTCTGCTGAGCTTGAGGCCGAGGTCGCGACTGGTCGCATTTCGATGAAGGCGAAATGCGAAAATGCTCGTGCATTTAGATTAAAGTGCACGGTCAAGAAAGAAAGCCCAGGTGGTCAAAATAATTCCGGAGTAGTAATCGTGTCGCGGTTTTGAGCAAGAAAAAGCCCCAATATTTTTTTGCTTAGCTCCGTTCTCAACAGTTACTTAGAGGAGGAAATTACGAACTTACGAATTTAGCCCCAGAATGCCAGCGCCGGCACAGCGACCTGACGTCACTGATGTCGCAATATATTTTTCGAATTTGAGTCGTTTATTTTTTTCTTTTTTCAAATGAAGAGCTTTGCTTTGCAGCGCTGCACTCTCGAGCCTTCCGGTGCTCAGAGCGGATATTCAATTTTGACTTCGGCATGAGGGAGGGCAGACATTGTTGCGAAATGTACGCACATTCGTAATCGAAGCATAGAGCGGACGGTTGCGGTCGGACAAGGGAGCCAGAGCATGATAACGGGGTCACGAAAGGAACCTATTGCTCGCTATGCATAGTTGGTTTCCCTCGACAATTTCTAGGTCCCATTACTACCGGTGGGCTGTCTCAAATCTTACTTCCTATAATACAGCGGACTTCTCGTCCGATAATGTACATCGCCCGTCCGTGCCCTGTGGGCGTCGGAAGCAGACGGCGTGCGTAGTTCCGGTTGCAACGGCCGCAGTCGTCGGCTAATTGTCGTCTGCTGCACCGCGATAAAAAAAAAACCGCGCGCGACGTGGCTGTTGGCAACGAGAGCGGCTCGGGCACGTGGTGCGACCAGCGAACGGAACAACGCACCCTGCAACGCGCGCGCGATAGGCTTCGAGCGGGCACCACGGCAGAGTGTCTCATTCATTACGGGCTTCCGCCCTCTCGTCCTACAAGTCTGCTTCGCTGCAAATGCGCCTCGCACTGGCAAGCTAGCTGTTCTAATCCATTGACAAGAACTGCAAGGAACCGCGTCACAGCATATGCCACTTCGTACACTCGCTTATGCAATGAAAAGAGTATAACTGAAATATACGGGGATAAGAGAAGGAGCGCAAACGCAAGCAAAAACACTGAAATGTCGGTGACGCGGATCCAGCTACCGGAAGAACACTTACTTCGAGATGACCATGTATTCTCATGGAAAAAACACGAGCCACCAGTAACGCATTCTCTTCCTCTTCCGTGAGTTGGATGAAGGGAATCAGCCAATCGAAAGGTTCGATCGAGTGAGCAAGAAGAGCACGAAAAAAGCAATCATCGACACACCTGAAGGCACTCAGATGGAAAGCGACTTAGAAAACACCGATTCTGCTCTTCCATCCTTGAGGACCATCGACGTCCTAAAGTCAGGACTGGTAGTCTATGATGCAGGCCACTTTCGCACGACATTAACTTTTCGCTCGCTTTATCCCGCGAGAGAAGCCTAATTTCACATTAGGCGCCCCAAGAACAACTGCACATTTCGTCAACTTTTCTCTACTCACCCAAACTGAGTACGCGACCCTGTCGCACGAGGCGATTCTCTGTGCGCGTTCAGCAGTGTGCCTCGTAAATCGCGCGAGCTCCCCTGCTTTGCTCGGTGTCGTGATTCGCGGTGTTACGTGGATCAGTCGCCAGTGGTAGATGCACTTTACTGCTGCCAGCGGTTAGGTTTGGTGCGACGTTGAAAATCGCAAGTTCGACAAAGTGGACGACGAGCAACGTGGAGTCAGAATTATTTATTGTTGTTTTGTAGCAGCATTAGACCTTGGTCGCTGTACGAGTCGCTTTGTTCGGTAATGCCCACACAGTCTGACGAACCGACTCCATCTCGAAGGTTGACAGTGCTTTGACGTGGAAATGCAATCTCTTTCATGTAAGCGGACTTAAACAGCAACTTTGCGTGGATCACAATTTTTCCGGTACCTTGCCGAACAGCGCCCTGGCCATAAACGGGATACACATTCGTGCATTTATTTACGTACCTCACAGGCTCCCCGGTTGCAGTATTAGGTGAGCGGGGAACGCATAGTAGTTACAAAAGGAATAACAGCTACCTTATGCAATGCTCAACGAAACAAAAACAGAAAAACTAGCAAGGCTAGCGCAAACTGACGCTAAACCCAATAATATGAAAAGAAATAAAAACAGGGTGCCACGTTACAAAATGTCCGATAAAACAAAGAAAAATTCTAATTATATTAAAGCGACTAACAAACAAGGATATCGTTTCACTAAAAGGCTTTCAAAGGAGCACGCAGACACACTGCTCTCAGCGCGCCGCGAAACCTTTCAATGACGTAACCGAAGCGATGTGTGTGGTTACATCTGCCTCAATGTCATCGGTTGTATTGTCTGCTGTCTTCTCGACAGACGGTATGGTGTGATCTATGCCAACCTTATGTGTGTGTTATGTTGCGTTGCGACGACTATCACTCGCTTCTGTTTAACGTGAGAATGTTTGTACCGAAGCGTTCCAAGGACGCTGTTCTCGTATAAACATGCTCGCATATAGCTTTTCTTATTGTTGTTTTTCTTGTTGTCTGTGCTCTCACCTGACATATACTGAATGAGTTGCAATGGCTCGGAAGGGCTCTGTGCGTGCATATTTAAAAGGAATAGATCGCCAGGTTAAGTACACGAGCGAGCAAAGAATGGGTACACCCTGGGCTACTTCCGTGGCACTACGAGAGTCTGCAGGATCGAATAGTATGTCAGTGAATTAGATGTACTGTCTCACCTATGCAGGGTGTCTTTTTTTTTAGACTGTACAGATTTTTCACTTTAAAAATATCTGCGAGCGAAGCGAACGTGGCGTTTTTAAAGAAGGGCTCCTATAGGGGAGGGCTACATATTTTGCGACTAATAATGTGAGTTTCAGAAGACTAATTAACAGATTTTTTTTCAATTATTTTTTAGAGCATTGGAGGCAGTCCCGCCGTCGCACAATATTGGCTGTTGGCAGTTTCACCATTCTATGGCTTGGTCAACATCCGGCTTACACGAGGAAGTATGATTGGCACGGTCGCAACGGCAGCTGCAGGCCGGAGACCGCGCCCTCAGAATTGATTCATGCTCTGTCAAGTATAAGTTAGCTAATCTTTTCTTTTATAGCGAAGCTGTTAGCGTCTAGTTAATCGGTATCTTTCGTTGCGGCGTCCTCACGAGAAAAAGGAAGAAAAATTTTAGCGATTCAAGCGAGAAGTGCATACATTCTTTTGTATCACGCATACAACATACAGCACAGCATTCGTTCCAATAGAGGACAAGTACCCGAACCGCATAATTGATGATAAGACGTTCCTGACGGCAATGCGAAACACGTAGCGCTCGCTCCCCACATACGTTTCCCGGTAGCGTTTTTACAATTGCTAGTAGGTGCAGCGTGGCATGGCGATTCTCACGGCGCTGGACGTTTCTGCGCAGGCGTGAGTTAGAGCGGGTTCGAGAGAGAAAATGTGGGGGCCTTTGCTCCTTGAATATGTGAGTCTGCCTAGGCACTACGGAAGAGGTTTCTTAACGCGTGTTGTATGCGTTTGTCCCCTAGGCATGTCGGCATTGCGGAGTGCGGTCCCGTTTGTTTACGCTCCGTCGCTGGCTGCCCGCGTGGTTCGGCAGTAGGCCCGGACGGACGCCCCGTTTGGTGATCGCTGTGTCTGGAGGGGCAAGGTTGTGACTGGTGTTGTAAGAGTTGCGGGTCGCTTTTTTAGTCGCAACAGGTCGATTGCATTCTTTACAAGCACTGCTCCAGGAGGGCACATGTAACCGATAAACGGAGTCCTCAGGAGAGCACCTGAGGTTATAATAAAGCAGGCGGCGCAGGATCTCCAGGGCACCCAAGCGGTAGCGGGGGGGGGGGGGGGGGGTCAAAGCTGGAAGCAGGGCGGTCGGTGGGTTGGGGCTCGCGGAGGCCAAAGCGTGCCAAGGGGCGTTCTCATAAAAAATTGGCTGACCGCGATAGTGGACAGCCGATCTTATGAACTCCTGGCACGCGCAGGCCTCGGTGAGCCCCGACCCACGGGCCGCCTTACTACCAGCTGCTTCCAGCCAATAATGCGAAATAATGAGACGTTGTTTCAATTAGTAAAAAACACGATTGAATAAATATGATTACGTCCAGCCGCCAACTTGCGACGCTAAACCGCGCCCCGCGACTTCTGCCGGCACGCCTAGGGACAAACGCGTACAACACGCGCGAAGAAACTCCTCCGTAGTGCCTAGGCAGAGTCGTATATTCTAGGAGCGAAAGTCCCCACATTTCCTCTCTCGCACCCGCTCTTACTCGCGCAGGCGCGCAAACGTCCGTCGTCTCCGGAAGTGCCACGCCCCGCTGTACCTACCAGCAATTGTAAATACGCGTGATTATTCAATGCAATACCTAGTATTTGTTGAGGGTGCTTGTGTCTTCATAAAAATGTTCAGTTGCGTTCAATGCTTTTCGCTGTGCTATTTTCGATGGCCATGGGCCCAATAATTTTGCGAGTGAGAAAGGCTGGTGAGGATCGATGGAGTGTAGCTCTTGTTCTAGCTGCCGTCTTTGTATCTCGTATATGGGGCATTCGAGGAGTATATGGCGAACATTCTCATCGCCGTGGTCACAGGAGCAAGCCGGGGAATGGGCCCGTTTGATACGATGCAGGAGATGTTTGGTGTATGCTGTCCCAAGGCGCAGTTGGTGAATTAGTGTCTCGGTACTTTTAGAAAGTTGTACATCCAGCTGGTATTCGAGGTGAGGGTCTACTTCGTAAAGTATTGATTCCCTAGTGTTTTCATTAAACCATGTTGATAAACACAAGTCCTTCTTTAGTACTCTCAATATCCGTTTTGTGTCCATTGGTGTTAAAGGGATGAGTTCAATTTCTGCATCTTTATGGGCTGATTTTGCCAATGAGTTCGCTAGTTCGTTGCCTGCTATACCAGCATGGCCCGGGACCCACTGTAATATCGCTTCATGTTTCCTTTCATTAGCCTGAGTTAAACTCTTCAGTATTGCGTATGTTATTCGTGCGTGTGGTTGGCTGTCATCAATATATTCAAGACATGCTAAAGCCGATAAAGAGTCCGTGCAAATTACCCGCTTTGGTGGTGTCTCATATATTTTGATAAAATGAGTGGCTTGGAGAACTGCCACTATTTGCGCTATTGTTGGTGACAACGAGTGTCCTAGTCTACAAGCGTACTCTACCCCTAAGGATGGTATAACATAAGCTGCAGTCGCATTTTCTTTGACTACAGAACCGTCCGTGTAGACGTGAATAGATTCCTGGCACTTGTCACATAGGTGACGTAACGCTAATTGTTTTGCTGCTAATGTGGAAACGTCGCTTTTGTTTTTAAGGCCTTCGATTGACGTTTCTATTTTCCGCACTTGCAGAAGCCATGGTGGGTAGCAGAGGTCGGAGTGCCAAAGAAGTGATCGTGGGAGTCGTGATTTGTGCTCTTGAAACAAGGCGTGTATCTGCGCACCCGGACGGTTCTCTATCAGAGAGAGAAGGGGGTGTGCAGAAGGCTGAGTAGAAATTCTGAAGACATGTCGGCATGTTTGCAGGCTCCGAATCACCGTGAAATGCGGTTCCCGCGCTTCTGCAGGAGACCTTAGTTCACTCGTGTGCCAGGGGCATTGGATACAGCATATTGTACAGTTCAGAAACGTGTAGTAAAATTATATTATTTTGCTCTCCAGTCGTGGAATTTGTGCATATGCGTGACTAGCGAACATCGTGATTTCGTACTTGTGCCGCGCAGCCTACTTGGGTAGCAAAAACTCGTTTTTATTTATTTATTTTACAATTTCTTGTTTTTCCAAAACAGTGCAGTCTGTTCAGCTTTTTATGCGTGACACTTCAGCAACACTTGCTCATCATGCACGACTTGGCACGCATCACTTTTCTTTCGCTGAATGCATCGGCTTACCTACACAAAATTCATAGGCATGACTGCACAATGTTATTATTTTTTTGTACATAATCTTAATTCTGATGTAGCGCAAGCTTGTGCTGCCACGTAAACTGAACGCGCCCTCTTTTTGTGAATGCATCTAGCGGAACTAACAAGCGAAACGAATTTTATGTTTTCAGCACAGTGTCTATATTTATTCCTCAAAGCGAGGTTAACCTAAATTTCGCGATGTTTACCTTCTCGAAATTCGCATAAGTCGAAGCAGCGCGAAAGTGAAGCGTCTTACAGTATTATCTGGAATACATTTTAAGTAGTTTTGTTGCACTTTACGAGCGCTGATCCAGTCTCTGCTAAATATTCACACATATGATCCATAATATAATTCGGAGCCGCAAAAGCAGGAACTAAGCACGAGAGTATTCTTTTTTATTGGACAAATGCTGCACGCGGCGATCATTCGGCCGCCGCTGTCGCACATCTTACTCCTCCGATCTAATGGTCCACCGGTTACGCGGCCTGCCCGGCTCGATTTTTTCCCTCTTAATGCAAACTGGGATAACGGCTACCCCCTTTCTCTCGCTGATTCACACCGCTATTCTCCCGTTTCTTAACGTCACGCCTATCGTTTTTCGCTCAATCTCAACGTATTCCCAAGCTTAATTGTTAACCTCCAAGTTCTTGCACCATATGTTATCTTAGGTAGAAGGCTATCGTTGTACGCTTTTCGACGACAGCGGTAAGCTCCCGGTCATGGCTAACGCCTGCCGTATGCGCTCCGACTCATTTGTATTATTCGACGATGCCGTGCACGGGTGCCCCCAACAACGGCCACACCTGCCGCGTCTGCAAACAACCACTGCCACCGATCGCCAAACAGCAGATGTGGGGATGACTGATCATGGCCGGCCTCCAAGATTTACCCCCGCGCGCGCTGCGGTGGATCTCGGAGGCCACGGCCTGGTGCACGAAGCGTCGTCGAGAAAGCGCCTTCGCCAAGAGGACACACCGAGCTACGAGGAGTGGACCCAACTTGCGAGCGCCCTAGAGGACCGTCGCTCAGCACACCCTGCTGTCTTATCTGGGCTTCTGCGCCTGTGGTGTGGATACTGCTCCACGCATCGCACCTTCCACTCCCGACACACTTCCTTCGCTTCCCAATTACTCGTATTAGTCCAAAGAGACACCCCATAACTAAAACATTCGTTCCATAGGCCAATTATGCTGAAAATCTTCGTCTCGTTGTCAGGGTCCCCTGTGATTAACTGGCCTAGATAAGCATACTCTTGCACAGATTCCAGGGTCTGAGTGATGATCAATAATTCTTGTTCTGTTGCTAAGCTATTGAATATTACCTTTGTCTCTGCATAATAGTCTTCAACCCTGCTTTACCCGATGTGGCGGCGTAGTGGCTTTGGTGTTTCGCTGCTAATGGCGCGGGATGAAATACCAGCCGCAGTGGCCGCATTTCGATGGGAACGAATTGCTAAACACACCCTTGTATCGCGCATTGGGTGCACGTTAGTGAACCCTAGGCGGTCAAAACTAACCCGCAGTCCCCCATTACGGCATTCCTCGTAATGAGACCCGTAAAACACCAGAATTTACTCTTAGACTTTCTCAGCTAAGATCCTCAATCATTTGTTGCAGTCCGTCCCCAGAGTTGCTGAACAGGATAATGTAATCTGCAAACACAAGGTTGTTGGGATATTCGTCGTTTATTCTCGCTCCTAATCCTTCCCAGTGTAGTAGTTTAAATACCTTCTTCTGAGCATGCATTGAATAGCAATGGAGAGATTGTGTCTCTTTGCCTGACGCCATTCTTGATAGGTATTTTTCCTCTGTTCTTGTGGAGAATTAATTAACGTAGCTGTAAAGTCTCTATAGATATCCGCAAAGATATTCACATTATGCTTCTCTTACTCCTTAATAACACAATGACTGCTGGTGTTTCTACTGACTCAAAGGTATTTTCATAGTCTCTGATATCAATATAGCGAGTTTCCTGCACATCGTAGATTTCTGAATTACCAGACTTATGACACGGATGTAATTCACTGTAGAGCGTGTTGTCTGGCTGGACTGAGATCAACTGTAGCCCTCATTCTACTGGAAATTAGCATGGAGAATATTTTATACAATACTAAATGCAAAGATAACGGGATTACAGTTATTTAATTATTTAAACATTTTAGACGTTAAAGAAGCTTTAAGGAGTTGCCTGCCCTTTGACTTGCCTGCCCTTTGACTACCGTTGACTCTCTTTCTTCCTGTCGAGATAAACTAAAGCATTGACTACTCCCTTTTCTTTTTATCTCTAAAAAAAGTGACTACCTCCCTTTATCTTATCGTTACGTCTTTTCTTCTTCGTTCCATCTCTAGTTGCATGGTTCCTTCCACACTTAGTAGCGAAAGTTCGAAACCCTCGTTTCGAAACCTTCCGAGGTTCGAAATCCTCAGAGCGAAAAGCTCGGAACCTCCGTCTTCCGCGTTTGTGCACTACAACTTTCTCTAGGAACGCCGATAACTTCAGAACAGGTTCGCAAGACCACTACTACGGGATTTAAAGACACCGTGGAGACACGCTAACATAGGCCGCGACTGGACGTCGCGTACACAAACAGCTATTTCTACCGCCTATACCGAACCGCGAGTCGTTAACGATGATTGTGTCCCTGTTGAATCGATAGAGCGCATTATACTATATACTGCAGAGCGTATGGTGATGAACGGGCCATGCACGAGACAATGATGTGTCCACACTCTGTCAAGGCCTTTTGGCATTTAGAAGCATGTTAGGTACGCGACACTCTCCACAAACGCAACGTCAAGCATTCGATTTCTTATTCGATTAGCTTGCACCGATTGGCTACTTTTCGGAACTCCAGCTGTCACTCGGGCCGTAATGCTCATCGTATTAATAAAGCCAGCAGGGAAATCAAGGTGGCGACTCGGAGTCTAACATTCGGACACGTCGAAATCAAAAGTTAAGTTGAGATACGAAGAGGTGCATATTTACTTGTCCCTTTTTTGACGTTCTTCTGTCTTCCTTCCTAACGGGCTTTTCTCCCCTATCTTCTCCTGCTTTGCAGAGAACCATGTAGGTGAACACATCTGAGCTGTCAAACATCTCTGCTTTTAAATGTATAAAGAGCTCTTCTGCTCACTGATTACATACTTTCTTTTTCCGGTATACTGGCAGCTCCTGCTCGTGATCTCGTCGTTCCTCTGACGTGCGCTGGGACCCGTCCTTATTAGCCCTCGGACTTCTTTCTCTGGAACCGCTTTTGAGATTGCACCGGCCCGTGACTTGTGGCTAAATGTGCGTGTGAGACCCGACAGTTTACGCTCGATTTCCAGCTTTCGATCCCGGTGCGTTCATGCAGTCTATTCACGGGCTGCAGCTTCTTTCAAGAAAGAAAAAAAAAAGTTCCTCTCTTCTCCTGTGAGCAGGCGGATTCTCGCGCTATGGCTTTTTTGTAATCTTTCTTTTCTCGTGACGCCGTCGCGTGCACTCATTTATCGCTTAGACTTATTGAGAGGTAGCGATATCTATGGTGTACACATCCCCCCTTCTTCACATGGCGTCCTTCGGGCTTTAGATCGCTTGAGATACAACCTCCCCTCCCTTGCATTCTTCTTTATGTGACACTCGCAGTTTTCTCGCATTTAAGTTTGTTACATTCGAGACCTTCCCTCCGTCTCAGACCCTGTGCAGCCTTGTAGGCTATTTACTACTGCGTCGCCCCCCCTCGCTTCGACACAACGCGCTGACCTCAGCCAGTTCCACGGAGTGAATGCCCCGCTTCGTATGGGCCTCTTACACTCGAGTCGCTTCCACAGCGCTCGCAGCCACGCACCAAGAAGCCATGTTCTCTGCCTCGCGTTGTTGTGTTTACCTAAACTGTCGTCTGCGAGTTGAATTCGGCAATTTCCGGAAAAAAAAACTAAATAAAGCTGCAAGACCGTTTCCTGTTTCTTAGCGGTTATGTTCCTTCCGTAAGTTTACCCTGCTTACGAGTTCATATCGGATGCAAAGGCGTTGGTGACCCAAAGCTATCGTCAACGTCGCCCTTTTTGTTTCTAATATTAACGCGTCGCACGAGTACTTCAATAAAAGCGAGGACGCAAAACTTGCTCCAAATTTAGCGTCTTGTGCGGCGTTCTACAAACCTGCCGGTGGTTTCCAAGCACAGCTGTGCTCACGTCGTTTGAAATCCACGTCCTGCGGGGGCAGGGGCCAGGTAAGTATGAATGGATACATAACTTTCTCTGATTGCTGATAGAAGGATTTGACGTTCGCCCCGTTTGATATATATCCCACGAAGCATCACCATAATTGTAGGTTATTTTTCTTGTAGGTCCGTGATATGTTTGGGTAGAGTGCCAACCTTCTTCTTCCTGTCTTTGCTTGCATTTTATCTCTCTCTTTCTCTGCCAATTTTTCATGGGACGAAATTTCCTAAACTCAGCTGATTTTCTCATAGTGTATGGAGTTAAATCAGGTTAACGTTGCTTTTTACTGTATGCTAAAAAAGGTTTCGATATCTTCGCCAAATAGTCAATTTAAGCATAAGTACTATTCCTAAAAAGCGTGACCGTTCATTGCTGTAGCGCCACAGTGCCGCTGCTGACACGTGACATTAGAGAGCTCTAGATGTGCACGCCCAAAACCCTGTATGACGCACAACCACAGGGCGTGGCAAGGGTACGCGTAGCGAGAACAAAAAGAGCGCGAAGGGCCCGCACTGGAATCCGCGCCCCTTAACGCTATGGCGTTGCTGGGTACCGTATTCTAAAACTCTCCATTGATTAACCTGCTTTTTCAGCTCTCGTAATGCCGTCGCGGTGACTTTTGGTGATAGAATTCTTAGAATTGGGCAGAGTATACTGTTACGTTGCCCCCCTGTTACATGTATTATTTGAGCACGGGTGAACGCAGCTCCATATCTTCCCTTAGAGGCGCACATTCGTATGTTACTCCTGTATTGCCTTCTATGGCCTTTGTATTTCGTCTGTCTACTATTCGCAATAAGGTTACAGTCTGCAATTTCACGTAGCAAAAGTAAATGTATTCTTTTTCTCGGCACACTTGGCGTTGACAACAAAGATTCGGAAACTGCAGCTTTCCAGGGTGTACAAAATGTATTTGTTTCCAAGGATGAAAGGAAAAGAGCTGCTCTTCACAAAAGGTTCGTAACTTCATTTACCCAAAGGGGAAAATAAAGTAGTGCCAAGCAAGCAAGTAGCGGATATTGCCGATCAAATGCAATATCGATGACGACCACAGTATACCAGTTAATGACAGTTGCGAACGAAATTGGAGTTGACAGCACCACCAGGAGGCGTGTGATTTCCGAACACATCGGCTGCAAGCTCTGCTAAACTAAAGGGTAACTTGTTCACCCGAGATGACGACGAAGAATCGTGGACATCATTTCTCCTAGGCGCTCGTTCCCGAGGAGCACGGCATGCTTTGGTTCTTTTCTGCCGAAGAAAGTTTGATTTATGTGGTGGATGACAGGAATATAGCACGACAATTTTTTTTTTTTTTAGCGAAGCTTTATCTGCCCGCTTTCCCGGATTTGGTGTGGCTGCCTGTCTGCTGGGTCGGTCGTTCACCGAATCCATTTGTGAATCATAGGTTATATAAAGGTACCCCTTGTATTCTGACCGTATACACAGAACTCTCATCCGCGTAACCAAAAAGAAAAGTGTGTTGCTGCTTAAAACCTGGATATGTAACGTCGGCTCACAGGCGGTTCTAATTAAAGCACGCCGATCTGTTGACAGAATGGTGAAATTTGATTAACGAATTCCTTGATTTCTTTGATTTAGACACTGTGCACTTTGATCTAGCCCTACGCATGTGTCCATCCTTGGCCAACCCTGTTCCTCTAATATTACTACATAAAAACTGAATATATATATATACCGGCTTTACGGATATCTCTATTGCGTGTTAAGTAATGGTGAAGGATATTTCACAGATTGATTGATGTGCTTTACTTTTTTTTTAACTTAGCCATTCGGTATGTGCCGCTAGGGGTGGGCCTGCTCTTGGCCAACCCACCAGAATGCGCATGTCCCGCTGCGGCACAAGATGTACTAAGCCGTAGGTGTTGCCCGACATTTCTCGATACATTTCTACGCATACATTTGTCATCGCCATTCCTTCGTCAACGAGTGTTATGCGTCGCCTTCGTCCTTGTGACATTGCTGCGTAATGTGTCTCACACTGTGCATCGACTTGATTTGGTGCTTGCATTTCAGCACAGCTATTGTGAACGATGCAGTGCTTAAACATAAAAAAATTACATGACACTAAAGTTGCGACCTACGTGGTTGATAAACATAAACGTTCCATGAGATCGCTCGTTGCATGCGATGACAGTAAACAAAATTGTATGCAGCGCCAGGGGTTGAAAAGCATTTATTTACAGCTATACTTAATCTTAGCTTCATATAGATTCCAACATTTGCGTTAGATTTTTTTTTCTATTCCTACATATTTTCCCAATGCTATGAAAGCCATGCTATCATTGTCTACTGTGGTCTTGAGAATTGCCAGCTATGAGGACCGCGTCATACATAACCCTGATGTAGCCCTGATGGCCTCAGAGTAGGTGCATGCTGCATATATTGAAGTACTGGAGGTAGCGGCAAAACATGTATTGTGTTTCGTGACGGGGACTACCACACATCTTCCAGTAAGACTTTACGAATACACACGTGACCTAAATGATGCAAAAGTGGTTGCCTGAAAAATTTCTACACTGCGTCATTCCTAACATGTAAGCACCTGACTATCTGGACCTAAACGATGAACTATTACAGAGGAGACGTTGGTGAAAGGGGGTCCGACAGGAAGCCATCCTCACAACAACAAAGATTGCTTGAAGGCATGGTTTTGTGCGCTTGGTGGCCAACACCCGCATTGCAGAAGTTTTTGGAGTCATATCGATTACCAAGCATTCGATAACTTTTTTTCTAATGGTTAAATAATATATGGAATTTAAAAATTTTAAAAAGTTAGTTCTTTATGTATGTATGTATGTATGTATGTATGTATGTATGTATGTATGTATGTATGTATGTATGTATGTATGTATGTATGTATGTATGTATGTATGTATGTATGTACGTATGTATTTGTCAGCCCTTGAGAACGGACAAAAAAAAACAAATGCAATTTCTAATCTGGAGCGACCAGTAAAAACCTATCTGAATAGCTGTCTCACGAGGCAATGGAAAACGCACGGTGCCCGTAATAAAGCTTGTATAAGCCATCGTTACGCTCTCTCAGCTTAGTTGACCGACAAGAAGCAGGAGATAGCGTGGCGACGAAGCACTTCCGCGAAAGACTGAATATCGGTTCTCGACCACCGCACGGCCGCGCACGTAGGCTACTACTGCCTGACCCGCGCGTGTATCGAGTGCTGTGTTGCGCCTCGACTGCGCACATGGCGCAAGCTTGGGTGGAGTGCTCCGCGTCCGTCCAACATCGACGCGTTTCGTATATAGTTCATCTTCGTCGGCGTCTTTGATCACGTGTGTACGGGTTCTTTGTGCTCTGGGTGAGAAGAGCTCGATAAGCCTCAAGTGTGGTGGCACACTGACCCGGCGCTGTTTGATTGCGGGCTCGTGCGACGTAGGAAGGGGAAGTCGGTCTGCTGTTGCATTCAGACGTCACCAGTCGACTGGAGTCAAGGCCGGCGCCCTCAGAACCGCTCCACCTAGACATGGCAGTCTGATTATCGCCTTTTTCTTTCTTTTCTTTTTTTTTCACGTCGCCAACAGGAGAGGGGTCAAAATATTGATCTGGTGAGTGCCGGATGTCTGGTTTATTTTAAGGGACGTGACCACGGGTTATATACCTATAGGAGTTGACTATATGCACCGCCGCGATTTCGGCACATAACGTAGTGTAGTGAAGTGTAATTTCTCTATACGGAATGCCGTGCCGTGAAGACGTGTCCTTACACGCCGCTTTACCAAAATCGCTTGAGCGTCGTGGTCATTCCGATTGGGAAGGCCGCAAATAAACCGCGCATTGTGACTGCGGCGCTCAAAGAAAAGGCGTCGCAGACTTTGACGGCGATGGAAGCATTTGGTTTACCTTTAACAGCACTGTAAAGGAGAGGCGCATATGCACTGTTTGCATTGGCCTAGGACATGGGTGGGACACGAGTATCGTTTGTATATACTTGCACAAAAAGAATCCCCGCTTAGAGCCCGGAGAAAACGAGAAAAACTACCACTAGCACGGGGACGCCCACGACACCGGCCTCCAAGTATACGCCTAGAACGTTTGTGAACAGATACCAGTTGTCCGCATCCTCCGAAGCGGCCATCGTGCGTGGGCTGGTAGTAATTAGCGCAGGAAGTCCCGTGCCTGCAGGTACTCATAGTCGCGTAAGATAGGAAAAATATATCCTTCCGTCGAAGACAAAGTAAAGATTGTGACGTCACTCCAGCAGAGGAGACGCCGTACGCTCATCTCCACAATTCTTCGGGCGACCGCTGAACGAGCGAATCCTCAGAAGGGGCTACCGGGCGAGCGTGCGGCATTTCCGCGGCGCATTATCGTGCCGTGCTCCTGACAAACACTGCTATCACGGCGCGATGCGTGCCAAGTGTTATCGCGATCTCTTGGTCCTCCACCGTTCCTTCAGCGAGCTCTCCTCGAGCGCTTCTTCTGTGTCGGCCAAAGCAAACGTTCCCTTGCTTGCCCCGCTCTCGACGTCCGGTATAGCAACCTGTGGGCATCGTCGAGGAGCTCTCGGACCACATTGCACGTTCCGTCCCGCTAGTGGCGCAGCGTTCCTAGCTTGCGGTTAGCCCTGCCTGGTTAATCCGGCCGTCGGACCGCTTGGGAAAGTGACTCCTCTGTAATAGCAGCGGCAGGGTGCCTACGTCCGACCTGGGCTGCTCCAGTGACCGATGGCCTTGTGCTGCTGAGGGCGCGGGTTTGACTCGTGGGCGCGGTGGCTGCGTGTCGCTGGGACCGGATAGTAAAACCAATCGTGTGCACCGTGCTTTTGGGTAAACGGTTAAGAACGCTCAAGAAAGTAATCCGGGGATCTCGACTACGGCATGCCCGATAAGCCACTCTGCAGTTTCTGATAGTTAGGCCCCACAATACTGTGCTGGGACGGCGTGACAGCAATGATCGGTTTGAATTAATTTTGGCCTGTGTACGACTGCTTTGCGTTTGAACAAGCGACGGTTGTTCAGTCTGCGCACTGTACCAGGCGTTGGTGGCTATAGTAGGGATAGATATAGTGGAGAATCACTGTGGGCCTGTATTGTGACGCGGAGCGACACGTAGAAGGTATAGTACAGAAGGCTTCGGTTACAGCGCTTGCCGATTGTCTATTGGCGTTTGCCTATCAGCTAGGTCTGGTTATTCTGGCCGCTACTAGATAACGCCAAAGCGAACATGCTTCCCCTTGCTTCCATTTGCTGGCGCTCTAAGCAGCTTTGATGGCCAATACGAAAATGCTATCTGGTGGAAGAGCAGATTGGTGGAAGAAAAGTAGGGAAACGACAAAAAACGGAGACTTACAAAAACAAAGTTCACAACAGGGGGTCAGAAAATATTGTTATAAGAATTCATCGTGGTTTCTTTTTTCTCTTTCTTTTTTTTTCAACCTAGGTAGGACATTAAGCAGTGTAATAGCTAGAGCTCGGTGGCGCAACACACCACCTCGTTCCCAAGGGGACGCTAATCCATCCATCCATCCATCCATGGCAACCAAAGGTCAGTGGGACGCCTCGCATTGGGCGCTCACAGGAACAGTACAAATGAAGCTGTGCAGGGTGATATGGGCTGGACTAGTTTTGAAGTGGGGGACACTCACAGTAAAAGTGATTGTGAAGAACGACTGAGGAATATCGAAGAAACTAAATGGGCTAGGAGAGTGTTGAGGTATTTGTACTGGAAAAACATTGATTCACAGTGAAAGAAAAGAGCTAGGAAGCTTACCAGCAAGTATGCGGCCTGTGGGGCGGGCAACACAGCAACAAAGAACGTCAGGCGGAAAGTCACGGAGGCTGAAATAATCTCATGGGTAGCGGCAATGGAAAAGAAACCTGCCATGAGCAACTACTTACGAGGAAAAAACGAAATCAGGAAAGAAACAATTTGTGATAACTCAAAGGGAAGCTCATTACTTTTCGAAGCAATAACACGACGCCTTAGAACACGCAACTATAAAGCGAGATATAAGATGGAAGAAGAAGCATGTGCTTGCTGCGGTAAAGTTAGGGAAACGACGGAGCATGTTTTATTAGAATGTGAAGATATCTGCCCAGTGGTCGATTTAGGCACCACTGGCCTTCTTGAAACCCTTGGGTTCAGCAAAAGCAGCGGGAAAGTAAACATGTCCGCAGCAGAGATTAGTAAGAGGCGACTGGAAGATTGGTGGAAGTAGAGAAACGACAAAAACGGACACGTACAAAAACAAAGTTCACAACAGGGGGTCAGAAAATTTGGTTATGGGAATTCACCGTGTGTTTTCTTTTTCTATTTTTCTTTTTTAACCTAGGTAGGAAATAACGCAGTATAGTAGCAAGAGCTTGATGGCGCAACCCACCGCCTCGTTCCAAAGTGGACTCTCATAACATCCATCCATCCAGCAGAGGGGCTTTACCTCTGCATTGCGCAGGCCACGCAGTCGCGTGGTTCCTTTCAAAAGGGCCACCCTGTATGGTGACAGCTGTTTAGTTCCCATCACGTGCGGCAGCTCCGCAATTCTTCTCATTCAATAAGGCCTGATAACTGGAAATAAAGTCGCTGGTTGAAGAACTACCACGACACGACAACAAGTTGCTTAAGCGCACTGTTGTGTGGTACATATTAGCGTTGTGTAACGACCTCGTGCAGACGACCTGGATTGGTTTTGTTGATTGACTGGGTTTGATATCCCCCGCCACACAGAAAGCAAATGAAAAACGCAAGGTCAATGACAGACATCGTTTAGTGGAAAACTACAGAATAACTTTGACCACATAGCGTTCGTTGACGAGCATTCAGTGCCTGTTGCGTCAGTGTTCTTTTAATTCCCCGCTTTCTTTTTTCAAGTACACTACTGCAACAGCAGGGAATCGAGCACACGACCTCATGCTCAGCTAGCAGAACGCCACCAGTCAGCGACAGGAGTCTCCCATATGATCTGAACTTCTTGCGTGACGTGTTACACGGTGCGATTTCTGTGATGCGTTCCTGTATTCACTACGATTCCACGTGTGGTCTGTTGAAGCATGTAAATGTTTTCGTATATATTTACCCACACGTACGAGCTCCTACCCTTCGCGCGCTGGAAACAAACTTAGGAGGCACTTTTCTTTACATATTGACATCTTTATTTGAGCCTTCTTAACTGTATTTTTATTTCTCTTTCATGAACTACTCTTGCTATGTCGTGGCAAAGTTAGTGCTTTGAATTTGTTACATAACGGTAGACTATTACTTAGTTCACTCTATGCCCATTCACTGTCAAATATGAAATATGTGCCTTAAATCTATCTATCCATCCATCCATCCGTCTATCTATCTATCTATCTATCTATCTATCTATCTATCTATCTATCTATCTATCTATCTATCTATCTATCTATCTATCTATCTATCTATCTATCTATCTGTCTATCTATCTATCTATCTATCTATCTATCTATCTATCTATCTATCTATCTATCTCGACAGATTTCCCCACGCATGCGCGTGCACGTAACTCACCGAGGCGGACCAGTTGTGGCGGTGGCTCGATGATGCCCTTGCACACCCTCGGGTAGTCGGGGCAGCAGTCTCCGTTGCCTGGCCGCTCGCAGAAGACGTCGCAGTAGCAGAGCGTCCCCAGAATGGGAACCGAGCAGTCGTCCATGCGGCCCAGACAGCAGGGGTCCCTGCGGGCGGCGCAGTAGTCGCCCACCAGGTCGGGGTCGATGGCCGCTGCGCAGGTCACGAGGCACCAGAGCAGGACCCAGGGGCGGTGCGGAACGACGGGCCGCGTCGTTCTTCTAGAAGACATGATGGCTCCGACCTGTCGCGAGAGCAGAGTTGTTCGACGAACTGGCGCGCTTATGGCTCGCGTCGAGTTAACCGGGTACAGAGTGGTTTACTATCGCCCTTTTTTTGTCTAACCGAAGCCGCAGACGACCGTTTATTTCTCAATGCAATGCGAGACCTTTTTTATCGACCTCGGTTGTACGGTGTTGTCGCGAGGTTGTGGAAAGAAATGGGCCACCGAAGGACCCGCTAACCCAAACATTAAATACAGACCTCAGCCGCTAAGAAATTCAACTGCATTTCTTGCAGCAGGAAGAAAGCTAGTGGCATATAACACTCTATACTCATCGTCAAAATGAAGGGAAAGAAGAAAAATGCAAAAAAGAAAACAGGTCAACCACTCACCTGCGGATGGCATATTGCAAATGTTACGTATAAAATAAACCATTTTTTTTTCTGTTTCGGCTAATAATAGCACATGTATGGCGGCTACGGTTTGTATTACGCCATTGTGAAGAGCATTCAAGATTGTGCACTATTGTTCTTTCGGTGTCTGACCACGAGTGATCGGTGCAGTCTTTTAAAGATATACAAACAGCTTGACCTGCGGCGTATGAAAGCATCCTAATGAAAGTGTGTGCGCCCTCCTAGTGGAAGAACTGAAGTAATTGCTCATATTACTTGATATTCTTTTATAAGTCAACGCGTGCAACTTCACTGCACCGCTCTGTTGTCACTATAGTTATCTTCCATTCTCTTTAAGTCCTATGGCGGCATCTCACGACTGGCATGAGGAGCCTCATCGCAACTGATTTTGGTCACTTTCCTAACGTCGATAACTCCAATTGAACGGGTAATTTACCAATTACGTACTCCCGAGAATAACGCCTTTTTTTTTTTTTCAAGGCTAGTACCACCATGAGTACGGAACGTAACGCTTTTCCTTTGCACGTACACTTGTCGAAGAACAAGGTCACAGCTTCGATACTACACCTAGCGAAATGCTGTGGCGCGCCTTTCTTGGAGCGCGCTTTGACACGGCCAAAAGCTGGCAACGGGTGCGAACCCACAGTATTACTGGAGCTCCTTAGAAGCCGACAGTGGCGCCACAACTGTAGTCGGTCCTCGTTTAGTGCGTGTGGTTAAACGACCACGCAAACCAACAGATGAGAACGCGGTGAAACGCAAACATTGTTTCGAAACGTTTGTGCAACAGCGAGGTGACAGTTTAGCATTACTGTCCTGCAGCGCTAAGTAGACAAGACAGAGAAGCAAACGCACAGAAAAGGCGCCTCGGTACAATATTTAAAAGTATATATATATATATGTCGTTTTTAACGAAGGTATCTCTTGCTGGTGTTATCTCCTTAATTATAAATAATTATCTCGATAGTCTATAAAAAGCGCACAGTTCAAATGTCTGTGGATCACACCAAATGAAACATAACCTTTCTTTTTTTAATTCACAGTAGGTTCTAACTGTGACATAGCAAAAAAAAAGTATATGGGCGCTATAACGTAAAACTATTCCAAACTTTTCTATTCCAATTCTGCAATCAGTCCACCGCAATTGGTCAAAAACGTTTTTGACAAACCCCCTTCACCTGTCTGTCACGCGACGTCACGAAAACTGCGATAGCTCCCCATCTGATATGACATGTACACACTGATTATGCATAATTTGACCGAACAAAACAAATATAGTTATTTCTGATTCGACGCCTTTTCGCCATTAGCCCTCGGCTATAAGTCAAAAGTTTTCGGGCTGCACCCACTTCACCTGCCTCTCACGCGACGTCACAAAACCGAAAACACTTACGGCGTCAAAGTGACGTGTACGAGTTAAAGATGCATTAATATGCCGAACAAAACTGAATTTTCTTCGGAATAGCCGCAAGCTGCCCAGTTCCGTAAGGAATAAAAGATGGCTGCCGCCGATCGCTCCGGCACTGGCTACTGACCCCTGCTTGAGAGCATTGGTTTATTTGCGTGCAATAAAACATTTTGCCTGGCCGTGCAACGTTTTCGAGAACTTTCGGCACGTTTACGACCTCGTTCTGCTAACTCTTCTTTGCTGAGGATCTGTTTTAGCGTCATTCTTAAGCTTCCGTTGCATGCCGCCGCAATTGTCGACGAGCCACCTCAAGCCAAGTTAGGGAAAGCGGACCAATCGCTGACGCCGGCACCACCCTCTTCATCCGGTTATCGATATTCAGTGCAGTGGCTCGGCCCCATCGAATCCCTCTCCACTTGAGCATGCTTCTCGCCTCTTTTGAGCCATTTAGATAAGGCAAGCCGCCTAGTGCAGGCAATGTAATTCGTTTTTCGAGCAAACAAAAGTGACATCCTATGAACAGGGGGAACATTTGATTGGTCTGTTCCGACAACCCTGAGGATGACCGCCCGATGCTTGCGTCGGCGGTTACGCAAATTTGACCTCAGGAGATTGGAATAAAAACATATTGGAATAGTTTTACGTTATACGGCCAGTGAGAAGGCAGAGCTGTCTGCTGGAAGTCTGCAAAAGGTATACGGACTGTACACATTCAATAATATAAAGAATAGAAAGACGTTCGAATGTTCTCCACTTCAGTCCGACGCTTAACCTTCACTTATCCGTAAAGTCCTACCCCTCCTGTTTGCGAACAAGTCAGCCTGAGCATTAGGACCAGCATGCGCAGTTCGCACGGCTGATGTTATGGCATAAACGGCAGTTCGGTGCAGCCTTCGGCTTAACGCCGAGTGACGCCAGGCTGCATGAGTAAGTAGCACTTTTTTTTCGTTCTTACTTTCACACACACACACACAAAGAAAATTCTTACAATATTGGGCATTTTCGACGATGTAGTGTAGCATTAGCCTTATAATAAAGAAATGAGTTGGAACCCGAAAGCTTAGTGCGGTCGCCGCACCGCATCGATGCGGAATAATTTGCTAGAAACGCACTAACTATCCCTCGACTTAGGCTCACGTTAGAGCAACAGGTTAAATTATTGTCAGACTACGACACATGATCCAAAATCTTGAAAGATAGCAAACGAAAAGTAAAGAGCACATCGAAGAAAAAACGACGAGTTGCGCAGACTTTCAATGTGCGGCCAAACGTGATCAAAGGAAAAATGTTTTAACCCCTAGAAATTTTTTTGCAGTCAATGTTTGCGATAAGTAAACGCAATTAAACTTTCCTAATTAATTTAGCTATAAGGGTGCCGTGACAAATCGGGATAAGTAAACTTTCGGGGATAAAGCACCGTAGAGAAACAGGCGCAGAAAAACTAAAACTCATTTGCCGCCCAACTATCGATAACGTTCATGTTGAGTCAGCTAAAGCAATTCTTTCTCAGTTTTTCTTCGAACGACGTGAGTCACCCGTCGTAAGCTAAATCTCGGTTTTGCGTTTTTTTTTTCCTTAGATGCTGCAGCATTTCCTTGCGTGACATCACACACTTACGTTAGTCTGGCTAGCTATACAGAGATCAGCTTGAAGGGCGCACGAACGTAGAATAAGAAGTTGATGCATTATCCGAAAGAACCTTACATCTGTTACGCTGGCACTACGCCACTATGCTGCACAACCATTTTGCATTGACCGCAATAGAGAGATGAAAAAGCAAAACGTTTTACAAAGTTACTCCGCCAATTCGCAAAATGGTGGCATAAAATACACAGTCACAAAATGTGAAGTACCTTCTTTCGCGATGTTAGAAATCGGGAAGATACACGTACGCGCCTCAGTTTCGCAGACATCGTCTTCTACTCGCTGTCGTAGCCAGCTTACATTTCACGGAGCACCAGAGTCACCACAAACGCCGCCCCCAAATCTAGTCACAATAAATATATGCAAAGTCATGAATGCTGTCATGCTACACCGTACCGCTGTAATGTTGTGGCATTCTCATGAATAGTCATGGGGATCAATTCTGGGTCTGGGGCAATAGGGGCAATAGGGTCATTAGCTTACATCTCCTTTTACCGCCGTCACTGCGATTGCTTCCGCGGTCTGAAGGAATTATGCGCGGCGATCACGTTTCATAATTTCCGCAGAAATAGGAAAAAAAAAGGAAATCACCCCAAAAATTAAAGGTGAGTTTCTTTGCGGGGAAGGCTTCCAGTATTTCACCGTCTATAGCTGGTGAGATCGCTGTGCGAACGTACACTTGCCTTTGAGGGTTCGCCTTCGGATGGGGTTTACGGGACGCGTGAGCGTGCTCGGGGTCACCTACGGTTCCGGTGCTTAGCCGCAGCCTCTGCCTCCTGTTGGGCCCGGCGCTCTTGTGCGGGAGCTCGGCCAGCAGCGCAAGGTGTCAGTGCGAGGGAGAGGGTGCACGCGCCGCGATTCGCGCGCGAGGGAAAGAGATGGACGCAGCCGCGGGGAAGAGGAAGCTGCTCCGGGCCGTGATTGTTGTTTCCGAGGCTCGAAACGGGAGGGGGGGGGGAGGGCGGTGGAGAGAGCCCGCATGTGCAGAACCGGGAAAGGGAAACGCTGTTTTCAATCCATTTTTTCGGTTTTCAGTGTTGGCTCTTCGCTCCGTGCGATTCTTTGTCGGCGTGCGGCGCACTTCTCTCTCTCTCTTCCTTCTCTCTCCACTTTGGCATTAGCGAGTGAATGCGAGAAGTGTCGAGCCAGCCTTGTCAGGCGCTGACTCGGGCTCCTTTGGCGGACCGCCCCCAAAGGAGCCAATCTGTCAGACATTCTTTGAGCTTTTGGGAGTCAATGAGATGTCGCAGGATACAATCAATCAATCAATCAATCAATCAATCAATCAATCAATCAAAGGTGTTTATTAAAGCACCATTAAAGTGCCAAGGAACAACATCGAAGGTCTTAGACGGTGTTAGCGCACTCAGCAAAACAATGCACAGGAAGAACAACGCAAGCTCTTACACACGTATACACATACACACGCGCGCACACATAAAGAAAGAATAATAATTTGACGAATACAGATTATAACCGAACATAAAATGTGTACACGAAGAGAATAGAAAATAGTAGTGGAGAAACAGGAAAAATGATTGCAGAATGACGGAACACACAACAGATATGAGAGTATTTGTTCAGTTATTGAAATTCCTCTGCAACACTTTTCAGGAAAATACTAAAATTAGGCATGGGAGCTGTCCGGGCACTCTGAATGGGCGTTATATGTCGCCTGCACTCTAGACAGAGGGTGACGACAATCGGAAGGCTGAAAGGCGCGCTGTTTTCTTGTGCCTTCCTGCGGAAAGTAAAAGCGCACGTTCGAAAGCAAGTGCGAGCAGCACATTTTTCCATGCATTAATTTGTGAAGAAGAAGAACATCCGATTTACTGCGTCTACAGGTGCGGGTAGATAACGTGAGTGTCTACGTTAGCTCTATGGAGATGGAAGGCTTTCGACGGAATCGACGTTTAAATATTGACGTGAACTTTTTTCTGCACATTTTCGAGAAGTTCACAATTTGACCTACAAGTGCCGCCCCAAACTATGGAGGCGTAGTCAAGATCTGGAGGGCATACGCTCTTATACAAAGTTACACATGGCTCTGGTTGTTCGAAGTCTCTCGTCACCCGACATACTGTGCGAGCGTTCGAAGTGCGTGCAGCCTCGTCTGTTGAGCGAGGAGCGAGAAGCTCAGAGAGCTATCGAAGTACACTCCGGGGTGCTTCGTTCCCTGAGCGCTTGGCAGGAGAACGTCTTTCACGCTATAGGGAAATAAAGTCCTGCTAGTCTTCCGCGTGAAGCTTACAACTTTCGTTTTTGATGCATTTATGACCAGCTTGTTTTCAGCGCCCCATAACGCAAAATTTGCAATGTCCTTCAGAAGAGCGGCGCAATCATTACCATCTTTTATCGCTTTGAAAAGTTTCGCGTCATCAGCGTATAAAAAAAATTGAAGGGTTTTGAATGACTGCCGTAACGTCGGTAATAAACAGCGAGAAAAGAAGAGGTCCCAGGGCAGACCCTTGAGGAATTCCACTTGTGACCGCATAAAGTTGTGACGACCGACCATTTACGCTAAAGGGGCAGTACCGGTCACGTTGGTAGCTTCTTAGCAGCGCTGTGACAGAGTGGTACAGGTCAAGTTGTGACACCTTTTGAAGGAGTATTTTCTGGCGTGCCACATAAAACGCCTTACTGAGGTCAAAATAAATGACATCCAGCTGTCCTTATACACTCCTTGAGAGGCATGCATCATGAAGCTAACGAGTTTGTTAGTTGTGGAGCGTCTCGATATGAATCCATGCTGCTGAGCAATGATATTATTTTTAATAGAGGATGAAATTACTGAGTGCAGAGTTGATTCGAATAATTTAGATGCTGCGCATAGGTGAAAACTATACCTGTAGCTTCTCGCAGCAGATTTTACCCCTGAGCTAAAGATGGGAAGTAACCGCGCTGTTTTCCAAGCTTTTGGGAATGTGTTCGTCTTAAAAGCAGAATAAGATGTACAAGTAAGCACTGGAACCAGTAAGGACCCGTACGTCTTAATCAAAGCAGGTGGAATGTCATCAGGACCACATGAAAAAGACAGACTGTTTTAAGCGTTTGATGCTCTTAAAGACAAGTTTCTCTGAGACTGATAGACTTGAACCCAGGGAAGGGTGATTGGAAAGATCACTAACTCCATCACTGTACCCTTCACCGTACACAGACCCGAAGTGTAGGACGAAGGCGCCAGCGACATCTGGGACAGGTTGGCCGTCGCCACTAAGTAGAGATATATCTTGTTTCGTATTGTTGGATGACTGAATTTTTAGAAGTACTCGCTTACACATGTGCTAAATATATACGGCATGATCACGCTTGTAAAGATGTTTAGAGGGTATAATAATAATAATAATAATAATAATAATAATAATAATAATAATAATAATAATAATAATAATAATAATAATAATAATAATAATAATAAACAGGAAATACGTCCACCGGCCAGTAAAATGTCGTAATTCCTTTCGCTCAATCATATTCCCTTCCTGTAATCGACGTTCACGACCGCTGGTTTCTTAGTGAGAGCGTGCGTGGGGAGGCACTGTACGAACTACTGCCTGCCGAAGTTCGAATAGACAAAAAGGAAAGAAACTAAAGAAAGAAAGGAATAGGAGCGCAATCGTTACAACATAGTGCCTAGAACATACCGGCTAGTGCGCCAATGGCGCGCGCTCGCGTGGTCATCGCGGTGATGCCTTCCCCCGACCGCCGCGCTTCGGTGCTGCCAGTCCCTAAAGTCAAGCGGAAAGTCAGAGAGGGCGAGACGATCTCATGGGTTCTCATGGGATCTCATAACGAAATCAGGCAAGAAACAATTTGTGATGACTGAAAGTGAAGCTTTTTTACTTTTAGAAGCGACATTGGGATGCCTTAGGAAGACGCATTTGTAAAGCGAGGTACAACAAGGAAGAAGAAGCATGTGCTTGCTGCGGCAAAACTAGGGAAACGATGGAGCATGTTTTATTAGAATGTGAAGATATCTGCCCAGTGGTCGATTTAGGCACCACTGGCCTCCTTGAAACCCTTGGGCGCAGCGAAAACGGGGAAAGTAAACATGTCCGCAACAGAGATTAGTAAGAGGCGATTGGAAGATTGGCGGAAGAAAAGCAGTGAAACGACAAAAAATGGAGGCGCACAAAAACAAAGCTCCCAGCAGAGGTTCAGAAAGTTTGGTGATGGGAATCCTTCGTGGGTGTTTTCTTTCTTTTTTTTTTTTTTGTAAGCTAGGTAGGACATTAGGCAATATTGCCGCTATGCAACGAAGATAGGAGACGACGACACGTACAACAAAAACAGCTTGTTTTAGTAGTCGAGCCTAGAGATGACTTCTTCGCCGTCTAATCTCCGCTAGGCTGATGCACGAGACGAAGCCGACTAAAGCTCCCATCGTTGTCGTTGTCGCCGACATAGAAAAGACGCGGCGTTTTCCTCCCTCTAAAGAGAAGCATCGCCCTGATGCTAGAGGAGGTCACTGGTGCGAAGTTCCTCGCACAGTCACTCGCTGAAGTACGTTTTCACATGTACTACGAGCACAACTTCAGGCCGGTGTTGGTGGCGCCTCGTGCAATAGGGGCTATTTGGGACTACCTCGTACGTGACGTCACTTAGGCGTCGTAGTACTCCATATATATATATATATACGGTCCGAAGTATCACCTTAGTAGCTTCTAGCATAGAGAATTATCAGTCTTCGGATCGGTGTCCAAACCCACGCTCCTGTCGCCGGTTTCGTAGGTTGCTGGTCTATGGCGAGCATTGTAGCGGCCTGCGTCGTAGTCCTGCTGTTGACAGATCCGTACGCGTGCGAGCTGTCTCACTTCTTCGGCGCGTTGTGTAAAGGCATCTGCATCCGTGTCAGCGTCATCGCATTCGTGTGGGAGCATTGCATCCAACACCGTCCGTGCTTCTCGTCCGTGAACAAGGCTGAACGAAGTCATCCGTATTGTTTCTTGCTGAGTAGTGTTGTACGCAAAAGTTATATAAGGCAAGATCTCGTGCCAATCTTTGTGCTTGACATCCACATACGCGTGGAAAGCATGTCTTCAAGAGTTTTGTTTAGGTGCTCTGTGAGCCCGTTGGTTTGTGGGTGGTAGGCTGTTGTCTTGCGGTGAGTCGTTCCACTGAGCATCAGGACATTATCTAAAAGCGCTGCCGTGAATGCGGTTCCTCTGTCTGTGATTGCGATGGTTGGTGTACCATGTCTCAACACAGCATTATCTACGAAAAATCGCGCCACCTCTGCTGCTGTGCCTCGCCCGCGGGAGAGCCTTTGTTTCGGCCTAGCGAGTCAGATAACCAGTCGCGACTATAACCCAGCGGTTTCCTGCACTGGACGCAGGAAGTGGGCCCAAAAGGTCCATTCCGATCTGGTCAAATGGTGCGCGTGGCACCTGAACGGGTTACAGCAGGCCAGTTGGTTTTGTTGGGGGCGACTTGCGCCTCTGGCAATCGAGGCAAGTGCGTACATGATGTCTCACGGCCGTGGTGAGTCTTGGCAAGTAGTACCCTGTTCAGTGTCCGCGTGTAACCTAAGTGGCCAGAAGTTACCTCGTTGGGACATACTTGGAGCACTCCAATCCGAACGGGTGTAGGAGCAATCAACGAATAGTTGCATCCGATGGGTGAAAAGTTCCTTTCGTATAGAGAACATCGTTGCGTAAACAAAACGACGGCAGTCCTCTTGAAAAAATTCTAGGAGCCTTGGGAGTTCGTCCGTCTAAAAAAATTGATAAGAGCAAGCAACTCAAAGTCATCACGTTGTTGGTGTGCAACGGCGGCCGTATCAAGTACGCCGAGGAATGACGTTTCGTCTTCATGGGCTGAAACAGTCGACTCTATCGATGACCGCGACAGGCAATCAGCGTCGCAAATATAATAACAAGAGCTTGGTGACGCAATTCACCACCCCGTTCCAAAGGGGACGCTCATAGCATCCATCCATCGTGTGAAACCCTCGAACTAAGGTGCAACTATACTATAGGTGCAGCGCGCGCGTTCGCAGCATGGACCTGCGTTTGGCAGTACAGGCGCACTACGCTTTTTTCCACGTTGAACCCCTGCGACCGCCGAGCTGGCTGGCGGATTTTAATTATTTTGTCTACCGGTTAACCAGATTGAATTTGGAGCATCCAAACAAAGACACCATTGAAAAGATACACCGAAGTTTTAGTAAGGCAATGAACGGGGATAGTTGGTGGACGTTTATGATTACATTGCGCTTGGTGTTACACTGACGAACATAAGGGACAAAACGTTGACGTACGTAGCGCAAGTCGCTACGTACGTCCGCGTCTTGTCCCTTACGTTCGTCAGTGTAACACTAAGCGCAATGTAATCATGACCGAAGGTTTGTTTACACGTTGATCGCAATAAGTCATTGTGGATGAACGTGCCTCACGGCAATTTGGATCGCGATCCTCAACCGCGGGCGTAGCATAGACATTCCTGCTGAGTGAACTCAATCACCTGTATCCTGGTGACCATTCTTGATAGCCAGTAAAAGAAAATTATACAGATCGGGTCTATCGCAGTAGCCATTGCACGAGTAACACTGGTATTAGAAAAACCGGTTATATATATTTTTTCTTTTGCTAGGACATTACACCAGCTTTGCGTTTTCTTCGCTTTCTTGTTGAGCCCCAAGGGAGCTCAATGCTGCAGTGCAGTGATGAAGATATATATGAAGAATACGGGTCCCATATTCTAGATAAGGTATATCGATAAGGTATATAAGGTTATATTGATTTTGTCGATATAACACTGTGCTTGCTGATTCGAAATGTTCATCTGTTAGTCAGTAGATGTTGAATAGTATCGCATATATCAAAAGGAAAGCGAAACAATGACACCTCCGCTCTTTCCCAACATGTCACTGTCTTTAAAGATCGTATCGACTAGTAGTGCAAGGTAGCAAACGGGATATTCCCATCCATGGTTAACCTTCGTGCTTTTCCCTTTATTCCTCTGTCAGTGACACTGTTCCAATCGCGGCAAAGTGTACAGCTACAAGCTCTTGTTTGACGCTATTTTTTGTCGGTACGCGTTGCGGCAAATATACTTCGTTTATTGAAAAAAGACAAAAAACTTCGTACGTGGCTGTAGAAAGTTTTTTGTCGCAGAGCTCTTAGGAGAATGACTGCGTCGGCCCGGTGAAAAAAAACCGGAACCATGATGATCGATAAAGAACGTTGAGAGCCGTCAGATAACGGATACTTGCTCAAACAAAGTGACGGGAAGAGATCAGCGCAAAAGTTAGTAACGTTCAAAACACACTGTCAGTTGACACTCGCCAAAAATGCGCACGACAGTGGGTTGACGGGATGTCCCGTCGCTCCAACGGGGCGTCGCGCTGGGCGCTGCTTCCACGCAAAAGAAAAGGAATGCCTTAACAGGACGTGTCGACGACTACAGCTTCAAAACTTTCCTAACGAATGAGTATCGCACGCGGTTTGCGGCAACGAGTTCTGCCAAGCTACGACGACAGAAAGAAAACCGAAACGTTGCCCGATTACCTGCGGTCAATGGAGTGACCAAATCGTTCAAGAACAGACGAAGCTGATCCGTCGAGCAAGTTATTCGGGATTGAGGTTTTTTGTCGGCTTCCTGATGTCCTTTTTTTCCTTTTGTTTCTCCCGTTTTTCCAGGCGTGAAAGAAATGTGCGTCTGCTTCAGACCGCAAAGCCTGCTCAGAGCTCTGCTCTCGACGTTCTCGATCGCATTCCTCGTGAACCGGCATTTGGTTCGCACGTGCCTCGGGAGGAATTTGAAGCTACAGGCTGCAGGAACTGCGCTTTCTTGCCTGGTTTCCTTGACGCCCGCCGCGCCGCGGCAAATCTCTCCAGTACGGGGGCATCGTTGAACGCGCCCGTTACGCTGCGAGCGCGGAATCCTGGATGCCTGCAGGCCTGAAGAAATGGAGAGCAGGAATGTGGTTGGGAGCGTGAATGCTTGCAAATTCGTTTCCATTCAATTCCATTTATTTATTTATTTATTTATTTATTTATTTATTTATTTATTTATTTATTTATTTATTTATTTATTTGTTTGTTTGTTTATTCCATAATGCATAAAGACATCTAAATAGGTAATGTCTACATAAACATGTTTCAAAGTCGGAGCACTGTGAGGGCGATCGAAACCGCCTGGTAATACTTGTGGAAACAGGAAAAACAAATGTTGTTGCAGCAGAAGGCAGAGTGATACACGATACAATTTGCAAATAGAAGTGTAGATACAAAAATAAACGAGAAAACCTAACTGGGAAAATAGTGCAACTACATAAGAATATATTCGAAATCAAGCTTAGACATGCTGCAAGAAGGCGCGCAACTGGAATTCGGGGGAACCAACGACAGAATGTTCTTTCAGATATGATGGTAAAGCATTTCAAAATGAAATTCGAGCGAAATCAGCGGTGAGCCTCACTTTTTTTCTTGTGGTTCTTGGTTTGGGCAACGAGAAATTATTCTATGAGGCGTATCTCGTACATGCGACGTGTCGCAGGCGATTTGCATTCATCAAGGCTATTGGGAGCTTTTCGGTGACGAATATGAAAAATAAAATACCGAGGGAGTATTTGTTTTATTCATGAGATGACAGTAGGTAGTGAGTAGAAAGTGACGAGGAAGAATTACTTGTAGGTTATTTAAAGGTCACGATTGTCCTGGCCTGATTTTGAATACGCTGCAACGGGAGAAATTGAGTAGGCTAAGTGTTGGCCCCTGAAGAGATCCCATAATTAAAGCATGAGTGAATGCATTGTAATGTGATAAAACTGTTGAAATATCCACTTACGACGCAGCTTTTAATAAACAATAATGCTGCTTGCCGATTTCTTCATTATTTAGGCTACAAACATCGCACTTTTTTTTTTGGAAGCGTATCCAGTTCTACCTACAGTCTACTTATGGTCCGAGGCAAAAAAAAAAATTTGTCATTACAAATGTGAATAGATGGAGTGCCAGAAATGTACCTGTTGTGTGAATAAAACAACATAAAGTTAGAAAATTCCAGAAGAGTCCATCTCCGGATGAATGTCGACGGTAATTCGGTTAGCACTGAAGCAATCCAGCAACACGTCATGTTGCCGTCACCGAAGCGCGTCCTGCATGAGAGGTGCATGCAGCCGCGCTCATATCTCGGGCTTCCACTGCGGTGCCGCAGAATTTGCACGTGGCGCCTGTGTGAACATCTTTTCAGTCTCAATCTAATATATGTCGCGTGTTTGGTCAAGCCCAGCAGCGTAGCAACTTGCAATATTCTTTTTTTGTCGTTGAAGAGCAGCAGATACCTCTAGTTGCTCGTTGACCCCAAGTTGGTATGGACCGTTCCTTTCGAGCCCTGTTCCCTCAGCACGGCGGCCGGATGCTGCACCCATTAGAACGGGGAACTCATATGCGGCGCTTCTTTAGTCCCATTTTTTTTTAAAATCACATGTGGCAGATAGCATATTTTTTGTCTTTGAGACAAGAAATAACACGAGACAAGAAAAAGCATGAAGAGGCGGACAGCATTAGCACGAGAAATCGAAACACCATATTCAGCTAATTACCAAACCTTCACTACTCAACTACGTAATTAATTAATAAAGGAAAAATTACACATCCACCCAAACGTAGCTAAGTGCTACAAAGGAAACCAATACGGGTTCCTCGAAAAGAAAAGCCTCTCAGTTGAAGAAAAATTCGTCCTGGTCCGGGACTCCAACCCGGAACCACCGGGCTCGAGTCCCAGTAGTCCCATCGCTAAGTGCTTTGTACCACTTAGCTACGTTTGGGTGGATGTCTTATTTTCCCTTGATTAATTACTTCTCTCCACCTTACGGGTTCCCACAGAACTATTACGTCGAGCTCTTGCCTTTGCTTTGAGTTGTTGACAAATTCCACTTCGCTTGCCACCTGCTAGCCGCCTGGTTAGCTGGGATGGTAAAGTGGCTGCCCCAGAAAGGCGATGCTCCCGGGTTCGAATCCCGGACCAGTACGAATTTTTCTTAAAGTGTGAGGCTTTTCTTTCGAAGAACCCGTACGGGTTTCCTTTGCGGCACTTGGCTATGTATGTCGATATGCGCGGGCGTTCTAGTTACTTTTGTGCATAAACGAACGCTTTCCTTTTATTTGTGGAACAGTGCATTTTTTACGGAGAGTTTAGTGACGCATATATCTCCAACCTGCTGTTATTCTCGAAATTCGTTCCAAGTGAACACGCCTCGCAAACTCACTGGCTACAATTCGTAAATTGCTGTAGTGCCGCAAAGTAATTAATTAAAAAGTTGTGATTTTTCTTTAATTAGTTGAATATGTGTTTCGATTTCTTGCGCAAGTAATGCCCGTCTCTCTCAATAATCCAGATCAAGCACTAGAATCATGTTATCTGCAACAGGTCATTTTTCAACATTCCTTGAAACTTCATATTGATCACCCCGTACACGCAGTGAACCAAGATGGCGGGAAACGGCTAGCGATCCAGCCCGACATTTATTAGACAGACAGATCGTCCCCTAAAAGTGCATGTATTTTCCAAAGTTTTCCAATCACATTTATACTCAGTCCATTACTCCGACGCTAGTTCATTGTATTGGCGGCGTTTCTTCTAATTTTGGACAAGAGTAGACCTTGTACTTACCTGCCGTTAGCATGGTAGGATCGCACTTACTCGTCGGCACATAGCTAGCCGAGCTTAAGTGTAGAGGTACGTCATTTATGTAGATTAGGAGTGGGAGAGGACCACGAATATGGTCGCTCGGTACATCTATATTGTTATTTTAGGCAATGAGCAAGTGACAGATATGTATAGAGACTGTTTTCAATCGCGTAAGTAACTGCGGAGGTTAAAGCTGGGCCAATTACTCGAATCAATTCTAGTTTCTGAAACATTGTGCTGCGAAAAAAGGCATCGAATGCTTTCGAAATGAACAAGTCGATCGGCAGCTAATGCAGCTTTTATGTTGCTTAAATTATGGGGTTTGACGTGCCAAAACCACTTTCTGATTGTGAGGCATGTCGTAGTGGAGGACTCCGGAAATGTCGACCACCTGGGGTTCTTTAACGTGCACCTAAATCTAAGTACACGGGTGTTTTTGCATTTCGCCCCCATCGAAATGCCGCCGCCGTGGCCGGGATTCGATCCCGCGACCTCGTGCTCAGCAGCCCAACACCATAGCCACTGAGCAACCACGGCGGGTTTTTAAGTTGCCCGTTAAAGATGTTAATGCTACCTCAGCAGAATACCTTGGCAAAAACCGAAACTGAACTTTATACAGAACGGTAAATTGTAGTAACTATTTAGTTTAATGAGTAACCATTCTTTTTTTTCAATATTTTGCTAAAGAATGGATTAGTTTGGTATGTTTTAAGGCGGCCGGGAAGATGCCTGTTACAATAATGAGGTTGAGGTATGAAAACATCTCAGAGAAGAAATGTGCCATAAATTTTATGTGAGCATAGTGCAACCCGTCTTGCCCTACAGTCGTGTCCCGTGTTATTGACATGTCCAGTTCGTTCTTGTGAAACAGGGTAAAAAAGGAAGGTGTTAGGCAAACGTAACTGAACGGCTCATGAGTCGACCTGCACAGACAACGAAATTTTTAATGCATTTGCAAAGTCCGACGGCTTATCGTATGTGTGAACTGAGAGACTGTTGTGCGTGATGGTATTAGACGAAGTTCTACCCAGGAAGGGATTTATTTCATTCCACTGCTGTTTCATGGTATTGTCAGCGTTCTTATTGTACTCACAATAAGTATTTTCTTGGCGTCTTTGATAAGTCTTAGTAAAGTACTACAATAGGGCTTCTAGCAATTGCATCAGTTAAAATTGAATGTTGCCTTCTCTCTCTCTCTCTTTTTTTTTTTTTTTTTTTTAGAGCAAAGCTCCTAGGTGCCCGTTCCTGCAGCGAGCGTCGGAGTTATCGCCGTAACCGAGCGAACGAGCACAGCGAAAGATGAAAGCGTAATGTATTTGTTGGCAGTGAGGGTGTTAATTGTAATATCAGAAAACCACAGATTTTTTTTTGTTGTTGTCGCTACGCCTGTCACGTCCTTCCTATTTTGTTTTTCTTCGTTGATTTAATATCTTCCATGCTCTTATCTATTTTGTTTCCCCTAGCGCTCGTATGTTCCTATCCGGCGTGGTGGCTTAGAGCCTCTGTGTTCTACTGCTCAGCACAAGGTTTCGGGTTCGATTATCGGCTGCATTCAGATGCGACAGTCATGAATGACAGGACGCTTCCGTACCGAGCCTTAGGTCGACAGCGCGAATAGTACCAACATTTAGTAAAAAAAAACCATTAATTGTAATAATATTAAAATAATAATAGTGATAATGAACAGTAAATAATCAGTTAACCAACATTTATTACCACCTTTCTGTACTGCAGTAACAAATGCACATAAAGAACTTGATATTCGATGCCACGTGCTTGCTTTGGTGTTTTCCAGCACAGCTGGCTGTCGCTTGACTTTCCCATTTATTCAAAAAAAAAAAACCTAACCTTACTGCCTTGGTTTTGTCGTCATCGTTGGTTATCACCTTTTTATTTTTATTTCTGCGCATCAGCACATACTCAATAGTAAATGCATAGGCCTATTTCTATTACAGCCGTGTCGTATCGAAGGCGTATCGTGAGGCACCATGAAGCCAGGCGCCAATCTTCCGCGGCCTCGAGGGATGGATGGCCGCTCCCTTGCGGCAGCGATCGCTGAACACCTGTGATGCCAAGGCCCACAAGTGTAGCAGATAATCCACGGTTTCGAATGAATGCAGGGGCCGAATTGCGCGGGCCGGTTTGAAGGAATTGGTCCGTGCGCGGCTGTTGGGGCCAAGAGTATACGAGGCCGCAGGAGTAAGTGGCGCCCCCACGCGTAGCCTCGGCAACACCACATCGTCCTGACCGCGATGATCCTGGCGGTTTGAACCATGCGGCGCGGAAGGGAGTCCGCTTGCGTCCTGAAGGCGTACTCAGCCGACGAGGCCAACTTAGCACTCTTACATAGCCCCGAGGGTTCTTCACGAGCGACGTTCCATGTTATCTTTTCTTAACTGTATTGTGCTTGCACGACTAAACTTCACGTTCAGCACCGTTTTGCTGTACGAAAGGTGCGTGTTGTCGCGGAAGCGGCTACCGAAACGCACCGAACAACTTGGAACGCTAAAAAAACACGGTTGCGGTTGACACTCACGGGTATGTTAGTAAAAAAATTCCAACAATATCGGCCGCGAGAACGACTGAGTTTGATACGATAAATTATGTTAGAATTGCTTGTATGGTTGCCGAATGAGAACCTTTCTACGCTTCGCGTACAATTCAGCAGGGAATTCTGAGTGGGCTCTAAGCCAAAGCTTATCGATGGCATTGCTTTTACTCAACGCGAGAGCATAACTTTAAAAGGCAACAGAAAACCCGCTACCAGGCTGTGCATTTTCTGCACCGGTATTGCATAGTAGTACATGGAGCTTTTTGTTAACGTTACTGCAGGAAAATCCTGACCGGCAATTGTCAACATACTAAGTAATTATGAGTAGTACATAAACTTGTCGATGATTTGGCATTGAAACTCCGGAGAAATCTTGTTGCAGCTTCTTTTATCTCAAATGCGGTTCATTTACCATGCGACAAGGTATATTTAGAGCAACTAGACGTTTTCAATTCACAACTATTTCATATGATTGCGTACTTCCCTATAGTCATTTGCATTCTTTTCTCTTTAAGTCCGTTTCCCCATGATCCCTTGTAGGGGAATAAACGGACCTTCTTTTGGTTAACCCCCGTGCCTTTCCGTGCGCGTCGCAAAATCTGGATTATACACGGTGAGTAACATACCACCATGCTTTATCACTATCTGAATTATAAGCATTTATATTTATTTGGTATGTTCGCAAGAAAACTCGGAAATGGCAGAAATTAGGCTGTAAATCAACCTACGTGACTAACCAATTTAATCGCAGAGGAGCAGTGCCTTCTTTAAAAAGATAATAATCCAGTTAGTCGTTTGAAGGCACAAGGATGACGTTTAGGCAAATCAGTTAACTTCCCATCATTCTCACGCTGGACAAACAGCCCACAGTGGCATCTCGCGCAGATACTGGCGTCATATTTACCTCTAGCGTTCTTAGTGCGAAGCTCCACGGCTTAGCAGACGTTGCGGGCGTAAAAATGCGGCATTATGAATTCTGCGGAACTTGGTTGCAATGCAGTCGGTAAGCTTTGTCGCAATGGTCGAGAACAACGAACTATCGAGGTGGAAGACTTCAAAGCGGTCAATCATCCGCGGTAGACTGTCCGTCGACGCGCTGATATCTTAGTACGCCACGGGAGCTCTGACCTTCCTGGAAATATCCCTCGAGTACTTCGACTATTATCGCCGAAAAAAAAAAATGAAAAATGAGAAAAGAAAAGAAGCGGCAGTTCTTTAAGAGGCTGCGGGAAGCGTAAGTGGGGTACGCGCGCATAGTTGCAGAGTCAAGTCGGTGCATACATGTACGTCACTGGAAATGGCAATGCCCTCCATGTTGTCACGTTCGGCTCCCAAGTACGGCCGTCGAGACGCTGACTTCATTACAAGATCTGCACTGCGTGCACTTGCGAAATCCACTGTAATTCCGAATTTGGCCTTCTATCGTCGGTATCAGTAGCTTTGGGGCCGTAACCACAAACCTGCCCTCTTTGCTGCCGCAAGTTGCCAAGGCCTCGTGTGACCTCAAGAATGTTGTATACTTAGACTTCTGGAGTGGAGCTGGTACTCCAAAATTGAATCAGTGAATCCGCGGTCGCTGCCATCTTGCTATAGGCAAAAAACCAGAGTAGCCGCCATAGCACAGCGTGACAAGTGCATTCGTCCTGTTTACTGATTGTGCGCAGTCGTAGCAGTGTTTATCTCACTGTGGCATGCTCTCCGAAGGCATCTTTGTAGGTCATCGCTCCACCAGTCACGTAAAGCAGACGCCTCCTGGTATAACATTCCCCCTGTAACGTAAGCTGTCGCTGTGTGCATTCTCACCATACGGCACCTTGTGACATTCCAGATTACTCTCAATGCGCTTTAGCATCGTCGTCGATGACTTGAAGGCGTCGCACAAACATCTTAGCAACAATTCGTTCAGCCACCGACTCTTGCTGCCGCAGGTCACTGTGTGACTCCAGGTCGTGATGACGTCCGACCGTCCGTCGAATCTGATTTCTTTCAGAATATGCGTACACGCTATCGCTACGATAGACACACGAGTGCGAGGAATACGCGAAGAAAACACCAAGACTGAAAATACCCATTGCAACTTTGTAAGATTAATAGTATAGCGTTGATTTCCGGCGTCATCGTTCTGAAGAAAATATGGTGGTATTTAAATGATGACGTTGTGAGTCACACGGGTACATCTGAAGTTAGGTGAGATGCGCCATATGGGAGAGCTCATCATTAATTTTGACCACCTGAGGTTCGTTACCATGATAATACGGGTTCGTTCACATTTCACCCTCGTTAAAAGGCTACCGTCATCGCCGGGATTCGAACGCGTGACCTTCTATACTTTGCGACAACACTCCGAAGTCTCGGAGCCGCGGCAACGGGCTAGGAAGGGTGCGCTAACGACGCCGATGGAGTTAAGCTGCGTACTTTCCACCTGGCGTGGAGTGCGCGTTCTTCGTGGCGGGGCTGTCAGTCGCGCCACGACCGTGACATTCGGAGGTGACGGCCAAAAAATGTGTCCTGAAATAAACGCCCCCGCGTTCTTCGACGAGGGAACCCGTGCCATTTCCTCATATTTATCTATTTACAAACACTGTCGCCTTTCCCTCCGTGTATTGCAGGAATCGACGAAGAGACCCGAAAGCAAGAGCTTCGCGGGCAGCGGTTTCCTTGGAATCGTGCCTTGGAACGGCGTCCCCCCTTCCATTCCAGGGTTCGCGCGCAAACTGTCTGGGGAAACACACCGCGTGCCGCGAGAAGGGAACGTGCCAGCATCCGACGCTGAGTTTCTTCGTTTACTGAATTTGCGTAACAATAACGTCTCGACAGTCGCCCGTTTGCTGCTGCACGTCGCAAGGTTGAAAGGGTAGGGCGTGCCACTGCCTCGGTCGCGTCTCTTTGTCGATTGTAGCGCCGCGCTTCTCGTGGGCAAGCAGCGGAGCGTGACAACTCTAAGACGCAGCTACGCTACCGTGGGCAAATTGTGCGTACATGGGCAAATTGTGCGTGGTCGTGCACACAGTACGACGTGCACAATCCAGTTGGCGGAGCTTGCTAAGGCAACCTGATTTAGTTTTGTCTACTTGCAAGTCTGGAAGGTGCCTGTTTGCCGGCTTTCCTGCACGCCTGCACCGCCTGCCTGGACCACCTGCCTGCCTTCGTTACTTCGTTTTTATGTTTGTTTGTTTGTTTGTTTGTTTGTTTGTTTGTTTGTTTGTACTGTTAACCCCAATGGAGGGTCATTGCAGTAGTGAAAATGCAGCAGTATTAAAGGGGGCATCACACGGTCATGCAACAATTTGCGGTTTTCCGCGAGAAATAGTACTACGGGGTCTATTGGGCCTATACATGTGTAAAAAGTGGGCAGTAAAAGCACATTTCTGTCCATAATATGAGCTAGAACTCGCCGGCTCTAAGCCCCGCTCTCCGGTGCCGACCGCCATATTGCCATGCCATGTGTGACGTCATGTGCTGCATGGAACCGAGCCATCGTCTGCTGCACCACGGCACCACGTGAGGTAAGAACATAGCTGCTGTATGTTGCCGTATTTGCTCCAGATATCGCGTACCACGTCTTCGACACCGTCAACGTCGCGTAAAGAAGCAAGCGACGAATCTTTGAACAGCAAAAGTGATGGCGTTGTATATAGGCTGCGTAATTTGGTTTTGACCCCATCGTCACCAGTTCAAGCGGCGAAACATACAGCGTAGTGAGCGTGGTCAACATAGATGGCAACATTGGTGTTGCGCGAAATGCTGCTGATGCATTTCCGCATTGTTGAGTACTATATCTTTATTTCATCATATTTCATGCGATCAGTGCTGCTTAGCCAGCCGTTCACGGAAGACGAAGACTGGCGCTACTTTGCACAATGCAAACTGTTATGCGCGTAGATTGTTTGCTGGCATGCATGAACGAGTATCTCGGATCCCTACTCAACTAAACTACGATTTTGTTAAGCTGCCGCCATTTTTTTTTTCATTTTTCCCCCCTCTGTAGTTGCGTGCGGCACATGTAAACAAATGCCCGCGCACTTGTGTCCGCGGCGCAAGGAATTTGCGCGATGTACGCGTTGGCCGAACCTTTACTTGAACGTGCTTTACTGCACCCGATAACGGCAAAAAACAATCGCAAGGCTGATGTTTGGCCTGGGCACTGTCTGCCGGATAGGTCGGTGCGCGAACACGGTGGACATCGCGTCTGGCCGCAGCCTCAGCTTTTGCGCTTGTATCCCAGACTCGGTGAGCAGGCGCAAATCGTCGTTGTCTTTCGTGAAGTGTTCCGAAAACGAAACGAAAGCTTCAGATGAGCGCCAGTCTTTCCTGCCCACATTCATCTCCCAAGCCTTCCGCTTGACGGGCTCCTTTGGGGAACCTGAAGAACGATACTGAGCACTCCTTGCTCCCTTCGCTCCGGCACCTTCGCTCTGGCTTTGTTTTAGCCGCTGCAAGTTGAACAGTTCCAATGGCAAGCTGAACAAAGCAGGAGTTTCCCGCATGCGCGCATAGCTGAGACACGAATTCATCGCCGGAATATACATGCTCGCGCGGCAAGCATGCAGCTTGTGACGTCACGGATCGCGAGCGTGCCAGTGTTGCTCGACTGTTATGAGAGAGAGAAGTTTAATGATACGAAATGCAGAGAGGTCGGCCTGAGGTATATTCCTCTAGCCAGCTACTCGGCATTGGGGGAAGGGGAAGAGGGAAAGCAAGAGCGAAGAAAGAGGTGCACGATGGGTGACGATGACGATAGAAGGAAAATGTAGAACATATGGCAAGCAATTTGGCATGCTCAAAGTCTGCAATCCAGGCCCGTAGGGATTGTTACGTCTGTCACGACTGTTACGTCGTTCGAGTGTAATATAAACAATTCATTTACAAATTACGTGCTGGTTCAAATGCGGTAAAATATTGCTAACGTGTTCTTGAACGCACAATTATTGCCTCACACAATACAGATTATGATGTAAAATTGGTTGTTATGCCTCCTTTAACAAACGGCAATGATTTCTTGCGCATCATTTCATAACTAACAACAGGTTGCATTCAGCTAGGACGTTTCACATCTGATATAAGCTAAGGCAAATGGAAACAATCGGCGAGCACTGCTCAGCGTAATTGAAGGAATAACTGAAAATACAATTTTGCCAGAATAAAGAAATGAACAATGTATTAATGGACGAGGGGCTAACTAATACGACCGGGAAAAATGTTACATTCTCTAATTGCTCTTGAGAAGAGAAATTATACTTTTCCAAAAAAGCATCATTTAATTAATTTTACATTCATTATAAATAATGAGAGCAAAAAATAAATTTTTTATCTGGACAAAAATTATCTTTAATTCTAAAGCAGAAAAGTTTGCGAGTCGACACAGTTTTGTAGTCACTAATCGCTAAACTTTCTGTAAACTATGGAGATTAGAAAACGGTTTTATAACTGCGCAAACAAACGACCACAGAGAGAGAGAGAGAGAGAGAGAGAGAGAGAGCACACAAGAACAGGCGCAGTACTTGTGTGCTCTCTCTCTCTCTCTCTCTCTCTCTCTCTCTCTGTGGTTGTTTGTTTGCGCAGTTATAAAACTGTTTGCTAATATTCACTAAGTTCTTCTAAGCTGCCTATCGAGATTTCTTGAGGTGTGATGAACCCTAACGGCTACATTAGCGTATTTCAATTTAGCTTTTATAAGGGACTTACATGCCAAACATTTTATTTCAGGGGTTGCACTACGCAAGGTGCGTTTCAGGCTGTATCGAGCTGTTTTCGCTCTTGCGTACAGTATCTACGCTTATGTGAAAGAGCAGGTGTCTTGCGCTCCGCGTCGGCTGTTTACGGCGTCGCAACGACGAGGAAAGGCCCATCAGCGGCCAGAAGAAGCACAGGCGCCAAGCCACGGCTACAATGGAGTAAAGAGAGCTGAAGGCAGCCCCTGTCATCCTCGCTCGCATTTGTCAAGTTTGTCACAGTCGACTCGCGAACGGCACGATCAACGGCCGCTGCTGATTACAGGCCAAGTGCTGGCGTGCTTAGTTTCTAAAAGGGGCGTTGCGTAGTCTTCATCAATAAAGAAGGGCACACGCGAACTTTAAAAAAAAGAAGAAGCAGCGATGACTCGTGATGCATGGGTTCAAATCTAGGAACTTGGTACATAACGATGGGTTTTTCCTGAGGATGTTTTTAGTCTCATTGTAGACTTTCATGGAGGGCATATGTGCGTTTAGCCCCTTACGGGCATTTGGACAAGCTTAGCTGTCCCACTTCATGTTGATTACGACTGTAGATGCGTGTTTCACAAGGTCTTAAGTGAGAACTAAACCTAAGTATTTAGATTCCCCTACCTCTTAAAATTCAGTACCACCAATACTGCAATTATAACCATGAACGACTTTTTGTCTAGACACCCTCATAGGAAACGATTTTGATCGGCTGGGTGTCAGTTGCCTTTTTAGAGCGCAGCTCTTAATGGCCCGTTCCTACGGCGAGTGTCGGAGGCAGCAGCGTAACCGAGCGAACGAGCACAACAGCAAAAGATAAAAGAGCGAACGGGGAGCTGCAAATGAAAGACTTGAGCCGCGAACAGCGGAGACCAATGAGAGCGGCCCCTGCAGTGACGTGCACTCGGGAAACTGCTTTCATGCAGACCCGTCCGACCACTCGATGCGTACTCGTATCTGGTCTCAGCCAGACCGCTCGTTTCGTACTATCGTTAGCACTCGCTCGAGCTTGTTTCGACTGCCATGGTTTGCGACTTCTTTGTTATCTTATTGTATGCGTGACGCTAATTGTGCCTGGAAGCCAAGCGGCACCAGTGATTACACTGGAACCTTCAACGTACGAGTCGTGTATACAAGCTCGACCCGCAGATCAGATTTTCGACCATTGCCGGCTCTGCCACATGTCTCTCTCAAATTCTTTGCCTCAGTATATCGCGAAATGAAAGCACGCATAGAACTGCGCTCAAACTTCGCATTAGGGAGTATCGTAATCGTTGGTGAATTTGTTCATTTTTTTTTTATAAATTAGCCTACGAACTCCACTGATCATAGAACTATTCTATCTTACAATTTAAGGAACAATCGTTCGCGAATAGTCACAACGAAATATTAATACAATTCAATAAATTTTTAATGAATATGAGGAATAAGAGAGGCCTTAGTACACTGCTTTGGCCACCCCAGATTATTCTGTCAAGAGATTACATTTAGACACACTGGGATGTAACGTATCATTCACGATATTGAAGGTATGAAGTGAATCACTTGATTATATTGTCATTTTTAAAGATAGTGTTAAGTTGGAAAAAGAGCTTTGGGTGGGAACTGGAATACGTTGGGGAAGTCTAAAATAATGAGATCCACCTGTCGACAATTATTGGTTTTCTGCGAAAGGTTATAGACAACTTGAACGAGCTGCATAACAGTAAGAAGCTCCTTATGGAAACCATGTTGAGTTGAAAATAATAAACTATGCGTTTCGGGGCTATTCGTGAGGTGCTTAGTAATATGACACGCTTCAGTATTTTGGAGCCGGCACACGCGTTGAGACATGGGCATGTGGTTAGCTACGAATATTTGATATGCTACCACCTTTGTAAATGGGTATCAATATAAGCCAGTTTCCAACTTCTAGTAAAGGTACACGTATCCAAGGACTAATAATGTCACGGAAGCGTCGACTGATGCGACGGATAGCGCCATCTCGCGGAGCCCAGAATGCGCAGAGCAACAGCATGCGCACAGCTAGGGCATGCCCTCGCCTAAGCATCGTGTGCTAAGCTATTCCGCTAAGCTCCATATAGCCTCTGTTGCTTATCTGCTTGCAGCGCCAAAAGAACTGCGCACATATGCGCTCCTACGCACACAAATGGCGCACCTTGGCTGATTTCTCGAGGTACAGGCGTTTTACCCATGCGCTCCAGAGCAGATCTTGGATCGCAGTGTGTTCAATAGGGCTGCAGTTGGTTCATCTTTAGAACAAAAACAGGAACAGCGCAACACAGGACGAGCGAGTAAACAGGACAGAGCGCTGACTAACAACCAAATGCTTTATTTGCAGAAGTAGCATATAAAGGCATCATGAATGTGACAAAGGAGGATAAGAAGGATAAGCGTCAGCGAAGAAGATAATCAAGTTCTTTTGTTGAGAGCGTGAGGGACGCAGGACTGACGCACGCGTCGCCACTTTTGAATATGCAAAATGCTTCGAAGATTTCCCGCGCACGCTTTTCACTATATCTGCCAATTATTTCGCTCTTCTTAAAGATCGGGGTGCAACCACACGTGTTACAGTGGGCAGCTAGATGACTGTACGGGTTTCCTTTTAGTGAAGCCGCATGCTCGCGCACGCGATCATTAATGCACCTCCCCGTTTGCCCGATATAGCAACGTTTACAATCGAGCGGCATTTTATAGACGACCTGCGTTGTGCAGTCAATAAAGCCGCGAACATGATTCTTACGGCAGCTTTTGCGCGCGACAGTCTCCTCCCTATTGACTATTTTGCACAACCCGCTCAGTTTATTAGGGGCATTGCACACCTCCCTCCTGCCTTGGCCGCACTTTTCATAATGGTATGGGAGACAGACAGTATCGCAACAGTATCCTACCTATAGTCAACAGGGAGGCTACTGTCGCGAGCAAAAGCTGCTATAAGAATCATGCTCGCGGCTTTATTGACTGTACAACGCAGGTCGTCTATAATATGGCGCTCGATTGTGAACGTTGCTATATCGGGCAAACGGGGAAGTGCATTAATGATCACCTGTGCGAGCATGCGGCTTCACTAAAAGGAAACCCGTACAGTCATCTAGCTGCCCACTGTAACACTTGTGGTTGCACCCCGATCTTTAAGAAGTGCGAAATAATTGGCAGATATAGTGATCGAAAAGCATGCGCGGGAAATCTTTGCAGTATTTTACATATTCAAAAGTGGCGACGCGTGCGCTAGTTCTGCGTCCCTCACGCTCTCAACAAAAGAATTTGATTATCTTCTTCGCTGACGCTTATCCTTCTTATCCTCCTTTTTATGTTCTTTGTCATATTCATGATGTCCTTATATGCTGCTTCTGCAAATAAAGCATTTGGTTGCTAGTCAGCGCTCTGTCCTGTTTACTTGATCGTCCTGTGTTGCGCTGTTCCTGTTTTTATTCTTGGATCGCGATTGGCCATGGCAGGATTTGCAACGTGGCCAAATCGCTGGCATTTGTAACAACCAGCTGCGTTTCTAATAATATTTGGGGTTTTACGTGCCAAAACCACTTTCTGATTATGAGGCACGCCGTAGTGGAGGACTCCGGAAATTTTGACCACCTGGGGTTCTTTAACGTGCACCTAAATCTAAGCACACGGGTGTTTTCGCATTTCGCCCCCATCGAAATGCGGCCGCCGTGGCCGGGATTCGATCCCGCGACCTCGTGCTCAGCAGCCCAACACCATAGCCACTGAGCAACCACGGCGGGTCAGCTGCGTTTCTAATTTTCCTTCTACTGGATGACTCGCGAATCAAGTAGAACGCGTGTTGGCAATGGTCTATCAGGCGCGAATTGTACGATGACGCTCCCAAGTGCACGTGGTTTCACCTGCTCCATCTTCTCGCCGGAGCCATCTGGTCTGCCTCTTGACGGAAATGACGCCGCTTTCTTGTAAGTACTCAAGCGGTTGGTCTTCAGTGTACTGAATTGGAACGTGTCTTATTTTTCCTAGATTTTTCGTGTACGATGGTGGCACGCACGGTTCCACTGCAAGACATCCAACATGAGTCAGCTCGAGCAGTCTTGTATAAGTGCAGCGAGAGAAGACACACTTACGGAAAAATTGCCTTCTTTTGTTACACGAAATGATTGTTCCTTCTCTCTTTCCGTGGTAATAATCTCGCTGGCCCACTTGTTTGGATTCAATTTCCAGAACGAAGCTGCGGGGTCAGTGAGCTTGAAGATCACTGGTAGTCCCACTTGGCGTGATTTCGTGTACGTCACCGTGGTAAACTATCTGTATTCTGCTTCCATGTAGGTGGTCTACACTGTTGTGGCATCGCTATACGGCTCACGATAGTCAGTACGACGTGATCGTCACCCTCTGGAGAGTTCGCCTCGATGTCAGCATCCGTCGTCGCAATCGGGTTGAATGATCACCGCCAGCCAGCCGCACAGCGGGAGTCTGTTGGCCTACGGTAGCGTTCATCCCTCCACCTGCACCAGGCAAGCGCTTGGAGGAACGGGGTCCTTTCTTTGCCAACTGGTTCGGCTACCGTGCCAGCCGCTGGTACGCATTGGAGGCCACAAAGTCCTCCCGCCTGGTGAGGTGGCAAGACGTCGACCAAATCTTGGCATCTGAGTGCTGAGGTCAAGCAGAGAAACTCACAAATTAAGACCGACAAGCGGGTCCTTGAAGAGCTCACGTCCGATGGTGCCACATTCGTTGTCTTCAATCCGCCGTTGCCTTCTTATGTCGTATGAGTCTGAACTGACGGCGTGAATGTCAAGTTTTCCACAACTCTTTTTCCCAACAACACTAGACCGCATGCGTGATGCACTTACAGGTTGCGGAATTAATACCAGTCAGTTCTCACGGTGCGTTAATTTATCCTAATTCACGGCGATTACATAAGCTATTCCATATGCGAATAACTGTCGTATGACGTGCGCTCTTAAAAACACTTTCAATTCAACCGGAGAGGAATGCGCAGAGCATTAGCCTAGCGCGCTCAATTGAACGCTTGCGCGGAGGCACCAAGCCGCCATTTTCGAGTGATGTGTCCATTTAAGTTAGATATACATTACATGGACGGTACAACTTTCAGTGCGCGTTCAAACAGTGTGTTCAGAGTCGGCGCAATTGAGTGTACAAGCACCTCCCCGAGAGCTGGGGAAGCTCCACAAAGAACCTGACGACCAAAATACTAATTAAGCAGTTAAGTTCAGCTAAAACGCCAGCCAATTACTTCAGTACAGCAAAATGAGCTGTTCCGTGTCTTGCGAGCCCGCCCATCCGACTGTGCGTTGCTTTGTTTGAAGGCCTCCGAAGCACGGCAAGAAGCGCTGGAACTGTGCCCAAAGCTGTCTCTGTTAAATAACGCCTGTTGACCCGCCGTTCGCGGATAAACTCTGAACGGCGGCGACAGGAACACGCAGCGCCTGCTTATTAGCAAGAGACACACGCGTCAGATGACGCCGCGTCTTTAAAACATAAAAGCAAACAAGATTGCTCATTAGCAAGTTCGACCAAAAGCGAAACGAAGGTTGCAGCGTTCTTTTTGCGCAGGTGGTAAGTGAGAAGTGCTCAGCCTTTTGTCTTTCGTGTCTTTCGGCGCTCTAGCTGCAATGTCACCAGCGTCTGGAGACGGCGAACCGCGCGCAAAACTATACAGGCGGCGGTGATTTCGCGCAACGTGAAAGGCCCGTCACTCCGGGACATGCTCGGCGATGCCGGCTACGTGAGCAGCCATTGGTGTTGCAGGCCCAGCTGAAGAGGGCGTGGCACCTTTTGAGTGGAAGTTTTCAGCTAGATCTACTTTTCCTGCTCCGCAATGTAAAGACGCACACATACACATACAAAAAAATAACAGGTGCGAGTATAGCTTAATCTTGAGTCTCAGAAAGGTACGTTAGATGTGCGTTTGAGCTTTTGCGTTGGCCTACACGCTCGAAGAACGGCCTCCGCCGACTTTGATTTGATTACTTAATGCGTCTCTGTGCCTTTTCCTACTCATGTCAAGCAGCTTGAATGTCATCCGGTTGTGCAACTATTACCCTCAACGTGCGGAGGTAATCGTATTATGTGTCAGCTGCAGTCTCTGAAAGAGTAAGGACATTGGCACAAGCCGCGCTGGCTCCTTGTATAGCAGCCGAGATGTCCTTTTATGCGCGTTTATACCACTACTCTTGCAGCTGATGCACAAAAGGCTCCCAGTTAATAAAATAGACAAAACGGATAAAAACACCAAGCGAAAATACACGAGACCAGATGAAGAGGACTCAGTTTATACTTGCCGCCTTGTGCTTTTTGCCGAGGAGCACATAAGTTGTGCGGTATAGGGCACCGTAACCTGGCGAGTTGTTTGTGCCCTGTCATCACCTTCATGGCAGCGGTACCTGTTCCGCGCATTAAGCTCTATATCCAGCTTGCAAGGACGTCAAGGTATCCGAACACTCCTGCTTACACCTTGCAGGATGCGCGTCAGCCCTGCAGCGCCAACACACCTTTGCACGCTTCCAACTGCAGACGACAGCCTTGACGTGCCATTCGCCCCTCATGAACTCCAAAATGGAGTGGTCTCTCCGTCCACGCGCACGAGCTCACCCAGACCTTATATGGCGTCCCTTGATCGATCCTTTCCCATCTCGGATCAACAGGGTTTAAATAGAGAGAGAGTTGTTTTGGACAGACAGCAGCAAACACAAAGCTCCAACAATCTCTGTAAACATTTGAACTAAATAGAGTTATTCCACCTAGATGGGGAGAGTCTTAGAGAATTAAAGTCTGCACAAGCATTTCGCGCTTCATAGAAAGCGTTCCTATTCAAAAGAAATGAACATTCGTACCTCAGACGCTCCTGTAGCGCACAATGAAATTACTAAATTCTTTTACTTAGAGAGAAGGGTTTTCCCGCCGCCTCACTCCAAGCTAAGCAGGCCGCAGGCGGTCACACTCAGACTCCTGCAAACGAACTCCTGCCCAAATCCGGCGTCCCTTAACAGCATATATCCCGAGATTTATCCGAATTGTTCTTGCGTGGCCTGTGGTGAGGTTGCTACGTTGCCTCATATGCTCTGGGAGTGCGGGTCGCTGGGCCCGAAGTTCACCAAGGAAGAGTGGGACGCACTCCTGCGAAGTCCCGTCTTTGAGAACCGAATCCTGGCCGTCCAGCGCGCCCGCGATCGGGCCGGCAGATTAGACCTGTCAGTCCCGTCGTGGGATTAGCCGGGTGCGCGTTTTATCGCGTTTTGCTGGACCAAATAAATGTTTATTCACTCACTCACTCACTCACTCATGGAATGCTGAGCGACATTCCAATGTTGCTTTGCATTTCTGTAATTTCTTATATTTGGGCTACCCCACTTTTGGGCCACTGGGGATGTGCCCCTGCACGGTGATGTGCCCATGGTCATGTGCCCACGGTCATGTGCCCATGGGCACCATGGGCACGGTTGTGCCCATGGTGCCCATGTGCCCAAATTTTCTGGAATGATTACGTGGCACAGTGACACAAGTAGCTCAAAAGCCTCAAATGTATTTAAATAATGCTTGAGCTTCTCTGTGCATACACCTGTCCTTGTCATTCTGCACTTGACAAGCATCAAACATCGCTGCTACGGCGCTTCACAGTGTGAATTCGCCTGAGGGCGCGTTCGCATTTTGGCGTGGCTTGTGACCGGTGTAATACATACGCGGAAGCATTCCACGAAATTAATGTTCTAACCACTGTGATGGATAAACATAAACGTTCCTTGAGGTTGCACGTAACATAAGATAAACACAATCACAGTTGTGCGCACTGTATTTACGTAAATAGAATTTACTTAACAATTTCACTAAAGCTTCGGTTCACCTAAATTATAAAATGTTCGCTGGAATGTCATAATGTTCTGATTAGTTCTGTCTGTTTTACCTACCTGCCTCTTCAACAAAAAATGAGAGCAAGGTAATGCGCAGTGTGGATAAAAGGAGCCCTGGCATGGTTCTTAGCAGGTTCTTTGCAACAGTTAATGCTGTGAATGAGCCGGACAATTTAACTGGCAGTAATGCGGGGTCGTACCTACTTCGACATTTATTAAATAAAATAGCGGAAAAGTAAGCAGGGACAAGACTGAACAACACCAGCGCTCATTGTGCGCATGTGTTGTTCAGTCTGGTCATTGTCCTTTTTTGCACTCTTTTATTTCACTGTATACCATGAACAAACTAGCCCTGCAGCAAACCTTGTTAAGCTGCCTAGACATCTTCTTTGGGCATTATTCGCGGGAGCTCTGGAGCTGTACAATATCATAAATAAAATCTGATTCTGTTTGTATTCGAATGTTGAATGCAACTTTCCTCTTCCGTGTATCGAGTACAGGAACAGCGTTGATGACCAAGATGGGCAGGTATACAGGAGGTTTCCGTGACAACATAACATTTCACCAAAAAAATAAACGGTAACCTCGATGCGAAAAATTATCCACTGAGTAAAGGCGGTGAAAATCCATTAGGAATAATCTATTCACGGAAGGTCACCGTATATGAGGGTGAAAATTGAAGTTGAAAAAAAAAGCAAGAGTACGTCGAATTTCTGACAAATAAAAACGGAAAACATAGAACCCTGACTGTACCCAATAGCTCTGACTTATTGGAGTTTCCTCGGGAGGCAGTGAACCCAATTATTCAATTAAAAAGCAAGTAAGTAAAAACAAGAAGGTGGTCTTCACTGGAAAAGAATGCTGCTGTCTCAGTAAGTTAATTCAGAGCAGAAAAAATCACAGAAATGCGATGTTTTGGATATACCAACGACAAAGTCAAGGATGTTTAGTTCGTTCACGACAAGGACTGTTGTATTATAGAAGTCATGCTATTTGTAGCAGCGGTAACTACGTTTCCAGAGGCCAATGTGAGGTAATGACGTTTACTTTGTTGGCATTGATACGGAAGTTGTCAAACTCCGGCAACCACAATTTTGTGAATTAAAGCAAGGACTACAAAGGGAGTACGTGCAAGAAGACGATGTAACGAGTTCGGTATAAATGTGAGCAACTACTTTACGACCACATAAATATTTTGGCGAGATTTGTGAATCAGTTTTCCCCGAAGAAAGAATTATATAACTTAGATAAAGGTGATCGTCCTCGAAGAGCTATCTTTTCGCGAATGCCCTGCGAATACTTTGAAATATTTATAGTCAGAACATGATTTCATAACACACACATGCGTTCTTTAGATCGCAAAGCAACAACTTCAAGCGACAGTCACCGATTTACAGGAAGCTTGAGAGAAGAACTGTGTTATTTTATCTCCTATCAGTCACCTGCTGATAAGGCAATGTTAAGTTAGGCACGCGCATACCCCACCCATACTGCGACGGCTCAGTACTGTCTGCTACACCTCGGCTCAGGAAGCGCAGTATGATCAGGCTGATGGCTGGGAAAATCGACCGCCGTCTATCTCAATGGCACGTAAGCGCAACAACAAGTATTTAGAATGGTGGCTTTGTTTGAAGCAAACGTTATTCCAGACATTTTAATATAATTAACTTCGGCTCGTTTTCCGTTCATAATAATGATAGCGAAAATATGATCAGGTGCATGATTTACGAGTGAATCTTTTATGACTATATTAAGGGTGTCCCAATTAGTATCATGCGCCAAGATTTAAAAATATGCACATACCCCGTAGCTGTACAGAACCAAGGTAATGGAGTTTGCCGTCGCTTGGAGATACTCAGTTTATTTTTTGCATTCCGCCGAATTACATAATTAGATTCAATTAATAAATAAACTTTTCAAATGGTATAATTAGATTAAAGTGATTTTCCAAGCGTGAAACATGACCGCGAATACACGTAAAATTGGCCGCTCGAGGCACTTTGCGTGCATTTGCGGGCTTCTTAATGGTGCGAGCAACTAAAGGGAGCGATATTTTGGATTTGCAGAGGTCTCTATGCTAATGCCGTTGCCGAGATACCGATTACTCTCCTGATTTTGCACCGTACTAAAAATAATGCTTGCGAGGTGTAGAAGAGGCAAGGCATATTTGTGATGATATTCTACAGCTACAAATCTTTGAATATTCGGCTGTCTTGCACTCGTCCTTCAACCCGTTACTGCTCCGTGATGATATTCTCTACCATCGCGATGCTAACTGCGATGGACCCAAGCTTCTGCTCGTACTCTCTACGACCACTGTTCTGCGCCAGCTACACGATCACCCAACAAATACAGATCATTCGGAGTACCTCACATTTCCACCATATTGTGGCAACGATATAGGGTAGGCGAAAATTAGGAGAAATATTTTCGCAACGTCGAGGGAAAAGGCCTTTGTCATCTCGGTGAGTACATGCCTTATCCGGTGTACGGGAACGGACTGCAACAACATTGTTGCCTACATAATGTAGGCGCTGCCAAAATGCTGCAGTAATGCAATTGATGCTTTGGCGTCATCACGTATGGTCGGGTAGTAGATTCATGAGAGAAGGAAAAGAAAAGACGACGACCAACAAGATCATGGTAATAAGTATTAGACGTCTCGGCTTGTTTGAGGAAGCCTTGTTCATTTTATCACGCCAGCAATTTGGAAAGCGTTTAATCTGAGATCGTTGTTCGAAACGCGCGTTCAGTTAAGTGGTCAGTCGCCGGGCGTGGCTGACGATTTGGCGCGGCCTACGCCAATCGCGTGAGGCGAAACTGAACGCAAACTGAACGCATGTTTCGAACAACGATCTCCAATCGCGCCCCAGGTTTGAGGAGAAACGGAAGGCTAGAATGTCGCCCGTCTTATAATTAACTGTAGCAGCTGTAAGACTGATGACACGAACCGAATTGAACTAATTACAGCAGTAAGCATGTCTACCAGCGTACGTTATTAGTCGTATAAAATGGTTATCACCGCCCATTTTTCACAAAAGCACAAAACTGATACCTGTATTTTGGACATGTACTTTTGTTTGTCCAACATCCTTTTTTTTTTCATACCGTTAGTACTATTAAATGCCTGGCTCCGGTCATAATAGGGTCGGTGTTTTTTTGCACGCTAGGAACTAAATATATTTATATACGTTTTTTTAACGTTAACAGGATTTTAGAACACCCCTGGCACGTCTTAGAGGTGGACATTTTTTGCACAAGAATTTATAATGACTATTTCATAAATGAATGATTTCTCTCTAAATAAGTGGTAATGAAATTGCTTTACGACGCATATTTCAATCTATAGAGTGTATGTAGCCCGTGGCTTCGAAACTGATATCCGATTGGAACAAATTGTGAGACACCTGTTTAGAAGTATGCGTTCCCCAAGTTTCCGACTAAATGCATTGATGTTCAAGTAAATTTTTAGCTTTAAGGCACAGAATACTCAAAAACACGCTTTCATAAAAAAGTAAGTAGAACAGCGGCACATTTTTACCGCAAGTCGCGCAGGACTTCTCTCAACACTGGTGTTAGTTTGAAAACTCGTTCTAAGTGAATGTGCCTTGCGAAATCACAGGCTTTAATTAATACATTGCAATACGCGAGCTAAAGTATTTGGTTAGAAAGTTGAGCAGTCATATTTTGTTAGTTGCACAATTAGGCATTTTGATTTACACTGTAATAATGTCCACCATTTTGGAGTAATCCAGCTCCATGAGTAGTGTTGTGCTATATGCCACAGGTTATTTTTAAACGTTCAGTTAACAGAAAAAAAAAGGAAACGCCAGGTATAATACCGTGAGTGGACCACAAATCCCGATTGGAACGCGACGCTCATCCCAAACAAGCACAGCGAAAAGCCACAAAGTGAGCAGGTGGTGACGTTTTCTCACTCTACGATGCGTTTGCTAAACCGCGGGCGTTATCTACAAATATATAGTATGCTGAGCTCGAGGCGTGCTTTCATTCCGCAGCTGGCATTGCGCGGCAAAAAAAGAAAAAACTGAGCAATGCAAATTTGAACAACCTTGCAGGATTACAACAATAATTCCAGTGCCACTGTTTCTTTTTATATTTTCTTTAAATTCTGCGATAAATTACGCATTTTAATATTTCGCCCGCACATGAGCCTTAGCACATCTCTCTTTTTGTGCATATTTAAACGTGCTGTCACATTTCGCGGTTAAAGAATAGCGGTAAAACACGTGTATAACGCTCGTATAGTGGTTTTTAGCAGTAGCATATGTAATTCACAGCAAACGCTGCAATTAAATGACACAGTTTAAGAAACTTTCCGTACGTCCTACAACACGTCCCCTATTTTTGAGAAATTTAAATTTGCTGCTACATTTAGTTCTTCTAGGGCATGGAAAAAAAATATGCGTACAATGTTTTCAAACACATGCACGAAGTTTTACCGTATATATGTATATATATATAGAACAAGTCACCGTAGCGGCACAGCACCGCTCTTCAGAACTGTGGTGCTTCAAATGTTGAGCTTTCAACCTTATATTGATACACTTGTGATAGGCTTTAGGTCAGTCTGCTTAGCTTGGCCCTGATAGGGAAATTAACTCAAGATGCATGATATGAGCTTCGGCTGTGCCGAATTACACACAAATATTTTTTTTCTGCTGAAAAACACCGGCCGTCGCTCACCGCATTTATCCCCCTTCCCCGATAATGAAGGTTTCCGTTCTTCGGAAACGGGATGTACGTGGTGGCTTACATCAGAAGCAGGATAAAGCATGGTAATTATGGGGCTAATAAAATAACGTCACTTAGTTGACTTTTTAATTAATTCACTTAAGATGCGGATCGCGATCCATAAATTGAAGTGAGGGGATTGTTTAGATCAGCGTTTAGATTACAAAACTTGCGATCCCCCGCGCATTCTTTAGCGCGACGAATCTGCATATCTGTGCGAAACCGAAACTCAGACGCTGATGGACGCTAGCAGCCACGCCTTCGAAGTGACGTCACTGGTTCTGAACACAAGTAGCGTTTTAAAAACGCAATACAACCTCGCATACTAGACTGACAAACTAATATAATGGAGTATAAATAAGGTACTACAAGTAATAAACCGTATTTGTTACAAGGGAAACGTGCCCATTTCTTCTTTTATAAGCTGGATGGCAGAAGTCAAGGAGATAACGACATTGGTCAGCGTGTTTCCAGAGAAAATTATAAGTATCGTATCGTCGTAATACGATAAAATCCTGGGAACGCTACCGGCGTGTTTTGTTCAACATCTGACGGCGTTAATTCGACTGTCCAGAGTTTTGTCATGTGGTCGTACGTGGTCAACAACCCCAAACTAACACGAAGTATGTCGAACAACCTAGAAGCTCTGAATAAACGCGCGGAAGCGCAAACCTACAATGAAAAAGTTAAGGGGATGACTCAGAGAATGAGATTATGAGTGCGAATATTACATTACGCTTCTGGGCCAATCATCCTCGGTTCAGTTGTCTTAGCGAAGTTACCAGTAATAGATAAATTTTCGCTGTACTCGCGTAGGAACGTTCTGCTGCAATTTCTGAGATGCCGCCTCACTTTTGCTTCGTGCAATGACCCCAGGTAGTGCTCGTAATAACTAAAACAACAGTGGCTTGAGTATTGAATACGGGCTGACCGAGAGCGTTAAGTCAGGTCTTCGTTGTATCATAGTTCCTACGAATTGAATAGGCGTTACGTTGAAAACGAGAGAAAAAAATTATGCAGATTCCAGTTACAGGGGGAACCGGTGCTGCGGAAAAGCATGATATTTACAATCATTGGCTCTATGTATGTCTCCGTGTGTGATTCTACCGGTAGAGCATCTGGCTATTAGCTAAAGATACTAGGTTCTAATCTCACCGCTGTAAAGATTTTTCTCTGTTTCCCTCGCTCTTCTTCTTTTTTTTTTAGGATGCCCCGAGCCAGGCGAGACGGGAGCCTACCTACTGCAATGTTCTGCAGTGGGACAAAGAATGTGTTGCATCAGAACTACCTCGCCTATAACTGCCCCACCACTGATTGTTGTTTGGGCAGCCGACAAAAAAAAATGATAGTGTTAGCGTGCAGTGTGATACAGTGCGCGAGCGTTAATGCAGCTACATCAGTACCCCACTCCAAACTCTTCGCCACCCTTAGCTCGTAAAAGAAAATAAAAAAATGTGGGGAGGGGGGGGGGAGGGGCACCCCACTCCTATTTAAAGGAAAGCCACAACTCTTTCTTTCGCGTGGCGCTCCACTGTCGTTGCCGCTCGCCCGCTGGCCCGTGATCCCGCTCAGCTATAACTCTCCAGATTTTAGCAATGAACGGGGCTAGTGGGTGGACGTTCATGATTATATTGCGCTTAGTGTTACACTGACGAACGTGAAGGACAGGACGCGTCCTGTGCTTCACGTCCGTCAGTGTAACACGAAGCGCAACGTAATCATGAATCTCTAGATTTAGTTCAGCGATCCCTCACTCGATCGGTCGAGCAAAACGGTTTGCTGTGCAACCTGTCGAACAAGGTTGGAGTTGCTGTGAAAAGATCAGTACGGTCGCTTCAGGTTCTCGATCGCGGTCATCCACTTCAATTCGTCGCCAAACGGTCTCGTTGCTGAAACCTCTCGCGGGATACAGAGGTCCTCTTCAGTGGCGAAACACCTCCGAGGTTTTTTCGGCTGCAGGCGAGCCAACACCGCGTTTGAAGACGATGACGACGACATGCCGCTGTTCGTGCGGGTGGTCGCCATGTTTGTTTCGCAAAAACGCTGGTCCACTGCGCGCGCTCCGCTGGGGAGAGGGTACGAGAGAGCGAGCCCAGCGTACCGCGCATGCGCAGTGGCGTCTCCGCTCGCCCGCTGACCCGTAAACCCGCTGAGCTGTAACTCTCTAATTATCACTTCATTAAGCAGACGGCGCGTGCACAGCGTAATTAGCGATATGAGGCGAGCCCCAAACGTATTCTCAATGTTTTGAGCTGTCTGATTCTCAGTGCATTGAATTCCGCGTCATTTCAGCGAGCGAGTGACCTTTTTGCCAGTTTCGGTGTCGATAACGTCTATTTGTCTACTTTATCCTAACGCACCCACTTATGTTCAAGCGTAATATTTTGCACGAAGTTTGTTCCTGCCTACGCTGTCTGTAACTGCTTTTGCTGCCAGTAATTCTGACGCTGTTTGTCTTCAAAGAAATAGAAAATAATTTACGTGGTAAGGCACAATAATGTTTTTTTTTTCGTCTATAAGACATCGATTCCTCTGAGCTCCAGTGAGTTCTAAAAAGAAAGGAAAGCATAGCACAAAACACCTAGGTTTGTTATTTCGTCTCTCTGCCGCAATTATAGAGGCCCTTCGTAAGCAGCATTAAATCACTATACGTTGCTTGTTTTCAGGGACCTGCCAAGACCGAGTGTTTCACACGCATTCCATGTTATTCGTTAGTTGATAAATGTCCAGGAAAGCTGCATAGGCTTCCTTGCTGGGACCCACCCGCAGAGATATATGCATCGCCACAGAGCCATTTCTTTTGGAAACCCACCAATTTTCCTGTTAGCCTCATAGGTTATTTCTTTATTGGTTCTTCCTTTCTTTTAGATATTTTAGTTTCGTTCACTCAGTCTGACCGTTCAAGGAAAATAAATATCACCTCCACTTACCTTTCATTCATCTCTCGTTATTATTACGCATATCTTTCAATTCATTCCCATGAAATCTGCCCTGCTCTTGGGCCAATCCCTGCTATTGGTTACCTGGGTGCCAGTGTCTTTAAGGTCATCCTAATAATCATCCTTCCTAGGCCATTTTTGTTGTGGGTAAGTACCACGCCTATGGTCCTGGCGTCATGCAGGACGCCAGGACCACACGTCACCAACGCAGTAGCACAGTTCCAAATGTGACTGCGCCCAATCGTGTATGTTGCAAGGACACTGCAGGCATCGCCTGTGCTTCTGCGGATGCGGTCTCGTAGTCGCACTGCTCGCAGTCCTCGGTGCCGTCTCCTTCAATATTTACGTAGATCACCATTCTAGGACGGAAGGTGATGTTCGGCTGCCCACGTGAGGCCCACGAATTGTCGCGGTACGTGAACTCCACCATAAACCCTTGCAAAGATTTCTTCACCGCTGCTCCAGCGTCATCAGTGATAAGCTATCAACGAGCGACGATCAAGATTTCCAGGTCATGTACTCGATCATCACAACTGCCAAGCGAGATGGCGTGCAGAAAGGCGACGTCGGGCGCTTCCTCACGTGCTACTTCACGTCTTCCAAGGAGGCTGTCGCACGTCCAGAGTCGTTCTTGTACTCTCCTTCCCACGTACTGCTACAACACGAGCTGAAACGTTTACGACACATGTACACGGGTGGCGTTACTGCGTACATTTCAGTTTCATGGGTAAAGTACGCCATGCCATCAGCTATACAAGTTTCTTTCAGCCCTAACCGGTCACTTCGTGTTCCTCACAATCAACCTCATCTGCAGCATTCGCAGTTCCTTAAACGTCATAAGAGTCACTGTAGTTGCTCTCAAGAAGCACTGCGATATGACGCTGGAGGGTCGAAACGTGACTAACTTCGTAGTAAAGCTCTTTAGAAAGTTTATGGCGTTTGGTCGAACCAAGAGAACGTACACAATTCCCAACGAAAGCCATTATTTCAACCACGACGGGTGGCACGTGAAGAAACTCGAAGCTGGTCTCAGTCCCTACGTATACAAGCTACAACACTCGATGTTCGTCAAAGCCCAGGGTGTCGAACAAGTACGACATCACAGCGAGTCCGCCGCGCAAGACGACGGAGGTGAAACCGCTGCGACAAAGATCGCCTACCTCGTGTGGCACACTTGTTCGTGGTTTGCGAGTTCTTTACCACTTTTACGACGGCTCTCACCTGAGTGCCTTCAGCAATTGCTTAGAAAGCTTGAACTACATCTGGGAAGCCTGGAACACGTTTGCAGACCGTGAAACCATGAGGACCGCAGAGCTGACGCCGAGGCACAGGCGGTGTTCGCCGCTGTGAAGCGCGCTGTGCGCGCCGACTATCATTCCAGCATGCTGTTTGACGTTGGAGAATGAGAATAGTTGCGCGCTTTTTTTTTTAGAATCTGGTCCTTGTCGTTCCCACGGATGCGAGCCGATTCAGTTTTCTAACGGATCCGAACAGGACGGACGACATGGGCGAGAATCTGCTGAGAGGGCAGGAACGCCTACAAAGTCGCCACTAGCCGCAAACTTGACCTGGACAGCAAGAATATGCTGAAATACGAACGCGCACCTGCTTCTACTTCTCCCTAATTATAGATTGGCTTGAGCACAAACAGCCGCGACCTGTCGGACCATGCGCTTCTTGACTGAATGTTAGCGGAAAGCCTGTGGTACAAGACGTTGGATCACATGTTGTGGAATGCGAGAACTCGTTCGAGTATTGACAGATTGATTGCCTGCCTATATAGAGCAGAAAATACCGATCAGCAAGGACGTACCGCCGTACCTGTTTACTGTCCATATTGGACGCTCTCAACAACAAATCCGACTCTTAACACGTCCAAGGTCACCGAAAGTCCCTTACACCTGTCGAAGGAACAGTTGTTCTTTATTATCAGTGCCTACAAACGTTGCCCGACAAGTTAGTCGAGCATGATGCGCGCCTCACGAACGCATCACTCTTGTGCGTTGACGATTTCGCGAAAGCATTTCGAAGTCCGACCAAAGCGCCGGTGGCTGTGCTTTCCACAAACAGCACCCCAGGTTCGAACTATCATTCTCGTGAATTTCCTGCCGTTATGTTGCCTAAGATACTGAAATATGTACATGCCACCGCTTGTACTTCTATGAAGAATGTGATTGAAGTTCAGTGAAAATCTGGAAACCGCACAAACTGGGAGGTGCGCCACTCCGACTCGGATTCTCCGGGTGCGGCGACCACATATAACGAAATCACAAATTTGTATAAAGAAATGAGGCGCACTTATCCAGCGCCTGATCGGGACCTTACCAGAGCGCAGGCCACAGTCCTTCGCCAGCTTCGGACAAACTCTTTTCTCAGCCCACATAGATTGGCGATTATCACCAATGGGGAATTTAACCCCATATGTCAAAATTGTAACCTGAACGAATTGGCAACAAAAGACCACATCCTCTGGGTATGTAAGGGTTCACCTCCCCCCGAACACTTGTCAGCCCCCTCTAAACTTACCTGGGAGGCCTTACATAGGACTGCTACCGAGCTCGGGGAACAACTGAAAATTGTCACACGGGCCGAGGGTGTCGCTCCCAACAGGGGGATCCCGCCATAATTTTTTTTAATAAAGATGTTGTAACCACCACCACAAAACTTGTCAATTCCGGTGTATAGCTGGGACGACCTTCCTCTTGTTTGCGTTGAAAATCGACGACCATCGCGTTTTTCCCTGTAATTTTAAACTATGGTTATTATTAGCCTTGTTCCGTACACTTTTGAAGGCCATAAAGCTTCTTTGATGTTATATTACTGCCTTTAAGTTATCGTCATCGTCAATATTACGTCTAACAGCGCAGAGGATGAGAGACGGATAGCCATCACGAAGACCCCGTGTCCCATCTGTCTATCGTTTCCCGCCGTCTGCGCGGCTCGACATGTTGGTCCCAGAACAAAGTAGCCAAAATGCCAGACTTCGAGCTCAGCGAGTGCCGGTGAGGCTAAATCAACTCGGCAGCGGGTCTCTGGTTTCCGAACTCCCGGTTATACTAAGTTAATGAAAGCGCCTACGCCATGCGCGTGTCGATTTAACCAGGACTGCTTTGCGAAACCATGTGGAATAAAAGTATTCAAACAACATCCTTCGCTGCGCATGACACGCCGTCGATGTAGGTTGTCTCGATACCACGCTTTTCGACGGGAGGCGGCACTGACATCGAGGCACCTTACATCGGTGCGTCTTCAAGATCCCTGGATGTGGCACTAAGAAGAAGCAGAGGAAGAAGAAGAACCATCGGGCCCAGCAACGGTCATGCAGGAGGCGACAACCTCACTTCGGCCACAGTGTGGCACCACTTCAGACGTGACTGCGCCCAACTGTTTATGTTGCAAGCACACTGGGCATCGCCTGATGTTTCGCCGACGCGGCCGCCTTGCAGTTGAACTGTTCGCCATCCTCGGAGCCGTCGCCTTCGAAACCTACCTACGCCAACAACAAAGGAAGAAGGACCAAGTGTCGTTCTGCTGCCCACGTGAAGCCGACGAATTGTCCCGCTACGTCAACGCGACCGTAAACCCTTGCAAAGATTTCTTCGCCTACGTCTGCTCCAGCGTCACCAGCGATAAACTGCCGACGAACGAAGACCAAGATTTCATGATCATGTACTCGCTCATCACAGGTGCCGAGCGAAATGGCGTGCACAAAGGCGACGTCGGACGCCTCCTCACGTCCTGCTTCACGTCACGTTCGCGATCGCCAAGTTGTTGCCGATTGTCATCGTTACTATAGTTGCATGGCCATAAAGCCTTCCTTTACATTTTACCACTTATAAAATAGGCGCTCTCGTCTGTTATATCCCGAATCGTGCCCGCTAAATAACCCCATTTCGTAAACCAGGGGAAGCATTCTGTAAGAGTCCACCTGGTGTACATGTCCATTTCGTCTGCTGTTGAAGAACTGATTGGCTGGGCTGGGCTTCGCATCCGCAGCAACCAGGTGCCACGGCCAATCAGCACTTCAGCAGCAGACGAAATGGACATGTACACCAGGTGGTCTCTTACAGATTACTTCCTCCTATCGAACACGTGCTTCTTAGTGTTCGATTTTCCATTTGCCTGTGCGATCCGCTGCGATAACTCGTTGATTTTTGCTGCACGGGATACACTAGAAACTGAACTGTATGTATTAGAATCTTGGCTTGTTGATTGAATGTATTATCATCTAAGCGCCGCGCCACGTAAGATGAATTAGAGATCACAGAAACGGGGACCTCTTGTTTTAGACCCATTTCACTCATATGTGACATGCGAGCCACTAACACATTCTGGTCAAGCACATTAACGAATTTCTTAAATACCGACACGTTATCAGGAATACGTCATGGATTCCGCAGAGGGTTGTCGACAGCCACGCATGTAGGTGAGTTCGTGCACTACATTGCATTCAGCATCGACAAAGAGCTAGGCCTCGTCGTGCTTTACTTCGCTAAGGCACTTCACAAGGCATTACACGTCATGGCCGGGAGCCCCATGTGTTCGTACAGAGTTCGTGCAAATTGATCAGAATTACTTCAAATCGAAAGTTACGCCTATAATGTTTTTAAGGCACAGTTCTAGCTCGCTTAATTTACTCTTAATTAATGTTAACGACATGGCTAAGACGGCAAGTTGGGCAAGTTGATTCGGATTCATTGTATGCTTCGTAACAGCGCGACACAAGACACGGACAAAAGGAAGGCAAAAAACCACGACACGGCGCTGTGTAGTCGTTTTTTACCATTCTTTTGTCCGTGTCTTGCGTCGGGCTCTTACGAAGCTTACTATGACATGTCTAGGACCGGACCAGTACTAACGATTCCACGCAATACCTAGTGGTCTCTTCTAACGCAAACAACTATTAAAAGGAAACATTTAACACGTCATGATGCTTTCTTCACTATTGGCCTCTTATCCCTTCAGCACGGCAGACACTGGATGGTCGAGTAGTCATTGCATTGCGCTCACTTAGTTGCTAAAATCGGTTGATCAGCTTTATAATTGTTGATAGAGTGAATGACCTTGTTGCATCGGAGTATTTCAGGACGGCGCCGCGCGGGAGGTAAAAGAACAAATCACGCGCTTTTAAAAATCACCGCACGTTGTTCAGCTAGAGATCCGTCGGCGAAAATGTTCATCTTTTTTTTTTTCGTTTGAGTTCTGCAACTGGGCGCAAGCAGATCGCCGGAAGTTCTGCACACGTGATGCTTCCCATATGGCATGAAAGTGGCTTGGTTTCTCTGCGTCAGTGAATTGGCCAGCTGTGCGCGCCTCTCGTCTCGCAAGCACCGTCCTCCGGCCACATATGCGCGCTTGCGCTTAGCGCGCGAACCGCATTGATTGACTGCCTGAAATCGCAGGCCGTTGGCGTAGCCGAGGGGGGGGGGGGGGAGTGTTCGAACCCCCCGCCGCAAATTTTCTGACTAGCCCTGTAGTAGCGTGCGGCAGCCGAGAAGCCGTACTCCAGAAACAACAGTGGCCGGTGCAACAAGGAATCGGCGTTTATTCTTTTGACGCGCTTTTATAGGCAGCAACTGCTTATACGCTGCTGCTATCAGTGCACGTGATGACGAAGTGGCACGGCACGCACTTGGCGTTACGTCATCACAACCCCCTTCCCCCTCTTTCCCACGGAACAGAAAGTTTCAGGAGATGGGTTCCGAAACTTCACATTCAAGTATGGGAGCAAGGTGGGGGCTAATGGTGTCCGAAGGGTGGGGGTGGGGAGGGTTGTCACGGGGACGGTCCCCGCTCTTCCATGCACAGAACACTGAGACCCCACTCACGGTGCACCTCTAACTCATTGTGGATAGCGTTAACCATAACTGCTGGGGGGCGATCCGCGCTAAAAATTCCACACGCAGATAAAGACGGGACCAGCGCGTGCATAAAACTTGACTGATATTGTTGCTTCCCAGCAGGGCTTTGTGTCGTCGAAGAGCTTTTCATTTCTGGTACAATAAGTCTGGGCCGCAAAATTTCTGGCGTGCGAACAAGAAGACACACGATAGTGCGCTGTCTTGTTTCCGTTTGGCCCTGTTTTTTAGCGCTGTTCGTTTTTTCCAAGTCGTGTAGAAGCTGTCATCGACATGCATTACATAAATGCATCAATTCGTAAACCAAATATTTGTTCTCTTTCTTTTTAATATCACCATTTTTAAAAATAGCATAAGGAGGCTAGTATAATTTGATGCGACGTGGCCTTATCAATGAAAAGCTTTTGTCAGAAGTTAAGCAAATTGTTGCTTCAGCAACGCAAAAACGTCCATCCTCGTTGCTAAAGCAATCTTGTCCGGGCAGTGCTAGGAGCTTGTATTCGCGTGGTGTACAACCTGCATATATATATATATATATATATATATATATATATATATATATATATATATATATATATATATATATATATATATATATATATATATATATATATATATATATATATATGTGGCACTTTGGCGGTGGCGGCAGCATCTGACGCATGTCCGCTAAAACACGATTTTGAAATATTACAGGTACGGTGACTTCTGCCTCGTCTACAAATTTTACCCGTGGAATCCTCGGGCGCTCGTCGCAAGACTGTGGTGCCCCATCTTTGGCCTACCCCAGTTTCAAGCATTCAACTTTACCCCCGGTTTTTTCTGCCACTTGCAGCCTGATTGCCGATGCTGCGAGCCCGTATCATCGCATGGATTTCCCTGCCATAGCTCCGCTATCAACGCACTTTGCGGAGCGCCCCTGGACCAGTGGCTATATCAAGTCCCGAAAACCGTTTTCCTGCGCACTTTGGCGGTGGCGGCAGCATCTGACGCATGTCCGCTAAAACACGATTTTGAAATATTACAGGTTAGTCACATTCCTATTTGCCTATTCTGACACCCGCGACTTGCCTCTGCTGCCGTTGCTGCCACAGTGCTTTTCTTTCTTTCTTTTTTTATTTTGTGAGCAATGTCGCCTAGAAATAAGTCTGACGATATAGAGAAGCTTGTCGAGGATTTCCGGAAAGAATTTCAGGACACTTGTTCGGCTCTTGATAGAGAGCTCAGAAATCAACATCGCGAGATGACAAAAAGCCTCGAGTTTTTCAAGAAAAAGTTTGAAGACATGACTGGCCACTGTGAAAAATTGCAGGAAGAAAATCGGGAACTTAGAACTCGAAATCAGGCACTCATGAAGGATTATGTGGAACTAAAGAACCAGGTTTCTGACACTGACAACAGAATGATCACGCTAGAACAGTATTCCCGTAACAAAAACATTGAACTGAAGAATGTACCACTTGCTGCAAATGAAAACTTGTTTCAACTGCTTGACGTGCTTGGAAATGCGATAAATCAACCCATCGCGAAAAACGAAATCGATGTGTGCCACCGTGTTCGTTCAAAGGATAGCTGGCCGCCAATCATTTTTCAATTCAAAAGCAGGTCAGAACGCGACTCTTTTCTTCGCAAGGCACGAAAGCTGCGTCCTTCCGTGGCTGACATCGGCTGTTCTGGCAAGTCACCCATATATATAAATGAACATCTTTGTCCACAGCTCACAAAGTTGCTTGCCATGACCATTGAGAAAAAGAAGGAAAAGAGATGGCGGTTTGTGTGGACCACAGATGGTAAAATATTCGCAAGAAGGACTGAGTCTTCGAATGCGCTTCAAATAACATGTGTCGCTGACCTAGTGAAGATAGATGAGCACCTGCAGCAGGCAGGTGTTCGTCATTAGCTTTCCCTCGCACATTTTTTTTTTTAAATTCCCGTCTTGAATGACGGATCCGAATTTTAAATTGCCAAGTCATTTAAGTATACCTGTCTCTGTTAGCAGCCATGTTTCAGCTCTTCATATTAATGCCCAGTCGGCCCGGAACAAAGAAGACGTCATCACAACTTTTATGGAAAGTTTTAAATTTTGTTTTGACGTAGTTATGATGACCGAAACTTGGTATACAAATGAACTGGATGTACTCAAGTTGCCTGGTTATAAGTCTTACTTTCTGAATCGTCGGGTCTTACGTTAATGGTTCAAGACAGATTTGAAAGCGAACTGCTCTAAAATTATTCTTGAATTGCAGATGATTATGAAATTCTTACGGTAAAGTGCAAATATGGTATTTCATCGGTTACGTATCGCCCAGCTGGAGGGACACTACCTTCATTTTTATCTTTTTTAGACTAATTTCTTGCTTGGATTAACGACAATAATTACAAACTAATCTTGGGAGGTGATCTTAACATTGATTTTTTTGAGCAACTCAGTCCCATAGGCACAACTTACGGAAATGTTCGAAGTAAATGCGTTGGTAAATGTGATAAAACAACCGCCACGTATACAGTTAAGTGCACCAACATGTACTGATGCTTTTATCACAAACTGTCAAAATCAGACAATTGACTCAGGAGTTCTCGGATCACATATTAGTGACCATTTGTCCATATACATAATACAAAGATTTAACAAACCACACTCAAAAAACAAACATGAAAGTTCTGTCACATACCGTAACGTAAACCAAGAGACATTGCAGCGTTTTCGTTTAATTTTATTAACTACAGACTGGCGCTCCATCTATGGCAGTGGTAACGCTACTCATGCGTATGAACTACTAATAGACAAAATTAAAACAGCCTTCACCGAAAGTTTTCCTTATATCAAAAAGACCCGTCCCCTTAAGGCAAGAAAGCCATGGCTTACTTCGGAATGCTTGAAAGCTATCATCGATAAAAATGCAGTTTCAAACGTTCCTTAGGACAAAAAGCGCCTCCGATTTGCAAGCGTTTAAGAAAGATCGGAATAAGACAAATAGTCTTTTTGCGCAGACAAAAAGAACGATACTTTTATAACTTATTTAATCACGAAGTATCTAGAAAACCGGAACTTATCTGCAAAAGGCTAAATTCCTTCTTGGAAGGTTATTCTAAAGAAAACACTGGTCCCACTAAGATCAAATTAAGTAACGATACTTTCACTGGCTGTAAGCTAGCTGACCTTTTTAACAATTTCTTTGACTCTGTCGCAAGCAGTGTTCATAATACGTCCTGCATGGAATCTATGCCTTCGAGAACACGTGACTCTGCGTATTTGTTTCCCGTCTCCCAGCCAGAAGTTTTAGCAGTGTTCTCGTTCCCCAAAAATAGCTACTGCGCCGACCGTGATGGTCTACAAATTCGACCGGTCAAGTACGTGCTTGACATCATTGCCCCAGCCCTAACACATGTGATCAATCTAATGTTTTCTTCTGGCGATTTCCTGAGACAGTTACAAGTTGCTAAAGTCACCGTTGTTTTCAAAGGCGGTGACAGAAATAATGTATCAAACTACAGGCCTTTTTCCATACTACCCATTTTTTCCAAAGCTATTGAAAAGTTGATTCACGTAAGAATGAACAGTTTCTTGAGTCGCCATAACATCATAACTCCGTTCCAATTCGGTTTTAGTAAAAAACGTTCCACGGAGTCCGCGTTACTTTTTCAAAAAGAAATCATATTAGATGGTTTCGAGCGTCAACTTTATATACTTGGAATATTTATAGACTATTCGAAAGCCTTTGATCGGATTAATCATACCACACTTTTAAAAAAGCTAGAGCATTATAGATTCCGAGGAGCATTTTACACACTTATGCAAATCTACTTGAGTAATCGCCAGCAGCAGGTGCAACTTAATAACTATAAATCAAGCTTTCGATCCCTAAACAGCGGAGTACCGCAGGCAAGCATCCTAGGGCCTCTACTTTTTAATGTATATATTAATGACGTAGTAAGAATAGATGAAAATACCCAATTTATAGCTTATGCTGACGATACTAGCTTATTTTTTTTAGGATCAGATTTATTGGAAATTCAATCCAGCGCAAATAACGTACTCGCGAAACTGCACACGTGTGAACAACTCGCTAACCATAAATACGTCAAAAAACAAAAGCAATTTTATTTAGAGCTAAAAACAAGAAAGTCAACTTTGATTTAGCGCTTTGTCTTGGCACATCAAAAATGGAGGTGGTTCCTGCTATGAAATGTCTTGGCGTACTCTTTAGTGAAGACATGTCCTGGGATTCGCAGTCTGATTCTGTTTGTTCCAGCCTTTCTCGCTCGCTTGGTATATTATGGCGCGCACGTTTTCTTTTGCCTGAGAAAGTAAAGCTGTTGTTGTATAATTAACTTTTTTTTTTTCAAGACTGTGCTATTGCTACCTTGTCTGGGGAACCACCACAATTTCGAACATTCTGAGGCTTTCTAGATTACAGAAAAAGGCTGTCCGTTTGATTGCCAATGCTCCGTATAACGCACACACAGGGCCCATCTGTAAAAACCTAAACGTAATACCTGTTGTCGACTTGTACGATTCTCTACTAATGACACGCTACAAACAAGGCATTAAAACACACAATCTGTGCTTGAAAGAACTTGCTAATTTGACTGAAAGAATGCATGCTTATGACACGCGCGAAATCACTTTTTGGTTTACACCACGGACCCGCACTAACTATGGCCAACAAATGATTGCATATACATTGCCTACTCTTTTAAACAACCAGCATTGTTGTCTGTAATGCTGCTGCTGTTAATTTTTGATATTGTGATGAAATGTTCCTCCAAGTTTTCATAGATTATGATGTCGTGCATAAAAGTAAAGTATTTCCATTTTGATGTTAATTTAAACACATTTATTTTTATTTTTCAAACGTATAGTTTTGGCATTGCAAGCTTATCGCATAAGAACATTTCCTGTTGCCCCTATGAAAGTGCAACTATCGGATACAGACCCCGTCAAGCTTCTGGCGTTTAGTCTGTTCCCCCAGCATTTTTGTACATGCTGTAATGTACCGTAATGCTGAAATAAAATGAATATATATATATATATAGTGAAGCGTTGACTCACAGGATTCGGCCGTGAAAGAGGTCAAAAAATAGGCGCACAACGTTTTTATTTCGTACTAGCACTCCTTCTGATACTGGGTTTAATGTGTGCTGTTCTAGCTAGGGCCATCCTGCATGACTAAATGTGGTTCTACTTGACAGTCGGCTTCGTCACAACACTCACGGGACACTTAGGTTGTGTTTGGGACGTTCACATTTTGTTAACTTTACTGGCGCTGAAAAAGCCAACATCAAGCAGTGCAGTGAAGCCAACTTTCTCCAGAAATAAATGCAATTTTATGGGTGCTCTATAAATAAATATAGTATTCTGAGTGTATTGGGGCATTTACTTAATGAGCCGATTCAATCAAGCACTTAGAAAGAAATTGGCATTTTGGAAACATTATCTTCAATAAAAAAGCTGGGGAGGTAAAGGGGTAAAGATACGTGAATTCAAAGCAAATAAGTCTAGCCTCAACACAAACCGTTAATTGCCTAGCTTCACTGACAACCTTTGGAACTATAACAATATGTTTTACCTACCCCAACCCCGTAGCCTATTACTACTACCACCCGGACCAATACCCTAATAGATGTAGCCGTTGTACAAAAAAAAAAAAAAACGGATCTGTTCCACATTATGTGGTCGTGCCCAGCGGAAAATCACACGAATCACGAAGTAAGTAATACTGGGCAGTGGGAGGCCGTGTTGCTCAGTTCCGACCCTGACCTGCAGGCCAAGGTCGTCAAGGGAGCTGAAGAAGCCGCCCGGGCCCAGGGGCTCGTGGCTGCCTTACCAGAAGGTCACCCGTCAATACCTTGTTTTCTAATAGTCTGCCCTCACTCACTCACTCGCTCACTCACTCAGTTACTCGCTCACTCGCTCACTCACTCACTCACTCACTCACTCACTCACTCACTCACTCACTCACTCACTCACTCACTCACTCATTTACTCGCTCGCTCACTCACTCACTCACTCACTCACTCACTCACTCACTCACTCACTCACTCACTCACTCAGGTTTCACTCCTACTTACCTACAAAAGCGGACAACACGCATCTGTCTGGTATAACACAGCACTCATAATGCAGAACTAAAAGAATAAAAATGAACTGGTAACTTCACAAATTGAAGTGCAGGTAGCTTCATGCCGAGGTGTTTCATGAAACAGTGTGCTGTGCCAAGAATCTTAGTCGAACAAGGGTGATGACCATCACGTAGTGCATCGGTGGAAATGACATGCAGCTGTACAACAATACCGGCTTTCATGTTTTTCCTCACGCCATATCAACAGATTAATCGCGAATAAATCATTATTTTAAAAAATGAGTTGCCCCGCACAAGGCACTACGGGTAGTAAAATCACCTCCAGCGCTTGTAGAATGGGTGCCGCTATGCAACAGATGACCTGCCGAGGGGGGGGATCGAGCCCCTCCTTAAAATAACTGAGGTGGGACCGCACTCCCTCCTCACCCCCCCCCCTCCCCCATCTTGAAGCACCGGGGTTCACAAAAATGCGGGACACCGCTTCTTAGTTATCGTATGCGTGCCAGCAGTACGCACGCAAGGAACAAAAATATAGATTTCTTCGCACACGTCTCGATAACAGGCATGGTTGTTCACAGATGGGCAATGAACAATCCAGGCCGTGTTTCGCATGCTCAGTTGTCCCTCCTCGACACTGAGTGCAACCATGACCCATGTCATGAGTGTACGTGTTTGTAGGTGCTGCACACAGGACCCTTAAGTTCCAACAGTGTTTTAATGCGAAGAGCATTCTTTGTGGTCTCCGACTAGCTTTTTTTTTTCTCTTTTGGCAGTGTAACTTTATATATGATCCAGCCGAAAATACGGGTCAATCCTGAAGATAGTGCGGTCTAAAAATGTGAGTCGACATTGAAGATAGTGCAGTTTAAGAAACAGTGTGGGCTGATCTCGAAGGCACGGTGCAGTCTAGAAGTGCGGCATAACCTATTTCACGACGCTGTTCAATGAAAAGGAAATCGTTTAAAACTTTACCGCTCCTCGGCGGCGTCGAACACGCTTCAGACGGGTTCCTGGAGCACAGCGACCCGACACTTATTATCACGCTGCTCCACGGATGCCCGCGGTGAAAATGAATAATTTTCGGTTCGCTTGCGCCGTCGCGTCACTCACCTCGAAGGCCACGTCTGGACTTTGCGAGGCCGCCTATATATGGAAGGCGTCAGACACGTACCCACGATATTTTTTTCGCGGGAGGGGAGCAACCCAGCGTAAATTTTCTATACAAATGAGGGGCAGGGGTACCTTTACCAGTACAATTGTCAATAATGCCCACCCTTCGCATTAAAAACGCGTAAATCCGCAAAAGAGAAATGAAATAAGATGTATTTCACAGGTACGCCTGTGAGATGGACCTCTTTTTTACTTTGCAAACAAGGAACCACATCAAATGGACTCGCGCAGGAAAGAAGCGCCGGAAGCACACTGCCAAGAACAAGAAAACAAGCGAAAGTGTAAAATAAAGATTTGTAGTGGCGTTTACCTTAATTAGCTCTGCAAGAATGATAGAGAAATATAAATTTGCGAAACAATTAAACTTCTTTTGGATCCCTCGTTTACTGCTCTACCAAGTTAAGTGCCAAAACCGACTCGTATTGTTATTTGGGAAGTTGCGTTACAATGCATGGCCGCCAGTCCCGTACAATTAACCGCGTAGAGCGCAGGACGCTGCGGTTCTAGACGTACTGCGCCCACAGCGGAAGGTTACAAAAACACCTACATAAGCACAGCAGAGAACTGGCTACCTCATGCGGTTAGACTGATAACGGTAGAAGCGTCATTAAAAACACACGGAATCCTTGTCCATTTCCGGCGGCGTTTTCTCTGCTTCCTTTTTAAATAAAAATACGCTGATCCATAAATATTTTCACAAACGACGGTTCAATTTGTCGCTTTTCCTTCCTGTTTGGCTGTTGCCTCGGCTCTCTCCCCTAGTAGATCGCTTAATTTCTCAACTCCTTGCGACTTTTGCTTCCCGTGGCCAATTTTCCATGAAAAGTGCTGTACAAGTAGGGCAAAACCAGACGAGGTAACGGGTGACAGTCATATTTCTTATATGGTTTAGCGGCTATTGCAGGGTCTGATGATGGACGCTGCTTCGCATGATTTTATTCCACCTTATCTAACCTGTATCACAGGTACATCGTTCCGAGGATATGCCAGCGTCGCGGTGAGCCGTCACTCAAGGAAATAATGAAGCAAAAGGAAAAGTTAAACGGAACTGGCGTTTTTTTCCGGCCGCAACTCGTTCCACGAGCATACAGTCCAGTAGACTACGAACCGAATCCCTCTCCTGGTCCCTAGATCAGTCTAAACAAAGAAGGTTGAACTAACGAAGCAACAGCGATGCACGCGACTGTTGAATAGACGGTGACAACTGAACGCACCTCGAGTTAATCACACGGGCACCGAATCGATGAGAAAACTGACCTTGACACCCCAGGAAATGCCGATAAATACCACCGTCCAAAAGGAGTGAAAAAGGCAGCAAAATGTTGACCGCCAAAAGCTGTCTAGTCTCAAGATTAATTTCGCTGCGCTTTAGGAATGTGTGCGAGGAGTGGTAGCGTGGACGGGAAAGGGGGGGGGAGCCCCCCGGGCCTCCGCCCCCCCCCCCATGGGTACCTGCCTGGAAGGTGTACAATCAGTGCATTTTACCGGTGCTGACATATGGGGCAGAAACTTGGGCATAAACTATGGGCAGAAAGACAGACAAGGAAGCTTGAGGACAAGTTAAGGACTAGAGCTGTGCACGGGCTCGGGCCGGCCCGAAAGCCCGGACCCGGCCCGGAAGCCACGTACCCAAACTTGCTGTTCTTGCTAAGAGGCTATTAGCCATTCCGGCCACCAGTTCAAGCAGTGAACGAAACTTCAGCCCTGCCGGATCCATAATGCAGGACTTGCCTTAACCCTTCATCAATGGACAACTTGTTGTTTTTGCACAATAGCTTAGAATAACAATTCTATGCGCAAGCTACATCTGTATATATTCACGATTTTGTCATATGGAATGCAAGAGTTCAACATTATAAGGTCATTTAAGTAAACTGATTTTCCTGATATTGTTTCTTTTTGTGTCGACGTCGCCTTACCGCAGGCCGGACCGGGCCCGGGCCGGGCCTTGACCCGACCTAAGGCCGAGCCGGGCCGAGGTAGGTGAACTCAGGCTTCTTTAGCGTCGGGCCGGACCGGGCCGCCTGTGGTAGTGTAGGGGCCGGGCCGGGTGCGGGCTCGGAATTGCGGCCCGTGCACAGTTCTATAAGGACTGCGCAAAAAGCGATGGAACGAATGCTAGGCATAACATTAAGAGACAGAAAGAGAGCGGTTTGAATCAGAGAGCAAATGGGTATAGCCAGTATTCTAATTGACATTAAGAGGGAAAAAATGGAGCTGGGCAGGTCATGTAATGCGCAGGTTAGATAACCGGTGGACCATTATGGTTACAGAATGGTTGCCAAGAGAAGGGAAGCGCAGTCGAGGACGGCAGGAAACTAGGTGGCGTGATGAAATTAGGAAGTTCGCGGGCGCTAGTTGGAATCGCTTGGTGCAGGGCAGGAGTAATTGTAGCTCGCAGGGAGAGGCCTTCGACCTGCAGTGGACATAAAATAGGCTGATGATGATGATTATGATGATGATGACGATCCGGAAAGAAGCATGATAGAGGCGCCCGGCTGTAATAAACACATTATACATCACGTGTTTCGGCTATTCGCATACTTGGCGAGTCACCATAAATGAGTTCTGCCCAATTCGTTTCTTTCTTCTTTTTTTTTTCTTCAGACAAGTCGAATGAGCACTTGGGTCCAGTCGTGTACCTGCTCCATTCTTATTCCATTTATGAAACTGGCTAGAACTGCTAAACGCAGGGCTCCACTACCACTCGCTAAACAAACGCGACCAAGAACAAGTCGATGCCATCATCAGAGGCGCGTACAAAACGGCCCTGGGTCTCCCTGTCACCACCTCAAACGAGAAGTTAGCGGCCCTCGGGATCCACAACACCTACGCTGAGCTGTCGGGCGGGGTTATGGCTTCGCAAAAGGCCAGGCTACAGAACACGGCGGCGGGCAGAGCCATCCTTCACCGGACCGGAACGGCAACGGAGCTCCGTGCCTTCGATGGGCAACGATCACTCCCGCTTGAGGTCAGAGGCAAGATCAAGGCGAACCCGATACCGAAGCACATGAGTCATGAACTCCATGAAGGACGACGCAAGGCTCGCGTCGACAGGCAGCGCCGACAATTCAAGGGTGACCCGTACGTAACGTACGTGGACGTGGCGGCGTACCCTGTAGGGGACCTCTTCGCGGTAGCCGCCGTGAACGGGAGGGACCACTCCTTGACCCTCGCGGCCTCCGTAAGAGCAGAGAGCCCAGCTGCGGCTGAGATCATAGTCGTGGCGCTGGTAATAAAGCAAGAAGACAGGGTAGGCAGGGAAGTCCATGTCGTTACCGACTCGCAACAGGCCTGCCATAACTTTACCAACGGACGAACACCGCTGCTGGCGGCTCAGATTCTAGGCCCGAGACTGCAAGGATACCATCAAATCACGTGGACGCCGGGCCACGCGGGTCTGGAGGGGAACGAAAGGGCGAACGCCCTAGCTCGACCACTAATCAACCGAGCGGGGCAAGACCAATCGTCTCATCAATCCCCACCCTTTACCTTCATGCCCCTCCCGTCCAATTACTGCGACCGACTCGAGATCCAGCGACTCAACCGCAGGATTCATCCTCGGCCTCACAGAAGGCTCAGCACTGAAAATGCAGTAGCTCTCCGACTTATTCAGACCAACACATTTCTAAACCTACACAGATACAGTAAAATGCTCCCACATACATATCGCGGCATCTGCCCCTGGTGCGGCGACACACGCCCTACACTCGTTCGCATCTCGTGGGGGTGCGGGGGCAAACCTCAGCACTTAAAGACGCCTAGCACGTCATTTGAGCGGTGGGAGGTACAGCTGACCGGCCATACCCTGGCGGGACAAGAAGCTCTCGTCCAGCAAGTATGTCGAGCAGCCATGGCCAGTGGAGTCCTGGAATGAGGACACCACCCACTCGACCTCAAGAGCAACCACCTCGATGGTCCGAATAAATGTTTTTTCTCTCTTTCTCTCACTGCTAAACGCACGGCGATGCCACATACACGCCAACTTTGACGCATAATTTGTCGCAAAATGGACGCGCGTTGTTTTTTTTTTTCTTTTTCTGACAGACAAAATAGAACCCATTTTTTTTCTCCAAAATAGCGCAACAGTTTATTGAAAGACAAACACGCTGTATCAGGCCTTAGAAGTGGTGGCCGACGCTGCACCCCCATCCAGCTTGTTTCCCAGGTAATCCATGCCGTTCAGCAGCTGCTTGGTGTGCATGCCTTTGACCAGCAGCTTGCCCGTTTCCTTGTTGCGGATGTCCACTGTGAGGAAGGCTGTGCTGCCGCCCAGCTTCGTGGTTGTCGCCTCCACCGTCACCTTGTCTCCGAGCACCGCCTTATCCACGTAGCTGCACACGCATAAAGACGAAGTGGTAAAAAAAAAAATGGGAGAAAGGAACTGAATGTCAACAAGCTGATAGACGGTCTTGTGGTCGCCGCTGCTCTCTCATCATAAATTACTAACATTATTGTCACTATCCCTACCGTATTAAATCGCTAAAGTTCATAATAACAGAGTTTAGAAAATTAAGCTCATTTACTATGATAATAATGCGAATGGGATTCTCGGCATTGTTTCTTCTTTGCAGCTATCTGGCGATGCAACCGCAAACGAACTTGGATCATTGGTTATGTAACACTGAGTATGTGCGGCTCTCCAGTGAACCCCTTTGACGACAACTTGTGTCACTAGATATCTGGGTGTGTTTCCCTTCATGATACTAATCATAGCATAAAAAAATTTGAAGGCCCAATCCACTCTGTGAAGGTGGATTGCCAGCGAAGCTGTTACCATCCACTTAACCTATTCTAGTCTAACGAATGAAATGAGTACGCCGTAAAATGCAGTACATAATCATTTATTGCACAACGACATTCACGACGACTTTATGATCGCTGTGGTATACACCGAGGTTTTCGGTTTTTTACAGTTGCCACGTTCTTCGCCAACGTTAGGTCGACACACGAGTCACGGATGGTGGTTGGTAGTTTCTTTTCTGTGTAACACTTTAGTACAAACTCTTCGAAGACAAATTCTACGAACCACTCGCTATCCTGTCTCGAAATGTCGACGTTAAAGTGCTCCACGATGACGAAAGGCGTAGTGTTATCTCTCGCCAACACCGCGAAGTGCGTTCGCATGAACCGCTCTACGTCGGCCTTGGAAGTGCCCGGCGAAATTTACACGGTGAAGATGACGATTCCATCGCGGGTTTTGATGGCACACACATCGCCGCAGTCGACCGGGTCAGACTTAAGCGTGTACGCGTTCACGCACGCTTCTTTTCTTGCGTAGACGGCGCTAAATCGTCGATTTCTAGAAAGCCGAGTTTTATGTCAACCGGCACGAAATAATCGCCGGTTGGTATAGGTAAACAAATATATTTCAGAGCGATGACTACACTTGTTAACACGCAGAGTGTAAACATTGGCGTGGAATATTGCCGCCCGTGTGCGCGTGCGCTACATGTGTTTTTTGCGCTAAATCGTCGATTTCTAGAAAGCCGATTTTTCTGTGGACCGCCACAAAAGAATCACCGATTGGTAGAGGTAACCAGCTTCGCTGTAAAAAACCATACCATCACGAAATGAACCTCCGGCAGCGCTAACCCATAGACATAATGCTCGTGCCGGGCGACTTCAGCGCCCAACACTAGTAATGGCGCTACGAGAAGGTAAACGCTAGAGGCCTTCGAACTTGGGAAGCGACCGATGCAGTTCGCTTAACACTCGCCAACGATATGGACTACCCGACGCGCATGAGCCTTCGACCAGACCAGCGGGTACGAGGAAGAAAACACGCGAGGCTGAGCCGAGAAGGATGGTGGCTTGAGGCACGGTGTCTCCCGGGCGCCCAGTGTCGGAGGCCACGTGATCAAGCGCGCGCTAAGGAAAGAGCGCGCGCGTCTCCTCCTCTAGCACGCTCGTGGCTGTCCGCATGGCTGCCCACACGCCTACCTTGTCTGCGGCGGGCGCGAAAACCAAGAGCGAGCCGAGGTGCCAGCACGGTGGCTTCATGCGCGCTGTAGGTCGCATAATCTCGAGCTTCGGAGACGCGATGAAGCGAGAGACGACACGAAGCTTCGCGCTGCTTCTTCACGCCAGCGCTGTGGCAGCGTCTGCTCGCCGTCATCCAGTGAGATATGTTCATGTTCGCCTGTACACGCTTGACACTATGCTTCTTAAGTTAATTAGTTGGTAAATGTTTACCGCAATCTATACCCAGCGCTGTGGCAGCGTCTGCTCGCCGTCATCCAGTGAGATATGTTCATGTTCGCCTGTACACGCTTGACACTATGCTTCTTAAGTTAATTAGTTGGTAAATGTTTACCGCAATCTATACGGCCCTTAAAACTATATGTAATTGTCTATTACTTTACTGTCGCTATTAGTGCTTCAATCGATCGTCTTTCGGGCGAAACTATGACTTTGGTTTCATGCTTACAATATTAAGGCGGAAGCCTTTGATGGCTCATTGTCAAGGTCATCTGCCGTTAGCAGAAACTGTCACAGCTTTCCGGCCTCCTGATTGGTCTCCTCTGTGTCGTGACGTCACTGTCGCTAGGTACAGGTGTGCGCCTCCTGACTGACTCACGTGCGCGACGTCACTGTCGTCAAGTGCGGGTGTCGGGGTGGTTCGGCGCCGCGCGGGATGACTCATCGCATCGGCACACGTGGCGGCCGTGTGTTCGACGGTGTGCCCTGACGTTACTGTCGTCAGGCGCTTGAGGTGGCCTCCCGATTGGGCGCTGTATGGCCTGACGTCACTGTCGCGCGGCGCGCGTGGCGACCGTCTGCTTGGTTGTGGTGTGGCGGCAGTTTACTTTGCGGTATCGTGTGGGAAGGATGCCTCGTCTCGCCAAACCAGTGCCTCCCAACACGCGACGTGCGGCAGCCGCTGAACGTAAGCGGCGCTCAACAGAGGCTGAGCGTATACGTCGCATGCATCAGGGCGGCGAGGCGCGTTCGACACCAGAGTCCAGGGACGCGACGTGTGTGTGTGTCTTGTGGCAGGATTTCCATGAATGTAGATGTCATTGTGCGCCTGTGCAGTCGATAGCCGTAAACAGCTCCAAACCACAGTGAACATCTAAATATAAAAAGCTTATTCTCTCTGTTTCTCTCTCTCTCTCTCTCTCTAAGAAAGCTTCCATTTAAAAACAATGAGCCAGACGAGAGAAGATTTTTTTCAAACCAACCACTTTGCCTGCTTCGCCACGCGATCCACGCTTCGCTCAGTTGCCGAGAGGCGGCGAAACCAATCCAAGCATCAGCCCCATGAGCTGCAGCTACAGCTGTTCTAGTGGCGAGGGCGCAGGCAACAGAAACTTCGCGTGTTTCTGTGACACTCGGAGCTGCCGTGTTGCCCTGGGTCCGACTGCACCTGCACCGCCGACTCCGCTCTGTAACTGCGCGCAGTGCGCTGAAAGCCACATGCGGTATCCTGCGGGTGCCAGAGCGAATGATAGGCATGCGAGGGCGAGTCGAGAAGCGCGGTGCCTTCACGCGCGTCCAGCAGTGTTCAAGAAAATGTGTGTATTCTGCGTGCATGTGAAATATTATAGTTCTATTTCTATTTTGTTTTTTAAACAATACAAAAATCGTGGAGCCGCATCATTCATATGGGGACGTACTACCAGCGAAACTGATTAGATTGCACACATGGGCTGCATACGTAATCAAATCACAGATTTCTTTTTCATACGGCACCACACTGGCGACACAAGCGCCGCCGCGGTCACCGCACCTCCCATGCACTGCCGCAACCGCTGCTGAAGCCCACGCCAGCACTTCCGACGCTCGTGGCGACCACAGAAGCCCAGGTCACGTGCACAGGTGCCGTCGCCACTCTTTCCCCTCTCACTGTTCGTCAAACAAGATTTAAAACATAATGTGCATGAAGGCCGATTTGCTATTGGTGTCAACCTGAGAATTCGTTCCAAATCGAGTCGCCTTGCGAACTCCCCGGCTAGAACTTGCAAATATGTTCCATGAGGTAATTAGTTAAAAGTTTAATCAGTGAATTCGTGTTAATTAGTCAATTATGCATTCGAATTTTTTGTGCCAATAATGCTCGGCTCTTCGAGTAGACCAGCTCGTGGACTATATATATATATAGAATTGTGCTTTCTGCCACAGGCAATCCTAATAAAAATTTTTGAAGTGTTCGCTGAAACACCCTGTATAGTGTTTCTCTTACAGCGCAGAATTTATGCGGTTATATTTGAACCCCCGAAAGTGTTAAACTTCTTTTGGGAAGTTCAGATATTTCAGGCCTTAAAATCAGCTACATTTATGTACGGCACTCCGAGATACTTTACTGCAGTGCTTGTGTACGAATTGCACGAGCCCGTCAGAGGCTATGCTGAAGGCTCTTGTGAAATGCTCAGCTAAGTAGTACATACAACTGAAAAAAAAAGTGCATAATTATTCACTTCTTTATTGATTCATTCACTCATTCAAGTTGACATATCGTTGCCGTGTGTTGGCCGCTTGAACTCCGTGACATGTGCCCTTGTCCCGTTGTTTGTGTGCCCCTACATTTTACCTCAAAGGCGCTAACCACAGAGGACGCTTTTGACTAGCGCCCTATAAGGGATGTCTAAAAATTGGAAAGCCCGTAATTCAGCCCACAATAAAATGAAACATCGCGACAGACAGGAATAAAAGAAAAAAGTTACGAGGCCCAGCTGGATGCGCCGTTGCCGCAGGCGCGCTGACCTACAAATCCGTCACATATCCGCTTGAGGTTACAAAAGGACGCATCTGATGGGCTAGCCGCTGGTACGATCGCACTCTGCGCAATATAGCCCAACCTGAACTCACGCGTGATAAACAGGAAAGAACTGTCACACAATCAACAACTGGACGTTTAAATCGACCGCATGCGATAGGCCATCAGTTGTTATCAGCGCAATGTCAGTCTTTCCTGTCGTTTTCCGTGTTCTTTACAGTTAAATGTGCGAGCAAAGATTACAGACATTTTTCATCGGTACATCAGGGACATTTTCATCATCCTGAGCCGGCGCGTGCGCGACGCTGCTTGAATGTGTTGCCGTCGCGTAGTGCAGAACAATCGTTCTCCGGTGAAATTCATGTGATGACAGTTCATAAGGAGTCGTCGAAGAACCACTGCGCATGGCCTGCCTTTCGGTGCGGCAACTACAGTATGCGGAAACTTCTCTCGGCTGCATGCGCGACACGCATCACCAGCCGCGGTGTGTGTATACGTGTTGTAAAGCATTTTGGCTGTATCGGTTTTCACTGGACGAAGAGTATCGCTGTTTCTGACTTGCCGGCGTGAAGAGGAAAATCTTTTATCTCATCGGTCGGCGTAAGAACTGAAACATATATATGAGAGCGCTCGTGTATGGCCAAGCTGTTGCAACCCCGTGGAGACATCTGAGCCCCAGTCGTTACAAAATATTTGCGTCAGCCACCGCCATCGTTCCCACGCATTTCAATCTTAGTGAACTTGAAGTCATTATGTTATGTCTGCTTTAGGCTCCTGTATGAGGCGGCGTTGCAACACAGCGATCACTGTGCTTGCATGGTAAATTAAGCGTGACACATATAAGCTTTGTGCTTCGGAATCGCTCTTTAGCCCCGAGAAGCAGTAATATCCAAAGGGTATCGCATAAAAAGAGTCCGACGGCTATTTTTGGCGATACGTTGGCAAAAACGGGTGAGTACGTCGAATACAGAGGGCGGGACGAACAAAACCGAAAAAATAAAAACGGTATCGTGTGTACTTTCGCTGAAAAGAAAAGAGAGAGAGAAAAAAATGACAGGCTAACGCCGCAATAAGACCTAGCATAACTATGCAACATGACTGGACTATGCGATGTATAGAACAAAAATATCTATAACCTATATCATCTATATCACTCCTTCGGACGCTCGCGCAGTCCGCAGCCGGCCGCTGAAGAAATGTGAGAAGTGTGATTCACGCTGCATGGTATGCTGTTATTACTTGGGCCGCAACCTTGTTCGACAAACGAGGTAATCGCGCATTGTATCTACACATAACGATTTTAAGGCTTGTCAAAGTAAACAGCACATGTTATTCGGCAACATAACGGTACTCATATTGTTAGTATTGGCATATGTTCTGCGACTACTGATTGCTGCGAAACTATAGCTTAGAACAACAGTGGTAATGTTGCAGTACGGTCACATTCGGGAAATGCATTTTCAGAAATACACAACTGATCTCCGATGCTGATTGTAGACTCACACACGCGCGCGCACATCGCTTTGGGTGCTTCGTCCGCCTCCAATGCCAGCAGAAACTCCGGCCACGCCGGCTTAGATCACGTAAACCAGTATACGTCTCACGGAACCGTTCCCTACTTAGAATACGCCACGTCATGCTAACAGACCGTGCGAGTGCGGAAGCCACCGCAAACTGCCGCTGAGCACATTATACCTGGTAAACTACACCGAGCGCTCGCCCAAGCCAGTATGCCGACTTATTTATCATAGATGCAGTGGTGGAACAGCCGCTGCATCTATGAGTTTCTCACTATATAGTGAGAAACTCTTTGGATGGGCCTCTGCGTTCTTTTATGATGAGGATGATAGCGTGCTACTAGTTTTGATTTCAGTTCTACTAGCTGCGAAGCATCAACGGAAGGAGGGTTTCGCTCTTATACATGCTTTGGTGCAGGCTCGGTGCAATTTTCCGCTAAAATGCCGTTTTGGCGCAGGATGGTGCCAACAAGGTTGGCAACGTGTTGAAAGGCATAGCTGACGATGCCTTCAACATACTCATGTGTAAGAACTGCAGCACTGTTGATTCCATCATAACCGAATGCCATCGGTTTGAACAAGCAAAAAAATTGCCGACGATTACGTTACTTCCTAATGCGAAATTTGAGCGCAGCAAATAAGCTGTTTCACCTTTTCGATAGATTGAGGCAAAGAAATCTAGCAACACATGTATGCGCTATCACAGAATTTTTGTTTTATTTTTCACACGTATTCCTTTAACAAAGACTCCACTAACAGTTCTTGACAGTCATGAAGGAAGCTTTGTGGTCGGAGAAATAGACTGATATATGTTCGACTTGGTACACCAATGCTTGATTCTCAAAGACGAGATGTATACAAGTGCCTCGCGAGGTTGTCACAGCCGTGGGACGCGTTACGAGCGAGAGGAACGGGATGTTCTCCCGCATAAGTGTTAGGAAATTGCTGTTTGTCTTTATGTCAAGCCGCCACCGATCTGGCTCTCTGATTGCCACCGCACAGGGTGAACGGCAGCGGCAATTTCGGCTCGGGCGGTGCACATATACAGATCCGCCGCCACCGATCTGGCTCTCTGATTGCCACCGCACAGGGGTTGCATTGGAGGAGGAGCGAAGAAAGGAACTAAGTTCGAGCCGGCGCTTTGACAACCGGAGACTCGCAGGAAGAGGGGGGAGGGGGGCGACGTGTACACCCAGCGGCAAACGATGGGGGCAGAAGCGCGCGCAGCAAGCGGACAACACGATAAAGGGAGGAGGGAAGAGATAGCAGCGACTGACTGATGCCGCTGACGCCGATAGTGAGTCAACCCCAGCTGCGGAGTTGGTTTCAGGGACAACGAATAACCGGCGCGTCGGCAACTGAAGAGCACCCTATCCGCCACACAAGAACAGGGGGGGGGGGACCCTTTCCTCCTCTTTCTGCATGGCGGCGACGGTGTTCTATGCAGTCACGTTATCTTGACTCTCTAGCGGCGTCAGCGGCATCCAGCGGTATCAGTCGATCGCTGCTAGCGCTGGGGGGATGAAAGGGGGGCGGAGCTGGTTACGAGGCCGACGACGACGCCGACGCGAAACCCAGGAACGGACGCCAAAGAGCTGCGCTCTAAAAGCAGGCGCATTATACTCACCGCTTTACCAGACTCCCGGACACGGCTGCGACATCCTCATGCGAAGATCCCGTGGCGCCCCCTCCGTTCTCGACGCCTAATAACGTAACCAGGATTGTTCGCCAGGAGCTCGAAGCCATGGCTCGAGCCGCTCATCAGGCAGCTGATCACGACCATTTGGCGACAATGTCTCTCATTCAAGCCGTCGTCCGTCAAGAGTTCGCGAATACGGGCATTCCACAAGCCACCGGTCATGCACCTCAGCCCATGCGCGCTTCCGGTCCTCAGACTGAACACCTCACCGCTCCTCTTGTTGCTGCTGCCGCTTCCGCTTCTCGGTTCACACCCAGCTACGGAAACCCATCTGAGTGGAGGAAACCAGACGATCGACCAATCTGTTTTTCTTGCTCTCGCGTCGGCCACATTTCACGCCACTGCAGCAATCGTCGGTATTACCGACCAAGCTTCCTCGGTGACCGCCGCCAAGATAGTGGCCGCTCTTCTAGCGCATCTCTTCTCGACGACCACATTCCGGCCCGTGAACCTCACCGCCCATCTTCACGCTCTGCACCGATGTACGCCGATATTGCCGCTCCAAGGCAACTGGTCTAGCCGATCGCCGTCACCTCAGAGTTGCCAGTCGCGCTCCCCTCAACGACTACGATCTCTCTCCCTCCCTCGCTTACTCTGTCCATCAACCGGGAAACTAACCAGTGCAGCTCCGGGAGGTCAGGGTGCATTGACGACAAGGACCGAAAACCCTCTATTGACCCCTACTTCGCAATTTGCTCCGTGTTCTCGTCGACGACATAGCCGTTGTTACTGTTCTCATTAATACAGGCAGGCGCCTACATATCTGTTACGAGTTCCACGCTCCAACGCCGCCTACGAAAAGTGCTGACACCTGCCGTCTCTCCTACTGTGCAAGTAGCTGACGGCACCCGAACACCGGTTCTTGGTATGCGCACTGCCCGCGTTACTGTCGCCGGCCACCACGCTCCAGTTCTCTTCGCTGTTCTCGATGCTTCCCCACATGTCATTCTTGGTATTGACTGTTCTGATCTGATCCTTCCGCGCAACATCCCACTTGCTCACACCACAGTGGTTGTTGCCAACAACAGAACGAAGCTTCCAGTCCTCAACTTTTGCACTTCCACCCATATTCTTCCTCAAGGAACTTCCCTAGTCGAACTGTCACCGCTGGAAGAACGTACAGTGTCCGCATGCGCTGCTTACACTGAGGTTGTGCGCCAGCCTGTCATACCGGCACCAACCAAGGCACTTCTGAACAGTATGATATCCCCGACCTCTTACCTTCCAAAAGTGAAGCACTCCGCGTTGTCCTATTTTCTTACCTTGACGTTTTTGATGTTGAGAACAGTCCACTAGGCCGTACACATGCCGTGGCCCACCGCATCGACATTGGAGATGCCAGCGCCCTTCACAAGCACCTTTACCGAGTGTCTCACTCTGAGCGCCAAGTCATCCAAAAGGACGTAGAGAAAATGCTTGACAAAGGCGTGATAGAGCCTTCCTGTAGCCCTTGGGTGTCCCCTGTGGTGCTTGTGAAAAAGAAGGACAACAGCTGCCGGTTTTGTGTCGGTTATCGCCATCTCGATCGGGTAGCGAAGAAGGATGTGTACCCTCTCCCTCGAAGTGATGATGCGCACGGCTGCCTACATGGTGCCAGATATTTCTCATCGCCAGATCTCCGCTCGGGATACCGGCAAATTGCCGTCGATGACCGCGACCGTGAGAAGACCTCTTTCATCACATCCGACGGTCTCTACCAATTTAAGGTCATGCCTTTTGGGTTGTGTAACGCACCTGCAACTGTCGAACCCATGATGGACACTCTTCTACGCGGTCTTAAGTGGTCGACCTGTGTTTGTTATCTGGACGACGTCATCCTTTTTTCGCCCAGCTTTGAAAGCCACCTCCCTCGTCTTTCGGCCATTCTCGACATATTTCACCGGGATGGCCTCCAGCTCAATTCCTCTAAGTGCGCCTTTGGGCGCCGCCACATCAAATTACTTGGACACCTTGTTGATGCTACTGATGACCAACTAGTGCCTGACAAAGTTTCCGGCTCCCGCAAGTTCACGAGACTGACAAAGTCCGCATTCGCTGCACCGGACCGACTTTATGAACTTAACATCATGCCTTTTGGCCTTTCTAACGCTGCAGCCACATTTTAGGGCATAATAAACAACGTTCTTCGTAAACTAAAATGCAAGACCTGCTTCTGTTATCTCGATGATAGTGTCATCTTCTCCCGTAAATTCAGCCAACATCTTCAGCGATTAGACGAAGTTCTCAAGTGCCTTGCAAATGCTGGTCTCCAGATCAACACAGAAAAAAATTCACATTTGCAAGCAAGAGTATCAAATTACCCCGAAAAAATTACTACTGTTCTCCAGTTTCCTCGGCTTGGCGTCCTATATTTGTCGATTTATCCGCAACTTCGCTGCAATAGCGGCTCCTCTACACAAGCTAACTGGTTACCGATAAAGGATTTACGTAGTTTCCTCGGCTTGGCACCCTATTTCTGTCGTTTTATCCGCAACTTCGCTGCAAAAGCAGCTCCTCTACACAAGCAACTAGTTACCGGTAAAGGATTTACGTAGTTTACTCGGACTGGCGTCCTATATTTGTTTATTTATCCGCAACTTCGCTGCAATAGCGGCTCCTCTACACAAGCTACTGGTTACCGGTAAAGGATTTACGTAGTTTACTCGGCTTGGCGCCCTATTTCCGTCGCTTTATCCGAAACTTCGCTGCAAAAGCGGCTCCTCTACACAAGCAACTAGTTACCGGTAAATGATTTACGTGGTTTACTCGGCTTGGCGCCCTATTTCCGTCGATTTATCCGCAACTTCGCTGCAATAGCGGCTCCTCTACACAAGCAACTAGTTACCGGTAAAGGATTTACGTACTTTCCTCGGCTTGGAGTCCTATATTTGTCGATTTATCCGCAACTTCGCTGCAATAGCGGCTCCTCTGCACAAGCTACCGGTTACCGGTAAAGGATTTATGTAGTTTCCTCGGCTTGGCGTACTATATTTGTTGATTTATCCGCAACTTCGCTGCTATAGCGGCTCCTCTACACAAGCTACTGGTTACCGGTAAAGGATTTACGTAGTTTCCTCGGCTTAGCGTCCTATATTTGTTGATTTATCCGCAACGTCGCTGCAATAGCGGCTCCTCTACACAAGCTACTGGTTACCGGTAAATGATTTACGTAGTTTCCTCGGCTTGGTGTACTATATTGATCTATCCGCAACGTCGCTGCAACAGCGGCTCCTCTACACAAGCTACTGGTTACCAGTAAAGGATTTACGTAGTTTCCTCGGCTTAGCGTCCTATATTTGTTGATTTATCCGCAACGTCGCTGCAATAGCGGCTCCTCTACACAAGCTACTGGTTACCAGTAAAGGATTTACGTAGTTTCCTCGGCTTGGCGTACTATATTGATTTATCCGCAACTTCACTGCAATAGCGGCTCATCTATACAAGCTACTGGTTACCGGCAAAGGATTTACGTACTTTCCTCGGCTTGGCGTCCTATATTTGTCGATTTATCCGCAACTTCGCTGCAATAGCGGCTTCTCTACCCAAGCTACTGGTTACCGGTAAAGGATTTACGTAGTTTCCTCGGCTTGGCGTCCTATTTGCGTCGATTTATCCGCAACGTCGCTGCAATAGCGGCTCCTCTACACAAGCAACCGGCTACCGGAACCTCTTTCATATGGACTGACGACTGCGAGTCGGCTTTTAAGCTCCCAAGCAGAACCCTGCTTCCGTGCCAGTGCTTAACTCGCCACTTCGATGACAGAGCCCCCACAATACTCCCTACTGACGCAAACGCACAAGGCCGGTATTGGGGCTGTACTTCTGCAACGTAATGTAGTCTCTAAAGAGCGAGTCGTAGCATACACCACCCGAACATTTTCTCCAGCTGAGCGGAACTACACGATTACAGAGCAAGAGTGCCTGGCTATTGTTTGGTCGATTCAGAAATTTCGCCCATACCTTTATGGTTGCCACTTCACCAGCGTCACTGACCACCATGCTCTGTCCGCTGTCATAAATGAAAATATGCCACGACGCTTAAGACGCCGGATACTCCGCTTGCAGGAATATGACTTTACAATAACGTACAAGTCTGACAAACGTCCTCACGACGCCGACGCACTGTCTCACTGCCCCCTCTCGCTCTATCCTAGTAACGCGCCGTCGCCTTCCCCACCACGCCGTTCCGACACTAGGCCTGCCTCACACCAGCTCTCGCTAACGCCTCTGGACCAAGTTGCCCTTTCAACACGCTTTGGTTTCGTCTTGCTTCAGCGGGTCGACTCCTACTGCCGAACTCTCATGGATCGCCTTAGTGGGTTCACCGAACCACCCAACAACCAACTGCTTGCAACGCCAGCTTCGACAGTTCCGCCTTGAAGATGGTGTGCTACACCGCTGCGTTTACCACTCAACAGGTCAAAGAGTTTATTCAGACAACGTATGGTACAGTTGCCTAGGGCGCAGACCAAAAGGCAAGTGGATGCCTGACAAGGAGTCTGCGCCCTTCTTGCTCCCATTCGAGAGCACAAGACATTCAGCGCATAAAATAAACACTAAACGAGATGGAAATACAGAGTGGTTGGTTAACATTGAAACTGGAGTTACTTAATATTGAACATTTATGTACAATTGGGAAAATACTGTACCAGTAGGTCCGGTAGGTCCCAGTCCTACCTCACTGCCTTCGCCTTCGTGTATTAGAGGCACTTCACGACGATGTATCGGCTGGCCACTTAGGTTTCCACAAGACACGACCGCATCAAGACCCCCTACTTCTGGCCTGGCCTAACCGCAACGGTGGCCAAATACGTTACATCTTGTGCGTCATGTCAGCACCGCAAACGCTCGACATCACCGCCAGCCTATTTACTACAACCTCTCCCTTGCTCGGACGCACCTTTTGAATTTGTTGGGATTCATTTATATGATCCCTTCACTTTCAAAGTAGGACTAAGTAGGACTTCATTTATATGGTCCCGTCCAAAGTAGGACTAAGTCCTACTTTGGACTCCATTCCGAACTTCAGGCCTCTGTAAGAAGTTTCTTCAACGCCACATTGGTCCATACACCGTTGTGCAACAAACTTCTGCAGTGAACTATGTAGACGTCCCATGACACTCCGTCACTGACCGCCGTCGCCGGAATGCATAAATTGTTCACGTCTGTCGTATGAAGCCCTTCACTCCCTGTTTAGATGTTCTATAAGCTGCGGCCAGGCTTGCCGCTTCTATGGCAGGGGGAAATAAGCCTAAGCACTATTAACGTACTTCATCGTTTTATCGTTTTTTTATGTGCATAGCCATCATCATCCCTGATCTTCTGCTTCTTCGCGCATGAACTGGGGCGTTTCCTTTTTAGAATAAAAAGAGCTTGGCAGCTCCGTCGGTCTCGGTCTTTAAATAAATAGATAAATAAATAAGTAAATAAATAAATAAATAAATAGATAAATAAATAAATATAACGACCAACGCTACGTCGCCTGTTGACTTATTCACGATACCGTGGCGATATATAGTGGGCGCAGGTTTGCCTATGAGTTGGGCGAGATGCGTGTACATAACGTGCGATAAACTTACTATGCGCGGCGCTACTCCTTTTGGCACTGTGTAACGAGTGGCACCCACTCTTGCCGATCTTCCGCGGTGTAGAAGTACTTTCATTGGAGGTTAGCGATACAACGCCGACGAATAAGTGATCTTTTTCTATCATCGGGGAAAGCTGACTATATCTCGAAGGGCTGGCAACACAGGTAGTCCTTTAAGTAGCAGCAGTCCGTGAACAGGGTCACAGATTCATTTCATTTCTTAAGAGGAAGCTTTAGCGCGGGTGCTCATATCTAAATACATGTAAAAGGAGAATTCGTTTTTCTCGGCAACCACTGCACCAAATTTGACGAAGTTTGTTGCATGTAAAAGAAAAACTTAAAATCTGGTGACTGTTGGCTCCGAATTTTTGAGTTAGGTCGTCAACTTCTTATAAAAATTGGCAAAAATCGAACATTTTTGAAAAAACGGAACTATCAAGTTTAAAACTCTGTAACTCAACAAAGAAAAATTATAATACGTTTCTGTGATTTGGATCTAATAGTACATCTAAAGCGGACAAAATTGATATCTTACATACGAATATTAAAAAAATTTAGTAATATGGAAATACAGCTTTTGCAGAACCCTTGTAACCAACGTAACAAATTCACATAATATATAAAAAGACATATACAATTTGTCCGCTTCGAATGATCTAATGGATGCCGTTTACAGAACCGCGATATCTGTTCTTGATGCAGAGCTATGAATTTGTAAACTTCGTGCTTCTATTTTTTTTCAAAGTGTCGAATATTTGAAAATCGTTTTACCAAAATTCAGGGCCGAAATCGAAATTCCGCTTCCAACAGTCACTAGAATTTAACTTTCCCTCTCAAATGCAACAAATTTCACTAAAATCGGTCCAGGGGTTATCTCAGAAAAACGTTTTTGCGTTTTACATGTATTTGAATACGCCGCGTCGGAGTTGGGCCCGAGCTAAATCGTCCTCTCAAAGGGAAGCTGAAGAGTCTGTCGAATTCAATAAGACGCTCATATACGGATGCGGGAACCTTATAAACCATGAAGGTAAAATTTTGGGGGGTTTTTTCACTTAGGACTGACGCAATTGTCGGTTAAAATTGCGCTGTAGATTCGCCCCCCGTCGAGCGCCGCGCGCTGCTGCTGACGCTGACGATGCGAGCGGAGACCGGAAACCGCGGCTTAGTGACGTCAACACTGGTGTTCCGCTGCTTCGCAGTCTCCGCGACCGTGCCTGGCCGGGCTTATTTCTGCGTGCGTGCCCTCCTAATCTGCTTCGCTCGACCCTACATTCCTTTATTTGTGTGTATATAGGAGTGGTAGTTGACGTGCGCAGCATCAATTGAACTTGTAGGCCGATCATGCCGGCGTTCTGTGCAGCCTACGCTTGCACGAACACCAGCGGCAGCGACGATGTTCCGATGTTCCATTAGTTCCTGCAAGACAAGAAGCTTTCAGCTAAGTGGGAGCCTGCTGTGAAGCGAAACAACTTCAAGCGCTCAAGAACAAGTGTTGTCTTCTAACCACTTCCGTGACGATTACTACCGGAGTTTGTCAATAATGCGTGCTTTGGGTTCTCCTTTAAAAAAATAGTTAGCACGCTGAACGGAAGGTGCATGTTTAGCGCCCACCCTTGACGCAGGTTTCATCGCCAAGCGCCGCGAATTTTCTATTCGCACGTGTGTGGGGAAACAGCCTGCATGCAGCTACCCTAACGCAGTGCAAGCGTAAAGTTTGCATGTGTTGGAAAGCCTGCTCACGCCAAGACGCTGCACTCCCCCTTCTCTCGCACGCATAAGAAACCGACCATCTCACGTAGCCGACGGAATTCGCCGGTTACGAGTGGCGCGCGCATGGCGCGCTGATGAAGGTTCTATACTACACGTGCAACAACAGCCGGTAAACTTTTCCCGCGTTTAAACCGTCTGTGTAGATTGCCGACAGCTTTGGGGCCGCGCACGAATGCTGAAGATCGTATCACCGCTTACGTTCTACGAGGAGGCATGCAGGAACATAACACTACAGTTGTTTGCCCGGAAACGCACTCACTGGAACGCTGAATGCAGCTTAGCTAAAAACATACTCGCCAAAGAACATTGGCGAGTATGTTTCCCCTTGTGTAGAGTAGCAGTATGTTTCTCCTTGTAGAGTAGCATCTCCTTGTGTTGGAAATGTTCCAAAGAACATTTCCAACACAAGGAGGTGCTAACACTTCGCCTTCGTTCGCGTGGAAAGCAGTGCTTGCACCAGCATTTTTTGCTTCTTGGAGAGGCCGGCTCTTCGCAATCGGCTCGTACATGTAGTATGTACAAGTATGTACGTACGTGTAGTATGTACAAGTATAAACCCCTTACAAGTGATCTTGCACGCTACAGCGACAGCGCTACAAGCGAGGCGATGGCTGTCGCTTTCACTCGTCGTCTGCAAGCCGAACTCCACACGATCGACGGCTTTGAGCGACGACATCCCGGTGTGAGGGCAGCAATATACGCGCCGAAACTAGCGTGGCGCATGCTTTATCAATTTAGGTTGATGTATTTTACTGAAGAAGGAGCATAAAATATTTCTGAAAGTGTTGCACTACGTTCTTATTCTTGCACGTGTAAAATTCAATAGTTTGCTCGTTCCGTGCGACAAACAGCAGTATTTGAGTTATGTACATCCAGTTTCGGCTTCGCACAATTGGCTAGTCGCTCATAGCATTTCCGGGCGACGAGCGACGAGTTCTAGATTTCTAGAAACGAGCGATCGAGCAACAACACCGAGCGATTTGTTCAAGCGACGGCCCGTTTTGTCGCTCCAAGCCGTCGCCCGTCACCGTCCCGCGCAAAATCGCTCTCGTAGAGTTTGGACTTAACGCCGAACTCCTCAGAGAAACGCAAGCTCTCGAAAATTTCCATGACCGTCTCAGCAAAACACCACCAAACTACTTTGCACCATGCTTCGTGTGCAGCGGCAGCAGTCGGTCCGAACGAACACCATTGTTGACGTCACGAGGCGCCCGACCAATCACAGGCGGAAACGAGGCGCGCGAGCTGGGCGTGTCTGCTGCTGCACTTTTCGTCTAAATAAAATATGTTTGCGCTTTCTTTCACTCAATTTCGATGCGATATTTGAATTCAGAGGGTTGAAAACCACGGCGTACTGCTCTTCACTCATTTTTTCTGGAAAACCTTTCAGCTTCCCTTTAATACGCCACTCACTATTTTTTGCAGCCAACTACTGCACACGTACTCACTCCACCGCCCCACATTTCGCAGTATGAATTGAGCACATTGCGTCGGCGAAAACCCGGTTACATTTTCGACAGCTGGTCGCACAGTAGCAGGGGGAAAGCGGTCATGGTTTCGTATTCGCGCGTTTTCACTGAGGCAACGTGCGGCGCGCCGCCGGAAGCGCCATCTCGTTTCTCCAAAGCAAACTGCTCCACGAAAAGGTTCGATGGCTACGGTTACCAACGTTTCCTTTCTGCAATGGGATATGTGCCTGAGGCTCAGAACTCGTTTCGCGCAACGAACGGGCTGTTCGCTCTGATCGGGCTGTCAAAGTGTCATGCAACGTTGACTTTACGGTGGAGGTTCTGACGCCCGAGTGTATAATTACAGGATTCTCGCAGCACCTGTCGCATGCGTGGTACGCAGGCTGCAGGGCCTGGCGATTGACGTCCGATGTAACTGCGGCTGGTTTCGCACGTCGCACGAGCGGCACAGCCATGCGGATACGAGACGAGGTCGGTAAACGTTAATGCAGCGGTGCTCTTGTGCGTAGTGTCAAATTCCATATTGTCAAATTAACCCTTTGTCAGCACTGATTGGCTCAGAGGGCAGCTAAGCCTTCACTGATTGGTTCAAAGCGCCAACACTGCGGTATTTGGCACTGCCTAGATAACACCCTTGGTCCCACCAGTCATGTTTAAGAGGAAGCTTTAGCTCGGGCCCAACTCTGACGCGGCCTATTCAAATACATGTAAAACGCAAACAGACTTTTCTGAGATAAGCACTGGACCGGTCTAAATGAAATTTGTTGCACTTCAGAATGAAAGTTAAATTATAGTGACTATTGGAAGCGGAATTGCGATTTAGGGCCTGAATACTGTGGGAAAATTTTCGGAAATTCGCAAGTACGAGAAAAATAGACCCACAAAATTTAAAAATTAATGGCTCTGCATTATGAACAGATATCGCGGTTCTGTAAACGGAATCCATTAGATCATTCAAAGCGGACAAATTCGGCATGTCAATTTATTTCTTACGTGAACTTGTTACGTTGTGTACAAGGGTTCTGCAAAAGCTATATTTCCATATTACTGAATTTTTTTTAGATTCATGTGTAACATCAATTTTGTCCGCTTTAGATGTACTATCGATGCCATACACAGAATTGTGATATCATTTCTCCTTGCTGAGTTAGAGCTGTACACTTGATAGTTTTGTTTTCTGAAAATTTTCAATTTTTGACAATGTTTAATAAAAAATTGATGATCTAAATCGAAAATTCAAAATCAACAGTCACGATATTTTAAGTTTTTCTTTCAAATGCAACAAATTTCGACAAATTTGGTGCAGTGGTTTCCGAGAAAAACGAATTCTCCTTTTACATGGATTTTGATAGGAGCACCCGAGCTAAAGTTTCCTCTTAAGAGGAAGCTTTAGCTCGGGTGCTCCTATCTAAATACATGTAAAAATAGAATTCGTTTTTCTCGGCAACCACTGCACCAATTTTGACGAGGTTTGTTGCATTTAAAAGAAAAACTTAAAGTCTAGTGACTGTTGGTTTCGAATTTCTGAGTTAGGTCGTCAATCTTTTATTAAAAACTAGCGAAAATCCGAAATTTTCAAAAAACCAAACTGTCAAGTTTAAAACTCCGTAACTCCTAAAAGAAAAACGATAATACAATTCTGTGAAATGCATCTAATAGTACATCCAAAGCGGACGAAATTGATATATTACACATGAATCTAAAAAAATTTAGTAACATGGAAATACAGCTTTTGCAGAACCCTTGTAAACAACGTAACAAATTCACGTAAGATGTAAAATGACATATCGAATTTGTCTGCTTTCAATGATCTAATTGATGCCGTTCACAGAACCGCGATATCTGTTTTTGATACAGAGATATCAATTTTTAAAAATTGTGCTTCTATTTTTTTCAAACAGTCAAATATTTGAAAATCGTTTTAAGAAAATTCAAGCCCTAAATAGAAATTCCGCTTTTAACAGTCACTAGAATTCAACTTTCTCTTTCAAATGCAACAAATTTCATTAAAGTCGGTCCAGGGGTTACCTCATAAAAACGTTTTTGCGTTTTACATGTATTTGAATAGGCCGCGTCGGAGTTGGGCCCGAGCTAAAGCTTCCTCTTAAGTGTAGTGAGGAATTTTTCTTGTGCATTCTCTGTTACTTCCTTTTTGATAGTAACAAATTAACTAATATTCCAACTATTACGAACAACATTTGTTCACCATAAAGTTGGAAAAATTGATAACGCGCCCCGGGCAGCCAATCGTATAGTTCGCCCTACTAACGTCATTGGGGCAAATGACGTCAAATGGGTAGGGGCGGCTTAAAATTCGGCCGAGCGATGTGCTGCGATCGGCAGCGATGTACATTTTTAAAATCTTATAATAAATTACACGCTTTACGCAGAGCACTTAGATGAGTCAATGATCAGAAGGACCTACTCTAAAGACTCGGTACGTTTGTACAAAATCGTGAAAGTCGTCAGATCCTACACTACCGTAATGTAAACAGTCAGACAGCGTGCTAAATACGCAGTATACGTGATGCTAACATCAAAAAAGCGAAGCTGACGTCTTCTGATGACATGGGGAGCTTTTGCAGCTTTTTGGGACTAGACAGTGACAATTTCAGTAACGCAGAAACGGAAAGTTTTCATTTTTTTCCGGGGGGCAACCAGCTTTCCACACCCCACTCATATGCATGTGTGTATACTGTGTATATATATATTACCTTTGATAACAGTTGCCCTTGAAGGAACTTCGTGTGACCTCGAAGAATGGTTCAGTTTAAAGAATTGTCTTATACTTTGCTATCACTAATACTGCGTCACTACTCCGGCGAAACTGCCCTTTTCTTTTTCTGAGACTCCAAGTATAAACGCTGCTATGCGTGAGTGCTATTGATTCTGATTTCGAGAGAATCCGGCTCAGTCTCGTTTCGGTTACTGAGTGAATTACATGTATTTATGACCTCTGCATGCATGTGGCGATGTTTCCATCCCTAATAAGTGTTTATTATTTGAAAAGCTTTATTTTTCATGAGATGTTAGCATAGCCTACTGGAAAGAGAAGCAATACTGAGACACATAATTTACGTGTATTTCACATGCCATTGAAAAAATACTCTTCCGAAGGGGTCACTGAAGTCTGCAGGTTTTTTTCGGGGTCAAAAGAGAATGCAACACAATTTGAAGCGAAGTGAACATACAGCAAAGCATTCATTCTCTAGGCATAGTTTATTCATACCATTAGGAATAATTTTTAGTTGGCTACCTTCTTCTCTATAAAAATATAAGAAACTTTTGTCATCTGTATATATTTAAATATATTGTGTTTGTGCATGAGGTTCATACTGAAAATTTAAAAAAAAATGCTGAGGTGAAAAAATATGTATGAGGTAGCCGCCACTGATGCTTCTAATGCGCTTGTCCTCCTATTGTCAGTATTTGCAGAAATCAGAGGTGACAGTACGAATGAAAAGCCGTGCCCATCCGCACAGACAATGACGCAGTAAGCTTTCAGCTACAATAAAATTTCACCTGAAAAAGTAAAGACAACTCAAAAGAAACCTCAAATGATGTGGATAACAGAACTCTAGTAATGATACTTTAAGGGGGGCTTCGGCATCACAAAAACTTCGGAGGGGTTTCAGGTCCCGGAACCGCCGCCAAAAAGAAGTAAACTAGTTGGCATAAAAAGAAAAAAAAAATATACAGATCCAATGCACATGTCATAATCCATGGGAAGTGAAGCTTCAGTGAAGCAGTTAAATAACTGCTACACAAATAACGTCGATGCGTACTATCATGTTTACTTTCGTCATATGCAACATGTAATCTAACATAATATATGTGTTTATCTACCACAAAGGTCACAACTTTAATCACGTACAACTTTTGTGTCAAGGCGCTACACAGCTCACTAGTTACACTGAAAGGCAAACACCAAAGCAGGCGGATGCGTAGTGTCAGACGTATACGTCTGCGCAGCAATTTATGATGCTTGTCCACGGGAGAATGACCGTGACAGCAAGGTGCACACGCAGAGGAGTACGACACACGTCTAGCTTCAGTTTAGGAACCTGTATTTCTGTCACAGCTAGCATGTACCAACTCTGGAGGACAGGCAAAGCATGAGTACACACCTATAGTGGCATGCCTAGACTGAATGGCTATACAAGAGAAAATTAATCAAGGCAAAAGAATGCCTCGAATATAATGTGATGTACCATTAAAATGTCAGTATGCTGCAGAGATACCTATGAGCCAACCCTGTAGGCATACATGTTCAGGTTTTATATAGGAATTATTTTTTATTACGCAGAGCTGAAGTATGCTTACTTGCACTCCTTAGTCGATAAGCGCACAGGGGCTTTATAGTAAGCCCATGTGTTGGTACTTGTGTTTGGCACACACAAAATCTTTGTATACAGATATATCCACAAGTATATCCGCCGAGAAACCAACCGACTGCCCAGCAGCTAGCAGACACGCCAAACTAGGGAGGGTGGGAAAGGAAAGCTTCGGTTTAGCATGCAACTACATGGCCGATGTCTGTACTATATAGGATTGGCTTAGGTGGGCATTGGTGGATGAAACTTATAATCAGTATGTTATGGAACACAAACAACGAAGGGCCTTTCCTTAAACGAGGGTGCCATAAAGTGTCGTGTCTCACTTAGTTGCATATCCACAGACTGCTTATTGTCATTAAAGGGACTTGCGTACGAACACGTCCCAAATGCGTGGTAAAAGAGAACGTCCCCTCCACCCCCAAGTTTGCAACGCCAGGGAAGAAAACTTTGAATGCAAGCTGACCAAGGTATGAGTAAGCAACAACAGCCACAAAAAGCAAATGACATATTTATTATCAGTGTCTAGCATCACCCATGAACTCGCCACGGCTAACAGTAGGCAGTAACTGTATGACATAGCTCGGTGCCGTCGTCTCACTCAGAGTGATATTGAACAATCAATGACTATGCACACACTGTAAGCATTCAATGCGGTCAGTTGTACTGTCTTTTGACCCTGGTGTTAACAACATGCAATTTTTTTCAGCTTCGACGGTTCGTAACTTAATTCTCAAATCTAAGCAAGCCTAGAAGTTCCGTAACTTGTGTTGTTTTCAAAGAAAACTATATCGGCCTACATTTGACTGATTGCAGCATGCCCCCACAGGTCGCAGTTAGCAAGCCTAGCTGTGCACCACAAAATTCAACCACACTGCGCAAAAAAGAAAGAAAAAGAAAAAGAATGTCCAGGCAAGAAATATAGAAGACAACGAATACAGCGATTTTATATCTGCTGAAGGTATTTTGTCAGCCAAGCATATATGATTTTATCACTGGAGCAAGTGACTGATGTCTGGAAGTCTATAGCTTTGATCGTGAATAATCCGCCTTATTTCATCTTGTCACGAGCATCTTCGCTCTTGCTGATTTGTACACTTGTTAGATGGCAGACATCTCTCTCTCTCCTATGTGTGTATATATATATATATATATATATATATATATATATATATATATATATGTGAACAAGAATGAAGGAAAACAAGGGGCCCGATTTTTATTAGTCATATCATAAGACACCAACAAACAAGGCTAGCAAAGGGGAAATTATCCGTAGTTCTTAACTGAATTAAAGAAATGATAAATAAGTGGAAATAAAAAACGGATTAAAGAACAGCTGGCTGCAGGTGAGATACGAACTCATGTCTTTGCATTACAAGCATGTGTAATGCAGAGACCTGGGTTCGTATCCGTGTTTGCCATCTACTGTTTGATGTCCATGTTTTCTGCGCTGTTTGTTCACCTTACGAAACCACACCAACCAGCCCAGCTCCCTGTCATGATGTGTGTACCGCGTGCCAACAAGAATATATTTATATGTGCCTGCTGCAGGGCAAATCGCCGCAAATCAAAAGAACGTCACCTCATGCTCATGTCCACGCTGACATTCCGCACGTCGCGTAGAGTCAGCAGTGCGTATGTGCTAATCACATCCACGAGGCTGGCTGAAAAACTCCCTTGCATAGTTCCAAGGTTGTTCAGGATGTTCTCGTTGACCGTAAGCTCAGCGGTGCATTTGCCATCGCCAGCCGAAACGATGTGCACCTGTCAAGGAGATCAAGGGTTCGAAAGTTGCACTAGCCTACATGCACTACACTTCTGTTTCTGAAAAATAGATCAGCACACACGCGACGCTGTCCCGCAGGTAATTTTCAATCCTCATTAACTATTTCCATTAACTAGAAAAAAAAGTGCCTTTCCTTTTTTAAGGCTTTAGCAAAGAATTTTTACCGAGCACATCATCATGGTTACAATACAGCCTGTTATACGGGGTGATCATTTTTAAGTTTTCCAGAATTTTTAAAAATCGCACGTTGCAAATAACATAATTCTAGTCCTTGAGCTGGATCATTGAGAGAGGCGGACATTACTTGCTCGAGAAATCGAAACGCATATTCAACTCAGTAAAGCCGCACTAATTAACGACTTAATTACTTTGCCGCACATATTGCCATTTATAAATTGTAGCCGGCGAGTCTGCAAGGCGTATTCACTTGGAACGAATTTCCAGAATGGCACCAGTTTGGTGACATGAACCAACAAATTTGCCATAAAGATGCACTGTTGTTCCGCTTTTTCTTTAACAAAACGTTATTTTGTGCATTGAAGCACAAAACAAACTCGAATGCCCATGTATTTCATCCAACACTTTCGGAAATAATATATCGAATCTGGTGTCATCCTGGCGACTGAGTTCAAGTGGATACGTCTTGCAAACTCACCGGCTAGAATACATCTTAGTGCATATTATGCAATGTAAACTGCACAACCCTTTCTTCTTTTCGGGCAAAACATCACACACTATTGCGTATGAGGCAGCAAATCTCGGGCGTATGCTGTGGCACAAGGATCGGCAGGTCAGGAAACAAAGCTCACCCCTTAGTCGCTGACCATAGCATGGGCTGGTTTTGTGGGGTTTCTCTCGTCCGAATTAAGTTCCCATTCCGACATCATTCTCACACTCACTGGCACTAGCAGCGACCAAGAAATCATCTGAAGACGTAGCAGAATCGCGAGGGCTGCGCGCCCTACATATATATCGCCTGCGCACGGCAGAAAAATTTCAGACCACCGTGTTTAAAGCCTACCCACAAAAACGAAAGGCTTTGTAGATAGCGCCAGGCGGGACGCGAACCGACGTCTTCGCATTACGCTATTACGCGCGTATCGCGAAGACGTGGGTTCGTGCCAGCTGCGGCCAGTTGGTTTTGATCCACTTTCACTTCCCTTAATTTGTCATTTCTTTAATTAAATTAATAAGTACAAGCAATTTCCCCCATGCTGTCCTCGGTGTCTTCGTTTGTTGGCTTCTTATGACATGAATAATAAAAATCAGGCCCTCGGTTTCCTTTCTTCTCCTCCAGTAAAGAGCAAAGCATAATATACAGGGACCTTCAGTTAGCAAGAGCAAGAGTGCCGGTTGCCTTGAGATTGGGTGTAGTACGGTACCCCAGAAACCAGGGCAAGGAAATGAAACGCTGCGAAAGAATCAAGGTCGATATACACAGAATCTATTTAGGACAGCCGAATCTGAGCGCGTGCGGCAGTAACGCAGTCATGATGCTCCAGCGCTTGATCGCGAGTCAAGCACGCTCCTAAGTACGTGTGACAACGTACGTTTCATGGTTAAAGCGCACCTGACCTAGCTCCTTAAAAGCAACAAGAAAGAACAGATATATTGTAAAAGAACGCAAACGTATTCACCGCTTCGAAGTGCTTCGTGAACGTTCCGCTCATTACGACACGTTGCAAGAGCTGGCGCACCCGATCTAGCGTGTACACAGCCATGTTGTTTACTGCCGTTGCCATACGGTTGCTGGGATAGGATGGCTAGAGCTAAAAAAAGGAAAAAAAAAAAAAGAAAAGTTGCTGAAGGAGGTATTGCCAATGGTATTGCTAGGGGCGTCGTTCGGTTTCGCTTTTGTGATAAATGCAGAACATATTCCACAGTGCGCTAAACAATACGGCCGAGAAACAGCCAACTATTCATTGTTCTTTGTTAAAAAAACGTAACTTTACGTTGTTAGGGCATCGCTCTATATATTTCTAAACCAACATGATTTACGCGCTTTTTACGCGTCAGTCCAACGGAAAGCCATAGGCTGCTTACAACGAATGTCTAGTCCGCGAATCTTAAATCTTGTGTTAAATTATTGAAGTATAACTGGTTCTAAATCAGAAACGTGAAAAATCAACACTTTTTGCCAAAAAAAAAAGAAAAGCTAGCGATAAGGTGGCGACACGTGGTGGGCTCTTTGCGTAATACACGTGAGCGCGCTGAGCGGGTCAGCCGGCGCAGCTCGACTTGAACTGCGTAAGCTGCGGCACGTGTTTTCCAGTAAACAATGTCGCCGTGGTGAGCGCTGACGTGAGAATTAGTCGTTTTCTGAAGCTCAACTTCCCGGCAGACTTGAACTGTAGGTTCTCGAACCTTCGTAATTTTTTTTTCCCTGTGCGCGGTGCATGTTCGAGTAGGTAAGCGCGCTTTGAGCATGTTTTGTCTCTTCGCAGTGCCGCCACACGCACGCCGCACATGTGCCGTTTTTCGAATACTTTGATGACACAATTGCGGAGCGCAACATCAGCAGCTTATTTGTGCCTGTCTCTAAAGGCGTCGCGTATTGCCACAGACACGACAACTCATTGAACCAAACACTCATGCCTGCGGTTTCTAGTAGTACCTGCCCCCAAGCTACGTGCAGTCGGCACTTGCACGCCGTTTCTTAGGCACATTTCGATAACTTCGTTGTTTTACCGTGTATGTGTAGTAAACATCGACGGAGTTTCTCGCTTCAACATACACAAATAATTTAGACGGTAAATTGCTCATTGACGGAGAACTGTTGCTGGGATTTACCGTGCAAAGGAGAGGCGACCGCGCCAATCTCTCCCGCGCTCAGCTTGGAAGAATGAGTGTGAGTAACGCTAAGCACTTCGTGTATTGGTGAACTCCCAGCAGCCGTTCACCTAGTAAGCCGGTTAAACGATTGCATTAAACTTCACGCTTTTATATCTATTATGTAATGCGTGAAGCATTAGGCTGGTTTCACCCTTACTGCCGCTTGGAGGTTCGCTGCTTTATGTTTATACATGATGGCACATGTTTCCGTGTACAGCGCACCAAAGCCACACTTCCACCAAACGTGCCCAAGGCGTTTATGTACCATTTTGAAGCACGTTTTCAAGTATCACTGGTAGAGAGTCCTGCGCCCTACCTTCAGCTGTAGTTTCTGTTGTTGTCATTACCCCTGTGTACGTTCCTGTCCCTGCCCTGAGGTGTTCTCGTTGATGCAAACAACTAATTTTTTTTTCTTTCAGATTTCCCTAGTAGTCGTGAAAAAGCAGCGTCATCCACCGCATTGCCATGGAGACCACCCCAAAGCGCAGATCTGCGCAGCTCGTTCTGGAAGATGGGTCTACATATTCGGGTGTCGCGTTTGGAAATCCGAGGTGTATTTCCGGGGAAGTTGGTGAGTTTGCCAATGCCTTGCTTTTCCTCAAGTCTCGTCATTCACAGCGAGTGAAGCTGCACACCTTGCTTGCTTCTCTTTCATCTGAATATGCACTTTCATTTCGCTTGTAGATGCCCTCACATACTCATCGACAAAAGCCGGGATCTTAACTCGTGTGTTGCTTTGGAACATAAAACCCATTACATTCAACTTCTTCACAAGCTTGTTTGATCTGGAGAGGGGATAAAATTGGACTTCATTAAGGATAATGTCTTCCTTGAACGCAGCAGGTCTTTTCGTAAATTTAATGGTACATTCAGCTGGTTCCTACTGCCTTCTCCCACTTGGATTGCAACAATGTGGAGCCCGCTCTTTATCGGAGCCAGAGGAAGCGGGGACAAGCTGAATGTGCAGCTGCTCCCCAGATTAATTGGAAGCAAGACCAGGATACAAAAGCACTTCTTCTGTTGTAAGCAAACAACCCACCGTGGTTGCTCAGTGGCTATGGTGTTGGGCTGCTGAGCACGAGGTCGCGGGATCGAATCCCGGCCATGGCGGCCGCATTTCGATGGGGGCGAAATGCGAAAACACCCGTGTGCTTAGATTTAGGTGCACGTTAAAGAACCCCAGGTGGTCAAAATTTCCGGAGTCCTCCACTACGGCGTGCCTCATAATGAGAAAGTGGTTTTGGCACGTAAAACCCCAAATATTATTATTATTATGTTGTAAGCAAACAAGACGCACTTGTGCCAAAGCATTGCCACGGCTGACACCACGCTAGAGTGACTATCCTGGCCATACCAACACTGGATGCTGCAGAATCCACATGACAAGAACCTTGCCAGATATCAATCATGCACCCAGGTCAAAGCTGACAGTGCTTCCGAGTGCTTCGAGCTGGATCATGGCATTCTGGAAGAACCAGCTGAACAAGTTGCGAGCAATCGATTTCGACCAGTCAAGTATAACATGCCACCAGAAACCTCTGGAGGGCTCGAAAACAACCAGTCGCGTGTACTGTAACTCGTCCGTAAACAGAAGAACTCGTATGCTATCTGTGCCAACCATGGAGAAAGTTAGGAGAGAGCGTTATGTCACGCAGCCAACCTTGGCAAGTGAACGCTCTGTGACGCCAGTCCCTTTGCTCAGTATTGGCCCAACACGTGACCTCGTGTCAAAATCACGGAGCAGGACTCGAGATTTGCCGAGACGTTTGGTTCCTGGCAGTTGTTATTGTTTGCACTCTTGTTTGGCTGCCCTGCCATGGCTTAGCCTTCAGGGCGGGAGCAATGAAAACCAACGCACACTTTGACATGACGGTCACATGTTGGGCCGACAGGTTTGGCTTCAATCATGTTGCGCGATGCACCCTCCAAAGTTTTTCCTTGCTCCCTATGCTTCACAGCCTTGGCGATTGTCAGCAGAGCACTGGAATGCAATCTGTGTCAGGCTAAGGATCTTGGAGGCTATGCTCTGACACCCTTGGTGAACGAGTGGGTTTCACAGGGACACACACACACATCTATTAGTGATGAGAGCCTGAAGACGAAAAGTTGCATTGGTACATTCTAGTGAAGGAAACATATGTGGGATAGCCATGTAGTTTTTTTCTCCTATAAATTAGGCAGGACTTGCTTTTTATTGCAGATTCTTGACAAGGAGATATCATTTTGTCAAAAGAAACGAAGCCACGAGGGGATTAGGGGCACGGGTGTTGCTTAATCCTGGCAATGCCATGTTGTAACTTGTGCTAGAAAGCTCTGGGGGGTGATGGCAAGAAAGGCAGCTACAGCCATGCAAACAATGGCTTTGTTTCTTTTGATAAAGGCTGTGTGTCAGCAGGAACAGGCACGTTACTTCCAAAGCAGTTGGGCCACTCCTTTCTCACATTTCTCTTTTCCATGCTTGTGGAAGCTGCTCTTTGCAGGTGCAGTGCATTCATTCTTCAAAACCGTCCTATTTTAATTTGCTACTAATTTAACTTGCATATTGGAAAATATTTCTTTAAATGTCATTGCACTGATTAACAGGGTTTTGATTTTTGGCAATGCTAATTTTAGTGTCTCAAGCTGCTGCTTCCTTGTTCTTCCCCTCCCCGCTATTTGCCATGCAGTGTTCCAGACAGGCATGGTGGGCTATGTGGAATCTCTGACCGATCCCTCGTACTGCCGGCAGATTCTTGTGTTGACATATCCACTGATTGGCAACTATGGTGTTCCCAACACCGAGAAAGACGCGCACGGCATTCCCATCAACTTCGAGTCGCACAAGATTTGGGCGGCCGGCCTGGTCGTGGGCGAGTGTGTGGACAAGTACAGCCACTGGAGCGCCCATCAGTCCCTCTCTGACTGGCTTCACTCGGCAGCTGTGCCAGGCATCTCGGGTAAGGAAGTCATTGGGTTTTTTTGTGGTTCTTTGCTTGGTAGGATGCCTCCTCCGTACAACTGTTACTTTTGATCAGGGTATCAAACCGGAAGGTAGCCGCAAATTTAAACAAGCCGTTATTTTTCTGCAAACCAGAACTGACCCAGAACATTTTGATATTTTTTCTTTTCATAACAAAACAGGAAAAAAAATTACGGTAGAATTTGTTTCACAGTGATTGTCAATGTTAATGGGATTAGCATTGAAGCAAGGCAGCAATAAACCATATTGCTGAAGATGCCTTTATTTACAATTTCAAGTGGGGGAAGTACGCTAAGAATGCTAATCGCATTATTACACACATGTGCCACAGTGCCACACAGACCATGGTGTGTACGTCTGCAGACATCACAAAGAAACCTTCCCTAAATGCAGCCTTTTAACCACAGCCAGTTTTGTTCCACTGGCAGTTTAACATTACGGTTCAGGATATCTGACTTCTGCAACAAAATTGCATAGGCATTTATTTCACGCGTAACACTTTTCATTCATTTTTGGCTAGCAGAGCAGGTAGTTTCACTTTTATCACACGCATATACACCTGTGACGTGCACTCTCAGCACATTGATAGAGTTCAGCAAAAGATACCATTAAATGGGCCCTGAACCACTTTTTATCCAAGTTAAGAAATTCATTTGAAGTTACAATGGACTGTTCCAGAAATACTTTACCGCAAAAAGTACTTCAATGCATTCAGCTAAAGTGGAGTTACTAGCAGTCAAATATCCCTTACACGGTGCTTTTGCTGCTTCTTCAATGACTTCTACTGCAAAGGCTGCGGCAGAGTGGGGCGTGCCTACGTACAACGTTCCGCCTACTGAACGTCACTGTGGCACGAAGTTCAAATTTGATTTTGGATGTTCACGTAGACGCCAGTACTTCATATTTTGGTCACTACGACGCGTCAAAGACAGTTGTCCTCGGCAAGCTGCAGCGCGCTCAGCCAGCGGATGCATCGCGCCACCCCACAGCGGCCACGGTATCTGTGCTACGTAACAGACCGCAGCTACATGCAACTGCAATGCATATGTGTAGCGTTTGCTATGTTCACGACAGTGCTTGAGTGTGCGCTTGCACTGATAGGCTCCAGTCTGGCCATGCTACGGGGTGTGGTCCATCTTTGTCCTGCACCACCTTGGCCCATGGATAGGAGCCACATCCCGTTTGTGCGTTTTTGAAGCAATATCAGTAGTCTGCCAAGGTGTCTAACCAGGAGCGACCAGGAGGGAGAGCGCGCTGGCTAACCTTAAATTTCACGGGGTTGCTGGCTGGTTGAGTGTTCAAAACTAGTCGAAATTAGAGAGACCCGACGGCTACGACACCATTAAGCAGGGTGGCCAAACTTGGCCACTGCAGGCAGCAGTGGCCAAGTGTGAGCAAACAATAGTCGGCTTCTTTCGGAAGAAGGTAATTATTATCAAAAGTCAAAAGCTGAATTTGGCTTACTTCAGCCTGTTTGTCAAATTGCATCAATAAATATACACAATAACAGTAGGAAGAAGCATGCTGATCCAAACGCCATTCTTGATGATTGACATCAGCTATTGGCCAACAGTAGCCACGTATAGGAATCTGCTATATTATGAAATAAAGCGTCCAGAAAAGAGTGAGGAGCAGGCTTCTGTTCAAAAGGGAACGCTTGAGAAATAGGTGTCTTCGTACTCTGTTTCCAAGCTCCATGTGCTGCACATGACTGTAAAATTTGGCTGAGATGTTCACAGCAGCGTATGCTATCCGCAGAATGTGTTTTTCCACCAAGCCCAATAGGTGGTCCTGGGCCCCTTTTATCCTTCTCTCCACAGGGGCATTCAGGGCAATTTAATTAATAATGGTCAAATTTTATAAATAACATTTGCCATTTTTATTTTTTTTTATTTTTTTATTCATTTTATTTTTTAGCATGTTCCAAACCTCGCTTTTCCATCGTTCCGCATTTTTATTTTGTTCTGCTGAACATTGCCGTTACATTGAGTTGAGTTTTTGGTATTTTAAAGCGTTTTTGTTCAGGTGTTCCTTGTCATTTGTACATGATCTTTTTTTTTCCCTCCACTTTTTTCTGTATACAGATGTATGCCTACATGTACAGATGCAAATATGTATAGATGCTGGGTTGGTGTAGATGCGCATGTGAATATATGTATACAGATGTTATAAATGTTCTGCTGTGAATATCAATATCTGTATAATATGAAATTGTTTTTGCACATATGTAACCGATTTTCTTTGTGAATATTCTGCAACTGTTCGTCAAAGACAGGGGACAGGAACCTCGTCAAGCTGCGATTGGGCAGCTTTTTGTTCCTGCCCTTGCATTTTCTTTTTCTGTGCAAAGGAAAATGCAAAATAAAGTTTGAAAGTTTGAAAGTTCAAAAAAAAAAAAAACACGCTTGAGCATTGGGTTGCTGTGCTTAACGAACCCATGTTAAGCAGGTTTGATTCTGCCCCGCACTGGAGAAATTTTAATGGCATTTTTAAAATTGAAGCTCAGGGAAAACAGTTATACAGACATGACTGCTGGAAATTGGCTGAAGGTACCCTAAGAACAACAGTCACGGTAAATTCATAGTTTTACTGTTCAGGTTTGCCATCATCTCTGGAACTTTTCGTCCACGCATTGCCTGTGCTTGTTCAGCTGTGCTGCCACATCTGTATGTGCACATGGGCTTGCTGCAGGTTTAGATGGGGCATCACCGTTATTGCGGTTTTCAACTTGGCTCGTCAGTAGGCAGGCTTATAAGTGATGCACTCATGATCATTTTAATTTGGTGACCATCAAACAGTGGTCTAGTGGTGGAAGACCTATATTACTGCAGAAATGAGAAATCTCTTCCTAGCTCAACAGTTGCTTTTCGTCACACTAGTAAAACTCGAGGTCAATGTGATAGGGATGACGTGATGCATGTGAGGTGTGCTTCCACAGTGTCATTGTTTTGTAGGCTGGAAGACGCACATGACGATGAAATCATAAAATGTGCAGGCACTAGGTGACATGCCGCGGTGACTCGGTGGCTATGGCATTTTGCTGCTGAGCGTGGGGTCACAAGTTTATACGCTTCCATGGCAGCCACGTTATGATGAAAGCAAAACACAAGAATGCTCATGTACTTATATAAGTGCATGTTAAGCTGAGGCTGGTCAAAATTTATCTGGAGCCTTCACTATATCTTCCACATAGCCGCTGTGCTGCTTTGGGAAGTGAGAACCCCAATTGATCAATCGGGATTGAATCAGCTTAAGGAGGTGATCGACGTCCACTGTGAGAGACCTTCTTACTGCAGTGGAACCGAACAAAGCCACATTGCCCGAAAGGCGAAGCAGTAATAGCGATAGCTAAGTATCAGGCAACTACATGTAGCAAGGTTCGTAGTTTTATCGGCCGTATAAACTGCAGTAAACATTCGCTCACCAATTTAATTAGCAAGCATGGTGTCATGCACAAACTGGCAAACATGAACAGGTCTGACTCGATGACCACATACACTCGGTGTCACAGTGCTGGCCCAATGAAGAGTGGCAGCAGTGGCAAGCAAATTCCCCTTCGTGCTTCCTCTCCCTTCAGTGCGAACTAGATGTGCGATAATATAGCACTCTCGAAGGCACTATCCCGGCTCGCCCAGCTGTTGCATGCACTGCAGATTAATTACCCCCAAGATCAGGTGCGCGTGGCCGCGCTCAGCTGCAGCTGAGCTAGAAAAAGAGATGCACTCTAACCTACACCTCTTCCTCCTCCTAGTGCGTGCTCATCTCCCCACCTCCCTCTCTTGTGCTAGCGAGATGGCGCGGGAATCAAGTCATAGTCCTTCTCGGCTCGCCCTTGCATGCCTTACCTTGCACCTACAGCGTACTATGTGCAGCCGCAATCTTATCGCGCTTGGACTTTATAACAGAACCTCATGACAATGCCAACGGTGATAGCAGCGGAAATTTGCCTGGAGTGTTGATATGCAGTGAAATCTCTATATGACAAACTTCTGGGAATCGCTGCAAATTTTTCGTTGCTCTGAATTTTCATGATAGTGAAGGCCCCAAAATTAAATGTTCCACCCATCAAACCATCCATTCTTATCATACGAGCTGTCAGCGAAAACACAGCCGTTTGTGCTCGGCCTGCAGTGTAGCTATTTTTCATAGATACCATTGCCATGCACCACTGAAGCACCGTACAGTAAGGGCAGCGGGGGCTAGAGAGGCACTGACACTGAGAAAACCACCAACAAAGAGGAAAGAGAAAGCTTCTCGAAGGCGCACTATTTCTTTCTGTTTGCTTGTTTTTCTCACATTCCTTGCCATGAACACTGCAACTGTCGTGCTCCAGGTGGACACCTGTACTATTTCAAAGTGCAACCTTTGGCACCATTTGAAAAGTGCGACTGTGTGGTATCCCCGCGAACATGGAGGTTACATTTCTCCCTGCCGGACGCTGGGAAGCGCCTAAGAATGAAGAGGCATGCAGAGAAGGAAGGGGAAAAGGAGTAGATGCACCTCCATTGCTACGCGACACTTGTCTGGGTGGAGCATGCACTACTAAAAACTGATGCATCATTGCCTCTGCAATAACAAGAAAGAAAAGAAAAAGAATATATAGTCCCCCCTCTCCTTTTTCTCCTTCGGTGCTGTCTCATGTTTTCCGAACCCATGCATCGTGGCATCTGCGCCTTGTTGTCTGCCAGCCTACTGTTCTGGTTGCCAGGACAGAAATCTAAGAACCCCCTGATTTTGGAATATTAATTTTTAGTACTGAGGGTTTGTTAACATGACATAGAAACTGAGTAATGGTTGTTACTGTGAAAGTTCAGTATTCTGAAGTTCATAGTACTGAAATATTTTTACATTGAAACTATAAGTATTCAGCAGGGGATTTTTGAAAAGTTTGTTACTGTGGTGTGTGTAGTATAGAGGTTTCACTGTAATTGCTATCACAATAAAATATGATATGCCAGGCTGCGACTCTCTTAGTGAAGGCATATCAGAGACCGAAGGAGTTATCGGTGGTGCCAAGGAGTATAACATGACATTGGCCTGTAGCTGATAGTGGAGGAGTTGCATTGAGATGAGGTGCTCGAGTGCATTGCCTTCAGCACACCACCTGGCCATAGCCAAGGTGGTGTACTGAAATCAAAAATGCCCTCTCACGAAAGCCAGACACTTCTTTGCAATTCTTACCAGTTTCAGATCTGCCTCTACAAGTTGCACTTATCATCACATGCTGAACAGGATGGAAGTGAACATTCATGATTGCTTCAAGAATTTACGTAGAGGACAAGTAGCTTTTTTGATGGTTGAAGACACCCGTGTGTCAGTCATCGGAACAGAACAGCAGTGGTTAAACTTAAAATGGATGTCCTGGGCTAGAAGCAACATTCCAGTGATGAGGTTTGTCTCCTTCAGTTCAACAACTGCAAATATTGTAATGGAGGATCTCGGATGGCCTTGCGCATTCCTTTAATTCTCCTGCTAGATGCCATTTTCCATCTCATACTTTTTCACTCACTTCCTCCTCCTGTCTTCTTGCACAGATAATCCCTTTCATAATCCTGTTCCCAGTTTTTGAGCGTATCAGTATGTCTCTCACTGCAGCCTGAGTCATCCCTTGTTTGACTGTTGTTGATTACTTCGTCTGCATCTTCCTGTAAGCCTTGGTCTTTTTTTAGCTACTTGTAAAACATTGGGACAAAAGCTGTATTGCAAAGTAATAGTCATAAACAAAGATTATTTTCTGGGTCTTTTTTTGTTTGTTACAAACAAAATTGTCGCGCTGACACTTTTGTTTATGACTGCCATCGGAATCGTGATGAGTGCAGAAGATTACGCTAGAAGAGCAGTATCTTTTTGCCTGTTGTGATGTGCGACAATGCACCACACGTTCCAACCAAAGCAGACACTGCTCTACTAGCGCAATCATCTGTATTAATGACGGCACTAATAGCAGGATGGCTAGAAGGGGGCGTATTGGCAAGTACATGAGCAAAAAAAAATCATGCATGCTCACTGTAATGTCTCGACACCAGGTGCTTGCTTCATCATGAAGTGCAGAAATGCAGTTTGGCATGCACTTACAGATCCTGTAACATTTTGTCCCCACCTGTACATAGAATTGAAAACACTGTCAGCAAGCCTTGGTTGCCACTGTTTTAGTTGTATGAATTGCATTTTTTTTGCCCAGCAATCAGTGTTCTAGCCCACTTAACTATCACAAGCTTACAAGCAGCATTGTCTTACAGGAATTGACACTCGGGAGCTGACCAAGAAGATCCGGGAAAAGGGCACCATGCTTGGAAAGGTCAGGCATACATTCCTTTTCATAGCCTGCATCGGCGTGTATGTAAGGCTGTGCTATCTTGTCCCAGGCTTAATGTCTGCTTTCATTAAGATATGCAGCAATCTGTTTCTTGAGATTTTAAGAGCTTGCTGAAGAACTATTGGTGGATATACGTACAAATATAAGTTTACAGCACTTGGCAGAGTCTTTTGTTGGTAAATTATGAAGATACACCCACATGTAGACAGATATAATATGTAACTACTTGTTTCTGGGCCGGTTGGTTCATACTTTGTGGGGTTCTCACCCGTGCTCTTGGGACAAAGGAACGACGACACAGTAGTGCCAACAATCGCAAGGACATTTATTGCACATTTCATAGATGAATGCCTGCTAGCCGAGTTGCTAGCCACAAAACATGCCGATGGGCGCGCGACAAATCGCAGAAGTCCAACTCACCGCGACAGGATAGCGAGCGAATATGTTCGCCCCTCTGCTGGATCCCAACGCCTGGTCGTTCGCGCGTACGGTCACGCGAACGGTGGCCCTTTCGCACGAGGCTTCACGAGACTGTCTTACAGAAGCATGGATCGGCGCTCGCGCGGCACTTCCGCACTGCTTGCCGTGCCCGAACCAAAGAGGAAGAGCCTTCCTTTTCCTCGTCCAAGTAACCCCGCCGTGAGGCGGCTTTAGCAGTGCAACACTAGCGCCATCTCTCTTACTGCGCTTCAACCACTCGGACCGCCACGAGCATCACGGCATCACGCAGGCCACGCTACAAAGCTGGATTGCAGGAGACGGGAGCTATGCGGGAAAACAACATATCAGGGGACGCGTGAGAGTCGCGCATCCCCCCACCCTTAAATCACGACATATTCCGGCGAAACATGTCACACGGTCTAACATGAACGCGTGCCTCGCGAACAAGGTTGTACATGCAACAGTGGCCACGCTGAGGAAATGTCCCCACGCTGTCCATAACATGCGAGCAGACATTGTCCTTGGGGTACACCGCTGGTGTCCACTGGTCACAGCAGCAGCTCTGCAGACTCGGCGGCTCGATTCCAGGCCAGGACTCTGGAAACGGCGACGCAGTAGTCGGCACGAGCAAGCGTCGCTCGCGCCGACGCGCCCTGCTGGCGAGCCGCGATAGCTGTCGGTGATCGCTAGCTTTTTTCTCCACCGCCGAGGGTTGCGAGCTGGATACAGGCGGCCACCGAAGTCGCTGCGCCGAAGTCACCACAGCATCACCATTGCCCGGTGGCTCGATCGTAGTACGGGGCAGCAGCGCAGACGATGTGCAGGTGACGGCAAACCAGGGGTGACTACAATCGCGCTGCGTACACTCAACACACTCGGCAAACACTAAAGTAGTGCAAGGGAGAGGAATTCTGCATGCGCGTCGCCCACATGGTACGATGTTCAACTCTGCTAGCAAAAGATCGGGCAGCTACTCAGCTGCTGAGTTCACGGGAACGAAGCTAGCTTCCATGAGTCGAACGAGTAATTTCAATTCGTGCGAGGGTAACTAGAATGAGGGAAGCAAAGTGCAACACCTCAACGCCACGGTCCACCAGGTCGTGTCCCTCCACGTGCGACAGGCAGCTTCGTTAAGCCTTAGGCCTAAAGCGTCGCTACCCTGACAACCGGCATCCAAAAAACAACACCCAAAATGGGCCCAGAACAGGCAGCGGCGAGGAGACGTCAGCTCTCTTAGGTGGTCCTACCCCGCTCGGTGCACACAGCATCCGAGTTGACGGCGCCCACCGTCCCAGACGGTGTCGGAGTGCCCGGTGCCAGGCCGCAATACCAGTCAGCCCGTAGTGGCACCCGCAGCCACCCGGCTCCCAGAGCCGCGACTTCATCAGAGTTAAAGAGATAGAAGAAGCTATTTACATAAGAAATTCGGACCACCCACGAGGCTTCCGTACTCGCTCGCTTCAGGCTTGCCAATGCTCCTCGAGCGCTAAGCCTCGCTCTCCCAGGATGCAGACCATGTGGCTCTCGTACCGACGAATGTCATTAAAAAAAAAACACTTGCGAAAAGGCTTAGCACGTTGACATGTTCAAACACACTACAGCCACCATCGCCTCGCTCAAGAAAGCACACCACCAACGCTAGCAATCAAAATCCACGCTAGCCCTACGCGTCGGTTCAAACAAAGGTCTCGAACAAAGCACAACTGTTAAATCTATCGTCCGATGCCCCAAGAGGTCCACGTTGGGCAACCAGATGTGGGGTCCTCACCCCCGTACTCTTGGGACAAAGGAACGACAACACAGTAGTGCAAACAATCACAAGGGCATTTATTGCACCTTTCATAGATCAATGCCTGCTAGCCGAGTTGCTATCCACAAAACAGGCCGATGGTCGCTCGGCAAATCTAGGAAGTCCAACTCACCGCGACCGGATAGCGAGCGAATATCTTCGCCCCCATGCTGGATCGCAACGCCTGGTCGTTCGCGCGTACAGTCACGCGAACGGTGGCGCGTTCGAAGGCGGCCACGCGAGACAGTCGCACAGAAGCATGGATCGGCGCACGCGCGGTACGTCCGCGCCGCTTGATGACCTCGAACCAAAGAGGAAGCGCCTTGTCTTTCCCGCACCCAAATAACCCTGCCGTGAGGCGGTGCTAGCAGCACAACACTCGCGCCATCTCTCGCACTGCGCTTCAACCGCTGCGGGCGCCAGGCCACGTGGCAAAGCCGCACTGCAGGAGACAGGAGCTATGCGGGAAAACAAGATATCAGGGGACGCGTGAGAGTCTCACATCTCCACAACTTCTTACAGTGGAAAGGTGCGAAATAGTGTGTAAAAGTGACTTGACAGGAAAGAGCGTCCCTCCCAATGGTCTTGAGAGAATGTGCATACACTTTTCAAGAAAGGTGCCAGTATGCGCAAACACATATGCACATCAAGAACAGAACAGAGAGCAATGGAATTGCCATTATGGATGCTTATTTTATCATTTCGGTTATTTTTTCACATTTCACGTCTTTTCCACTGTAAGATTTGCACTGAGACTGGAGAGGGAGAGAGACAGAGAGCAATTGATAAATGAAAGACAGGGAGATTAACCAGGACTGAGCCTGCTTGGCTACTCAACACTGGGGAAAGGGAAAAGGGGAGGGAAAATTAAAAGAAGGGACTGAAGAGGAAAAAAGGAGAGGCATAAGAGTAAACAAAGTGGGACGTTATGCAGGTTTGTTCGAGAGTAATCGCTAGGTACCGTGTTTACTCGAAAATAGGTTCTTTAGTTTAAATTCTTGAATTCTTCGTTATAGGAGCAGGAATACAGTGCAGTCCACTTATAACGATACCACATATAACGATATATCGGTTATAACGATGGGTCAACATGAGAGTGTCATTTTATGCATTAGGTCTATGGGGAAAAATACCATTTATAACGATAGGTTATTCACCGCATATCGGATATAACGATCAAAATTTTGCACTCTGGACGGCGTTTTCCGTGCCAAATAATCGTAACACTTGCGTTGCTTAGTTCCCTGAAACGAACGATGTCGAGACGAGGCGATGTTTACCTCCGTAAGTTCGTATCTGCCGCCATTACCGCGCAGCGCGTCTCGCCCCGCCCGCGCACCGGAGAATAGCTGAGTAAGCGCAGCGTGCCACAAGATGCCGCTAGCTGCTTCATGCGCATCGGCCAGAGTCGCTCCGAAAGAGAGAGAAAGAAAAAAAAAGCGACAAGCAAAGCGGCGCGGTGGCGCCCGTCCCGCGTCTCTCTCGCGATAGCAGGCTGACGCCACCGGAGCAGCGTGCAACCAACGGTTCAAATGGTTCAACCCAGTTAGAAGATGGCGCCGACAAAGCGCAAAGCTGTGTCACTTAACACGAAGATGGATATTTTGCAGGACTCTCGATGCGGCTTCAAGGTGAGCGCCCTCGTGAAGAAGTATGAGCTCGTCCAGTTAACGATATCAACCATCTTGAAAACCGGGAGCACCGCGATTGTGAAGGCAGGAGCTATCAGCGGCCATGCCAATCAGCGGAAAAGGGTTAGAGACCCTTTGTACACCGATGTTGAAGAGGCGCTTTACCAGTGGTTCATCACCAATTGCTTCAAGAAGGCGGGCTTTGTGCGTAAGGACGAACTTCCCCAACCCGCTGAGACCGACCCGGTGGAAGTCGCTGACATACCGAGCTCTGGGAGCTCGTTCCTACTGGTGACACAGGTGTTGTGTCGAAGGAGGAGTTTTTGACTGCAGACAGTGCTGCCTCGTTCTGCGATGAAGTCACTGACGAGGCAATCGCCGAAGATGTGCTGTCTCGACAGACGGCAAAGTTGTGCGACGATGGCGACGGCATCAGCGACAGTGACAACGAGATCGACAGTGGCTCCTTGACCCCGACCACGATGTCCACGCAAAGTGCACTGTCGTCGATTGACTCCTTAATTGATGTTATGCATGCTAAAGGATTGCCGCCAGTGTTCGCGCAGCAGCTGGAATCCATGCACACCGCGATTGTGAATCTGAAGCTGCCGCAAAAGCAAGTGCAGATTTCGGACTATTTCGGCGCGCCTAACCCTTGACACGGTCATTGGCGCTAGAAATAAAGTTTGTTTTTTACGGCCTACTATCTACATCATATATTCTTTAGAGCAAGTAGCGAATTGGAGTTCGGAGCTGCAAAGGTATGTTCCGCGTTTAAAAAAAATTTTTTTTTTTGATAACTGCAGTCCAGATATAGCGATCATCGGTTATAACGATCATACGGTATTTTTCGTCTTTCTCGATATCGTTATAAGTGGACTGCACTGTACTGCCTCTCATATCTTCAATAATGTCAGCTGTATTGAGAACAACAACGTGCTTTTCCAGCATAGAAATTGTGCAGCTGCTAAGCATGAGGTCGCAGGATAGAATCCCGGCCATGGCGGCCGCATTTCGATGGGGGCAAAATGCGAAAGCACCCATGTACTTAGATTTAGGTGCACATTAAAGAACCCCAGGTGGTCAAAATTTCCGGAGTCCCCCACTACGGCGTGCCTCATAATCAGAAAGTGGTTTTGGCACGTGAAACCCCATAATTAAAAAAAAAAAAATTGTGCAGCATAGATATAGTTTGTGGTTAAGCTATTGCACATATGACACACGTGTGCTTGCCTTTGAGAAGTGGCAGCTATGGGAAGGCAGTAAGAGCAGTGTAGAGAATGTTTTGTCAGCAGCTGCTGTTGAGTGTGAAGGGGTTTCTCTATGATCGTACTGACGACACACTCGTCTGATCTGGCACTTTGTCTTCTTTTAATATTGCCATATGTTTCAGAGCGCCGAGGTTCAAAAAACACTCGCTGTGTGGTTTTGTGGTCTGGGCTTTGCTGAAATATTGGGTTTGTCACCAAGCAAACATCAGTAATTTCTAACAACAATGTTAGCAATTTAGTGTTGCATGCCTTGTTTAGGCAATTGAACCATCATGTAGCAGCTGGAATTTCACTGATCGATCTGCAGTGCTCCCCTGGTGAGAGCTCATGAGGCAAACGTTTAAAATGTCAACCCAGTCAACTGCTATAAACTTTGCTGCAAGCCTAAAAAAATGGCACATCCTAAGTAGGGCAAATATATCTACAAGGAGCATATAATACTTGCTTTAGTGCATAAAAGTACTAACTGTGCGATTCCATACATTTTGAAAAAAAACTGAACATAAGTGCAGTGCTTTTGTTATTTGTTGTGATTTGGGGCAGTTCAGCTTCACTTCCTGCTGACATGTGACCGCAGGGATACTTCACGCCACTTTTGTTGACTAACCAGTTGGTGCTGCTGCTTTGTGGGTGGCATATTATTTATTACTGTAGAAGTCCGGTGTTCCTTGTAAGGGAAGCACAAAAGGGCTCTGTCTACTTATGGAATATGTGTCATAAGTGCAGCGGGAATGTGCAGTACTAATTATCCCAATGCTTTTTTTTTTGTGTGTGTGTGTGTGTGTGTGTGTGTGTGTGTGTGTGTGTGTGTGTGTGTGTGTGTGTGTTTCTTGGCCTTTGTACTTTCGCTGCTGCCTTTCATTTGAAGGACGCTATAGTGTTTCCCCATTTAGAGGCAGCTGCCACAAGCCTCTTTTCATTTTGCATTCGAACTTGTTAATAACAACAGTGATAACAAGGAACCCAGTGTCCTTGGCGCCTTTGGGTTCACCAGCACTTTCCTTCAGCTGATTATGACGCACAATTGTCTGTAATAAAAAGCGTGCTTTGTTTTCCACTGCCTTATACGATTTCTAGATGGTTTCATAGCTCTTGGACGTTGTTTAAGCTCATGCGTCGAACTGGCATATGAATTTATTGTAAGCTTTTCTTTCTGCCTCTGCTCATTTGCAGATTATAATAGAAGGCATGGAGCACACTTCCCTGCAGTTTGAAAACCCAAATTTGCTGAACCTTGTCAAGGAAGTCTCTCTCAAGGTGAGAAGGGTACTACACGGCATAGGGAAACTACAACTGCTAGTGTTGGCACTTTCGTGCTTGCGTGACAAATGGCACCGTTTCCAGACATCTTTGATGTCTCGTTGAGGTATCCGCGAGCATGCACAACATGGCTGCACTACCACGCCATAAATGTAGATGGGAAGAAACCAAATGGAATACTTTTCATACCAGTATCATACGAGCATTTCGAACACCTGCACATTGCTTATTGTCTATCAGCTCAACGACAAAGTAGGTGCTGCTACACAACCAGCTTTGTAAGCCTTTTTGCGTCAGTGGCATACTGACTCAGTAGAGTTGCGCAGAACTCTGTTGGAATCTCGAAGGCCTTTGGGCATTGGGGAGGGGCGCCTTTATGAACAGCTCGTTTACGCTAGCTTGGTACAAACAATAATTCGTTAAAAAAATAATACAGTCGAATCCACTTATAATGATCCCAGATATAACAAATTATTGGTTTCAACAACCACATTTCAATGCGTTTATAATTTCCTGACTCTGCCCATTGAAGCTGCATCCAGATACAACGAGCATTTTTAAAAGTGCCGTACTGTTACAACGAACACTTCAAACCTGGTCGCGGTTAATGTAGGGTGCACACTAAGTTCTGAAGCACAAAAGCGTGAATTAATTGGCTCTGTGGCAGCGGACTCCTCGCTTCAGTCCAACTGCAACTTAGATTAAGACCACCAAGATAAGAGAGTGCCAGGCACGGACTAAGGAAAGTTGCTTGCTTGCTTGCCACCTTCATGTCCTCTGAGATGGCAGAATTCGTTTTAAAAATTTAAAAGAAAAGGAAAGGCCAAAGTTGATGTTTGATGCGAATGCTAGGCACTGCTGAAAACTTTTGATTGACTCCTATGGTCTCTATCTGGACTTGCAAGTCAACAGTTTTTCCAATGCAGGCCACCTGAAAATTCAACACGGTATTGCTCACAAATGTGAGATTGCAGATAAAATTACTTTTTTTTTTTTTTTATAAAGAAAAAGTGTTTAATACAGTGAAATCCCAGTCATTTGAAATAATCTCTTAATTCGAAGTGACAGCTAATTCAAACTACTCTGTTGGTCCCGGCAAAGTCCTGTGTACTTGAATAGAGAGGAACTCAAATGAATTCGAACTCCAAAAACCGTGCAACAGTTGTTTGGAACAAAATTACTCAATTCCACCGACTGCTTTTCAAGCAAACCTGAACCAAAGGAGTAGGTTCGATGTGTTGCTGGCTACCATAATGTTGCATGCTGTAAAAATGACGAGGAAAGCCGAGACCAAACCGGAGCAAGCAGAGCAGCATGCACCCTCTTTTCCCGTCTGGCTTAAAAGAATCAGAAAGAAGACCTTAACGCATACTCACCTGCTGCCTCCCTCCCCCCCCCCACTAGCACGCATTTTGTCAACGTTACGGTGTACTATTCTGCCCCCCTCTTCCTCTTTCCTAGCACACGCTTCCCATCATGTCCAACATTAGGCACATGGGGCGACGGCGAATATCCAAGTCCCCATTTTTCTCTGCTCACCCTCACATGTTTTCCCTCACACCCATAGCAAATGGCACGCGAGGTGCGGTCTTATCACACTTTTACTTTATACGGAGCCTAGGAGTCTCCCAATCATGTGCGGTTGGAGGAACAAGACTTTCAATGCGAGCCCAGTGACAGTTTGGTGTTGTACACTGTACAGAACAATTGATCGGGTGCTATATTTAAAGGGGCTCTCCTTAGCTTTATTCTAACAAATTTCCGTTTCCTTGGAGTTCAAAGTAAAGATATTCTTCTGTACCAACAAATAAAAAAAAAAAACAGCACGAACTGCCCAAGGATATTGATATGACTCTGCAAAAGTAAGAAGCCCAAAGCTGCCTACAGTAAGTCACACTTCTCCCCTTGGCCCGTGACCTTCGTGCCATTCGCTACCTTACAAAGGAAAGGGATGGGCACATCAGTAGAGAGACCATGTGGTCTTATGCATGATATGATCTGGCATTTGGCTTATTGTACCACTAGTGTCAGCTAACAAGTTCCCAACATGTTGCAACAGTTGCTGCACCTTTCAGAAGTGCAGGACATTGTATCTGATGTCGCGACACAATCTTCTCTCTCCTTCGGAATTCCACTTTGCCCAGTGTATCATATTGACACGCTGAGTTTCGTACCTCAAAATGCTGATAATGCGGGAAACAGCGCAAAAGCCATGGTAGTATTTTCAACATGCTGGAGTGAAGCTTCCGTTGTGGATAGCTCGGCAAACCATTTACCAATTATTGCATTAACTTTTAACTAAAATACCATTTCATCGTGCTTTTGATGCAGGTCTACTCTTCATGGCTAGAAATAAAGGTGATCAAACCGTCATAATTTTCCTGTGTGTGGAATGGTATTAGGGCTTTCTGGTATTAATGGAGTAGGCAAGTTCTTCCTTAGGCATGTGGCTATGGTGTTGGGCTGCTGAGCACGAGGTCGCGGGATCGAATCCCGGCCACGGCGGCCGCATTTCGATGGAGGCGAAATGCGAAAACACCCGTGTGCTTAGATTTAGGTGCATGTTAAAGAACCCCAGGTGGTCAAAATTTCCGGAGTCCTCCACTACGGCGTGCCTCAATCAGAAAGTGGTTTTGGCACGTAAAACCCCAAATATTATTATTATTATTATTCCTTAGGCATGTATTTCTTGGTCAACTACCTTTGGAGATGTCACTTTAAGTGCGCCTTTATTGGATGCATCATGCACTAAACATTATGTGATGCTAGAGTGTAAAATATCTCCGAAAGTGATAGCTTAAGAGTACAGCCCCTGCTTGTAGGTTTGTTAGAGCTGTCTGGGACGTCTCTGCTGTTCACATGTTGCAGGCACCCATTGTGTACAACAAAGGAGGCAAGCCATCGATCACCGTGGTGGACTGTGGCATGAAGTATAACCAGCTTCGCTGTCTCATATCTCGGGGAGCTCGGGTCACGGTAGTGCCCTGGGACCATCCTGTGGACCCCAAGGGTGAGCTGTACCCTAAATGCTACCGCAAAGCATGCCTAGAGTGTTAAACGCAATACATTTGAGTGACCCAACAGTTTTATTCACTGAACAAGGCTTGTTACTTCTGTTGCCTTTTACTACCACAAATGTACTGCTGGGGACATCTAAGTGTTAGAAAATTGGGATTAACCAGAATGTTTTTTTTTTAATCTGTTCCATTTTCACATTATATCGGCATCACTGCGACTTGTATGCTTTGTTTGAGGCCTACACCATCTTTGGCGAAATACAAAAAACACTCCAGTGCTTGGATTTAGGTACACATGAAAGAACCACAGGTTATCAGAATTAATGCACAGCTCCCAACTACGGTGTGCCTCATAATTAGATTGTGGTTTGGCATGTGAAACCCCAATTGCTTGTTTTAGCACTCTAGCACGCTCCGTGATTGGCGCATCCATGCTATAGTAAAACGTTATTGTCTCTATCCACCAATCGTGTTGACCGTCTGTGGTTTGCCGGAGACTTGGCCATGATCGGCAGTGTGCGGGGTGCGCAACAGTGTGAAGTGGCCGCAGGTGCGTTGTGGCAGTACATCTCCTCCAAAGATGTCAAGCAAGAGACTGTGTGTGTGACGAATCTTGATCGAAACGTTTAAGGTGCATGTCTTCGGGAAGATAAGCCCGCCAACAATGCATCTATCGTCATCGTGGGATTTCAATGTCGATGTGAGCAGACCTGATGGGGCTTGGATACTTACCTTCATGTTGGAGCGCTTTGGCCTCAAGTGTTTCACCGATGCTACCCTACCCACAACTCGCCAGCGATCGTGCATCGACCTAACCTTCGGGAAGACACACATTGGATTGACACATTGAAAGTGCAACCACTTGTCGTGTACCACAGTGATAACACGGCAGTGATTGCAATGGCCACGAAATAAATTATGACAGCCGGATCTTTGAGTAAATGTCTCTTTATTAACCCAATACTAAACTCTCAATAGTAGTCAAATTCAACATGGCAAATCCCCACCATAGGAAAACTTCAACATAGCAAAACCAACCATAGCGCCAGGTTCACTGGGCTTCCCTCTTCACAAGGTGGAAGGGCTCTAAATTTTTTAATTTATTTCTCTGGGCGCTCGCTGGTAATGTGGATGCGAAGCAGCTGGCCCCATCTTGTGGCATGCTGCGCCAACTTGCGATGTTCTTCGTGGCTTTCACAATTGGCACACTGGCGGGATGCGCTATGAAGTAATACAGTAAAACCTCGTTAAACCGTACCCGCTTAAACAGTAGTTTCGTTTTAAAAGTAGTAAAGTCAAATCCCCGACTCAGCGGCCATTGAACATAATGTGTTTCGTATCCGCATAAACCGTACCAGCTTACTGCGTACGCATCGGTTAAAACGTAGCGTTTGAACTTTTCGTCGCGCAAACACGGCGCTACGCCGTCTCCATCGGGCGGCCCGGCAGAACAAGACGCCTCAGAGATCGGAACAACGGCCTCCAAGCGCCCTGTGCGTTTGCGCGTGAAGCCACATCAACATCAACATCATTTCGACGCGGTGCCAGAGAGCGTTATGGCGTCGTGCAAGCGAGGACTCGCGTCGTTCCGAAGCTTGGATAAAAAAGACGCCGGGTGCTCAGCATAGAAGAAAAATTAGACATCGTCCGTAGTATCGAACGTGACACGAAGAAGTCGGCGCTGACACGCAACAGGGATCTGCTGTTGACTACAGTGTGTGGCATTTGGAATGCGAAGAAGTTGCTCGGCAGCGCTGCTGCGACCGCGAAGATATGTCGGCTACGAGGTTAGACTTTTCGCCATCGTTGCTTCTGTTGTTGCCGAAGTGTCGACTAGCGACAGTGACGAGGACGACACGGAAAAGCGATAGCACGGGCGATTCAGGCCCGACAGTGGCATAAGCTGCGCGTTTCAGCCTCATGAATGCAATCGTCGCGACGACAATAGGGGCGCGATAACGTAACTCTATTCCAAATGAAAATTATTCCAAACTCCGGCACCCGTAATGAAAAAGGCGCCCTCGGGACTTCTGCAGCACTACTACGCACGTGCACGGTGAATACGTAACACCAGCGAGGAATCTGCCATGCGAGTGTTTGCCGAGAAGAGGGGGCTGGCTGAAAAGCTGGCACGCAGCTTCAGTAAGTTTGAGGCCGCTGTCGTCGGCGTGCTAGGCCGCCGCGGCATCAAACGAAAATAACGCTTTTGTCGCGCGAAGTGAATAAATACTGCATGTTTTCCCCCCGTTCATCGCACTCTCTCTCAGTTCCGTTTTCGACAGGTAAGTGGGCGATCTCATGCTATTCGGTTAAACAGTACTACCGTTTAGTACGTACCTTTCCCGAGCTCCGGCCAACTACGGTTTAACGAGGTTTCACTGTACTGTAGCGGCAGATACGACCTTGTGTAGGCAAACTTTTCACCCCATCTCGATTAAGGGAACTTGGCAATTCTCTGAATTATCCTTCATAGAAAACGCCAGCCAAAAGGCAGAATTTCGATCGTTATATCCCACATGCTATGAATAACATATTGTTATAAATGTTCTTTTTTTTTTTCTCATAGCCCTAATGCAAAAGTTGATACTCTGAAGTCAACTCATCGTTATAACCGATATATCATTATATGTGGTATCGTTATAAGTGGATTGCACTGTAGACTCGTGTATGTACCGCACCCTCAACTTGGTAGTCCAAAATTCTGAAGAAAAAAAAATCCGGGTGAGGAGCAATCGCATTCGGTGCCCCAATGTGACACGCACTCATTGGTGAACTTGTGCGCACTGCACACTTCTGTGTGTTCCTACTAGATGGCGAGAGCTGTGCATTGGCCTCTAATGCAATGGTACATTTGGGAATCTGGGGTGTGCATTGGTTGCCGGCGGCAGGCACTATTTGACAAAAAGGTTTGGTCCTGTGTAAAAGCTGTGCCTCATCGAAATTGTGAAAAAGAGTGCGACCCTCAAACAAGTCTGTGCGGTATCTTTCTGCCCAAGCCAGCGAGCAAGGGTGAGTGAGGCGGTCCGGTGCTTATCTGCCTCTCCCTGTCTGTGGAACAGAGTTGTGTGGTTGCGTCTGTGCGCTTATTATTTTTAGGGGTTTTTGTTTTCCTCTTATTTTTAACACGCGTTGGCACCACGTCAGTGCTCTTGATCGCGGTGATCATGGATCCGGCAATCACAACAATTAGACATGCTTAGAAGCTCGATCGCCATGATCAAAAAGAACAAAGTGAGAGGGCATGCGGTAAGCAAAGGCACATGTGGCGAGATGGAGAGGCCAGGAGAGGAGGAAGGTCTCTACATTTAGTTTTTATTCGCAGGGTTTAGGCGCAAAAGGCACTGAGTGCTGCCATTAGTGCACACATGGCCCCTGATAGTTTGCTCTAAGTGGAGCACCTTATCAGTATGCTTTGAGTAATCTGATTTAAAATACATGCATTTTGGACGGGACTGGGAGAAACTTTGACTAAAGCAATAACTTGATAAAGCGGCTTCGTTATAGCGAGGGTTTACTGTACGCTGAGTCTATAAGTATGCCCAAATTATCGGCGCCCAAATTACGATCAGCGACTGCAGTCACCTTCGGAATCTTGCTGCTTTATTTTTATTGTGCCAACAAATGGGCACATAAAAGAAGCGTTTCGGAATCGGAAATTTGTAGGAGGGTTCCCTGCTGCATAGAGAGGTTTGATTGTAATCATTAGTGACATTCTGCAAGCAGGTTGTTGCCTTGTTTGAAGAATGCATGCTGGTGTTTCTGAGGCAGCAAATGAAGCAAATTAGTGTCACTTGTGGCTTTAAGGTTAAAATTTTGCTTACTATTGACGCTGTAAGTACTACAAAGAATATTTTAATGCCTCATTTCTCCCAATTTTACTATGTTCTGGCTTTGATCAGATTATCGTCTCAAGGCTGGCTGGTGGGCACTTTTCTCGTCCTCTTGCACAGATTGTGATGGTCTGTTCGTGAGCAACGGTCCGGGAGACCCAACACAGTGTGCCGCAACAGTCAAGATGCTGCAGACGTTCCTTGAATGCACTGACCCCGCTAAGCTGAAGCCCGTCTTTGGCATCTGCCTAGGACACCAGCTGATGTGCCTTGCCATAGGTGCCACCACGTACAAGATGAAGTATGTATGCAGCAGCTTGAACTGGCCCTCTGCTTTGAAACACAAACACTAAAGCTGTTCATTTGGAACATGTCTTGGTTTTTGTTTGGCAAGGGCTTTACCTCTTATGTCAAAACCTTTGTGACTGTGACTTCGTGGCAAAATGTTTTTTTTTTTTTTTTTGCATACTTGTTACTGCTAACAGCAGTTGTGAGCTACTAAATTGGCCACTGCTGTTTGTCCATGTTCATTCATCGTGTGACAAAGAAAATAAATATGCTGAGTGCGTACACACGATGAAAACCACTAAGCTTGAATTTTCTAGCTGTGCATTTTATTTGTAAAATTCACTGAAGCCACGTCAAACGTAACAGCTAACAATCCAGTTTGTAGCCCTAAAGATACGGCAGAATGTTTTGCGCGGCCCTTTTGGTGGAGCAGAGTCACGTGGTAGCACTCGCAGTTTTTTGGACTACGTTACATATACAGTCGAGCCCGACTATATCGAACCCGTTTACATCGAATTATTCTATATATCGAACAATTTCTGGACACGGTATACTTACTAGAGTATATATAGCAAAAATTATGCTTATATCGAACAAAAATAGCAGCGGCTTCCGATATATCGAACGTCAAGCGGCAGTAAAGTGCCCCCAGAAGTTGGCTTTCCCTTGTGGCGGCGGGTAAACCCGGCGGCGCGGCTCCATCCAACCGCTCTCCCTATCGTGACCGTGCTCAGTGATGACTGTAAATTTTGATAAATGCGACGAAGCCATTGCCAAAGTTTGAAGCAAGCTGTCAGAATTTCCGCAAGCTGTTGACGGATCAACGGTGGACGAGTTTGTGAGTGCAAATGATGGTGTCAAGACCACAGGAGACCCCGAAAACGAAGACTACATTGCCGACAGCGTACCGAGCACAAGTGAAAGTTGGCTCCATGAGGAAAGCAACAACAGTGCTTTGTCCAGTTCCTCCGAAGTGATTGGTGTACCCGCACTAGTCCGGTGCTTCTGCGCGAATGCGGAATGTTGCAGCCTCAGCTGCTCCGACTCCTTAGACAATGTGGAGAAGTGCGTGTGTCACAAGCAGCAAAATTCTCAAGCAGAAGAAAACCTAGGACTATTTCATGCGTAACTAAGCTAGTTTTATCAATAAAGTTATTTTATAAATGGTATGTGCTTTTACGACATCCAATTATTTAGCAGGCTTATATCGAGTTATGCTCTATGTTGAACTGATAGGCATTCTTTTGTGAGTTCGATATAGCCGGGTTCAACTGTATAAACGGTCATACATTTACAGACAAGGTAAAACTCCACAGCAGTATTTGCGGCTTCTTATTTATAGTCTTGTAGTTAGATGGCGAACTGCTAGCTGGTCGGCAAGCAGAGCAGCAACTCTCATCAATTACAAAAGCAACAAGCAAAAACCTCTGACAGCACAGCGTATACAGTCAACGTCCAATTTTTTGGTCTCCCTACAGGCTGCAAAAACGTCTGAGAAATCGGGCAGTTCGAAAAAAACGAATGCATGCCTCATACTGCCCCCAGCGGCTCAAATAGCCGCAGGCACGTCCAAAATAGTTCTGAAGGCCTGTCAGTATACTTATTAAGTGTGTTGGTGCTCGTACTGTGACAAGACTGCTGGTGCACGTATGTATAATTAAGGAGTACCTACTGTGTCCTGGGACAATTGCCCCTTACCACTTTTGATATGCTTCACCGCAATGCCTCGCGTATGCTGTATTGAGGGGAAGCTGACTTTCAGGAACTGGTATTGTTCAATGCGTCATGCCTTTCAAGCTTCGAAGCCATTGGCAAGGATTATAAAGGCGGAGTCAGTTGCATTGCTAGCAGCAGCAAATTTTGTTAATGAAAAACACTGCACTGAACAGCGAGACGCTTGGTAGCGAGCGTCGAAGTAGCTAAGTCTAGATCTAGAGTGCCATTGTGGTGGTGGCTACGGCTGTCAGCAGATCTGCGTGCGAGAGCGCCTGTTCGAGGCATCGAGATAATCAAAATGGCGGTGTTGGTGGCTTCGATCAGTCCCGTTTCGGACCTGCAGTCATGGCAAAATGTCCGCCGGAAAATCAGACGGCGGAGGTTTTTTGCGGCAGAAATTTCGAACATTCTCATACATTGACTTTTAGGGGTACCATGGCAGTGCCACGAAGGCATTTGAATTATCAGGCATGTCCAAAAAATCGGGCATCCAGAAAATCGGTTGTTGACTGTAAAGAGCTTTCATATTAAGCAGCTAAAGCAACCCCAATAAATTGTTTCAGAATGAAAATATTATACTTTGAGCAAGAAAGACAAAAATTTTGAGATACTAGCAGACATTTCATTCAAATACAACAAGATTGGTCTGAATTCCGAAATTTCCAAGCAAGAATTTTTGAGTGTATGTGTTTGCTGCTACATTATATAGATATATAATGAGAAATTTTCGGATGTGTCGAAGTATCCTAAGATACAAATGGAAGTATCGTATTAGATACAATAATTGCAGTAGTGTCTTGCATATGTATCTCAAATACTTGTTGCCCCAGTATCTTGTATGGTATCATGATACAATTGCTAAGTATCGTTGCCCAGCCTTGATCCGTGGCAATGGCAAAACTCCTGGGGAAGGTTCAGCACATTCTCTAGTTCAAAGTGGTGTATACACCAAGCAAAGGGTTATAGCAAGGTTTTTTGTTGACAGCACCAGCAAGGACCGGTGCTATGCAGCTGAAGACTAGTACATGCACTACATCGAAAGTCTACAAATCAGCTCTTTAGTTGCTTCCTCTGGAACTCGATCTTTGCTGCTGTGCCTGCATTATCTCAGTGATGTAGGTCTCGGGAGGCATCATCATGGTGGTGATAGCTACACTGTCGAAAAAGCAGGAAAACATGGCATGTGCACTGCAGATAAGCATCCACACTGTTTCAAGGGGACAGAGTTTCTTACAAAAATTACTGAAGGAAACCCTTGGGCTAATGTTTACAAGAGCTGCAAGCGTGAATGTTCAGCCAGCGTGACGGTGGTGATTAGTACATGAATTTGCTAAAACTTCAAACAGTTTCAAGCTGATCATTTTCAACAGAATATTGTGCTACAAATGCAAGAATTCACCGCTATTACACATGCACACAGAAACTACCATATTTATTCGATTATATGGTGGTCGCAATTATAAGGAGAGTGCCGGTTTGAGGACCCAAAAAAAGAAGCTTAAGTATGCATACTTATATAAGGCTATATAGAGTAGCCGACGGATTATTCAGACTCTGCAGGGATTGCCTGAAATACTGAATTACTAAGACAGCCAAAACACTAAATGGCGACCGGGAAATATTGGGAAAGGCAGCTCCAACACGTGGAGTGCGGGTTATATGTGAATTTTTGCCTTTAAGTATTGCTTCACGGCAGTGTGAATTTCGCCGTATAGTGTGGCTATAGTGTATAATGTGCGCTGCCGTAAAGCCACACTATATGGCGAAATTAGCACTGCCCTGAGGCCAGACCTAACAGCAAAATTCGCGTATATGGTGGGGGGTGACATTGAGGCTAAAGACACCGCGAAAAAAAAAAACCCCTCGAATAAATATAGTAATTGTCTTATTGTCTTGCTCTGTTTAGAAAACTATGATTGCTTCGAAAGTTACAGTGACAAAGCCTAATAAATAATCTCACAGGAACGTTTGAAGCCACAAGCACAAAGTCTAGGCAAGTCCACGTGCTAGCAATCACTCTTATGGTAGCTGAATGATCTAGTGATAATTTCTAGCATAGCATGCAAATTGCATGTAAAGTAGTCTACAGCAGAACGAGACCTTTTTGTCCTTGCGGGAATCGCAATGTTTTACTGCAACGGTAGTCAAGAGCTCAAAACAAGGTTTTCTGCCATGCTGCCATAATTGACGTCATCATTGTGTCGTTGTTGTGCCAGTGTTGTCAAGCCAGTTTCATGCCACAGCCATAGTTGCTGTCAAGTAAATATAGTAATCACTTGAATGCGCTGCCATGGATGGTGCCACTTCTGGCAACTTTGAGTATTTGAGAAGTGCCGTATTCATTTGATTATAAGACGAAGATGCAGTTGGGAGACCCAAGAAAAAGACCTTAGGTGTGTACATTAATATAAGGCAATATAGAGTAGCTGACCGATTATTCAGACTCTTCGGGGATCACCCCCGAAATAATCAGTGCGAATTATATGCAAATTCGAGCCTGCGAAATTCACGCTGCTGTGAAGTCACACCTCAAAACTAAATTCGCATATAATCCGTACCTGGCCATTGTCCAAATTTTGCAATTCTTGATGCCAGTTACACCGACAAAAATATGCTGCTTGCTCAACTGCCACGGTTTATTAGTTGCTACAGTATGTGCTGCTGTCTAAAATCTGGATCACTGAAAATGTGGCACTGCTGCTGCCATATTGAAACAGTAACTGAATCGACCAGTATAGCATATAAGGTGAGGGGTGACTTAGAGGTTAAGTATTCTTGAAGAAAAGATCTCGCCTTGTATTTGAATAAATACGGTAATTTATGGTGGCGCCATGACGAGCAATTAGTCAATTCTTGCCTTTTGCGCTGAAAGTTAGGTGTCCAGGAATCAGTCATGCTTTTTGATGCCAATAATAGGTTCTACAGCTATGCATATTACATGATCAGAAATTCGTGTACCTTCAGTGGATAGAGCTGCGATGCTGATTTGCTCCATAATGGCAGGTTGTAGAATGCAACTCAAGCAGCGGCCGCACTTCCATTGAAATCGTCATCACAGCTGGACTTATTCACCTTACTCATGCACTATCATTTGGTGTACTGCACTATTTTAATTCCACGTGAAGTGTATTTGTGGCCGATGCACTCTTGCCGTTTTGCGTCACCTTCTCAAACGTTTTCAGATACGGCAACCGTGGCCACAACCAGCCCTGCCTCTTTAGCGATTCCGGTCGCTGCTGCATAACCACACAGAATCATGGCTACGCCGTGGAAGCTTCGACACTTCCCTCGGAGTGGTCAGCACTTTTCACCAATGCCAATGACCGCACTAATGAAGGCATTGTCCACAGGAAACTACCATTCTTCAGGTTGGTACTAGAAACTTTCTGCGTGTTTCCATCCCTGGAACTGGTATTTTCTTCTCAGTTTGCTTTGCCGTGTTTGTATTCTTGTCTTCTTAAGGGCTGCATTTGTAACTTTGCTTTGGGCGCTTGCTAGTATAGTATGGAGGCATGTCAATGGGGAAACTTCAGTTCACATAAACATGAATCAGTGTCAAATAAGTTGAGAAAAATTTTGAACAAGCATGAAAGTGAAATGTTCAGTGAACTTGGATGTTACTTTCAAAAGTATATGCTTATCTTCTAGCTTTACCCTGAGACATGAAGACATGATTAATGCCTTGTAGCACTAAATGACGCCACTACGCACAGATGGTAAAGGTCGGCACTCTTGGTCGGCACTGCAAAAGATAAAGTTAGGCGGCGTGTGCAGACAGCGCAAGCACGTTGCACGCTAGCGTTCGTTCTAGAAGCCTACAACACTGGCCTCTGCAGCCACTGCTCTGCTCGCTGCCTTCACCCTTCTGCCGAAATAAATGTAAGAACGATGGCACAGCTCGTGTGCCGCCATCACGCAAGATAAAGACATCTTAAGGAGAGTGATTGTAATTTTTCCAAGTCTGCATAAGACCTTTATGCATCAAATTCAGTGCTCAAATAGTACGCGAAGTTTAATGCGTCGCACAAGCTTTCGCTGTCTTCGTCAAAGTCGTTCCTCCGTGCACACAGTGCCTCCCCTTCGTGATGCAGAGTGCAGTTGGCATCTGACATGTCATCACAACTGTCGTTCAGATTGTTTGAGGAACTATCTTCTTGTTTGGAAAACCCAGCTTGCTTGCAGTAACACCTGATCCTATTCCCCTGCACCTGCTTCCAGGCTTGCACAATTGAACAAATGACACCCAGAAGGTCTGTAGAATAGTTTTCACAGTTGTCGTAGCACCGGAGTATTCTTTTTAGCAAATGGTAGCAATAAATCTTCGTTGCTTGCAAAATTACTCCTAGATTCATAGGCTGCAACACTGCTGTAACATTCAGCAGTAGGAAGACAAGCCTAACTGCTTTCGAGTTCTGGATGTCAGCATAGGCTGGGCAGTTGTCCACGACAAAAACAGCTTTCCACCCTGCAGCAGCAAACTTGCGGTCAAGATGCCACACATACTTCTCGAATAGCGCAGCTGTCATCCAGGCCGTTTTGTCATTTTTGTAGAGCACGTTGTCCTTAAAAGGGAGTTGCGCATTCTTAAAGCACCAAGGCATCTCCACTTTACCAGCGATCAGTAGTGGAAGCTTGTGACTGTGACTACACCAAACAGGACAGTTATCCTGTCCTTGGATTGTTTTCTTTCCCCGTTACAACTGCATCCTTTCGGGCAAAGGTCATCATTGGTAGCATTTTGTAAAGTAATGCAGCCTCGTCCAAGTCATAAACATTGTCCTCGGTGTTCTGATCAAGCAGTTAAGCCAGTGTATGCATCTTCCAATGCTTGAAAACATTGGTGTCGACACTCCCGCTTTTGCCGAGCACTGCCAAGAATGTGAGGTTGTGGCAGTACAGTCGCCGAACGTTTATTCGGACCTCACGGGGACTGCGGAAATGTCCGAATAAACAGGTGTCCGAAAAAGCAGATTAAGAAAAAAAAAATGAAATCCTTTATTTCCACGCGCTTATTCGGGCTCGGAAGTAGGCTTGAAGAAATCGTGAATGCGCCGTTGCACGCTGTTCCGTTTACGCGCAGTCAGATAAGCCTGAATCTCGGAGAGGGTCGTACGGCCACTATAGGTGGCTGAAAGCACAGTCACTGTTTGTGCACACTCCGCATGCGACGGCAGTGTAGCACATTGTGCGTCATCTTCCGACTCGGAGTCATCGTACGGCGGTGCAGCAGAAACCTGACGAATGATCTCAGCGTCGTCGAGTTCTGCGCATGTCAGTACAGCAGTGTCAGCACCTGTGAAACTGTCAAATGAGACGGTGTCCGGAATCGCAATGCAACCACTGCGCAGGTCTCGGCAGAACATTTTCCGCGTCAGTAGGGAGCACATCGGAAGGCGACAAATCTTAGGCCTCCCGGCACCCGCTTGCCGGCATTCCCCAGCGAAGTCTGCGCGGGCACTGTCTGCACCATTAGACACTTGACGTGTTGTTTCCGTACACCGTGTTGGATCACCGAAACCTCGACACAGCACACAAAGCAAACACCACCACGCCGACACCAGTCGCACAAACGAAAAACGTAGCCTGCTCGCAGCGTCGTGCGCGAAGAAACAAATCAGCTGCTGGATTGTCTTGACATGGTTTACTAAGCTGAAACCGGAACTGCTGTAGAGCCACTCTATCGAACCAGGCAGAAACGATGATGAGCGGGGATTTCCAGTAGTGCCACTTCGTGGGGCAGCAAGGAGGCTCTGTTCAAAACAAAAATGGCGTTCAGCAAGTCGAACTATGCGCCGGTCATAGTCGGTGCATGATGCTTTCGATCGAGTTGGCTCAAGGAGTGTCCAAAAAATCAGACGAGAGGTTGCAACGTGTCCGAACTTTCGGCTGTTGTTATACATTATGGTCTATGGGGGGAATGGCGGTGCCGCGAAGCTGACCGAATAATCGGGCATGTCCGAATTTTTGGAGTCCAGAAAATCGGTCGGCGACTGTATATAAGTTGGGATAGCCAGCCATTGTTACACTTAAATTTCTCGTGGCCCAGCCACCGTGCAAGTTCATTGACCTTCTCGCACAGCAGCATGCTATTAACAGGCAGATGTGCTGCGTTTGCATGTGTAGCCAATTTATCTAAGTGTCTTCAATGTAGGAAAACAAATCCTTCTCTGCTTCGTCGAATGGGTTTTGCCGTAGGCTTCAAGGATCTTTGCCTTGTTTTTCAGTATTGTCTAAAGGGTTGGCAAAGGCACCTTGTGCTTTTCAGTCAGCTGTGTTTTGGAACTTTTCAGCCTCATTTAGGCCTACCTTCTGGCACAGAGTCAGTTTCATACTTGGGCATCATCTTAACACCGACATTGTGCACATAGTCAGTAATGAAGTCACCAGGACAGTATGAACACGTCCAATCGCAGCACAGAACAGGTAGAAAATGTCAACAAACGATTTGGTGGATATCACTGGTGCAGCGATTCTACGACAGAAATGCTGGACAAAGAAGCAATGGAAATGGAACCAGAAAGTTGCAAAAACCAGATAGAGAAAATGGTGACCTAGCGGCACCTGGTTGTTGCTCTGTCAACTAACGCCAGCCTCCTAGACCAGCATTGTGTAAAACTTGACTGTTGAGGTGCAATGAAGCACCAAGAACAAAAATTCAGAACCATTCCACTCTGTGAAGGTGGATGACCAACGGAGCTGTATATAACTATGACGAAAATTAAATAAAACAATATAACACAAGTACCCGCTTTGTTATACTTATTTATGTTTACGTTTATCTTGTGACCACAGTAATTATGGCTTTCTGGTCGCCATGATAGACGGCCATGGGCTTTGTGACGACACTGGAGATGTTCTTAGTGAATGTTAGATCTATGCACGACCGATGGCGCATTGTGGGGACATTGGTCTCGTAACATTGAAGGCCAAACCTTCCCAAGAGAAACGCCAAGAACCACTTCCGTCGGGACAAGACACATCGACATTAAAGTCACCCACAATGACGATAAGATTGGGGTCCACTGGGAGGATCCGCCCAGATGTGTCGATCATAAAGCCTTCAAGGTCTCTCTTCGACATACCTGGAGGAATGTATACGGGATACGGGGGTGACAATGATTCCGTCCCCAGTCCTTACGGCGAATGCGTCGACACATTCCACGGCAAGGCTCTCGCCCGTCGTCAGTAATGCATAGGGCACAACAGCTGCGCTGTCGTTCTTTGCATAGATGGCAAAGATTATAGATCGCACATGACAAGGCTAGTTCAAGGGTGCGTTACAGGTCCCCAAGCCCCCAGGGGTATGTGCCACTGAGCTGGGATCCTTCCTGCACTGACACCAGGATCATTCCACATGATGATAGTTTTTGCCTACACACATCATGAAATGCTAGAAACTAGTCTAAGACAGCTCCACTGTAAAAGTTGTGAACTAGTGACACCTGGTTGCGATTCTGCCAATGAAACCTAGCCTCCATGGCTATCAAACGGCGCCGCGCGTCCTGTAGAGTCCCAAATTTCAGAAGCCACTGTTAAAAACCACTGAATGGTAGAGGTGTGCCAGCTGTTCAAATCATGCAGTAAAAGTTGCGTGATAAATGTCAGGACCGCTGAAAACCTTCGAATTATGCGGGATTTTGAATAAACTGAGTTCAAATTAACAAGGTTTTATTGTAAATGTAGCCCTGTGCTTGGTGGATTTGGTCCAGTGTGTGTGATTCCTGGTAAGTTTTAATCGCTGGACTATTTTTTTCAGGTCCTTCGCCAAATGTTCTGTGCAGGTTTTCTCCCGATATGCTTGTGCAGCGCCTGGCTTGTTCAGCTTGAATCGCTTAATGCAAACTTTGGTCGCTTGCTGCAGTGTGGCAGTTACTTGTTGCATTGTGCCAGACATTTTTTACACTGTACCGGTCGCTTGTTGCAACATCCTAGCTGGCTGTACCGCTAAACGAACGTGGCCACCACATTCAAGTGAGATGTGGGAATATTACAGAATGGTGACATGTCAAAGGATGGCGTGTCAATGGGATTTGGACAAGAAGTGCAAAACGCGACATAGCAGCCAGGATAATGCAACAGCGAGGAACACCTCGACGAGATTCCACTGTACCTGCCACCACACAACAAACGCCACCTGGAGTCCGTCACTAAAGCATGCCGCATAACCATATTGTGGTTTTGGCACTTAAAACCAGAGAATTTGTTTATTTTTTTTGTGGCGAGATTTTCTGATTAGTACTTGACCTTACAAATAAGATTTTATCTATATATATTGCATTTATCACACACTGCCTACGGGAAACTTACAGTGTGCAGTTTCATCCGGAGCACATGGCTGGTCCGGCTGACCTGGAGTTTCTGTTTGACATCTTCCTTGACTCCGTGAAGGACTCTGTTGCCAGCAAAACTTAGTAAGTACAGCCTGTGCCGTTTGCTGTGAGCCAGAAGAATCTGCCTCTTTCATGAGAGCTGGCACACCTACCGCATTAGTTGAAAACTGTTTTGTGTGAATCTATGTGGAATGGTGCTGAGCAGACATCTTTCTTACTCGCAGTATCCGGAAGGTGTAATCAACTAAGCCAAGTTAGATGGTAAAGGGGCGTGCAGGCAAATGCCAGAAATTAATATTGGAGGGTGTCAAGCCATTTCATGGCCATTTTGTTTTCTACAAGCTGAAGCACATGAACTGCATTTTGCCAGGTGGTTTCTCCGTGGGAGAGCGGCACGTGTCTTGTGCACCTTCCTGACCGTTTAGGGGAACCAGGCTGAGTAATCAAGTTTCATTATCACGTTGGAGCTATTTAGTCTCGTAATAGAGCTCAGGTTTCGCCTTACATAGCTTTTGGAACATTGCCCAAGCACTCTGAATAGACTAGTTGAACATGCCATTAAGTTCACACCCAATGTGTAGTGCTGATCACATTGGCTTGAATTCATGAATTTCATTGTACTTTAGCTTACCGTATTTACCCGAATAACGCACACATATTTTTCAAGGAAATGGATCTGGAAATTGACTACATGTTACAATAAGGCACGAAACCAAAACTGCGTTTGCGGCATTGGCAACAGCCTACCGCAAGAGCCGTCAGACGCAGCCTCATTGCCATCACAAAATGGTGACAGAGCATGTTTTTGTGCAGGTTGCTGTTGGTTCATTTTGTGCTGGAATAGGATCTTGAGCTGTATTTCCAGCCAATAACATTTGGAGATACTATCACTTTCATGAGATTTCATGAGACTCTCCAACAAATGCGTCAGAGTAATTGGCCCCGGCGTTTCTGGTGCTATGCCAAACTCACTGTCTGCGCACAGGACCAGGAAAACTGTTGGACACATACATCGACAAGTCCCACTCAGAGTCTTGAGAAAGGGATAGTGTTATCTTCTAAAAGTGATCGCTTGAGAATACCACTCCTGTGTGCTTTCTATCTGTGGCCAATGAAGTGCAAATGGCAACGACTCTGCATTGCTCTCATTATCAAAGCTCATTAAAAAACTTCCCTCTGTGAAGGTAAATTCTGAGTCTCATTTTTTCTCATCACGAATGTGGGAGGGCATGCTATATTTTTTTTTTAATAAGCGGCGTGTTACATTCAGGTGCACTTTCATTTTCTTGATTTAAGCTCGTGAAAATTGTGTGTGTGTTGAAATTGGGTAAATACAGTACTTGCACCTTCTTTTCTATTTTTTTTTTATGCAGCAAAAGTTTCTGAAAAAGTGTTAGGTTTAATTTGTTATGTCAAACATTAGTTATCTTGAATGTGACAACTTGGCTGTGTTCTAATGGTTGCAGTGGTCTCAAACGTTAAACTCGTTTAGTAGCATGTTGTGCACATTCAAAGCCAGGTGTTGCAATCCAGTCAGGATTAATCAATTTTGTGGTATGTATATTTTTTAAGTTCCCCCACCAGCTTGACGTCATGTCGTAGATTTTGATTATGTATTTTATGACCTAGTTAATTGTTTACCTTTATATATGAACCACATTGTATTGTAAAGGAGATAAAGATTGAACTTGGGAAGTTGCGCGAACTTTTACTGAGCCAGTGAGGCCCAAATGCAAGAGAAATACATAGAAATCTGTGACATCACACTGACATACTGGCTCTGTGGTTCAGTGTGAGATCTAAAAAATTAAACCTTAAATTTCATTATCTCTTATATAATCAACCTATTACAGTGGAAATCACAATATCAAAATTCTGCGACAACGAAATATTTTCGTAGCCTCAGCGAACGCCCATAGGATTCAATGCATTTCATAGGTATCCCTCAACAACAAAATTTCACTGAGCTGCGAATGCCACATCAGTGAAATTTCCTGAAACTTTACCTCTCATATGCCTACTTGCACGGAGCTAGCAGACTCAGAAAAGAGCACAAATGCCTTTGCTTCGCACTTAGATTGCGCAACATACCACTACATTAGGCTTGCATGGTGCTTTTATTTTTTGTTTACAAAAATAACCAAGCGTCAGAAGCGATCGCGCCTGCCAGGTGGACATCACGGCTGCCATCTTGTTTGTTGATGACCCGTTTCAAATGGCACAACTGTATGTCGCTACAGACATGCGACAACGGTTTTGCTTACTAAGCGCACTTCATAATCTGCGGTTCAGTGAGAAAGGTGCAGCAAAAATAAAGAAGTCCATGTCCCACCAACGTGGGCTGCGACGGATCCGGACGTGATTCAACGAATCGTCTGAGAATATGCGTCCCTTGCTGCAAGAACGCTGGTTTTGGAAACACCCAACAGGCATCGCATGCATATTCGGCGTCACCAGACGTAGATTTGCATGAAGCAACCATATTCTCGGTCGATCACTTTCGGGGATACGAGATACAATCACTTTCGCGCTCGGCACCGGATGGGTCAATGTCTGCTGGCGACAGCATGTACTGGAAGAACGCTGTTGTATGCGTGGAACGCGGTTGCTCCGCATCTGGTACCAGTTTACGTGGAATCTCCCGAAAGTGATCGTATTGCCAAAAGTGATCGACCAGGAATGCTTCATGGCAAGTGGCAATGCTCTCCTCGCTGATTGACACATGGGGCGCTCTTTGTGTTGTCGCCAATGTGGTTATACGTTCTGTGCCTCAAGCAAAGCTTGCCAAAGTAGGCTTAACGGAATTTTGACAATAAAGTTTCGTTTTGCAATGCACTCCCTATCTGTGCTGTCTCACTTTGCAATGACAAAGTTCTCGCGAAAGTTAATTTTTTTGCTTTCCCTACCAATTTCGTTATTGCAGGGTTTAACTGTATAACAAGATTAATGAAAATAGTTTTTAAAGAATATTTGTCAGTCTAAACTGATTTAGCATTTAGCATTCCTTTAAGCATGGTAATACGTGCATGTGGACCGACATGAGCGCCAGTATAGAAACAAGAAGTCTTCTCTGTCAGGCATATTTGTTGCTGTTCAGGCAAGACGAGATGAAACCGTTGACCCTTCCGAACATCTTTCATCAAAAAGGTAGCTTAGTGATTGTTGAAGCAATAGGCGGAAGGTACTTATTGTGTTTTAAAAGGGCACTCATTGCCTCCTTTTTCCCCACCTGTTCCTTTGAGGACTGTAAAAAGACGAAGTCTCTCCTCTTTGCAGTGGCCATAATTACAGTGGCGGTAGCTAACTGCACCTTGAGTGTTGCTAGATTGTTTAGCTTTCGCTCTTCCTTCGAATGACAATTTCCAGTGGCCAAGATCCGGCAGCTAAAGCTCTGCTCACAGGGCCCAGTGCATGTCCGTGGAGCTGTCTTCGTCCACATACATCATCTTCCTCGGTTTTTTCAAGGAGCACAGGTTGCACCACTGACGGTCGCTTGTAAGCAAGTGTACATTGTGTTGCTTTGAATGAACCTGCGCATACATGCCGTAGTGTGATGTGTGGGCCTCAATTTCGGCAGCTACCCCATCGAGGAACGCATCTCGGCCAAGTTTGCAGCGCTTGCACCGCCCCCCGCCCTTGGCTCCAAGCGACCCCGCAAGGTTCTCATTCTTGGATCAGGAGGACTGTCCATTGGCCAGGCTGGAGAGTTTGACTACTCAGGCTCTCAGGTGGGAGTCTAATTCCTAATGCATTAATTATGTGGATTGTAAAAGCTGTTAGCAACAAAGGTAGTGGCAGTACAGTAGTATTGCAAACACAAACTGTGTGTTGCTCCTTACACACCGCAGACTTCTTTTAATTTGTGTCCAGTTGTTCAGGGGCCAACAGCAATGAAATTTTGGATGCTATAAGAAACCTCATTTCTGGTAGCGTACATAAAAAGCTTCCATGAAAAGCTTTGTATGAACTTCAAGTAGATGCATCACAGAAAGCTACCAGAATTTGCCATTGTTTATAATGAAACAAAAGTTTCCAAGGCATTCCTCATGAATAGTATCTTGCCAGTAAGCACTTATAAACAAATAGCAAGTAGGTTGGGCCATAATACAGTCGAAAGCTGCGACAACGAAACATTTTCGTATCCTCGGCGAACGTCCATAGGATTGAATGCATTTCGTACCTCCCGGCAACGAAATGTCGCTGTACTGCAATCCCGCATCAACGAAATTTGCCGGAAAGTAACTCCGCATATTACCTACTCGCAGAAGGCTAGGAGGCTCCAAAATGTGCTCAAATGCGATTGTTTTGCACTAAGATTGCTTGAAATACCACCAGTTTATGCATGTGGGGGCACCGCCATTTTTGTTCACAAAAACAACCAAGCGCCGAAAGTGATTAGTGGGCTGGAAACACGGCATGGTGGCCATCTTGTTTGTTGATCGCCCGTTTGAAGTGGCACACATGTTGCTACCGACGTATGACGACACTTTTTGCACGCCTATTAGGCGAGATCGTACATCGTTGTTTGAAACACACGTTCAGTTTGCGTTTCTCGCGGCTGACGACTCAGCGAGGCCTAGGCCAATCGCGTGAGGCGAAACTGAATTGAATGCAAGCTGATGGCGCATTTTGAACAACAATCACCAATTGCGGCAGTGCACTGCATAATGTGCACCTCGGTGAGAAAAATGCAGCAAAAACAAGGAAATCCATGCCCCACCGACATGGAGTTGTTTATGACGCTTGAGATGGTGGTCACAGCATATGGAGTGTCACGCGTCAGGCCGTGATTGAGCGATCGTCCGGGAATATGCATCCCTTTCTTCAAGAACGCTGGTTTTGGTGCCACCCGACAGGCATTGTGTGCAGATTTGGCGCCGGACGTAGATTTGTGTGAAAGGGCCGTTATCTCGATCGTTTGCCTTCGGCTAAGAGATACGATCACTTTTGTGCTCGGCACCACACGAGTCGGTGCCTATACGGGCAACAGCATGCACTGGAGAAATGCTGCTGCATGCGCTGTTTCTCTGTGTCTTGTGCCGAGTTACGCAAAATCTCACAAAAGTTATCGCATCTCCGAAAGCATTTGATCGAGAATAATGCACCATGGCAGTGCTGCCACTGCTGGTCGACACATACGGGGCGCTTCGTAGTGTCGGCATTGCGGTTCTATATCCTCGTGCAAAGCTTGCCGAAGTAGGCTAACAGAATTTTGACAGTAAATTTTTGTTCTGCGATGCATTACCTATCTGTGCTGTCTCTTTTCGCAACAACGAAATTCTCCTGAAAGCGAATTTTTTCGTGTTCCCCGCCGATTTCGTTATTGTGAGGATCAACTGTAGTGTGGTTATGAGCGCCTGCAAGAAAATACGGGGCTGCACATGTTCGGAAGTCTTCTAGAATTGCAGAACAAGAATCTAGCAAGCTATCAGTAACATAGGTACATAGAATTCAACACAGACAGTACGGTCTTCTCTTATTAAAGGGAACCCCAAATTACTATGCCGGCACTGATTACTGCTCAGTTCTGGTATAGGAAGGTCTAGAAAATGTTTTTATCAATAGAACTTTTGGTGAATAGAATAAAGTGCTTCTTGTTCTTTTTTTCCAGAAGCTAACGAATGATTTATGCTTTGTACTTAATACCAACGAGATTCTCAGTTTAATAGTGGGCCTGTGTTTTGCAGCAATAATTTATTTATTGCATAGGAAGTTTTGCTTTCCAGTTTTTCTCCAAAATGCAGAAGGGTTATCCTAACGCTATAGCAGGTGGCTTATCATAAGGCTAATTTGTGCTACAGACAAAAGTATCGCTCATCACTTGACGTGTGTTGCCGGCATTCACAGTAAAGAGCAGGTGTAATCTGCTCCATTTCATTGTCAGGTTCGGTGTGATTTGCCACCTGTCAAAGATTCTAGAATCTGCGCGATCACGGCAAGTTCACATGACCAGAACATGACACTTTCACACCTGTCTTGTAAATCTAAAGCTAGTTTTTTGGCAGGTTGCTCGAAGCTACAGAAAATATCCAGATCCCACACACTGTGGGAATCTATGTAAGTAAAGCTTTCTATGCCGTTTGCTTTGATTGACAATAATTAGCAGTGATGTGGACAGTGAATGTGTAATTTCTTCAACGTTTAGTCCAATATGATAGTGGCGAGCTGATGTTAAACATTGCCTTGAGTGCACCACTGCTGTTTGTCTGCTTGAGGCGTTGTTGTGTGCCATTGTTCATAATCTCTGAGAGGGTTGAGCATCATCATTGCCTCACATAGTACATCGCATCGTGGCAGAAGTGTTAAATCTTCTGGCTGTATGTGCCAAAAAGATTATGAGTCACACCATAGTGGCAGACTCCAGATTAATTTTGACACCTTGGTGTTTTTTTAACGGGCACCTAAATTTGAGTGCGCTAGCTTTTTTTTGTACAGTAAAACCTGGTTCATATGTTTTAAGAAAAAGTGCAAGAAAAAGCATACTGACAGGGAAAACTTACCATCCAACAAATTAAAAATTGAACAGACTCAACTGTAGCAAAAATCTACATAATGCAAACCGTTTCGTGAATTGCGGCACGAGGCGCCGAAGTGTGTCGAGCTGATGGGTCTTCGGCAGCCCGAGACACATTTTGTTATTTTTCTATTGCGTAGTGTTTTAAGATGGTAACAGGAAACCGAAATAGAATCGAGCTAATGGGCGGCACCTGATACCGCCAGAGGGATAGGTGTCTCTCACATTGCGCCGCCTGCAGCAAGGAATGGAGACTCGTTTGGTTTATCACCTACTAAAAGCGTACAGTACGCTTCCAACAGCATTAAGCACCACGTGCTGTAAAACAGATAGGTGAAGGGGCTTATCGCAACAGGGTTGGCGGCAATAGCTGTAAATGCTAGCATGCAACGACCCGGGAGAAGATTTGTTGGTACCGGAATTAAAAACTGAGTACATGCCAGTGTTTTTACGTGAGATAGGCAGGCGAGTATTGCGGTAAAGCTGCTGTGGTGGGAGGCTACTGTTGTCGATCGCGCACACCTCCTGCTTTTCTTGTTTACACGGGATATAGCAGCCGGAAAACATATCATACAATCGCAGTCTCCAGCAGGGAATGGTGACTTGTTTGTATCACCGCCTATTAAAAGCATGCGGTACGCTTCCAGCATCACCATACGCTTTGAAATAGATAGGCGAAGATGCTTATCGCAATAGAGTTGGCGGTGATAGCTATGAATATGGCATGCGATGACGTGGAAGGATGTTTGCTGGTACCAGAATAAGAAGCTGAGTGCTCGCTAGTGTTTTCATGTGAGACAGGCAAGTATTGCGGTGAAGCTGCTGTGGCAGGCAGCTACTGTTCTTGATTGCATGCACCCCACGCATCTTGCTTACATGTGATCTAGCAGCCGGAAAACAGTCTTGTACGACCGCAGTTTGGCAGTGGGCTGAATGTTGGTGCCAAGAGATAGTGTTTTCCAGGAATGTATGAACCATGAACAGGTAAAAAGTAAGCGTAACTCAATTTGGTCATTTTTGTGTTCGCTGGGAAATCCTGCTTAGTGGGAATGTCCGAACGAGGTTCTACTGTATTTTGCTCCAGTCGAAATGCAGCTGCCACGGTCAGGATTGAATCCACAACCTCAAGCAATGGCATAGCCGTCAAACTACTGCGGCGGGCACAAAAATGTTGATTTGATGTGCGACTGCTTCCGTAGTGTCGCCTAGACCCTACAGTGTTTTAATACGGCTTTGTGTCTTCATGCGCTGCGTCAATTACCTCATGACTAATTTGCATGGTATTTTTACTTTTTCAGAAATAACAGAAGCATACCATACCTTCACTTTGCCCACAACCACTGTTTCCTTGCCTTCTCACGTTATCTTTCCCTCTCCCCTCCCCCGCTGTATGGAAAATGCCAGACTAGCAAGGCAGCTATTCACTCGTTTTGTGACTGCGTCGGTTCGACCCCTTCTTTGCCTCCTCTTCCCCTTCCTCTCCACAGTTCTATCCACGTCCCCTCTGGACTTGCACGTTAGTATAACAGAGAAAGGTAAATGCTGCAGTTTCTGCAATGCTTTTGCAGGGGGCACGGATAATTACAGCTGTCAAGAGGCTAATGTGACAATGCCCAGAGAGTGCCAGAGGGCGTTGTGCACATGCCACGCGGCGGAAAAGTCCAAACAAGTTTCTTGCATTGACTTTCCTCTCTGCCACACTCCTGTCATGTATATACACGCTCCGAACCACCACCCCGACGCGGCGTCCGTGCAAGAGGCAAGGAAGAGGCAAGTCGAAGGAAGAGACAAAGAAAGCATTGCTTTAAAAAGAGGCTGATGTGCATTTATGAATGCCGTCAGTAACGAGAGACCGCCGTTCCATGTGTCGCAAAGATGGTGGCCGTGAACAACTTTGTTGCCGTTCCGTGCACTCACCTTCATTTGCGGCATGGTTTGTCATCTTTCCGAGTGTTGCCCAGCTGGTGCCAATAGATCTGCGTCGGTTCGGCGTCAAGCCGTAACTTTAGTCACCAACAGCCAATGAAGCAGCATTGATTAGGCCTAATGATCTAGGCATTGTGGCCGTGACAAAAATTCGCCGCTGGCCGATATGACAACAGGCCTCAAGTCGTCGCAGAGTGCTTGCCGCTAGTACATTTATACAGGCGGCTCATCATGTGATCAGTTGTGAGGTCACGTATAAGGGTTACATTGACGACTGTTGAAGTGATGGGAAGTTAGTCGCTGCGTAACCAACACAATCTGCATGCCTATCAGCGGGTAATCATCCCGATATTCACACTTTACGAAATACACGCTGCTTATGTTGCCATTCCCTCTGTGCATCGCGGTTATCATGTCGATTGGTCCTGTTGACTTGGGCAAACCTTATATCGACAGATGTGGCCTTTGCCAATGCGGTACTGTTCTGCGAATTGCGGTGTTTGGGCGCTATGTCTGCAATCATTGCATCAGACCAACAACGTAAAGCACTCGCATTGACAAAGTCCGCTACCGTGCCAACCGGGGTGGCCCGTCCGTGGCGTGCTCGATGGTCCTTCTGCGGTGAAAGCAAAGTGAAACGCTAACTTGAGCAGCATGAGCTTAGGGGGCTCCACGGCGCACATAAAATGTGGCACTGTGCTCTTCTCTACACTGAATGTACCATATTACTCGAACGTTCGCTATTCAATTCGATTCATTGATATTCGATATTCGCACAGCCCTAGTTATCACACATTGAAATGAGCATCATTTTGACAGGACCATAGCATCAGTTCAATTTAAGCGGGTTCAGTAATGAGATCCCACGGTGGGTACATGATTAGCAAAAATGCCATGTAAAAGTTTGTTGATGATGACAGAGATTAAGGTAATGTTTTGCAAATTGCCATGGTTTTCTTGTGCCTTATTCTCCTTGCAGGCCATCAAGGCATTGAAGGAAGAAAAGATCCAAACGATCCTGATCAACCCCAATATAGCAACGGTGCAGACATCACCAGGGCTTGCGGACAAGGTGTACTTCCTGCCCATCACACCCTACTACGTCGGTGAGGTGATCAAGTCCGAAAGACCCGACGGCATTCTGCTCACATTTGGCGGTCAGACAGCGCTCAACTGCGGCGTGGAGCTACAGAAGAACGGCACGCTAGACCGCTATGGTGTGGCCGTTCTAGGCACACCCATCGAGTCCATCATCAACTCTGAGGACCGCAAGCTCTTCGCTGAACTGGTCGAGGAAATCGGCGAGCAGGTCGTGCCCAACTGTGCTGTCTACACTGTGGAGGAGGCAAGTGGTCGGCCAATTTTTTATTGCATTTCTTTTATTAGAATGGAACTCGCTGCCTCTTTACACTGCTCTGCCAGTGCTGGTTAGAGTGCCATAGTTGACATGTGGCGCCCTCTGTCATGTGGGCCGTAACTCAAAGCAGGTGGTTATGCTTGGCAGAGCATGGCCTCTGAGAGTGGCAGTGCAGTCACATGCAGGGGAATTGCTTAGCAATTGGGCAGCCCCTCAAATTACTATTTATTTGCAGCCAATCATCATCCTGCATGATAACGTTACAAGGTTACCTGGACGGAAATTGGAACAGTCTAGAGAAACTTGTTTTGCTGTACATAGTGTCTTCTTTAAGGTATTCCTGGGTTGCTTAGCCAAGTTGGCGTAGTGGCTATGGCATGGTGCTGCTAGACACCTAATCTTGTACTCGATTCCAGGCCATAGCAACCATATTTTGGTGAGCATTTCATTGTGAGGGAGGAGGGCTGGGCAGCGCAACCGTGCCCTGCTTTACCATATGGCAGTACCGTATTTGGCATCTATAACCTGCACTGAAAATTCAAAAAAGTTAGGGACAAAAGTCACCTTCGAGATTTTATTAGAATTTTGTCTTGAGAGGCTGCTTCACAGCATAGAGAATTTTGCCTAGAAGTGTGGCTTCACGGCAGCTGGCTTCATTGTCACTCCCACCAGGAAGCCACACTTCCAGAGCTTGTCACTCGTGTGTTAGCTTGGTGCACATGCGTTGCCTAATGGGGTGCTGAACGTAAGTCCTCCATTCAGTGAGCTTCCTTGAATTCAAACTCCATTTAATTTTAACAAATCTTCAGACCCCTTCGAGTTGAAATTATCGATGTTGGATTGTAATTTTTAGGTAACAGTGAAGCAACAAACCTTTTTCGTGGGCCTCTTTATACATAGTTTATGCGTGGATAAAGGACTACAATTATTTTTTTACAGATGTGATAATATTCACACAACTTAGCTTTATACTTTAAATAGGTTTAACAGAACTAGAGCTCGTATTTCGACACATTCTTATTTCAATTTTCATTTTTACCGTGTCATGCTGAGGGTACAATGTTAGCAAAGGCAGTGGGGCAGTGGCTGCAAAGCCGCATCTGAACCAATGTATGGAAAATAAAAATGGAAAATGAAGTGGATTGCAGAGAATGCAGCCCCAAGGACAAACAGCCAAAAGGGACAAATAGCAAAAGTTATGCGTGCCATGTAACCACCTTCAAGCCAACTCAATTATGCGGGCCCATCAAAAAAAATGAGGGTAGTGAGAAACTTCCAGCAATCATTTGTTTGATTGCTAGACTAGATTTTATTGGTTGTCAAACGGCGTGAAAAAAAAAAAGATGCGCTGGGCAGCATCACTGATTTGCAAGCACCTGCCCTAACTAAGTACAGTCGAACCTCGATATAACAAAGTTGTTCTTGCAGCAAAAAACTTCTTTAAATCAGGAATTTCATTAATTCGACGTTTTAGTTTCAGCAGTAAAAACAACTTCACAGATTCCTAGAGCATTCCTGGTGGAGAGTATTTTGTTAGTAAGCACTCTTATAAACAAATTGCAAGAAGGTTGGGCCGTAATGGCACGGCTATGAGTGCCAGCGTGCACGGTGCATATATATCGCACTAGGTGCAATGCACCGATATGGCTTACGGCGTCGGAGATTTGCATCATGCAGCTGCGTAGATCTTGGGCGCCATGGCTGACCACGCTTAGTGCCCGTAGCCGGCACCCACAAATTTGACTGCCAACTGCAATCAAATATTCGACCATGTAGAAAGGCTAGCTTCAGATAATTCAGACATGCAGTAGCCTCTGTGCAAAATTTTACTCTTGAAATGCAGGTCAGTGCGTCACGAGGAGCTCGAAAAAATTGGGCTTTTTTGTATTGAAACTAAAGAAAACGCTGCCATTATCACCCGGCAGAAGTGACGTACAGTGAAGAATGTGGAGAACCAGCGCACATGCTGTCTGCTTTCCTTGCTTGTACTGTATTCCGTTCTGGTGTACCAGCAAACAGATCTCGCACGTCTGCTAGGCACAGAGAATGCGAAGTATTCTCCAAGCACAGCCAATTTTCTCTATCTGGTTGTCTACGTTCAACAGCAAGGCCTCCGGGCACGTACCCAGGGGGGAGGAGGGGGCAGCCCCAGGCCCCTTCCCCCCCCCCCCCACCCACGCCACTACTCCTCACACACATTTGTAAAGCATCACCAAATCAATCTTGAGACTTGACAGCTTTTCAGTGGTCAACATTTTGCTCCCTTTTTCACTCCTTTTGGATGGCGGTAGTTATTGGCATCTCCTAGGGTGTGAAGGCCAATTTTCTCATCGATTCGGTGCCTGCATAATTAACTTGAGATGCGTTCAGTCGTCAACATCTATTCTTCTTGATTTCTTTTTTTTTTTTTCTTTTTTGACGGGTGATGCTCGTTCCGAAGGGACTGGCCACATTTCTTTTTCTACACACAAGCAGCCAAAATTAATCCGGAGCCCTCCACTAGGGCTCATTGGAGACATTCTCGTTCTCAACTTGTGTGCACACAAGAATCAAGTTATCCCTTTAGAGGGGCCCACAATTCATCTTCCTCGTCACGACTGAGATCAGCACCACTGGTTGTTTGGTCTCGCATGACGATAACACTACCTGGTGGTAGTTGTGGAAGAAGTTTCTGTGAGAACCACTTTTCGTGAGGGTCTTCGTTCACTTTGTCGGGGTAGTCACCTGAGCTCTTCTTAGCTCGGAAGACTTCCGCAGCGCCTTCGACAAAACCATGTTCATTGCAGCAGTGCATCACAATCAGTCTGCCGTCTTTGCTACTGCGATTCTGAAGACCAGTCGAGACTCCGCATCGAAGTGCTTCGTGCACAGACTGGATGGTACCGTCAATCCACACCCGACTACGCGTGTGGCCTGCATTGATCCACGTTTCATCGATGAAAAAAAATTGGCCTACCCTGGCATCGCAGCTCCACTATCTGTCGCAGGTACCGGCGGCGGCACTGCATGATGTGCGTTGCTTCAATTAGCAGTGCATTCCGAGACCATTTCTTGTACTGGAAGCCGAGCTTCTTGCATCGTTGCTGTGGATACAGCCGGTAGTGTGTCGCCCTCTTTTAAACGCTGCACCACCTTGGCGAGAGTCGTAATCTATCTCTCTGGAAGCAGTCGTGCACCACCCTTCGCAACACACTCAGGTCAAAATCGTCCAGCTTCCTTGTCTGCTCCCCGCCTTTCCCACCACAACACTTCTTCGGTGACAACACTTGTGGGGAGCACACGTGCCCATCTTCCCCCGCGTCGTCGTCGTCTCATCGAGAACTGGCATAGACACGGGAAAGGCGCACCCGCTTCTCCCTCGCTCTCACGACGCGCGCGCACCCTTCCTCTCCGACTTGCGGGAAGGTAGCTGACGGGTGAGGCGGACATTCCCCTTGCCAAAGTAAAAAGGTACAAAACAACGCCACCAGGGGAGACCCTCTCTCTCGGACGCGAGACCCCTAACCTGCCGGACTGGAGTACCTGCTGCAACCCGTGAGTGACCTCGTTTGCCTGAGATCCTGGACAACGAGGCCAACCTGCCATTATTGCAGAGAGGACGCCCCTCTGCCAGTGTTCTTTATTGCTGTTAGCAATAAACGTCGTTATAGTTGACGCTGCTGGTTGCCTTATTCGTTTGAACCCGACGTAGCCGCGATCTCCCACGCTACAAGTTGGGGACTACGACGGAGCAACTGTGTGGGGCTAGATCCGGAGCTCGCCTCCAGCCCTAGCCGCACGCAGAGTGGTACCCCCACACACTCTGCCCGCCTTCTCCATCTCTGATGTCCACTGGTAGAGCTTTCGCTCACTCATCTGTGTGAGCTTTGCAGTCCTCTTGATAAGTGAATTCAAGCTTGAACTGCCTCCGCTCTCGACGTGAAGCCCTTCAAGAGCGTTTAAAGCTATCTGCTTTGCCAGCTTGGGGAAACAGTGCACATTCGATGGGCGACACACAGGGTACACAACCGAATTGGGCGACGCCATGTTGCCGAAAGACGGTGCATCACCACCTTGTTACAGGCCTCCGCGGAGCTGTGTTCGTGCGGGTCATTGCTATCAGCTTCGCAACTGATTGAAGGCGCTCCCTATACTTCAAAATCGCCACTTCAAACTGTTTAAAATGTTTCTGTTTAATGTTTTAAATCTAGTCCTAAACTGCTCAAATATTTGACGGGCTATTTGCTGTGCTCCTGCAGCCTTGATTGGCTAAGGAGCCCCTACCTTCCACACTGCTGCAAACAGCTTGTGTAACGAAGTATAGTCCCGAGCAAAAAAAAAGAAACATCACAGTTTTGCCAGAAAGGCGGAGCATTGATGGTGTTAGCAAAGAGACAACTACACGAATTAAGGTTCATATTTTTATCGATGTCATGCACGCTCAGGCAGTGTCACGATCTCATGCGTGCTTAAGCGACACATGTTTGATCACTTTTACCGTGCGTTCACTCCGTCGGCTTGTGTTCCTCGGAGTGCTGCGAGCTGCTTGCATGCCCCATGGCGTCCACAAGTTGTTTACTAACGCGACAAGCAGTGTTTCCTGCCTCCCACATCTCAGCACACACACTTCAACGGCCGTTTTGGTGCTCACACTTTTCATGTGAAAGGGCTCTTAAAATAACCGTTGCCTCGGCCAACATTTTTATAGTTTTTTTGGTAGATTTACTAACCATACAGACTCCAAGTAGACGCTTGAACTGGCGGAAAGCTTCAGCAAATCGAGATTGTGTCACGAAATTAACTTGTTAAATCATGAAAAAATACATGGTTTTTAATGCAACTAAGATAGGGAAATGAAAATAGTTCTTGACATTGTGAATTTCATTAAATTCACAATGTTCTTTCTTACTCTTTCTGATATACATTAATGACGTGCCCAATAACTTATCATCATGCATGCGCATTTTTGCTGACGACTGCATTATCTATCGTTCTATTAAGAGCTCTGATGACCACCTGATCCTCCAAAATGATCTTAACCAAATTATTAATTGGTGTGACACCTGGCTAATGACTCTAAATTCATCAAAATGTAAAGTGATGTCCTTCACCCGCAAATGCACTAACTTGGACTATCCCTACTGTATTAAAATTGTCCCATTATCTCGGACCTCATCATTTAAATATCTAGGCGTAAATCCTTCAGCAAACCACTCCTGGACTTCACATTACCACCATCTGTGCCAGTGCTTCTCGATCACTGGGTTAACTGCGACGTAACCTTCGGAACTCTCCTCTTCTTATCCGCAAACTGGCATTTCAAACATTTGTTCACCCTCGACTTGAGTTCGCCGCTTGTCTGCTCTCCCCACCAAAATTACTTAATTAACGGGCTGAAATCAATCCAAAATAGAGCCGCATGTTTAATTTCCCGGAATTATGACTACCGTTCTAGCGTAACTCAAATAAAGATTCACCTTTCACTTCAGCTGCTAAGTAATCATCGTGACAGAACCCTTTTGTTATTATTTCATAAATACGCCCACCACACTAACAAACGCTCCCTACACCTAGAAACGTCATTGCAGACATCGCACAGGTTACACAATCATCATACCTTCACCCACATCCATGGGAAAACAGAAGCATTTAACTCGTCTGCAATTCCCCGTGCCATTTGGCTCTGGAACAGCCTCCCCGACAACATAGTTGCGGAAACTGACCGTGAAAAATTCAGGCACTTACTCAACTCGCTTAGCCCTTGTTAACCACTGATATCACACTCATTGTTCTGTGTTATTCTTCCTACCTTTTTCTTGCACTGTAATACGTTTGTTACAACCTTATAGAGTTCTTTTTTATTGTACTCATATACAGCATTATGTAGCTAATAGGTTTCTCTGACATTTAGGCTGTGCACGTGGCTGGTGGTGTTTTTTTTTAATTGATATTATTGTTACTAGATTGTATGTACTTAATTGATTCCATGCCCCTAGTACTCAATCCCCATGTAGAGGCCTTGTAAGGTTTTTTACAAATAAGTAAATAAATAAATAAATAAATCGAAGTTTGACTAATCGCACCTGCAAAAGAGCCATGCGGGCGAGTATCCTGCGGCCGCATTTTGGGTGAGAGAAAACGAGATAGGAATCAATTTTTCTGTTGGCCGTAGCTCGAAACAACACACACGAGAGTGCCAATCATAAAATGTTACACACAAGCACTACACAGTAAACTAGGCAAAGCGGGAATGACCTCAAATTACCGCTGTGGCAGCCACTATAGAACAACCTGAAAATCAATTTTGCCATAAGGCAAGGCAAGGGGCAGCACTGCAATAAGAATTGTTTCTATAAGTCACGGAAGGTTGCAGAAACCCTGGAGGTATGCTAGGTGGTGCTTTGTTCCAAAAAGACATGTTTTTTCAAATGTTCATTTGCTTCCAAAAATGTATGGCTGTGACCACTTGGGATTTGTTTCACTACCATATATTTGTTCCAATGACCCTTAAGCGTTAATGGCACACAAGCATGGTGAGACTAGCCGAATAATGAATTCTTATGCCTAAATCAAGACAGGATTTGTAGGCTACATAAAAGCAAGACATTCGTCTTACTTGCATGAGTTTTTCTTTCCTGAGACTCCATGACTGTATTCATGATCTTAAAGGGACACTAAAGGTTACTATGAAGTCAAGTTTACGTGATGAAGCAATGCTCTAGAACGTCTAAGGCGTCAATTTAATCGCGAACAGAGCTTTAGTAACCAAGAAATTGAGGTAAAAGCATGACACGATTTGAGACCCCCCAGTGACATTCCGGTACTAGCCCGATGACGAAGGCACTCCTCATCACAATTTATGTCACTAGTACTCAACTACTCGTATTAAAAAGATAATTTCATTAGGTTATAAGACGGAAGAAAATGCTACTTATCTACTTCTGTTCGATTCTAAGAATAACATTTTGACGTTACCCTTCAGTAGTATGGGTCGTCGAAAGGTTTCATTTTCGCTCGATTCTGTGCCACGTGCGTTTTGGAGTTTCAGTTGTTTCGTTATCGCGACGTGCTGCACTGGTTCTGCTGGCTCGCGAAACTTGCATTTGGAACAAGCAGCGAGAATGCTACGTCCATGTGATGTCATGGGATGCGCGAATGGTCCACAGAACTTGGCCAAGGGCAGTTGCAGCGGCGAATCCAACGTTACTTATCACTGTGTGCCAACGAGTGAACCTCTCCGTTCGAGGTCGTTAAGTGCCATACCTCTGCCACAGCGCAATGAGCCGAAAAATCTCATAGTATGCTCGCTGCACTTTCGACCAGAGGATTACAAGTTCAACGCCGACTTACTGAAGTCGTGTGGAGTGCCTTTCAAAGCAATGCTTTCCTGTAACGCTGTTCCGTCGGTGTTGCCTGCATTCTCTGGAGCACAAGAACAACTGCAGGTTGAAGACGGGGCGGTGAGTGCGCCATTTAGTTTTCACGAAGGAAAAGCTACAAATGTGCGAATATGTGCAGCCATGACATACAGTTGCCGTCATAGTAGTATGCAACGCCGCTGGCAGCGTGAGCCCTCAGCAGCAGGTCACATTCATCAGTGCTTAAATCGCTGAAGTCGAGCCCAGCATCGTAAGCCAAGTGTCGTTGTCAGGGTCGTCCATTGCAACAAGCGTCAAAGTAAAATGGAGAACCAGCTTATTGTCGCGCGCTTCCCCTTCCGCTAGCCACCATAGTTCCGCTTTCGCACTGCTGTCGGCTCTGTCTTGGCTCTGTTTCTGGCCGCGCGTTTGCGTTTTGAGCAGAAAAGCCGTAGCGCCGTTTTACTCACCAACGGTGCAACGTCACTATGAGACCATGACGTCCCCACTCCTCGATCGGAGGACAGATGATTTGAACTGCGCTAGAGGTACACAGACACTTCAGAATGCATTTTCTCTTAAAATAAGTCTTTTCTTCACATGAAATAAGCGTTTCGAGGTTTCTGGGATGGTATTTCAACAGTCCACGTGGAGTTAATATTAACCTTTAGTGTCACTTCAATGTGAATTGAAAATAGCAAAGATAATACAATTTGTGTTCAAAATGTCTTATTTTGCGCACCCCAGCAGAAATGCTCCTGTGCTGTTCATTGGGTACACGATAAAAACCCCAAGTGGTCAAAATCAATCCAGAGCCCTCTGCTGGGGCTTCTCTCGCAGCCAGTTAGTGGCTTTGGGATATAAAACTCCATAAATTTCAGTGTGGCTTAAGAGGGGACCTCATGCTGGTATATTGCCATGATTATTTTCACTCTATTCTATTCTGTTATCATCTACTGCTTATGACCCGCCAATCGCATTGTTGATGGACGCGGATCTCTAATCTTGAAAAGTAAAAGAATTAGAACAGACTGTTTACTAATTGCGCCAGGCAGGGAATGGACAACACACAAAGTGGAACATGAAGAAAGCTCTCTGTGTGTCCTGCATCTGTGCTGCCTTGTGTGTTATCCATTTCCTGTGTTTAGTAATTATTAAACAGCCCTTAAAAATGAACCAGCTAGCTTCTCCAGCTGTTCTTCTCAATTGGAAGTGTTACGTTATCCCCAACCTGCTCCCACCTGCTGCTTGACTACAGGCCCTGACGGCAGCTGAGAAGCTGGGCTTTCCAATCCTGGTGCGCGGTGCCTTCTGCCTTGGCGGCCTGGGCTCGGGCTTCGCACACAACCAGGACGAGCTGCGTGCCCTGGTGACGCAAGCACTTGTCCGCTCCAGCCAGGTCCTGCTGGACAGGAGCCTGAAGGGCTGGAAGGAAGTGGAGTATGAAGTGGTCCGAGACGCCTACGACAACTGCATCACGGTGGGCATTTGCCGTCCTCTGCCCTGCACTCTTCCTTGTCGTCTTGTGGAGTTTCTAGTGATTGTACCAAGAGAGAAATCTGGCGTTACTGTCTGCACTAGAGGTTGCTTTGGCTGCACAGGAATCCTGCTATGTGAAAGGCTTGGCGTGTTCTAAGTCTAGCTTGGCCTTTAACGTATGGTCAGGGCTACAGAGATAAAGCGTTCTTGGAATTAAATCTTTATACCAAATGTTAGTTTATCTGTAACACATCTTCCTTTGATGCTTACTCGCATATAGTACAGTCAAACTTAACCTCTAATGATCCCACGTATAACAATTTAATGGTTATAACGACCACATTTCACTGCATTTATAATACAGTAAAACCTCGTAAACTGTAGCTGCTTAAGCAGTAGTTTCATTTTAAAAGTAGTAAAGTCGCATCCCCGACTCAGCGGCCATTGAACATAATACGTTTTGTATCCGCATAAACCGTACCAGCTTATTGCGTACGTATCAGTTAACAAATAGTGTTTGCACTTTTCATAATGCAATCACAGCGGTAGGTTGGCCAGGCAGAAGAATGAGCCTCAGAGATCAGAAAAGCCTCCAAGCGCAAACGCAGAGGGTGCTTGGAAGTGTGAAGCCACATTAATATCAGCATCATTTCGGCGCCATGCCAGAGTCGAAGTGTTGTGGCCCGTGTTGTGGTGTCGTGCAAGCTAGGACGAAAACCGGGTGCTCAGCATAGAAGAAAAATTGTACATCGTTCGTACTGTCGAACGTGGCACAAAGAGAACCATTGCAAGTGATCGACTGCAACGGTTTTGCATTTGTCTTAACACAAATTAGAAAAGCAGGAAAATAAATAAAATATAACACTTTTCGGAATATTTTGTCATATTCGGCAGCAACAAATTAATTCGGTAATGTTTTCTCTTCAGCGCAAACAAACACCAATGAGAATGTGGGACTTTATTCAGGAAAGCTCTTACTTGCATGCGCTTTGCCCCTGTAGCTTTGCTTTCATTGCCCCGAGAGGTTATCTGTGAGCACAGAGGGAGACTCGCTGTGCCTACATCCACTGACCGTTATGGTGGTTCAGCCAAGATGGGGATGATGTACAGTACGGGATTTGCCTAAACTTCATGTGCTCTGAACAACTTCGTGGATTCCTATGGTTCCTTTCACAATTTTGCCGCATCATTTTGATTGGATGCCTGTGGGGCATTTTCTTGCAAATTTATGCAGTGTACCAGACTTTCTGTGCTCCATTACCTGTGCGAATTAGCGAGTGGACCCGCAATCATATTACACACTCAATGCTTATCACAAACAACATACATGCAGCACCTTAAGATGTGTAATGTTTATGAGCCCTGGCAAAGCAAAGGCATGTAGTGTAATTTTCAAACTGTAGTTGGAGGCCGCAAACCTGCAGTGTTGCAGAATGCTCCTGTTGTCTCGCACATGTATTCATACGCTCAAAAAATATGAAGGCGAAACCACACCAATAAACATGCATAATGCACAGGGTTTGCACATGGCTGTAAAAATTGAGCCTTGTAAATGCCGCATTTTGTCACTGCAGCCTTCACCAGTAACCCACAATCCCCCCCCCCCCTTCCTTTTTTTTTTTTTTTTTCCTAGCCTTTAAGTTCCTTTGCACAACCATCTTTGATATATCTCAGAACAATTGCTTTCTATGCCATTGCCTGCTAAATGAACATCTGCATTAATTTTTAGCACATGTATACCAAGTGTTTTTTTTATTAACTCTGATTTATTATTACACATTTGACATCCGTTAATTCAGGCTTCACGGGACCGACAAAATTGATCAAATTATCCCGCGAGTCAAATTAAACGAGATGCAGAAAAAACAGCGAAACACATTGCTGATTCAATTGGCAGCATTTGCCTGATTCTAGCATTCCTAAGAATCAAGTGCATGTTCAATTTCTATGTGTCCGAAGTGGAAAAGTAGCAGAAAATACATTAAAGCTCCTAATTAAATTATAAAATTTATGTGCACCATATTTTCCTGCATGAAAAAGGGGCAAGGGTCTAATATTTGTAGCACAAGGGTGGCTGGTTTCCTAAAGTCCGCTCCGCTGCAATAAATTTGTTATACAGTAAAGCATACAAACGTTGGGAAGGCAGTTTACTTTTTGTATCCAATTTCACCGTGAATGCAGTTTCTGGCCCAATTTTTTTACAAAAAAGAAAGTATGTGTCGGAATAGGGTAAATCCCGTAATCATACATATTGAGCTATGGTTATTGCTTGAACTTTTCCTGTGGCAGGCTGAAAATAGGCCTTTTTGACAAGAGACGACGTGTGTTCAATGCATTCACTCTCCCCTGAGCTCCGCCGAGGCAGAAGCCGCCACTAAAGGGGCCGCTATTGGAGTCGTGTTAAGGGGTCGGGCAAGTGCTTGCTGACTGGTCAGGTTCAAATTATCCAGTGAAGGCCAATTTTAGGAATGAAACAACAAACGTTTGGGCCCATAGAAATGCATGGGCACCAGCCAGGACCGTCGATCGGGATCATATTGACCAGAATTGAATTAACGAAAGTCACCTGTACTATATGATTATTATATTGTATTGTTTCAAGATATTGTGCTTGTGTCTGTGTGTGCTTTTGCTGCAGTACGAGTCTGAGGGCATGCCCTGGGACAAAACAAACACGCACGTTTGGCGGTCTCGCACCCCGGCAATACTGCATGTTTGGGGGAGAAGGGAGCAGCTGCACCTGTCACATTCTAAAGCCATATGTGTGGCTGATCCAGGCTGCTTGCCGTGTAAGCACATCGCTGATTACGGGCGTCTACCATTGCCGAGTAGACTTGCCAAAAGTCAAATTGGGGATGTCGGCCTGTAAAACACGCAGCGCGTCCTTTCAGCTGAAGCTTGTCCGTTTGCAGGTGTGCAACATGGAGAACCTGGACCCACTGGGCATTCACACGGGCGAGTCCATTGTGGTGGCGCCCAGCCAGACGCTGACCAACGAGGAGTACAACAGGCTCCGCACCACTGCCATCCGCGTTGTTCGTCGCCTGGGCATCGTTGGCGAGTGCAATGTCCAGTACGCCCTCAGCCCCCATTCGTTTGAGGTACTTGACACATTTTTCCAAGGCTGTGTACCCTCATTATGCAAAAAGGAAGAGGCGTGCAGACAGGACACAATAGTAAAGAAGTGGACAACACGAATGGCGTTCGTGTTGTCCACTTCTCTACTCTTGTGTCCTGTCTGCACGCCTCTCTTATTTTTTGCATAATGAATTCTTACCAACTAGCTCAGCTTTCTGTTGTTCTAAGCTTCATTTCTGTACCCTTGTCAGTTTTCCGCATCATGGCAGGCAACTAAGATATGTTTTCTATCGCTTTCCTATCCATCACAGTGGCTTAGCATTCAATGCAGGTGCATTCTGACGGGGGTTAAATGCAAAGGTGCACATGTGCTAAGCATTTATGCTAAGCATTAGGTGCACTTAAAGGAAGCTCAAATAACCCAAAATTGATTTCTAGTTCTCCACTGTGGAACCATTTTCAGTAGTCACTGTGTTGATATGGGATGTTAAATCCCATCAACTAATCAAATTCCTGCCTTCCTACCACATGGGTGTGAGATGAGACGTGGTTTAATGTCCCACAGGAGGACATGAAAGACATTGAACTCGCATCTATTGCCTGCTGTGAAGCATGGGAGGATGGCAGGGAAATGCAGACAGAAACACTTGTGAACTTAGATATAGGTGCATGTCAAGGAACCACAGCTGATCACAATTAATCAGAAGATCCCCGCTATAGCGGGCCTCATAATCATATTGTGGTTTCAGTGCATAAAACCCCACAATGAATTACTTAAATTTTGAAGTATGCATAGAAAATTCTCATTTGTGCAGCTCAAAGAAGGGGACAAAAAATATGCTGTTTTTGTTTTGCATACAGTAGCTCTTTTGATCTACTACAGTAAAACCTTGTTAATTTGGGCTTCATGGGACCTAAAAAATTGTCCGAAATAACCGAATGTTCAATTATCGAGGGTATCTAGAAAACAATAAACAAATGCTTAACATGGTGACACATATTTGTTTATTGAATAAATCTGCAAATCCTGTTTCTGTTTTGCACAAAAGCAATGTGGAAGCTTCAATTCTCATCATCTCATGACTGATTAGCATCTGCAGTGGTGAAGGCCCCGCAACTTCCTTGGCAGCATTGCCATGATGCGTGTCTTAATCCAAGACATGCTTTTCGCACGTGCTCACATCCCCATTATTTTTTTGCCAATGAGCTTGTCGCGAATTGATAATCTGTCCATCCATCGCGATATAGCCGGCGCTCTTCTTCCTCGACAGCTTCCGCCATGTTTGTCACATTGCACGTGCAGCCACTGTACTGAGTCAAAACAAAACTAATGTTTGCCACAACCGCTGCGAACAATACCGCGCTCTCTACAGACTCGATCCTGGGCAACGGTCATGCACTTCTGAAGGCATGCGTCCAATGCCCGCACGGATTCAAAATGAAACTACTGTTTGCAGCAACCACTGTGGAGGAAACCGTGATCGCTAGCGACGTGATCATGAATGCTAACTGCACAGCTATGAACGCACGTGACCAAAGCATTGTTATGCACGGTTGTAAACGCAAGAATAGAGGCTACAAAAACACAAATAGGCGCGAAGTGTTCTGCTGTTTATTGTTCACGTACGATTTCCTCTGTTGACTACAGTGATGTGGACTCCGCCACTTTGTTTCAATTGGGTGCTAGTGCCGCTTTTGCTCTTGTGTGTCACATACTTGCAGGGCTGCGTGCTCACTGAGCCCCAAGAGTTGTCAGAATTAACAAGTGTGTGACCAAATATATCCGAGATAACGAGAGTTTGATCACATTAAGTAAGATGTATGCCTGCCGGGACGAGAGGACGAGTCCGACTTATTCGATTTTCTAAGAGTAAATTATCGAGGTTTTAATGTATGCTCTTTTTATTGTTTGGATATTTAGGGGAGATAGCTTGTTCAAAATGGATGACGACTTGATCTCAGTAGTAGAGGAGGCAATATGGATGCCAAGTACTCCTAAACTTTGATACAGTCGCCGACTGATCTTCTGAACTCCAAAAATTCGGACATGCTCGATTATTCGGTCTGCTTCGCAGTACTGCCATTGTCCCCGTAGACCATAATGTATAACAACTGCCGAAAGTTCGGACACCTTGCAACCTCTCGTCTGATTTTTCGGACACTCCTTGAGCCAACTCAATCGAGAGCACCATGCACCGACTCTGACCGGTGCATGGGTCGACTTGTTGAACGCCATTTTTGTTTTGAACGGAGCCTCCTTGCTGCCCCACGAAGTGGCGCTACTGCAAATCCCTGCTCATCATCATTGTTTCTGCCTGGTTTGTAGCTACAGCAGTTCCGGTCTCAGCTTAGTATGCCATGTCAAGACAATCCAGCAGCTGATTTGTTTGTTTCTTCGTGCACGGCACTGTGAGTAGGCCACGTTTTTCGTTTGTGCAACTGGTGTCGGCGTGACGGCGTGGTGGTGTTTGCTTTGTGTGCTGTGTCGAGGTTGCGGTGATCCAACGCAGCGTACGGAAACATCGCGTCAAGTGTCTAATGGCGTTGACTGTGCCCGCGCAGACTGCGCTGGGGAATGCCGGCAAGCGGGTGCCGGGAGGCCTAAGATTTGTCGCCTTCCAATGTGCTCCCTACTGACGCGGAAAATGTTCTGCCGAGACCTGCGCAGTGGTTGCATTGCGATTCGGGACACTGTCTCATTTGACAGTTTCACAGGTGCTGACACTGCAGTACTGACAAGCGCAGAACTCGACGACGGCGAGATCATTCGTCAGGTTTCTGCTGCACCGCCAGACGATGACTCCGAGTCGGAAGATGACGCACAATGTGCTACGCTGCCGTCGCATGCGAAGCGTGCACAAACAGTGACTGTGCTTTCAGCCACCTATAGTGACCGTTCGACCCTCTCTAAGAGCCAGGCTTATCTGACTGCGCGTAAACGGAACAGCGTGCAACAACGCATTCACGATTCCTTCAAGCCTACTGCCGAGCCCGAATAAGTGTGTGGAAACAAAGGATGTTTGTTTTTTTCTTAATCTGCTTATTCGGACATTTTCGCAGTCCCCGTGAAGTCCGAATAAATGGTTGGCGACTGTATAATGAAGCGGGTAAAATAGGTAATTTGCTTCATTATATTGAAATTTCGTTGTATTGAAATTCGAACTTTTATTCAAATAAATACAATTTCCAATCAATTTTTTTTTTTAAACTGAAAGGGGCCATAGAATTTTCCGAATTAGCAGGCAATTGAAGCTGGCAGATGTGTCAGCCGCGGCTTCGTATGGCTGTAATCGCGGCTGAGCATATACACAGCCATGCTCCCTGCTTTATTAGAGATAATCTGCCGCATGTGCAAAGAGTGGGCATGCCAAGAGTATGTGGCACCCTGTAAGTTGTCTTCCCACACGTTTAGCATTGGAGGTTGCGTAATCTCGAGTTTCGGTGACCCGTTGGAGCGAGAGGCAGATGAAGCATTCGTTCCCTGCTGCCAGCGCTTTTCCCGATAGTGTCGTCCCAGTGAGGGTGACGCTATCAGCCGCAAAAGTGTAGCTGGCTTCACTTAATTCGTACCGCTGATGTGAAGATGTCGACGTACGTGGCATGAACCCATATCATTCATCGCTGACTCTCAAATTTATCAAAATGAATTGTTTTCCCTTTCAAATTTTTTTTTTTATTGCTCGATAAATTGAAAAATTGTGTGGCCCCTTTCCATGTAAGAAAAATCGATCAGCAACTAATTATTTACATAAAAGATTGAATTCGAATACAACGAAATTTCAATACAACGAAGCAAATTGCCCATTTTACCGGCTTTGTTATATCGAGGTTTAACTATACCACTATTTAGGTCTTGGAAAGTGGCAACTCAGTTTTGTTCTCGGTGGGTGATGTGACAATTTCACAGGCCTCTGTGCTTTTGGTCAATCGTTGGGTCCATATTCTTAAACATGGAGTCTGAGGGGAGTTTCACAGCTATTGTGATTGCAGCACACTGGCAAAAAGCAGGGCTGCTGTTCACAAAGCACTTCATATTGCTCGGTACATAGGCCCATATCGAGTGGTGCATGCCGTGACTGCAATTACCTACGAAATCGCCCCAGTTAGAACCAGTGCCTCACCTGCCCCAAATTCCATTGACACTGCGCATGTCGCCCGCCTCAAACCATTTTACTCTCCTACTATCACCAATATTTAGACGCACCGGGACGGTGCTTCTGCCGCTGGGGATAATGATACGTGCATTTTGCATGTTTCTTGTGGACGATGCACGCGGGCGCCCCGACGAAGACGAGGAACGGTCTCTGGCTCTCGAGCTGTCGGCTGAACTGGCCAGCGCTGCAGTTGTCCTTTGTAAATACACTTTGTAAATACACTTTGTAGATAGTCTCCAGTTCTCAATCCTTCGTTCGCGTAACAATATGCTGAAGTGATTAGATGAGGTTGTGTTTCGATTAAAGAGTTGCAAAATGCTGCAGCTACCTAGAATTAAAAAAGAATAAAACTTGGGGACAAATAAAACTACATCGTGTGCATTGTATGTCACCCATTTCCTTTCATAATCATTGCAGTATTACATAGTGGAGGTGAACGCCCGGTTGTCACGGAGCTCGGCGCTGGCAAGTAAAGCGACGGGCTACCCGCTGGCCTACATTGCAGCCAAACTGGCATTGGGCATCTCGCTGCCCTCGCTTCGCAACACAGTCACCTGCCAGACCACGGCCTGCTTCGAGCCCAGCCTTGACTACTGTGTGGTCAAGATGCCACGCTGGGACCTTGGCAAGTTCCCGCATGTCAGCAACAAGGCAAGTGTCGGGGTGGATGTTGCACATAAAAGATCTTGTGGACATGTTTGACTGAGGCACCGTGCACTACCAGCCTCCCCCCCCATAATCACTAACACAATTGTGCTCGCACTCACAGGAAAAAGGGGCACAGGAACACAAGTGAACACATAAAAGAGTATCTACCGTATTTATTAAAATCTAGGCCGATAGTTACTTTCAAATAACCATATACCAAACTCTAGGGTCGACTTAGATTCGAGGATATTAAAAAACATGCCAGTTCGTAATTGAATATGATAAATATGGTGCATAGCTAGCGCCACCTAGAAAAGTCAGTATCGCAGCCACTATTAGCCCCGCCAGTAGCCAACTGAAGTACACGAGCAACATCGCTATTTTTACCTGTGTTGTATGGGCATGCGGCATCTCTATGCGTGCGGCGTGGCCTATAGTGTGGCGTTATCGTAATGGCACAAAATATGCGATGCCACTATAGTGCCGCTTTCAAACAAAAAGTTGTGCTAGCTGCAGAGGCATCGTCAAATGTTCAAACGAGGCAGGACTTTGGCATCTATGAGAAAAATGTCTATCGTTAGAGAGGGCAACAGGGGACACTTTTTTCATGTGCATCAACGAAGAGTTGACAGGGATAAGGAAAATAAGTGCACGATAACAGGGAGGAGCTGTTTACTGAGATTGTGCCGCATTTCGATGCATGCGAGCCATGCCGCACTGTCTGCGCTTGCAGACGCAAGCGCACGCGTAATCTGGGCTAGCAGTGATAACGTAGTGTGAGCTCGGCATGTTCATATTAAAGGGGGAGGCTACCCTGGAGACCGAACTGTTTTATAACAGGGAGGAGCTGCTCACTAAGATTGCGCCGCGTTTCGATGCGTGCGAGCCGTGCCGCATTGAATGCACATGCATGGGCGCGCGGACACGAGCTTGAGCACACCCGCAAGTGTGCGTGTGCTCTGGGCTGTAGGCGACGAGGCTAGCAGCGATGATAACACAGAGTGAGCTTGGCATGTTCATATTAAAGAAACGCTGTTTTCATTTTGTGAACGCTGTCCTCACTTTTTTGTTAGGCCTACATTTTAGGTATTATTTTTTCTGGCTTTGTACATTCTGGGGTCGGCTTAGAATCGGGGCCATCCTAGATTCGAGTGAATACAGTAGCTGCCCGCTGTGGCAGCTTCACTGCAATACTCGCCCGCCTGTCTCATGTGAAAACGTCGGCGTGCGCTCAGTTTCCCATTTCGGTACCAGCAAATCTTCTCCGGGATCATCGCACGCCGCATTCACAGCTATCACCGCCAATCCTGTTGCGATAAGCATCTTCGTCTACCTCTTTCACAGCACATGGTGCCACCAGAAGCGTAGCGCAGGCTTTGAATAGGCGATAACCAAAACATGCCGCCTTTGTCCGCTGCAGACTGCAATCACATACGTATTCCATCCGCTTGATCCCATGTGAACAAGAAAAGGCGCTAGGCGTGGCCAACCGAGAACAGTATATAGCCGCCCGTTTCACATGAAAATGACGGCGTGCACAGTTTCTTATTCTGGTACCAGTAAATCTTCGCCCAGGTCGTGGCGCGCCACATTCACAGCTACCGCCGCCAGACCTGTTGCGACAAGCATTTTCTCCTATCTGTTTTACAGCGTGTGGTGCGTTGTACCATTGATAGCCTACCGCACGCTTTTAGTAGCAAACGCGCTGCCATTCCCTGCTTCAAGTGGCGGGATGTGGACATCACATTTTGCTTTGGCGGCATCCTGCATCACCCACCAGCTCGATTTTGTTTTGGTTTCCCATCACCCTGTTAAAACACCACGCAATAGGAAATTAACAAAATACGCCTTGGGCCAGCGGAGCACCACCAGCTCAACGCGCGTCAGCGTCTCGTGCCGCAACAATCTGCACTTCGCTTCTCTACGTAGATGTCAACAATAGTTCTGTCTGTCAAACTTTTTTTAGTTACTTTGGATTGTACGTTTTCCTAGTTAGTATGTTTTTTTCTTGTGGTTTTTTTCCAGAATGTATAAACCAAGGTTCTACTGTGTTCGAATTCGAAAAGTGTATTACATGTGCAGTTTACCTTTTATGTCCACGCAAAATAATGAAGAAAGACAACTGTTCTAAAGGAAGAGCTCTCTTTCCACAAGGTGATAGCAAAAAGAACCGAAGGCGTTGAATATGTTCAAGTGCAGCTCGTCTCCGGCAACCAGAGTGGAAGAAGCTGGAGCCTGGCTGAGTACAGCTTGGGCTTGGTTGCAAAGGATTAATAGATTCCTGTCTATTCTTCCGAAACTGAAAACTGTTAACCTCTTTATCCTGCCCACAACACGGAATCAGCTGCCAGCTCTGGATCTTCTGCTGCACTTCATCCTGCTTGTCGTTCTTGTAACTTTAGCATAATTCTTAATACTTCAGTAATACAACCACTTTCTTGCATTTGAGATGATGGGCCTATGCTGAAAGCAGTGAGCGCGTTCGTGCTGATCTGATTTGTAAACTGAGTAGTTGGGATGGTCATTCTTGTGAAAAGAAAACAGCCAGAGATTTTTTTTTTTTTTTTTTTGAAAGGCAGATAAAAATATAAGATGTTTCCCTGTGTGCTGCTCCCAACTCGCATTTACTAAAATTGTGTTGCGGTTTTCATGTTCAAACAGATTGGCAGCTCAATGAAAAGTGTGGGTGAAGTAATGTCCATAGGACGATCTTTCGAGGAGGCCTTCCAGAAGGCAATCCGGATGGTAGATGAACTTGTCTCCGGCTTGGACCCTTACCTCAAGCCTGTGAGCGACCGGGTGAGTTGTATAATCACTTCCTAGTGTGTTGGATGTGTGCTGGACAAGCTCAGCTCATCTGTAATGATTATGCCAGCTTTTTAGTGCCGGAAATGTCAAGTCAGTCTATCAGTTTTATGCGTTAATCATTGCTGGTAGCTCCACTCATTGGTGGTATAATGATTCGGAAGGAAATTTCAGTTGTTGGCTGGTTTTAAATTGCAGCTGGCCTGTGTGAACTTGTAGATGGGTGTGTTCTGCATGTGTGAATAGGCGCCACTGCTGTGCTAGCCATGCTACATTGCAACTTTGCCTTAACAGTGAAAAACAAAGCAAGGCTGTCGGCAAACAGTATGATAAAAGCCTTTCTCATTGACAAAGTGTAGGCAGTATATGCCTAGAATGTGCACATGCAAAAGGCACTGCCTTTGATAATTTTTCCAGCAAAACTGAACTTTGGCTGCTTTATGATGCTTTTGTTCCTGCCAGGTATCGAAACTGAAAAAGAAAGCCTGCAAATTTTACTTAGAATTAATGTCGCACTTTGGCATTTGGTGTATCAGGTGTCATCATCATCTCTTTGAGATAGAGCTCAGTCATATGGTCAGCACATGTGGTCAGTTTGACCATGCTTCAGTTTCGCTAAGAGTGTTAGAAGCTTTCATTCCGCTTTCACCACTCACCCACACCTAAACTGAGGTGTGCCTTGCGGGGTAGCAGACATGTGATGCATGGCTTCTGTCCTCGTCGCCAGGAGCTGGCGTGCCCCACAGACAAGCGCATGTTCCACCTTGCATCGGCCATCAAGGCAGGCTACACACTGAAGCAACTCAACGAACTCACTCAGATTGACCCCTGGTTTCTCAGCAAGATCATCAACATCATTGAGTACCACACCTTCCTGGAGGGCCTTCACAGCAAGGCAAGTGTGCTCGTCTTGCAGTAGGCACAGTGAGACAGATGTTGCTGTGTGTTTGCAGTGAAGTTTTGTACAGAGTAGAAAACACAGAAGAAATGAGTTAAACAGTTATCGCAATATAGTGCACTACCAAGTGCATTAAGAGAGAAATCATAACACCTGAGAGGAATGTAGGACAACACTGAAAAACAAAAAATGTTAAGGTAAGTGAATGAATTTGTGCAAGCCTTGGTGATGAAGAATTGTACACTCATGAACCAGTTAGAGCACATAAGATCAGGATCTTTTTACCATGACTTCAGATGTACAAGTTGATAGCATCAAGAGCATCGAAATCCCTTTACTACAAACATCGTATCAATTAGTGGTATACAATTACAAATAATAGGTTTCAGATCAAATGTCAAATCGAATGAAGGGAAAAATGCCAGATATGAATCAAATAGAAAATCTTTCACAAAATTCAATGCTTACGAACTTTGGCCAAAAGAACTGTGGTGCACATGCTGTGCAGTCTCCTAGCATTGCATAACAAGAGGGTAGCAAGCTATCTGCAACTTGGGCACATAGACTTTAAGATATACGGTACGCTCTGCTCTTATTAAAGGGAACGCCAAATTAGTATGCGAGCACTGATTACAACTCAGTTCTAGTAAATGAGGGTCTGGAAAATATTTTTTTAATAATAGAATGTGTCCAATAGAATCAAGTGCTCTTTCCCTTTGAAGCAAGAGAATAGGGACGTTATGTTGTACTGAATACCAATGAGGTTCTCACCTTACTAGTGGCCCTGTGTTTTATGGCAGTGTTATTGCATAGAACGTTTTGCTTCCCAGTTTTCCTCCAAAGTGCAGAAGAACTTTCCAATCATCCGGCGGTGGGTTATTGTAAGGCCAATCTATGTGACAGACAAAAGCATGGACCGCGCATTGTGTGACCTGATCACCACTTCACGCATAGCCATCGGTGGGGCTATGCGGGTCAACCGCAGTCACTACCAACAGTGAAGAGCAGGCGTTGTTTCGTTGTCACATTTGTCGTGATTTGCCACCTGTCAGATTCAAAAATGGGGAACGTCCAGGCAAATTTCTGTGACCCCCCTTCTTTCTCATTTTGCCCTTGTCCACCTGCAGTCCACATAAATGTACGCAGATGGGCAGTCAAAACTACACACAAAGCTACAAAAAGAGACAGTTGTGTGTCAACTAATGGCATCAGTAACGAGAGGCTGCCGTACGGTGTGTCTCAAAGATGGCGGCTATGAACAACTTTGTTGCTATCTGGCACAGTCGCGCTTGTTGGCAAGGTGATTTGTTGGCAAGGCAATTTGTTGGCTTTCCTGCTGTCGCGCGGCTGCTGCAAATAGATCTGCACCGATTCGGCACCAAACTGTAATTGCCGATGCCCGATGAAGCAGTGCTGATTAAGCCTAATGGCCTAGACAGTGTGGCCGTTGTGGTAATGGGCCGCAAGCCATCGCGGAATGCTTGCCGCTAATAGGTTCGTATGAGTGGCTCACCATTGATCAGTTCTAAGGCAACGCACAGGGGTTTGATTGGCAGCTGTTCAAGCAGTGTGAAGATTGTCACCGTACATTCAACATGATCATCCCTTTCGCGGCATGATTGTCGTGACATAGCAAAGCCAAAATACTGCTATTTCAGCTCAACTTCGCAGCCAAATTGGCACACAACCATGCAGGCGGAGTCCGAATTATTGAACGGTGTGCCTTAAGGTGCGTGAAATTTTGTTCATGCTTATACATTGAATATGTCGTCCAGTGAAGGTGCTTCAAAGTAGCTTAAATAATTGAGTTTGTCTGAATTGTTGGTATCCGAACAATCGGTCAGTGCAGTTGTGAATCAGCCATTCGCTGAGCAGAGGCTTTACGAGAAAAAAAAGACCATTGAAAAGCACCTGGGTGTCTAAAGCCATGCCTGAGCGGTACCAGGAGCTCATCAATGCTGGCCCGGCTCGGAAGAGCATTGATGGCATTGAGTCTAGCAAGGTGTTTCCGACTAATGCTAGCTCTAACCTTGCCGAATATATGGCTAGGCTTGCACGTGTCATTAAAAAAATAAGATGTAAAAGGCAACATCTGAGCAGCTGCACTCAATTTGAAATAAGCTAATTACAGCACGCCGTGTGAACAGGTTTGTTGTCTTCATTTAATTAAAAGGGATACTCAAATTTAGGTCCCCCCCCCCTTTTTTTTTATTTAGAGTCAGAGCAACATTGTTTTACAGCAAGCAAGTGCTTTCTTGAATAACCTTTGTCAATTTTAAATGTGAGAAATAGCCCAGGACGTGTCCAGCAGTTGGCAGTTATTTGCTCCAAAGTGCTTCGAAATCTGTATTTGGGTGCTCCAAGCTACTCCGAAATAACGTTTTGCTGCTCCAGAAATCGCTCGAAGTCTCAATTCATCTGTGGCACCGCTGAGTGCCTAAACTTCTGGTCTCTAATCATGAACACTGGCTTGCTTCATTCCTGCGACTAGTGCAGCTGCCACGTGCAAGCACAGCCAGAAGACATGAGCGCAGCACTCTTGTTAATTTTTTGAGTGTCATACTAGCCTTATTGTTATATCACTTAAGAAAATTTTGTTCTGTGTCACAACGTCACAGTAATGTTAATGACGCTAGTGTGGCATTTGGAGACAAACATTGAAGGTGCTCTGAAACACTTCTTGAATCTAGCGGGAAAACTTTGCCAATTTGTACAGGGGGCTCCTGTGAACTTGTGAGCCACATATTTTGCACTGCATGCAGCAGGCAGGGTTGGAAATGCTGCGCCAATAGCACCATCTTGCGCCAAATCATCGAGCTGTGCCAACCTGCGCCAAAACCTTAATTTCCAATGAAGTTGTCAAATTTAGCAGGGTGTCCTTGTTCAGTGGCAACCACCCAGCCCGTGGGCGTTGGTTAGTGCTTAGTCCTGCAATCCAAGCCAAGCAATCCGTGTCAACGTCCTTGGAGTGTGGGTGTGTGAGTGAAAACAGTTTTGTGTTATACGATGCATTACGAATGTTTTATGAAAGTGTCACGCATTTGCGTATATGCGGGCCAGCTAAAAATGGTTTGAACTGCCACTGATATCATGGGGCGGTCAGGAAGGAAAGCCTCGCTGAATGAATAAGGCTGTACAGTCTGCTCAGTGTGAAGCGCATATTGCGCCCTATTGGTGTATCTGCATTGATTAATGGGCGAACACCGTGCGTGTGATGTTCTAAATACATTTCGCATGCGGACCACGTTCGTTTACCAGGATGATAGTGCAGCACACCGACAAGTGATCTGTTTGCTTTCATGAAACTCCTTGGTCACAAATATCGAATGGCAACTGCAATCGCCAGTCAAATTTGCACTCAAGCTACGATGTTTTCTGCCCAGCCACACCACAGAAAATCAGCCTCTTGCCGCCGCAGAACATAAGCCAAGGATTTAAGGTTTCATATTTAGTCAGCCTTAGCAGCCAAATTGTGGTGATAAACTGCAAACCTCAAAAATTGCATTTGTGGCAACAATGTTCAGGGCGTGACTAGGGCAGATTGAGTCAAAAAATTTTAGTAAATCATCATTTGGCACACAAAATATTGGTTGCAATTTTACACTGGCTTTATTGTGCCTGTGGCAGAACCGCGAGTAAGCCTGAATTATTCAAAATATTGGTATACAACGCAGACCGGCAAGCCAGCGAAAATTTTTTTATCCTCTTGTTGTTTTCAAAAACATTTAGCACTTTTTCTCGGCAGCAGTGCGGAATACTGGTAAACATGCAATGTTTGCCAGTATTTCTGTGGTATTCTGCTAACTTGACTGAAGGTCGCCGAGAATAAAAAATGGCCAGAGGGCATTATGCGAACGGCATTCACTGTACCTTGATGGGTGTTATTCATAGTGGCCACTGTGAATATTTCGTGTCCATTGTGCTCAAACACGTTTAATTAGCTAAATGTATAAATTAGCTAATCAATGATAAGTCAATGAAAAAGTTGTGGATGACGTTGACAAACGACTGATAACAGCATTTTTAAAAACCTAGAATTCGCGAAAGCCTTTTTTAACGATAAAGAAAGCATATAAAATAAACAGGAAAGAATGAAAAATAAATGCTGCGACTGCGACAATGCTTCTGCGCACCAAAGATAACATCAATCCTTACGCAAACCTCATTGAACAGTGGCACTGGGAACGAGCAGCTGCACCTTTTTCTTGCCGCATCAACAGTTTTTGGCGCACATCTTCGGTCCCTATCACGCGCAAAGTCGCACGATCTTGTAACGGTTTGCTTTCGGAACTGTTACAAGACCGTGACCCAGGTTTGCACGCTCGTAATGCGCACAATGCACTGATGATGTTTATGTCTGAGGACAGTTGCATTACTGGTACAGGGATGTGTTGTCCTTCCCTTTTTTTTTTTTCGAAAAAAAAAAGGAAGAAAGGACCATACATACAAGACCTAGGTCACTGTATACATCGCTATCAGTCATTTCTTGACGTATTCCATAACCTTAGCTTTGGCACTTTATTGATTAAGTATGTTAATAATTAGTTCATTTAATAAAATCTTGATTGCTTGTTCACAATAAAATAAAAACACTTGACTATCATAACACAAGCCTATGATAGAAAAGCTTTCTGTTATTTCTTCCTTGGCCACATTTAGTTGGCACATCAGGTATGTAATGTTATGGTTTCTGAGAAACCTTTATGAGATTTCTTGTAGCTTCATGTTACAGTCATGTGGACGACAATTTTTCCCTGTCGTGAATTTAGCCCACCTTGCAGGATTTCGCAGAACTTATGTGTCGGAACCTAATAGTGTTCTGCAAAGTCAAATAAGGAACACCCTTTTTTTGTATGCCTGTATGTCGCTCATATTGATCTTTACCAAGCTGCTCCAGATAACAGTTCATTTCCCTGCTTCCTCTGGCTTCACTGTCTTGTTCCCCTTGTTCTTCCTGACAATGTAAGAGATTGAGCTTGTCTATTCCCTGAGGAAGCTTCTTTAGCATTTGGAAACCACTGACACGATAGGGGTAAGACAAGCATTCGTATGTGCTCGTGTGGCTGGGATATATTCTGTGTGAATATGCGCGTCTAATATTGTTGTGTAATGTGCCCTGTCTACTTGCAGCCTGCTCTACTCACGTATGACGTTCTCCTGCGAGCCAAGCAGCTTGGCTTCTCGGACAAGCAGATCGCCCAGTGCGTGGGCAGGTCAGTATCCAGCAGCCTTGGTTCTTCCTGTCAAATGAAATGGGACAGTCTCCTGTCCAGTTAACACTCTGCTGTGGTGAGCACTTCAAGCGAGAAGGGCAGGGGGAAAGGGAAGGAAGGGACATTCTCTGGGCAGCCTAAACTACTAAAAGATAAATAAATGTATGCGATGCAGGTTCAGTGTAATCCACTTAAACTGTGTGAAGTCAAAACCTAACGTATGCAAGGTGTCCCAGCCATCATGCACAAAGTACTGGGTAGGGGGAAACAATATTCATGAATAATACTCCATGCAATGTTGTTGAGAGTCTTGTTGAGAAAGAGCCACTAATTATAATTGTTTAGTCCCCTACATTCAACTTACTTAATCAGAAGGGATTAGCTGACTTCTTAGTGGTTGTTTTGTTTGCCAACATATAATTTACGAAGTTTTAAATATTTTGGGAGTTCAGAATAAGATGTCCTTTTTATTTATTGTTTATTTTTTCCAGGAAAGAAAGCCCACGAAATGCAGTCGATCTCAAATATATCGAATTATTGTCTGTACTTAACGGGTATGAAATCCTCTTGGAAATTGTATTCAAAAGTAGAGCAATGTACAATGTTTACATCGAACTCCCATTCACCGCCACATTCAATACATTGAAAGCTCTATTGTGCCGTGCCTTTGCAAGTCCACTTGTCCTAACAGAGATGGGATCAATTTTCGCGTTGTCGGAACTATTTAATACTGACAAACTTGGAATGGCACTTTTTTTCAATGATGGTGTCATACAAGAGATTGAATCTGAGGAGCAGTGCATGCTATGGAGGAAAAATTAAGAGAGCTCTCAGTTTTGCTCGCAGCACATATGGATGGCTTGGGCAAACTGCGCCCATTCGTTATCGGCAAGAGCAGATCGCCATTCTGCTTCAAGAACACGAAAGGCCTCCCATTACGATACGCGTTCCATAATAAAGACTGGATGACATTCTATATTTTCACTGAGGGCTGCCAGGCGAGGGAGGCTGAACTGAAGATGCCGTGCCTCCGAGTTCGTCTTGTAGATAAAGGCTTTCAGTGAATGACATTTTAGAATTCCATGAGTGGCCAAAACGATTCCAAACTCAACCTGAAGTTTGATGGGTCTTTGCATTACAGCTTCCATTTAACGAATCAACTGCACGCCTCATCAAGATTTTGCAGAAAGGCCATCCCGGCAATGCCACGCAAGACTCATTATTGTGCGATTTGCGGGTCTGTGCTGAATCTGCTTCATTCGTGCTCATGTGGTTACATGTCAATGGGAATGGACTGGGATGTTCTGCAAGCTGAAAGCCACTTTTGAAACTAATAGAGGGTGTGTAGTGTCGGCAGTCCCAGACGTAGGGGCCAGAGGGGAAGGGCCGAGAACGAAGGGACATACCGCTTACAAGGCATTGGGGCGCTGAACAGCATGCAAGACACGTGAAATTTATAGGGCGGAGAGAAGGGAGGACAACTAGATCCAACAGGATGTTCCGAAACCTCACACAGAAGTCCACCCGGTTCGTTGCCTGTGTGTGACAATTGGCTGTTAACTGACTCCGGTTAATTCAATTTTTCGGTTAATTCGATCCTGGTCGAAGGTCGCGACCAGTGGCCATGCATTTCTACTGGACCAAACATTTGTTATTTCGATCCTAAAATTGGCCTTTGCCAGATACTTCAAACTTGACCAGTCAGCACAGATGCGCCTGACCCCTATGGGGTCACCATAGGGACCACTTTATTAATAGCGTCTGTCTTGGCAGAGCTTAGGGGAGAGTGAATGCATTGAGCATTCGTCATCTCTCTTCAAAAACACCTAATTTCGGTCTCTCCTAGAGAGATTTTCAAGTGATAACCATAATTCATAATGTTTGATTACAGTATTTACCTGATTATAACACGTGCCTCTTCTCTTGAATTTTTTTCTTCCTTTTATTTTTAGAGAAAATTGCCTGTGCCAGTGCAGTCATAACTGCACTGGCACTGCATAGCGCACAACCAAAACCTCCTTTGCAACCTTCTATGCTTTGCCGCAAAGCACGTATGTACTGCGGTGACGCTGACCTTAGCAAACTGGCCATCTTTGTGCAACACTTTTCCTTGCTAAAAAATCTGGTGCACATTCGATTTCTAGATTGTTTAGGAACTTTAATGTGATTTCTATGTTGGTTTACTACTTTGGACACAAAGAAAGTGGGCGCGCGTTTAATTGGGAGGCATTTTAGAATTGTCAAATGCTACGAAATAAATCGATAGTATGTTTTTCCATTTTTTCTGCATCTCGATCAATTCAACTTACCGGGTGTTTCTTTTAATTTATTTGGTCCCGTCAGGGTTGAATCTATAGAAGTTGACTGTACATACAAACTATTTCGCAATCCTCTTCGAGTTCGATATATCTGGAATTGACTGTATTAAAGATATAGCATGACTACGTACCAATGTTCACATGAACAACATGCATGTCATCTGATTTCAGTCGTGTCATCCAACCGTTTTTTCCCCCCTTCCTTTCTTTTGTGAGTATATTAAGCAATAGAGCAAGTTTTGCTTTTGTGATGCATTTGAGTTTGGAACAAGATGTCCTGCTTTGCTGGTGTTTAGCAATGATAAACAGTACACCAAACTGTGGCCCTCAAAATCACTTCACTTTGCATGTTGTACAGAAGACACCTGTGTCTCCAAGGCCATGCAGAGCCACTGCACTAACAATGTGTTGGTGGAATGTTACAAAGTTTCAAAACACTTGGTTAAAGGCAAAGGCCTGTGCATTACTTGTACATACATTGTGCATTACTTGGACATGTACAGCCTTTGTCAAAAGTCTATAGGCTACTCCACGCCTTTGTCATATGTGTTGCTAAGCTGTGGGGTGCAGCTCTCGTGTTGCTCCTGACTCTCTGAACTTCTGCATGAGGGTTTTTTTTTTTTCATTCCCAAGTGGTGTTTACATTTACAGCATACTATAGGAACTCCCTTAACCCTTTCAAGCGCCAACCAATTCTGTTGATTTAAATCTTACATCAACAGCATTTTCTACATGTTCAGAATCATAAAAAGCATACAGCTGAAAAAAGGATTATCAATGTTCAGTCCCTTCGTGTGTTTTGAGATGTTTAGAGAATGCGGACTCCATGCAAAAACTCATACAGGAACGTCAGATATGAGAACATCAACTACTTCATGTCTAGCAGGCTTGAATAGCACCTATCCAGTGAGTTCAAAATTCTGTCTGGTGTAACGAATTGTGAAAAAGCAATGAAAGACTTGAACCCACTGCATACAACGACACTCACCTTGAGTAAAAATACCCAACCCTCTATGTTCCCGTTCGTATTACTAAATCATTTTCCACTTGTTATTTATTTATTTATTTATTTATTTATTTATTTATTTATTTATTTATTTATTTATTTATTTATTTATTTATTCATTTCCTCAAAGGTCTCTGTTGAGACATTACATGAGGGAGTGGGGAGTTAGTGACAAAGAGATACTACAAATTACAAAGGGATATTTCCGATGAGTCGCTTGAATGCAAATGGGTCGATGATAGTGGCAACTTCGGCGGGCAGGCCATTCCAGTCTCGTGTTGTGCGCAGAAAAAATGATTGCTGAAAAGTAACGGTATGAGCTTGTGGGGGATATACTGTATTAGAGTGACTGGTGCGGGCAATGCGATGTGCTCTTTTTATGTACGGGTTGTCAAAAGGCAATGAATGAAAGAATTTATGAAAAAGATTAAGACGGGCTATTCTACGGCGTGAGGCTAGAGAGGGTAGGTTTATTTGGGCTTTTAGTGCCGAGATGCTTGTATTGTATGAATAAGTTGACAGGATAAATCGTGTCGCGCGGTTCTGAACCGACTCGAGGTCTTTAATAAGGTTTTTGTGGTTGGGGTCAAAAATAGCTTCGGCATACTCAAGCTTAGGCCGCACAAAGGTTAGAAAAGCAAGTTCTTTAATAGAGGGAGGAGCGAGGAAGAGGGTGGATAATATCTTCAATCTTGCGGCGCGATTCTAACCATAAGTGCTTTAGGATGTACAGTGAAACCTCGATATAATGAACCTTGATTTAATTAAATTCACAATGTAACAAACACTTTTCATTTCCCAATCTTAGTTGCATTGAAAACAGTGTTTTTTTTTTTTTTCAGTTTAACGAAGTTTTGAGCCATTTCAATCATGCACTTGGAGCTTGTATGGCAAGTAAATCTAGCAAGAAACTATGTCGTCCAAAGCAAAAGTTACGTAAAGTGTCCTTCTGCATGAAAAATTTTAGCGGCAAAATCGCTTCTCGACCACTCTCAGAACCAGTATCCGTATACTTTTACAGTTTATTTTTAATTTGTGGGCACAGGCTATAGGCACAAAGTGCGGTCAGCTATGGCATCCATAATATGTGGCATCGCGCATCACAACACACACAAATCTTGGACGCCGTTAGCCATGTCGATGCATTGCTCTCGGTGCAATCTGCACCACATGCGCTGGCGCTCATAACTACGCTGTTATGGCCTAACCTTCTTGCAATTTGTTTATAATTGCTTACTAAGAAGATATTATCCACCCAAAACACTCTGGGAATTTGTGAAGTTGTTTTTAATGCTGAGACTTCAAAACCTCGAATTGACTAAATTTGCAATTTAATGAAGTATTTTGCTGGAAGTGCAACATCGTTACAATGAGGCTCGACTGTATGTGACACATGTCAAATATTGCCTTGATCATCGCCTTTTTTGCCATTGATGCACAACCTTGGCGTACACACACCAAGCTACAGCTCCCAGCCACTCCTATGTTTGTCTTGCATTGTCTTCGTTTTGTGTTCCAAGCATTCACAATAGTCGACAAGACTCGTATTTCCATACTCACTCGGGCCATCTGTCGTTTCTCATCCAGCACAGAGCTTGTAGTCCGCAAGACCCGCCAGGAACTGGGTGTGGTGCCCCGAGTAAAGCAGGTGGACACAGTTGCTGCCGAGTGGCCTGCCGCCACCAACTACCTGTACCTGACGTACAACGCTGGAGGGGACGACCTGCAATTTGAGCCACGGAGTGCAATCATGGTGCTGGGCTCCGGTGTCTACCGCATCGGCAGCTCAGTCGAGTTCGACTGGTGTGCCGTCAGTTGTGTCCAGGAGCTCCGCAAGGTCAGCCTCCTTTTGATAGCGGTAGTGCATGGAGCTACTACTATACTCGCGGACAGTTTTCTGTGGCTATGAAGGGAAGGCTACGGGGGCGGAGCTTCTGCACATGTGTTGCCGTGCCAAGTAGTCCGCCAGCATTTGACAGTGCTTTTGGTTGCTCGGAAGAAATGCTGAATCGACGCAGCCTCGACGTATGATGGTTTCACGTTTTCCCAGACAAGGGAGGGAAAAGCCACAACATAAGGGATCATTTATATTCAGTAGTGTGTTTTGCCTTATTTGACTGTTGCTAATAAGGTGTTCGTTTTCACTCCCCCAGCTTAAGCTAACGAGGATGAAAACACGGGACTCTTTTCCGAAGCACTCCCACTTGTGCACGCTTTGCCTCCGTAGCTTTCCCTTCATAGTCACGGAAAGTTGTCCGCGAGTATAGTCATCCAGATTTTAGTTAAAACATACATTAAAACAAACAGAAGCTGTCAGTCTGATGTAGATCATGGCTCAGGTACTTTGAGACAAACAAGACACTTGAGCACACATCTTCTACACTTTGCAGTGATGACTGCTAAGGGTACAAAATTTCTTGGCATCTGTGGCAGACACCATCACACTGCTTCTCTTCACTGTGCTTCGGTAGTGAAAGTCTCCTCAAAATATGTTATTTTCCCAAATCTATTTTTCCATCCAGCTCTGAATCTTGGGTCTGCTATGTGAGGAATGTTATGAGATTATCATCCTGCCTACCTTCAGACGAGCCATCGCCATTTGGGAGGCCTTCAAATTGGGACTCAAGGGGTGATCCTCTAAGATTCTTTCACTGTCTGTGTCCCTGTACTAAGACTTTCTGATACAGTATGCAGCACGAATATCTAGCACGAATATTAAAACAGTTCCTTCCTTATCAGTAATGAACAATATAGTTAATATCGGCAAGTTTACGGCAATAACGTAGTCATGTTCACTTTGAGGGGACAGAAACAAAGGTGGGCGCGCTTAGCTGCCAATGACATAGAAACACATGGTGGGAATGCTGCAGAAACTGCGGAATTTGTCTTCACTACTATCCTAATACGGTACGCTTCTGCTAAAGGTGGGCGAATATCTTAGCTGTGTTACAAGTACCGGCGCACAAATAAAGTACACTTCTAACGTATCGGTGTAGACGTGGCTACTGTCGTAGCTGCGGACAATTTGTTGCGTGCCCACCAGTGCAGACGAGAATAATTGAAAGACGCCTTTTTTGTTGTTGTATTCGACCACAACCATTATAAAGCCTACAAATAATAAAGCCAAGGCAAGTTTGATGGTAGCTTTCTTTTTTTTTTTTTTTCATGGAAGTATGCAAATTGATGAAAGGAATGAAATGGGGGATCTTCTTAAGAATGTTTGGTGCGTGCAGACCGCTTGGTATGTCTTGAAAAGTCGTTCGCCTAGCATTCAACAGCATTCGACAGATGGTAAGCGCGATCATCATTAACTAGACTTGGCACACAACATATCACTGTGGCAAGATAGGGGTGCGATCATTACACGGGAAAGAAAAAAATTTGATTTTTGACTAGATTCAGGGGTGCAATCATTATGCAAGTGCAATCATTATGCAAGTAAATATAGTACTATTGTTATCGCAAGATTTCGTACCACTATCGAATGAATCTGTAATCAACCCAAGCGTTGCTCACGCTGTGCCAAGCTCACCACCTGCACACAGGACTAGGGACGCTGTTGGACGCAAATGTCAACAAGTCCAATGCGAAATCTCTCAAAAGTGATCCAGTAGAATCCCAGTGATACGATCGCACTTGATATAAATCCCCGGATATGAATTTTTCTAAAAGGCTAGCCCAAATCCATTAGCATACAGTGTGCTAAATTTTCAGCGCTGTGAACCGCTTTTCACACTGCAACAAATGTTACGGGCAATCTAATCATAGCGTAATTTCCGGTGCCAGCAACAAGGTCCTGGTGCACTGGTAGTGCCAGACACTGGCTGTTGTCATGCCGGCAGAGTGGTTACACCTATGCACCAGTTGCATTCCTGTTGCCAGGGCGACCAACATCACCGAGCCTTATCTCCGACCCCCCCCCCCCTCCACCAGAAAGAAAAGAAAAAAACTTTTGCTTTTATGCATTATCACACTACTTGTCGGCCGTTCCACACCTTGTAAACTTATCTAGAGTCAGCAATCACAAGCGACCCAGTCTTGCCGCGTCAGGAAGACCTGCGGCATTCGCTTCAATGATTAGTCTTGTCTCTGTGTATTCCACGCCTTCTGTCATCTTCGGTGGCCAATATAAATTGCAAATTTTCTTCCCTTGGACCCCTCAGATCGCACAATACGAAGTATCTTTGCCACCACAAAGAAAAGTAACCAGATTACCTTATCCTGCGCAAATCATGTCCTTATCACCATCAAGCAGCAGCTAGAATGTAGCAACGACAGAAAATCCAGACAAGACAGATCCCTAAATGTCTGCCTGGGAACGTGCAAAGTGTACAGCTCGCTGCTCCCAAAATGTGCGCCAGTAGTTCAAGTTTGCGTCAACCAATAGGAGCACTCCCTGCTTGCCACGTGACTGGTAAATATTCACGGTACTAGTTTTCCTTGTTCACACTTGCTTTCATTTTTTTTATTTGTTGCTTTTATTTTATTTCTGCATTGATAAATACAGTGCTGCAGCTGTCTGAACCTCTGGTCTGTCATGCTTACAGCAATGCCAAGATGGCAGTGCTGTCTCAACAAAAAGCTGTGCTCGCTTGGTCAGCGGTACAGTAACACCTCCTGAAGCCTGATTTCCTTCCCGATTTTGAAGACAGCACCCTAAGATAGGGCAATTTTCTCAAATTCTGCTGCGTATCGCTTCAAAATATTTTGCCATGAGGTAAAATAACGATCCTAGGATTGCGGAAAAAAATAAATAGCATTTTGAGAAAGTTTGACATTGGCATTGCCGTGTCTCACCTTAATTTTTCAGGTTTTTTTTTATGTTTTTGGTGATACAGATTTTTCCACCATACCAAAACATTTATATCATTGAAATTCTGCTTTAGTAGTATCTCCAAAGTGATCTCTGTAGAATACTGCCCCTGTGTGTTGGGTATCTGTAGCCAGTGAAGTGCAAGTGGCGACGACAACACGCCACTTTTATTGCAAAAGCCTACTAAAAAAACATTCCATGTCTGAAGGTAAATTCTGCGCTTCTTGTTCTTTCTGATTGCGAACATGGGAGGCATCTTATATTTCTATTTTATGAATTAGCGGTATGTTAAATTCAGGTGCACTTATATTTTCTTACCTTAAGCCCTTACTTTAGTGTAGGTTGCAAGTGTTTCAAACTGTCTTTCTGGTCTTGTTTGCAGCTTGGCAAGGCAACCATCATGGTTAACTGCAACCCTGAAACGGTCAGCACAGACTACGACATGTGTGACCGCCTATACTTTGATGAAATCAGCTTTGAGGTAAGTTGCAATTTTGACGGCTAGTTTTCGCCGGCTGTGGTTGCACCTCTAGGATGTCACTCGCCTCAAACTAGCATTGGCTGTGTCATGGTGGCTGAGTTGCTGTGGCCTAGTGGTGGTGGAGTTAATCGGATGAGGCGTGCTGTAGTTAAAAGCAACATGTCTGTGCAGTTGAAGATGTGTGCCAGCACACTGGCCATTTCGTAAAAGTTTCTTCAGAGGTTTTTATCTTTTGGCCAGTTGTGAGCACTGATTATTTGCATTAGATGAGAATTTGTTTCATTCGGATCTTCTCCCATTGTGATGTGATGTCCAAGATGTTTGATAGTTAATCAGTGTGGCTCTGTCCAGAGCACATTCAAGCACGAGCTTGTGCTTAGTGTGTAATTGGGCACCCACTGTCAGATTACAGCTGGAAAGAAGAAAAATAGTGCATATATCTTTTACGATAGTTTGCAACGCAAGTGAATGGCTGAACGCTTCTGGAAAGCTATTTCCTTTATTAAACAACATGTTTATTATTATGTGCATGGAAGCATATATTTGTTGCAGTTAAGACATTTAGGTAGCGTTTGTTGCTGAATTCCTTAGAGAACAGAGCCATGGTGTTGGAGCCCTCTCTCGGCCACAACTGGGAGAGGGGCCAACGAGTGAAGATCTAAACCTTCAGACACCCCAAAAGTCACAACGGCACGTGCCAGCAGGCTTGGAAATCTACTTACACACACAACTCCTTTAACCCTTTGAGGGTCGAATTATTTCGAAAAAAACTTTCCCAGGTGGTCAAATTACTTTATTGCGGATCTTGAATGTACGAAATGTATAAAGTCAGGAATAAATAGTAAAAGATAATTAGGAACAGTATTTTGGTGTCGGCATCACTCAGAACTGCAAAATGGTCAATACAGTCGAACCCGACTATATCGAACCCGGTTACATCGAATCATTCCATATATCGAACAATTTCTGGACACGGTATAGTTACAATGAGTATATATAGCAAAAATTATGCTTACATCGAACAAAACTAGTAGCGACTCCCGATATATCGAACGTCAAGCGGCGGAAAGTGCCCCCGGAAGTTGGCTTTCCCTCGCGGTGACGGGAAAAACCGGCGACGTGGCTCCATCCAACTGCTCTCCCTACGTGACCGCGCTACCTCGGAGCCGCCGACACCCCCCTACAAAAAATGATCCTGGCCCGCCCGCCCGCAGCGCTTGCTCAGACAGCCAATCAGAGGCTCTTGTGCCCTCGTCGTGCAAGATGGCGAAAGTGCGAGTTGTCTCGGTGCTTATCTGGTTCATTGTGTGCGCCTTCTCCCGCAGTGTTGCCGTGATGAAGCAGCAGAATTCGCCTTTCGTCGTGAAGCTCGAAGTCATAAATCGGGTCGAACGCGGTGACAAGTCGGATGTCCCCGCAACGTACAAGATTCCGAGGTGCACTCTCGGCACGATCTTGAAGGGGGAAATTAGGGCTAAAGCGGCCTAACTCGCGACCCGGTGCCCGTAGTGCCCGTGGCCCCCGACGCGTACGCACGGCCGTGTACGAGTGGTTCATCCAAAATAGCTTCAGCCGTACCGACTTCCGCGTGCTGGGTGATGACTGTAAATTCTAATTAATGCGACGAAGCCGTTGCCGTTGTTGCTGAAGTTTGAAGCGAGCTGTGAGAATTTCCGGAAGCTGTTGACGAATCAACGGTGAACGAGTTGGTGAGCGCAAATGATGGTGTCGCGACCACGGGAGAGCCCGAAAACGAAGACTACATTGCCGACATCGTGCCAAGCACAAGCGAAAATGGGCACAACGAGGAAAGCAGCGACCGTCTTTGGCCCACATCCTCCGAAGTGATTGGTGCGCTCGCACTAGTCCGGTGCTTCTGCGCGAATGCGGAATGTTGCGGCCTCAGCTGCTCAGACTCCTTAAACAAAGTGGAAAAGTGCGTGCCTCGCACGCAGCGAAATTGCCCAAGCAGAAGAAAATGCAGGACTATTTCGTGCGAAACTAAGCTAGTTTCATCAATAAAGTGATTTTATAAATGGTATGTGCTTTTATGACATCCAATTATTTAGCAGGCTTATATCGAATTATGCTCTATATCGAACTGATAGGCGTTTTTTGGCGAGTTCGATATAGCCGGGTTCGACTGTAGTATTTCCGAGCGTGGTACTCCTTGAAACACGGGTATACGCACAGCGCCTTATCGCAGTCTGCACACCTAAAATGCGTGTTGTGTAAAATGGAGTTGTGTTGGCGCACACATGACATCTCTGCGTGCGGCTGCCTTGGGCAGAGCTGTGAGGCACCCCCTCGCGTAAGCGCGTTGCCGCGAAGAGCGAGAATACCTCGTGAGCGGTGGTGATAAACAAGCTAAGAGCAGTGCCAATCAAGATAGAAAACAACTCCCGCTGCCCCTGCGAGAGCTTGCCGACAAAGAGAAAACCCACGTTTCGCGCGCCTCCGTTGCGACCACGCGGCGGAACCGAAACCGCGAAAGCGCGTTGTCACTGAGAGCGAGAATACCTCGCGAACGGCGCTAATAAGCAAGCTAAGAGCAGCGCCAATCAAGATAGAAATCAACTTCCACCGCCCTGCAAGAGAGTGCCGACAAAGAAAAAATGACGTTTCGCGCGCCTCCGTTGCGATCATGCGGCGAAACCGAAACCGCCAAAGGGGCGTTGCCGCAGTCTGAGCGACGCGCTGAAGCTAGCAATCAGTTCTGTTTTTCTCCCCAAGAAGGTAGCGCAAATTTCAAATACTTCTTGTTAGTGCTAAGAGGTGGCAGCACCTATCGGTGAGCACGCATTGTCATTATGGCGCGAAATTTCAAACGGAGGGTCGGAACCGTACCCGTACGGCAAGGACCTTGTGGGACAGAAAACCCCCGCCGTACATGTACGGCAAAAACCTTCAAAGGGTTAACGACTATGTTACCAAGGCTTGCTACAATGGAGCCAAGTTCTAATTTTGCATTTTCACACATGGCCTGTTTTCACAAACTCTGCAACAGGCCTGAATGTTTAATGAAATTTGACAAAGCATTTATTTTACCATTACAAATTCCGTATCTAGAGCTGATAATTCTGCGACAGCTATGTTTGCATTCAAGGTTTTTAAATCTAATTGTTAGCATTCATCATTGAATGGCAACATGCGCCCTTTGCATTGAGGACTTTGCATCAGTGGCGAGTCTGAACATGAACCATCAACCACTGACCATAAAAACAGGCAAAAGAGCCAAAGAAAGCCATCCCCATTAAGATATGGCATTTATGTTATTTAGGTAAATATCCCAACAGGTACTTAAAGTGTGCGGTTAAATTGGGTGCCAGGCCGTAAAGGAGTAATTATAAATGAAATTGTGAAAAGAGAAAAAGGAACAGAGCATTGGCATGGGTGTGTGACCAACTGTGCCAGCAATTCCATGGGATGGGCCATGACTGTGTCTTGTTTTGGACTACGATAACTTTCTCTCTTTCGCTGCTCTACCTGCCTCTTCTCCTTATTTTTGTTACCCCCTGCACCCTTGCAAAATGTATGGAGCATACCAGTGCATGAGCCCCTACACTGGGCATTGCATACTACATGCACTATGCAACAGCAGCATAAGGCGGTGGGACAAGACGCTGCAAGCTAGATCAGAACTTCTGTACCTGATGGTCGCATTAATTGTGCTTTGGGGCTCAATGGGGCATTGAACAGTGCCTCATTTCAGAACTGTCTGGCTTATGTTAATGTAACTTGGTGGGAACAAGGTGTGCGTTGTTGTAGACACCATAAGAAAATTCCAAAGTGGTCACTGAACCCTTTAGCACTTTCCTGCCTGCAGGAAAAGCAGCAGTTCTTGGGTAGCCTAACAAATACTTTTGTTGCTGTCACAGAGCATGCTTGGTACTAAAGTGTGTATAGCATAAATTGAAGAGTAAAAAAACATTCTTTCTCGTGGTGCTAGTCCGAAAACACTCGTTTATTAAAAAGAATTTGAAAAGAAATACCTAAACATTAACCTTATAAAAAAATGTTTATAAAAACATCATTGTTGCATTCACAAAGAAAGAATTTTAAATGTCAAAATATAATTTTCAGGGTGCAATATTTCAGCGAATATAAGCTTTCTGTTTAAATAATGTCTTGATATATCAGAAAACGTTAGCCCCAGTGACTAAGCCTATCACAATGCTGAAGTCGACTCCCGACCATCTTTTGGTGCAAAACTCGACTCTCTGCGCGGCCGCTGGCAAATGATACCAACCGAATGTTGTTAACACTCTGCAGATAAGAACTTCAAGAAAAGAATGTGCAAGTTTATGCGGCCTTATTGGAAGCATGGTTAAACGACACTTTCGCAAGGGGGATGGTCAGAGAGAAAGAGTATGGAGGTTGGGGACAGTGGAGATATGACAAAGCACGACAAGGCACGGCCGCAGCAAGGTGGCTTGGATGCATATATTGCTGTGCCTTGGTCGATCCAGGGAGTCCGCTGAGGTCCCGAGGGCATAGTATTTGAGTATCTTTTTAAGTTCAGAAGCGTTAATTTGAGAGCCTAGTGGCTACGGCGTTGCAATAACCAGAGGGCACTGGATCAAATCCCGGCCATGGCAGCCACATTTCAATGGGTGTGAAATGCAGGAACTCCCGTGTACTGTGCATTGGGTGCGCATTTGAAAACCCCATGGGGTCGAAATTAATCGGGAGTCCCCCACTATGGTGTGGCTCATAATCATATTGTGGTTTTGCCATGTAAAATTTCACAATTTAACTTAATTTGAGTGTGTTAAAGGACAAACGCAATGAAGTTTTGAATGAAGTTTTGGATTGCACAAGAAAGCCTAGCTTCAGATTGTGTAGATAGCTAATGAAAAATTTTGTGTTTGAAATACGAGTGGATGCATCACAAGAAGCCACCGGAAACAGACATTTCTTATACCGAAGCTGAACAAACGCTGCCGTTATCGCTCGACGAAGTGGTGCATGTCCCGGAACGCTTAGAACAAGCGCTGTTCCTTGGTATGGCCTCCAAGATCAGGCAACAATGTGCTGGGGTTTACGTCACATGTGCTAACTGCGCTCTTAGAAAGTTTACACCCTTCGGGGCCTATCTTGTCTAACAACAGTAACCGTCATCTGCCTTGCTTGCGTTTCCTTTCTTGAAAACTCTGCGCTGGTTACTTTCCTGTCGATAATGCTACGGCATGCTGATAACTTGCGTCTGGTTTGTGACCTGGAAGGACCAAGCACACAGCGTTGTGGGACGAGATAAGCCCCAATGGGTGCTAACTTTTGAGTGTGCTAACAATGCACATTGTCTGCTCAGGTGCTCTTTGGTGGCTCTTAATAAGAAAATCAGAAAATTACCAGTCCTGCAACTTTGCCAAGATTGCTTCAATAGCATAAGCCAGGGGTCCCCAAAGTTTCAGGCCATCGGGAAGCCCACCAGCCTTACCAGAGTGCCACGAAAAACTCTCCCACACCCCTACTTTATCTTTATTTATTTTTTGCTAGTGTGCTTCTCGACGGCCTCGCAACGTTTGTTGCAATGGATCGATAATGGACTGACTTAAAAATGAGAACAACAGAACTGCACAAATTATAAAATCACTTGAACAAGATAGTAATCCAGCCAATGAGGGATGGAGTTGGATTCATTTTGGCCGCATTCAAAATCCTAAAATGCTGTTCACAGAACCTAGTTTGGGAATGGCTGTTACAGACTAACAGTTTAGACAAAGTGAAATTTTGAAAAGGACAAAGTGGGTTGAGTCAGCATGTGCACCCTCTTCTAGCCGGGCTGCATGCTATCAGCGCAGCCGAGCGCATATGCAGCCCATGCACCCTATGTTAGACGTAGTCTGGTGTGGGTGCCAAGATGGCCGTGGCTTCGTGTGCACTGTCTTCCCGCGCCTTTAGCACTGGAGACTGCGCAATCTCGAGTTTCCGTGACGCGTTGAAACAAGAGGCAGACGAAGTGTTCGCTTCCCTCTGCCTGCGCTCTTCACGATAGCGTCGTTCGTCCCACTGCGGGCGACACTCTCAGTCACAGCAGTGTAGTGGATGCAAAAACTTTTCAGGCTGTACTTCGTACCGTCACTGTGAAGATATTGTTGACACAGCATGAAACCGTATCTTTCGTTGCCGACTCTCAAATTCAGCAAAACTTTTTTTTTTTCATTGAAGTTAGTTTTATCCGACTGGCCCGATAATCCTGAAACTTTTACAGCCCTTTCTGTGACAGAAAAATCCATTGGCAACTGTACTTATTTGCGTAAAATGTTGATTTTCAACATAACAAAATTACAAGATAACAAAGTAAAATGCCGATTGACTTCGTTATATCAAGGTTTATCTGTAGTTTAAATGTCATCTGCTTTTCAGTTTGAATTTCATTTTTTTCTTCTATTTGCAGACCGTGATGGACATTTACTGCCTGGAGCAACCTGAGGGCATTATTCTGAACATGGGCGGCCAGCTGCCCAACAACATTGCCATGGATCTGTACAGGCAAAAGGTGAGCGGCACAGCTTGACCTGCACTACCGTCAAAGAGCAGCTGCCTTGGTTTGCTTCATTCTTCTTTTCTTTTTTTATTCAAGTCAGTAAGGAAAAGGGAAAAGAGTGACAAAGTTACTTTCTACATTCAAATCTAGTGACAGTGTTTAAAAATATGCCTCACTGCACCAGTGATGTTAAGCTTGTAACTTCAGTGCTTTTCACAGTGGTCATTTTCAAGAGAAACAAACAGAAAAGAGGCTAACTCGTATTGCTAAATTTCTAAATCATAATTATTTACGGATGCAAGAATAAAAATTGAGACATGTTTTGAGGTGAAGGAAAAGGCAGATTTTTGCAGCATATAGCCGACAGGTAACCGGCAGGTAACAGCTAACAGGGCTTTAATGCCCACATCTTTTTAAGGCTGTTCTAATGTCAAAACTAGCCAAGTGGCAACTGTGGTTTTTCTCTTGGTATGCTGTGTGTGCATTCAATGTGTGCGCAGCTGTACATTGATATTATTCAGCAAGCACGATCAAGTAAAAACTAAACGAGCAGCAAGAGTGTGGTTTGCAGCCTCTGTGGGGCCCATGCAGTACTGTATGTACAAGCTGAGTGATCACACTCGCTATGCCTTCCTCGATGTTTGTGGGCATTAACATGCCCGGGCTTGTGGCCTGCTGAAGTGAGTCGCTGTCAGGTTTTTGTAGCTCCGCTTGTCACTGTATAATAGACAGAAAAATGGCCACCTGCTCGAGCTTTGTTATTACTTGTTGGCGGGCTAGTTGGTTTGGAATCAAAGTGAAGAACATACGAACGGCAGGAAGAGGTGACACACATGGTGTGTGTCTTCTTGTCCTGTCCTTTCTCATACATGCTGTTAAATGTTCACCATACCCAAGATGTTGTGAGGTGTGTTCTCTGTGAACCACTGTACAACCTCTTCTTACGTAACTTTGAAGCACTGCAGCTGTTAGCTTGTGAAAATATTGAGAAATGCCTTCTTCCTTGCCCTCCTTTCTTTTACTTGCAAATGCTACTGAAAGTTTCACTAAATCAACTTTATGTCAGGGCACATTCCATTCTTTTTTTTTTTTTTTCTTGAATTTTAGGCACGCATCCTGGGCACGTCTCCGGAGTCGATTGACTGTGCCGAAAATCGTTTCAAGTTCTCCCGCATGCTGGATTCCATTGGCATCTCCCAGCCACAGTGGAAGGAGCTCACCAACTTAGAGGTGTGACAAGGGAGCCTGCTGTGATTCCTTTCTTCCTTTCTTTCGCGCACCAGTGAAAGATTTGTTTGTAGTCTTTGCGTCCACCATGATTAAAGAATTGTGCACACGAGGGATCTGCCCCTGTATCTCAGTGAGTATACTGAGATAACAATGTCACACCTTGTTCAAGTGGTGCGGCCACATGGAACTCCTTCTGAAGATGCAACGTGTTCTTGGAAAAAGCATGCAACTTCTGCATGCTGCTTGTGAGTGAATTTAGGGGAGGCCTGCTGCAAACGTAATCCCTCCTGTCCTTTGCTGGATAACTCGCCTTCTGCGATTGCCCCTCTAGGGTAGCATAGCTAGCACATGTATTAACTCAAAAAGAACAGAGGGATGGGTTAAAATGGCATTAACAAAGACTCGAATGATGTTGAAACTTTAGACGTGTCTTGGAAGAGCTACCTACCGGCATAGTTGTAAAGAATTGAAGCTGCTAGTTGTGTGCCAATTGGTGCCTTCGCTGCTTGAGTTTGTGATGCACAGGAGTGTAGAGACAATGTTTCAATTCATGATAAGCCTTCAAGTGTTTGTGTAGCAGCCCATTTTCAACTAGAATGCCTTATGTCATTGACACTAATTCTTGAGAAAAACAAAATTGCATCTGAGAAAAATGTCGTCTTGAGGAACATGAGGCTTGAACTGCATAATCTGAACAGGATACTATTTTATTAGTTTGTTAGCATAAACACTGACCAAAAAATTGTGTGAACAAGGAACTTCGGGATTTTGCTGCACTCCTGAGCTCACGCAGTGGTCACAGACGTGTGCGCCTCCGCCTTTCTCTGCTGTTAGCTTTTGCTTCCTAAAGGTAGATTTGGCGAGACAGTGTCTATTGCAGCATTATAGGACCCATACAGCGAAGCACTCAAGGCAAAAGGAGATGACCACTCGTAGAATGAGTTGGGGACAGTTGTCAATAACATGCATTGACATTTCACAATCTGTACAGATCCGTTGTTATGAACCTGTTCACATCCTGAAACATCAGCATGTTGTGAAACTGTACACATAGTAAAATATCAGTATGTTCTGAATTTGTAAAGATGTTAAAAACATCAGTGTATGCTTCTGACAGTGTCAGTGACCTGTTCTGTTAATGATTCTTTTACTTGACCAGATAATGTATGTTGCAGCCTTTCATTATTATAAGAGAGTGACTATACATCATGCGATAAAGCAAACTAGCGATGACAAACAGAGAGGAAAGACCTCAAAGCAACGATAGGCAACTTTTTTTGTTTCTAGACTCCAAAGCGAAATGCTTTTAAAAAATTCTTGTAGGAAAAGTTCCATAAAGCAGTGATTTTTGATAACATTTGGCAGCCATAGCAAAGTGGGACAGGGCTTCTGTAAAAGAGCATATAGCAAGGCGCATGACTTTGTTCTTGCCACTGTTCGTTTCTCTATCTCTGCCTCCCTCCACTCTGGGCACAGAACATCAAGTCATTCTGCGAAGAGGTTGGCTACCCGTGCTTGGTGCGCCCTAGCTATGTGCTGAGTGGAGCAGCCATGAATGTGGCCTACTCCCATCGCGACCTCGAGGGTTATCTCAATGAAGCCAGTGCTGTCTCCAAGGAGCACCCTGTGGTTATCTCCAAGTTCATCTGTGAAGCCAAGGTGAGCTGTTAATGTGGGGGGGGGGGGGGGAAACTGTCCTGTGAAGCCTTGTAATTTTGTGAAGCAGTGAAGCAGTGACGGTGAATACTGTACCTACTCTGTTCTAAGCTGATCCCAGAAATTCAGAAGGTCAAAAAAAGCGATTTTCCTCAAATTCAAGCTGACTAAGATAGGGAATGACAACAGCCGCAAACGACAAATGACACTTATTAGTATCCAGCATCAGCCGCACACTTGCCCCAGCTCACTGTAAGCACTATCCCTAATATTTTAACCAAGTGTGGTTAAAATATTGCGCCATCATGGTGAGCTATAGTGCTGCACGGCTCTGGCAGTTTACAGTAATCAGTACACTACTGTCTTGTGGCAGCGGCACATTATTTTTTCCAGTTGCCACGGCTCATACCATATATAAAAGCACTTTACTGATGAAACTAGCTTAGTTTCGCATGAAATAGACCTGTATCTGCTGTTTGAGCACTGCCTGCGACAGCACGCATTTCTCCACATTGTCCAAGGAGTGGGGCAGCTGAGGCCACAAACTTCCACACTCGCACAGAAGCGCCAGACTAGTGCGAGTGCACCAATCACCTCGGAGGATGTGAGCAAAGGGTCCTCGTTGCTTTTTTTATTGTGCCCGCATTCACTTGTGTTCAATTTCCCATGATCAAGCTTTCCTGTAGTCACGATGCCACGATCCACACTCACAAACTGCCAAGAAGTCGGACTTCACTGCACCGACATCCGACTTCTTCTCACGGCGCTCGACTCTATTATGATTTTGTGCGTCGCAGTGAAAGGCAATTTCTGCCACTTCGCACTAACCAACATGGAAACACTCCAGGAGAAGGTCCACAAGGCGCAGACACAGTTGAGCGAGAAAAGCAGCGAGGCAACTTGCATGACGGGAGCACTAGAGGCTTTGATTGGCTGTCAGGCTGGCTATCATTGATATGTCAAGTCAATGGCCCAGTAACACTTTTTTACTGAACGGCCTGTTGTTAATTGGTGTTAAGGAAGAGGTCAGTCGCTATCATTTTCAGTCATACTGGAAACGAACAAGTATGTGGGCTTCATTCTTTCAGGTGCTTTGCACACATCAATGTCTGCCAAGTCCGCCCGTTGAATACAATGCAAATAGTGTCGTGTTAACACAGCACCTAGTCTGCCCTCTGACACAGCCCTGAAAACCCTGAAAGCCGTACTTGAAATCACATGAAAACTGTTTATCCAGACACCATCGATTGAGCAAGCACTAGATTCTGCGATGTGGGTGCTGACAGGCTGTACAGCCGTACAAAGTGCCTAAGTTGTGTGGCGGTGCACATTAAATTTCTCTTTATTTTGACCTGGCTAGCAGACTACCTCTACCTGTCCCTAAAAAGAAGCAAGTCAAAGCTTCATTATCACCGTCAATAACTGGGCTATTTTGCTTTCCTGTTTCCTGTTTTTCCCGTGTACATGCCAGCTGCATCGCATGTGTTGTCACATTTTCTCCACTGCCAGTGTATTGTACATGTTCGAATCCCAACTACGTGAGAAATCTCGATCATGTGCATGGTTGAGCTAAATTGAGGAATTCCCACTAGCATTCTGTCCTCGCCAACCTGTGCTTTATTCTGCAACATCAAATGCCCGTAAATTCACGTGCATTTGACCCTGTGCCAGTGGTCACTCGTCTCATTTGCTGTCAAGGAATAAACTCAGATTGGGGGTGGCATTTCAAAAGAGTGCACCCTCGCTCTCCACCAACCCATGCCCCTTGCAACTGAGAGGTTGCCTTTCCCACAAAGCTTAGACGTCCAGTGGCTAAGCGTGCTCTTTTGCCAGCAGAACGAAGTTACTGCATAATAAAGCACAAAACCAGACACATATTGATAGATAGAATCAAGTGCCATGAACCGTGTTTTCTCCCATACAGCCAGCAAGATATTCAATTTGTTTGAATATTCATATCCAATCGAATATTCAAAAATTTTCATATGCGTAGTTTTTTAATCAAATACGAATATTAAATATATAATACTCGATAATATTGAAAATTTTTGAATATTCACACAGCCCTAATAATGAGCCAATTTGTGCACCTGCTTTAGTGACGGTTATTAAGTCTGTGAACATTGTTCGGAGCTTTGTTGAACTTGGAGGTGCATGATTAGCAGGCTAGAGAACCTGACCTTTGTGCAGCAAACTACTACACCAAACAATCCTACAACAGTGATCACTTTAAGTGGTCCTGCTACATAAAAAATAAACTTGACATGCTTGTATCATGCAGTAGTGACCTTCTTTTTCTGTTTTTTTTTTTTCTTCTTTTTTGGTAATTGGAAGATCTGCTTAATTTGAAGATTTTTCACAGCCCAGCATTTTTACTGTATTTCAGTAAGTTGCCCCCTAGCGTTTTTCAGGTCAAGACTATGTACAAGTTGAAAAAAAAAGCTCTATGATGCCTTAATCTCTGATCTTGTATTAGTGATAGAGGTTTTAGTTTCAGTGTTGTGCTGCCTACATTGTGCTACCTTGACCACCTGTTAGTGCTCTTCAAAAATTGTTTGCTTATGTCCGAATTCATTTTGTACTCCATGTTATCTTTTCATCAGTGTGAATTGTATGCTTTGTTAGGATCTGCGGCAATGCTTGCAAACAGCTATTACATATTTGTGCAATATGTGAAGACAATTTTTTTTTTATTGCTATGTTTTGTTTGTGATTTGCCTGCTGATTGACACGTTTTGCCCTTCAAGCCCTCTGTGGCTTTGGTAGGCCTGTACGTTATAACTGCTACTTGTTTGGCAATGAAGAATTAATAATTTTAGAACTTCATTGAGAGCTGTGCCACTTTGAAAAGGGGTTCACAAAATCATTTGCCATCTGACATGAGTCTGACACGAGTCACGAAAACTGCACACAGGAAATCGACGTAGACGCTGTGGCCAAGGACGGTGTTCTGGTGGCCATGGCGGTCTCTGAGCATGTCGAGAATGCTGGTGTGCATTCTGGAGACGCTACGCTCGTGACTCCGCCTCAGGATCTGAACTCTGAGACCCTCGCCAAGATCCGCTCTATTTGCCAGGCCATTGGCGAGGCACTCATCGTCAGCGGACCATACAACATGCAGCTCATTGCGAAGGTGAGTTGGGTCCTTCTGGTGACATCATTTAGATTACATGTCAATGGCTTCCATGGCCGAGGCGCGATATGTTTCATGTGTAGGCATGAAACAAAGCTTGCCAAGGAACGATACAGCGTGTGAAATTTTGGTTGCTGTTATGCGTTGGTTCTACCGACAAGATGACAGTGCTACGAGGGTGTTTTAATAATGGAGCAAGTCCAGAAAATCAAGTGTCTGAAAAAAATGTTGTCTGCCTTGCCCAAAGGGCAAAGCATTGACAGCAATATAAGGTTTAGCTCTGTGCTTGGAACTCCTTGGGTGCTGCTCTGTGCGACATTTTGGTGCAGTGCAGCACGCAAGGCAACTCTTGCTGAGCAGAAGGAACAACCACGCGGAAGCTACCGGGCAATCTCACAATGCTGGCGGATGAGCGCCGCCAGTGGCGCGGCAGATGTTACACGTCGATGGTGCACAAGACGAGACTGGCCTTTGGCATTAGTGCCCAGTGAAATATTAGATAACCTTAGCTTGACATTTACTGCCCGTTCCACACAGAACGGTGCGTACGCAGGGCAGCTCAACAGGAATGCTAGCGTGCTTACGGTGGCCTGTGCACAACACCTGTGCCTGCAGTGAAAGGCAAAATGCTGCCCTGGCTTCGCCACCAAGGTTATTGAGTGTAGCATTGATTGTGTGACGACTTTGCTTTGTCGTTTTGGCTGCCAAATGCACCTTGCGTCTCTGGAGAGCATCCACGCACAAGCTGCCCATGCATTGTTGAGTAGAACAGCATCGCAGCGAGGGCTGTGGTGCCAGTGTCTCGGAGCTTCCACATACAATGAAATCTTTAGAATCCAAACTCTAAGGGTTCAGAAAAGCTTGTTAGAATGAGACAGTGTTCGAATTAAAGAAAGCTAATTGCATGAAAGTCTTATGTGCAGCGCTGCATTAGACAGCACATGCGCACTGAGCTAACACATGAATGACGAGTTCCGGAAATGTGGCTTCACTGCAGCTAGGCATGTGCTGCCCAGGTATGACCGAATTAACTGTCACAGACACTTCTGTGTTTGAATTACCGGGCATTTTTGTACATTTATATGCACATGATTTTTGACAGGACCGCAGCGTCAGAATAAACCAGAAGCTTTGATTATGTGGGTTTAAACTAACCATATTCCCCTTTTATTGCTACTGTCGCAATAAAATTATTGGGCTGCTATGTACTTTGTCTTGAAGTCTTGATTGTCATTCTGCTTTGCTCCTTGAAAAGAGTAACACGTGGCAAGTGTTCGTCGTGTTTCAGTGCTTAATGTTATCATAGGGCCACAATCCTCCTCCTCACCTTGTCAAGCTATGTTAATGTGCATTTGCTCTTTTTGCCTGCAGGACAACCAGCTGAGGGTGATCGAGTGCAACCTGCGTGTTTCCCGCTCCTTCCCTTTCGTCTCCAAGACACTGAACTGCGACTTCGTCGCACTGGCCACCCAAGTCATCCTTGGACTCCCTGTCGAGTTTCGTGATGTCACCTTCGGCATTGCCCGGGTTGGGGTCAAGGTCAGCAAATATCTTTCTCCTTAAGCGTGGGAACACGTGTGGGTGAGAATAATCTGATTCATCATACTACCAGCTTTATCAGCAGATGTATCACACTTTCAATTGGTTCTAACTGTGTGAACAGCCATTTTTTTTTTCGAAAACAAAAAGTCTAATTTGCCAGAGATTAGCACAGGACATCTATATGTGTCTCTCGGTTTGCAGATGAATAAAAATCTGTAGAAGCCACCTCACTGTGAATGTTGACATTACTGTGTTTAGCATAGACGTAATGTCACACCGTATTGCAACCACCAAAGTATACCACGTATAAGGCATGTATGATCTCTTCCCTCTGCACCCTTCCCTCTAACCACGCTGTGCCATCTAGTGCCTCACACATGCATCACACATTCATTCGTGGTGCATATGTGAATATATATTCAGGCAAGATTGTTTGAATATTTAAGATGCGGTTTCGACTCTGCCCACCACCGGAAAAATTTTAATTATTTTTTTTAATGCATTACCATCCTTTGGGTACTTCATGCATTTTCGGGGGCTTATCTGTGTTTTTGTACTTCACCATTTTTCCGCCTACCTGGGTCACTGGGTGGTCTGTGGCCGTTCTGTTCATATTTGCACGCCTCTATTTCTTTCTCACAAGCAGATGTGGGCCAATTTCAGGAAGTGTTCCAACAATAAGAGCAATTTTTCTAGATTTTGCACACACGTTGCCAGTATTAAAGTGCTTATATGTAGAAGGCAGCATCAAACAAATAAGATGAATGTGCCCCCTTTGCTGCTGAGAAGAGTGGAATGTTTGTGTCCAACTGCGTTACAAAGTGTTAAGTGGGTGGTGGCTGCAACACCAGCGAAGGCAGAGCTTGTGCAACCCCCAGTCAGGAGGACGAATATTGACGCGTGTATTCTATGCAGACGACGACGACGATGGGAGCACTAACGGACTCCGCCTAGTGGGTCAGAGCGAGATTGGGTGATGGCGAAGAAGACGTGTCTCTGCTCTGTTTGTTTTTGAACAGATTGTCCGGTTGTTCGTGAAGAACGTCTTCCTGTGTTCTGTCCGCGTTGCACCGCGACACTGGTGGAGGTGCCGGGGTACTGACCGCGTCTGATGCGTCGGAATCCTTCTGGGAGTCGTTCATCTAGCCCGGACGCACTGTCACCAGTTACGACACCCGTGCATCGCTTTAGCCGTCGACTGCTAGGCCTTGCCCCGGAGTTCTCCACTCTTCAACCACCTCTCTCCAGGAGCTGCACACATCTCGCAATGGCGGAAACCAGTCGGTTTCCCACTTCACAACAGGTAACCGTTCTGCATCCGCTGGTTCCCGATCGCTATCGCGGTGCAGTCTTCGAAGACATTGAAGACTGGCTGGACAAGTACGAACGCGTCGCACAGATTAATCAGTGGACTGAGTAGCAAAAGCTCTTCCACGTCTATTTCGCCCTTGACGACAGTGGCCGTACTTGGTTCGAGAACCGCGAGGGTAGCCTCACGAGCTGGCATGACTTTCGGCAGATGGTCACGGAAACTTTTGCGAGTGCCGACCGACGCGACTGCTCCCAGCAAATGATGGAGCTACGCGTGCAACAACCTAATGAGTCGGTCACAATGTTCGCCGAGGACATGGCCCACTTCTTTCGTAGAGCCGACCCGAACATGACCGAAGATAGGAAGTTGCGCTACCTCATGCGAGGTGTAAAAGAGCAGTTGTTCGCGGGGCTTGTGCGCAATCCACCAGTCACTGTCGCTGAGTTTGTCAAAGAGGCTACAGCTATTGAGCGGGCCCTTCATCAAAGATGCAGGCAATACGATCGACTGTCCGCCAGCACTACAATCAATGCCGCCGCAGTGACTGCCGAGGATCAGAACTCCTTGCGTGAGTTGGTCAGAGAGCTCATCAGAGAGGAAATTCAAAAGATCATGGCACCGACACTTGATAGACCCGTCGCGTCAATCGCCAAAGTGGTGCGTGACGAAATCCGGCAGCGTTCCCGGTAACTGATCTTCAAGACCACCAGCGACCCCTGAGTTAGGCCGCCGCTGTCCGATGTTCACCACCGGTTGGAACCACATCGCCGTACCACCAACCTCCGACAGCCGCTCCTTGGTCGCCGCCACAAGAGGAGGCTTCGAAGCGCACAGCCATTACGCCGCTTCAGTCATACCGCCAGCCGTTGTTCGCCGCGTCTTGGTCACCGCCGCAAAACGACGCTACGGGACGGCCGCAACTTTGGAGAACCGACGTATGGCGCTCTGTCGATAGGCGCCCACTCTGTTTTCACTGCGGAGGTGCCTGCCATATTTCGCGTCATTGCTGGCATCGTGACACATCATTTCGACCTCTTCGTCCGTGGTCCTATGGTCGACGTGCAAATGACGACGCCATGCTGCACCACGACGACGCTGCTTTTCAGGGACCCCCAATAGTGCACCCGAATGATGAATCCGTGCCCAATGATCGGTACGATTTCGGCCGTCGGTCGTGCTCTCCAACCCCTCCACGTCAGATGGCTTCATCTACTGGACGTACTTTTGCGGAGCTCTGAGGACGAAGGTCGCCCAGCCCCCGTCGGGAAAACTGAAGGCGGCGACCTCTGGGGGCAAGGTTGCAGGCCCGCCGCAAGACACTAAAAAGCCCTCAACATTCTCGCTGCAGAACGACAAGAAGCCGATAAACACTGAAGAAAGTGCGAGCGACGACATTGATGTTTTCATGGATGGGCAGCCGGTGACAGCATTAGTCGACACTGGTGCTGACTTATCTATAATGAGTCAGGAACTCATCCTCCGCCTGAAGAAAGTAAAGACGTCATGGACGGAACCTCACATAAGGACGGCAGGCGGCGAATTACTGATGCCTATTGGAAGATGTACTGCTAGAGTTAACATCGGGGGGATTCTTCTTTCGTGGCCGCTTTCATCGTCCTTCCTGTATGCTGCAAAGATTTGATTATTGGAATGGACTTCGTAATTAATCATCATCGAATCATCGTAATTAATAATCCCGGACCGCATGGTGACATTTTATAAATCTCCGGTTTAGTCCATTTCTTATCGCCACAACAGAACTCCTTTCGTCTAACAGAAGACGACGTCGTCATCCCCCCTCGATTGTGTGCCCTTGTTTCGGTAGCATGTGACATACCATTTCGTTGCAAAGGAGTTGCCGACCAAATACCCACGTTGTTGTTTACTCACGGTATCTCGGTCGCACGAGGAATCGTGAATGTCACCGACGGGCGCACAAACCTGTTGCTAACAAATTTTAGCTTTAGCACAGAGCGACAGCACCTTCCCAAGGGCACGGCTGTGGCTTATTTTGACGCCGGGTCTACTTCGCCGTTTTGACGAAGTAGACCCAAGAGATCGTGAAAAAGCTGTTTTCGCGACGCCAGACGGCCTATACGAATTTAACGTCTTGCCTTTCGGCTTGTGTTCTGCCCCTGCTACGTTCCAACGCCTCATGGATATTGTACTTTCCGGTCTGAAGTGGAAAACCTGCTTAGTGTATCTCGACGACGTCATCGTGTTCTCCGCAACGTTTGAAGAACACCTCGAACGGCTTGAAGCAGTTCTGCAGTCTATACAATCCGCCGGCCTCACCCTGAAGCCGCAGAAGTTCCACTTTGGCTTCGCGGAACTGCAGTTTCTCGGTCACGTCGTCAGCCACGCAGGTGTCCGGCCGGATCCTGAAAAATTTGCAGCCGTCGCACAGTTTCCCATACCATCCGATAAAACGGCTGTCAGGCGCTTCCTCGGCCTCTGTGCCTATTACCGGCAGTTTATTGCAGACTTTGCGCGCATTGCATCGCCATTAACTCACCTGACGAGAGACGACGTTGCTTTTGTACGGGGTGATGAAGAGCAAGGTGCATTCAACGACTTGCGACAATGTCTCCAGACACCTCCAGTGCTTGCTCACTTTGATGAGACCGCTCCTACATTGCTCCACACTGATGCCAGCAATGTTGGCTTGGGAGCTGTTCTTGTGCAGCGGCAAGACGACACAGAAAGAGTGCTTGCCTATGCAAGTAGAACACTCTCACGTACAGAGGCTAATTACTCCACAACTGAGAAAGAATGCCTCACCGTGGTATGGGCGGTTATGAAATCTCGCCTATATTTGTATGGCCGCCACTTCACAGTTATCAGCGACCACCATTCACTATGTTGGTTGACAAACCTTAAAGATCCTTCTGGACGACTGGAGTGTTGGAGCCTAAGGCTGCAAGAGTTTGACATGACTGTCACGTACAAGTCGGGGAAACGACATACGGATGCTGACTGCTTGTCTCGATTGCTGATAGTCACCAGCTCCGCCCGGAGAAGAAGACTCGGCATTTCTTTGTGTTATGGACACATCCGCCATCGCGCAACAACAACGGAACGACCCTGAGTTGCTTGAACTAATCAATTACTTGGAGGGAAGATCTGCGAAGCCACCTAGAGTTTTCGCAAGAGGACTGTTGTCGTTTCGTTTATGGGCCAAGGTCCCTTACAAAAAAAAAACTTTTCTTCGACCGGGTCCCCCTATCTGTTTATCATTCCTGCAGCTGTTCGTACGGAAGTACTTCAAGCTTGCCACAACGAGGTGACTTCTGGTCACTTAGGCTACACGCAAACATTAGCCAGAGTGCAGCAAAGGTACTACTGGCCGAGACTTACCACCGCCGTGAAACATCATGTTCGCACTTGTCTCGACTGCCAGAGGCGCAAGTCTCCTCCGACGAAACCAGCCGGCCTCCTACAACCCGTCCAGGTCCCTCGAAGACGATTTGATCAAATCGGAATGGATATTTTGGGCCCACTTCCTAATCGCTTTGTTATCGTCGCAACCGACTATCTCACACGTTACGCCGAAACAAAGGCAATCCAGAGCAGCACAGCAGCCAAGGTAGCGCGCTTTTTCATTGAGCATGTGGTGTTGCGACATGGCGCGCCAACCGTCGTAATAACAGACCGAGGAACCACATTTACGGCTGCACTTTTAGATCACTTCTTGCTACTGAGTGGAACGGCCCATCGAAAGTCAACCGCCTACCATCCACAAACCATTGGGTTAACAGAGCGCCTAAACAAAACCATTGAAGACATGCTATCAATGTACGTGGATGTTGAACATAAAAATTGGGACGACATCCTACCGTATATCACCTTTGCATATAACACGGCGAAACGAGACGACGCGCATCACTCCGTTCACCCTTGTTTACGGACGAGATGTACGAACGATGCTGGATGCGATGCTTCCACACGACTTTGACGACGTTGATACAGACGCTGATGTGTTTACATAACGCGCAGAAGAAGCTCGGCAGCTCGCGCGCTTGCAGATCTGCCAGCAGCAAGACTACGACGCAGGCCGCTACGATCTTCACCATAGAATAGTAGTTACCTATGAAGTCGGCGACAGAGTATGGGTTTAGACACCCGTACAAAAACGAGGCCTCTCCGAGAAACTGTTAAGGCGATACTTCGTACCATATCGGGTATTGCGGCGACTCAGTGATGTCACCTACGAGGTCGTTCCCGATAATCCGAACTGTATGCGGCGCAGCACACACCGTCCTGAACTTGTGCACGTTGTCAGCATGAAGCCGTATATGAGCGAATAACTATACTAGCGGCCTTTACTTCCGCAACTGACATTTCTTGTCTAGCATTGGGACGATGCTCTCATAGGGAGGGACAAATGACGCGTGTATTCTATGCAGACGACGACAATGGGAGCACTAACGGACTCTGCCTAGTGGGTCAGAGCGAGATTGGGTGGTGACGAAGAAGACGTGTCTCTGCTCTGTTTGTTTTTGAACAGATTGTCCGGTTCGTGAAGAAAGAGTTCCTGTGTTCTGTCCGCATTGCACCGCGACAATATTATACATAGCAGAAGCAAGATATTAATGAATAAGAGATGACATTATCATGTGTTAAGAACGGCCAGCTGCAGTGCAAAGTTTTGCCAACCCGTTGCGTTTGTGGAGGCAACATCCCGGGAGCATCGCCGCCAACCTCTAGCCACGGCGTGACTAAGTCGACTTTGTGTCGATATCAATATGCTCATCCTCCACTCTCCGTCGCTTCAGCTAGGATGCGTTGTGACTGAAGGAGTTCGACGAAGCAGGCTTTGTGTGCAACACGACAAAGCGGACCTGATCTCCTACGAGCGGGGGAGCTGCCGTGGGAAGGCCGGCGGACACTCCTTCCCACGCACCGACCAAGACGCAAGACAATGCGCTACCTGGAACGGCTCCCAAGTTCTACGAAGCCCCTCTGACGTCGGCTCCGGACCATCACCCCTATATGTATGCGTGTGTGGGTGTGTGTGTGTAAACTGTGCCGCGGAGAGGCGGCTAGTTTGCGATGACTAAACGAACGTTCGCATCACCTTGTATTGGGAGAGGACCGAGTGTTTAAAAATCGCTGTTGTGCGGCTGCTCAGGTCACTCTCTCTCGAGCAGTCATGGTAGACTGATATAAATACTGTAAATAAACCCATATTCCTCGTTCTCGATGAGAAGCAGTCCTTCCCTTCATCAACGTCCTCAGCGTGGATAAGTTGGACGACGGCATGGGCCAGCTACCTTCTAATTCATGCCCGACTCCAATCTTGACAACGAATCACGAGCGATGGGATTGAGCCCCCAATCCTGACACATGTTAGAAATTGCAACGCCGCCCTATCCTTGTCCTGCTGCATGCAATTTAACAGCAACATTTCAAATGAAAAACTGTTTAAGAGCCCTTCAAAGTTTCCCCTTTCTTATACAGCATCAATAGTGAGAGCTGGGCTAGTAGGTGTGGTTCCATAATGTTTTCTATACCGGGGGTGGCCAAACTATGGATGGTGAGACACACGTAGTTCATTCTGTTATGTGCAGCTCTTTGCTAGCTACCAAACGGGGCAGTGACTATTTGCTCCGATGTTGTGCACGCAGTTATTAGACCACCTCTTACTAGGCTGGGCAGACGTACTGTAGCATGACACAACCACAATGACAGAAACGTAGACATCACAGGTACTATAACGTCACTAGTGCCTGTGCTCTGTGTGTTTATTTTAGTGTGGGTATCTCATTGCACTACATTGCCCTTTAGCAAGCACCTGCTAGCCCAGCAACATGTCCTCCTGTGCTGGTTGGTTTCGTGAGCTTGGTTATTTACGGTTCTTCGAAAGCCCGTCTGTCTGACCACCCCTTCTCCATACTTTCTCTGCAGGTGCCCCAGTTCTCATATTCCCGGCTGGCTGGTGCCGACATCCGTCTCGGCGTGGAGATGGCCTCGACGGGAGAGGTGGCCTGCTTCGGAGAGAACAGATATGAGGCTTATCTCAAGGCCCTGCTTAGCACTGGATTCTGCATTCCCGAGAAGAAGATATTCCTCTCCATCGGGAGTTACAAGGTGAATGGTCTGCATTAATCTGAAGTAACAATGATTTTGGAGGCCATTTTTCGGACGGGAGAAGCTGTGCCTTTTTTTATTGGAAATGAAACCAGCGACAACCAGCACCTTGTGGCCCTCTCATGCCACACTTGTAGCCAGCATTCTCACCGACAGTGCACCTACAGCCCAAGCTCACAACTATCTTACTGTGCCGTAAGGATAGTCGAACAGTGAGGTTCGAATTGAGTTCGTGGCAAATAGCAATTTGGCCGAATAATTCCAAATTGAACATTTTAATTGTAATACTTCGTATACCACATATTTGGTGAAGAAAAGTATGGCAGCATTTGCTATAATTATATTAATATAAATGTAAATTTTTCTGCTCAAAGTGAATAGTCGTGGTCTTTGCTTAAAACCTTGATATCAGAACCAGGAGTTGAAAATTAAAAAAAAAAGAATGTGTGGTGGAGATTACCTGCATAGATAGCAAGTTTATTTTCAATGCTAACTCAAGTTCCACATTTCTGTGTAGCGCCAGCAGTATGGCTTTCTTCATGCTTTTTTTTTTTTTCATACCGTCAGTAAAGAAATAAAATTAATGCACATATATAGTTAAGGGACGCATACTGTGTTCAGTGGCAATGGCCCCCTTTCCGGTATGGCTGACCCGCCGTGGTTGCTCAGTGGCTATGGTGTTGGGCTGCTGAGCACGAGGTCGCGGGATCGAATCCCGGCCACGGCGACATGTTGTGGGAGTGTCGGGTTGCATCAGCTACAATGGCAGTAGCTCCGGAGGCTCTTGCGTCGAAGTGGGCCGCCGCTCTGCGCAGCTCCAACCTCAAGACACAAGAGTGGGCTGTCCAGCAAGCCCGAGAGGCGGCGACGAGGCAAGGCCTCGAAGTCCCCTCATGGGAGACCTGAGCCCGGGTCATCAAATTTGCCGGATTCAGAATAAAGTTGTTTCCATCCACGGCGGCCGCATTTCGATGGGGGCGAAATGCGAAAACACCCGTGTGCTTAGATTTAGGTGCACGTTAAAGAACCCCAGGTGGTCAAAATTTCCGGAGTCCTCCACTACGGCGTGCCTCATAATCAGAAAGTGGTTTTGGCACGTAAAAACCCCAAATATTATTATTATTAATTTCCGGTATGGCTGTACCGCTTAACATGGCTCTATTGCGGTGAAGGTAACTTTAGCAAGCTGGTGAAAATCAACCATACGATAGCACGCTTATCGGGACTGACAGTCGCATACGTCCGGCATTTCTGACTTTCGAATTTGCATCTGCACCACCAAATTTATGGGACCACCCCATTGAAACGCAACACAAGATGCAGGAAAATTACAATATGGCAACATATCAGATGGGAACTTAATCAGGGATGGAAGTGCTGGGCTAGTTGCGCCATCTTGCACTAAACAATCGAGCTGCGCCACCCTGCTCCAAAACGCTAATTTCGAATCAAGTTGTGTAATTTATCAGGATGTGTGTGTTCAGTGGAAACCACACAATATTGCCCAGCCTTACTCTGTAGCTGTGCAAGAAGAGAGAGAGAAAAAAAAAAGCAGGGGTCATAAAATATTCATCGCGTGGCTGCTTGAATTCAATGTGGTAGAAGGCAGGAGCTCTGAGGAGAGGGATGTCACATGTGGTCGCCATGACCTTGCAGAATTTTATTTGTGCCATCTCGGCCACTACTTAACCCTTTCTAGAAATTCTTGTGGCAGAATTCTCTGTGGACCGTACCTTACAGGTTCCAGTGTGTAACTGGAATTTCTGACAGAGTTTGGTGAGAGCTCCTTTGATAATCTTAATTTAATTAATTTTTAACTATACCTAGCTGGTTGGACATCTGGTCACAATGTTGCTGCAATACCGAAGTCAAGCCGAAGGAAAGTTTCAATAGTGGTACCTTCTGTTTCCTTTTCAGTTTGTTTCACAGTGTTACTGCCTGGCTTTGCCAGCGTTCTTGCAGCTGCCTTTGAGTTATAAAATATGGCCAACTGCATGTTATATTTAAATGTCAGTGTGACATTCAAAGCGGCAACACCATGCTGAATCTGTCGTGCCTCGCTTGTGCAGCACAAAGCTGAGTTCCTGCCCAGCGTCCGAACATTGGAGAAGATGGGCTTCCAATTATATGGCAGCCTTGGCACCTCGGACTTCTATATGGAGCACGGCATCAAGGTATGGTATCAAGTTCACGCAAAACAGAAAAAAACAACACAACGTAATAAACCAACGTAGCTGGCGATTGCTTGCAGCGCCCAGCCCGGCCCTCACATGCCATTGCACTTGCGGTGCCACCAGTCCAAACTTATCCTGCACCCGGTGCCTATAGTGACCCCTTTACTGGCAGCATCTATCTTGGTATAGCTTAGGGGACAGTGAATGCTTTGAGTGCACGTTATCTCCAAACGAAAACGCCTGCTTTCAGCCCACGTTAGGAATATTTGCAAGCAGTAAGGGTAGCTCACAATGTCCGATTGCAGTACAGTCGCCGACCGTTTATTCACACCTCACGGGGACTGCGGAAATGTCCGAATAAACATGTGTCCGAAAAAGCAGATTAAGAAAAAAAAATGAAATCCTTTATTTCCACGCACTTATTCGGGCTTAGCAGTAGGCTTGAAGAAATCGTGAATGCGCCGCGCTGTTGCACGCTGTTCCGTTTACGCGCAATCAGATAAGCCTGAATCTTGGAGAGGGCCGTACGGTCACTGTAGGCACAGTGACCGTAAAGCACAGTCACTGCTTGTGCACGCTCCGCATGCGACGGCAGTGTAGCACATGGTGCGTCATCTTCCGACTCGGAGTCATCGTCCGGCGGTGCAGCAGAAACCTGACGAATGATCTCGCCGTTGTCGAGTTCTGCGCATGTCATTACAGCAGTGTCAGCACCTGTGAAACTGTCAAATGAGAAGGTGTCCGGAATCCCAATGCAACCACTGCGCAGGTCTCGGCAGACCATTTTCCGCGTCGGTAGGGAGCACATCAGAAGACTACAAATCCTAGGCTTCCCGGCACCCGCTTGCCGGCATTCCCCAGTGCAGTCTGCGCAGGCACTGTCGGCGCCATTAGACACTTGACGCGATGTTTCCGTACGCCGCGTTGGATCACCAAAACCTCGACACAGCACACAAAGCAAACACCACCATGCCAAAACCAGTCGCACAAACGAAAAACGTGGCCTGCTCGCAGCGTCGTGCGCGAAGAAACAAATCAGCTGCTGGATTGTCTTGATATGGCTTACTAAGCTGAAACCGGAACTGCTGTAGAGCCACTCTATCGAACCAGGCAGAAACGATGATGATGAGCGGGGATTTCCAGCAGCGCCACTTCGTGGGGCAGCAAGGAGGCTCCGTTCAAAACAAAAATGGCGTTCAGCAAGTCGAACTATGCACCGGTCAGAGTCGGTGCATGATGCTCTCGATCGAGTTGACTCAAGGAGTGTCCGAAAAATCAGACGGAAGGTTGCAAGGTGTCCGAACTTTCGGCACTTGTTATACATTATGGTCTATGGGGAGAATGGCGGTGCCGCAAAGCTGACCGAATAATCAGGCATGTCCGAATTTTTGGAGTCCGGAAAATCAGTCGGCGCCTGTACTTACTATATTCTAAGATTCGCCTTTCTTTTTTGTTCCCCGAAAAAATTCTGTTATAGAAACCACATTCATATGCTTTGCCACGTAACACTACTGTATTGCGGCGAACCTAACCTTAGGAAACTGGGAACTCCTGTGCAATATGTATTACACCCTTGCCCATTTTTCTTGCTCTAGCATTGGGTGTGCGTTAGATTTCTACTTTGTTTGGGAGCTTTAATGTTATCTCAGTGTTTTCTGCTTTGGACGCATAGAATGCGGCCACATATTTGATTTTGGGTTTTGTTAGGGTCGGGGCAGATATGGCCAGATGAAGTGGAAAGAAGACTGGAGAGAGGCGGGCAAGGGTGACAATGCAGCAATGTGCTACATGTGCACGCAGTTGGGTGTGGTGGCTCACATCCATGTTTTTTTTTTTTTTCAGTATCGTCTTTATTTTCTTTTCACGGAGGCACCTAGTTGCGAGATTTATGACCAATAACATGGCGTAGGAACATCACAGTACGTGGTTTGCCTTTATTATGGTATTAGTGTTGACTTTTTCTTGGTATTTTCGCAGTCGAAAGTAGAAGATATCCAATGTTCACTGTAAAAAAAATTTTTGAGATGAGTAAAGAAACACATGAGGTTGACACTGCACCAGGAAATATCTTTCTACTTCAACAATATTTTGAGAATTTTGTTGTGTTGAAATTTGACCTTTTGCAAATAAGTGCAGCTGCCAGTGTATTTTTTCACATGGAAGGAGCCGCAATATTTTCTTAATTATCTGGCAAACAGAAAAGCAAATTTGAACGAGGAAAGGTTTCAGTGTGTTGAAGATGAGAGTCTGCTGTGAAAGATGCAGTTTCATGCCATGTTGACGATATCTTCACATCATCAGAGCGAAGCCAGCCACATTTTCTCTCCGCCCCCGCTGCTGACAGTGTTGCCCATAGTGGGACAGTGTTATTGTGAAAAAAGCCAGCAGCAGGGAGCAAAGGCTTTCTCTGCCTCTCACTTCAACGAGTCTCCAGAACTTGAGATTGTGTGACCCCCAGTACTAAACATGTAAGCGCACGTGATTCCACACCATCTCAGCATGCCCACTCTTTGCACACTCGGCAAATTACCTCTAAGATGGGGTGTGCTCAGCTCAGCTACACTGACAGCCATGCGCAACCATGGCCACACTAAAAGAGGAAGCGCAAACCAGCCTACCCCTCTACTCCTCCCCTCATGTTCACTTTATCACATTACCCTGAGCTGGTTCCCTTCCCCTTTCTCCTTGCTCACGCGGGAAGACTGCACTAATCAAACCACCATCCTTCTCAGCTCACCCTCACATTCTTTCAATTGCACCTAGAGCATATAGTGCATGGTGCACAATAGGATCTTATCACGCTTGGACTTTATATGAAACATTACCCTACTTCGCTTCGGCGGTCAGTCTCGCTAACACGGCACATGATTTGAGTGATGCATTCGCAAAGTCACTTGTAATTCAACCATTTGACTATATGTGTTTGCGAAAGTTTTCGTTTATCGTCTCTGTGTTCCTTTGCGGTGGCAGTGATGTTTCCTTTGATGGCAGTGATGATATTTAAATCATACAAAACATGTTTCTTTGTCTACTATGGATAGGAAGTTATAAAAAGTTAAATATGTCGTACCAAGAATTTTGTTATATTGAAGTTGATTATACCGAGTTTTAATGAGTGTACTGTACACTGGTTAGGACACATATTCCAATTGCAAAAATAAAGTTGGCGCTAAAGCTTAGCAGATATTCTCAAAAACAATGGCTGCACATATTCTTCAACAATAAGTTGATTTGGAATGGCACACTTCGGTAAGTTCTTGTTATTCTGTGCTCTTCACTTTGGTGTGGCAATGATTTTCTTGAAATGTGAACCCACTGTCCTCTGCGTCAACATCCGCATTACTGTGCTTTCTCTGTGTGCTTTTGGCAGATTGAGCCAATGACATGGCCTTTCCACGACCATGACATTGACGAGGACACGGTGAACGGAGGGTCGGACGGTGGAAACCAGTGTGTCTCACAGCAGGCGCAGCTGAGCATCGCGGACTTCTTGGAACAGAAAGAGTTCGACCTGGTGGTGAACCTGCCCATGTGTAGCAGCGGGGCCCGCCGCATCTCAACCATGTTCACCCAGGGCTACCGGACACGCCGCATGGCCGTCGACTACGCCGTGCCCCTCGTCACGGATGTCAAGTGCGCCAAGCTACTTGTCGAGGCAGGTTGCATAAATGGGTAGACGGATAAGTGGACACCATTAGCATCCCCCTTGAAATGGGGTCGTGGCTGGTGCCACCAAGCTTGTCATTGCTTTTCACTTCTGCTGTATTTATTAACATTATCTTGAGATATCTTGTTCATTTGAACAGTCAGACTTAAAAGAAATTTATTGCCTTAATGAGTAATGTCCTTTCACTTTACCTGTTCCATGCCTTAGTGCCACCAGTACTCTGGCCATCTTTTACTTTTCTGAAGTGCAGGCTCCTTAGCCTTTTCCTTGCTGTCTTTACTAACTACGTCTTCCTTGACCTTTCAATGGACACTGTGACACGCTAGCAAAACATGCTGAATGCGTACTGGAGCCACAAAGGTGCACAAATGTGTAAGTTTACATAGCCTTACATCCACGAGTTGCAGTTGTAATATATGAAGTACATCAGTACCTCGTTGATACATTCTCATTGCGCACGATTTCTCAGTGCCGTTCACAACCGAGAACACGAAAAATGACCCAATACAGTTATGCACCTTTTTTTACTGGTTCATACATCCCTAGGAAACAATGTTTCGGTACCAAAGCTCAGTACATAAGCAACCTACGGTCGTATTATATATTTTCCGGCCACTAGATCCCATGTGAACAATAAAAGGCGCGAGATGCGCCTGATAGAGAACAGTAGCTGCCCACTGCAGCAGCTTCCCTGCAATACTCGCCTGCCCGTCTCGCGTGAAAGTTCCGCCGCCCTCACTTTCTTGTTGTAGTACCAACAAATCTCCTCCCAGATCGTCGCACACCCCATTCACAGCTATTGCGATAAGCATCTTCACCTACCCGTTTCATAGTATGTGGGGCATAGTGTTGTTGAAAGCGTACTGCACACTCTTAATGGGCGATATTCTAGACAAGTCGCCGTTCTCTGCTGCAGGAGGTGCGAAATGAGCATGATGTTTCGCACTGGAGGCATCCTGGGCACCCTATTCCGATGTAGCCCACCAGCTCGATTTCATTTCGGTTTTGTGGCGCCGTAGGAAAACGATATGTGTCTTGGGTTGCTTGGGCCTCACCAGCTCAACTTGCTTCGGCATCTCGTGGCACAGGGATTTGCACTGAGTGGGCACGTCAAAACTTCCCACCAAAATGCTCCGCTCGAAGAAGCTGCTGACCCAGGCCGAATTCGAGGAGCGCCAACATAAGCTGGTCGAAGCCACAAAGATGATAATGCCTGGCTGCTCAGGCCCTACCAGTTCCGTGTGCGTTGGAGTCTCGTGCTGTAACAATTTGTGCAATGCTTCGCATTACATAGATGTAAACTACAGTTCAGTCTGTCAAATCTTTTAGTGACTTCGAATCGTATGTTTTCTCAATTAGTATGTTGCCTGTCATTTATTTTATTTTTTTTCGGGAACATGAATGAGGCTCTACTGTACTAGTTATTGTGTAGAAAGTGTTGCAGATCAAAAACAACTGTACTACACTGCATAGCTCTTGGAACATTGCCTGCTAAGCATGAAACGGGTATAGTTTTGACTACAAAAGCGTTGCGAATGAAAACATCAACACTTTGGTTGCCAGCGCACATGCTACGCACCTTCTGTTACATTTCTTGGCCGGAGCTCGGAAGAACGGCTTTTGATCAACATTTGGCCGTGGCTCTGTTGCAACTGGCTATGGCTTGTCTTCGGTGTGCAGGCTCTGCGGCTGATTCGCAAAGCGCCGCCCGTCAAGACGCACATTGACTGCCTCACCTCGCGCAACATCGTGCGCCTTCCGGGTCTCATTGACGTGCACGTCCACATGCGGGAGCCAGGTGCGACAGAAAAGGAGGACTATGCCTCCGGCACGGCAGCTGCCCTGGCTGGTGGCTTCACAATTGTCTGCGCCATGCCGAACACCCGACCGCCGCTCTGTGATGCTGATTCTCTTGCGGTCTGCCAGCAGGTAAGCCGGTGGGGATTGTGCAGGAAGGAGGTATTTTTGGATAAGCACCATCACTCTTAAACGAAGCGTGAATCATGTGACAAGAACTTCTCACTTTTTCCAGTATGGCACGGCAATGTAAAACGGCAAGCCAGTGGGTAGAAGTATTGCTTAGTGCTCCACAACAAAGTTGATGTTTCCTTTTGCAGGTGCTGTAAGTTGCTTCCTGGCAGTCTGTGGTGTCGAGAGTAGAGGCGGTATTCTCAAGTGTTGCAAGGCTTTGCGCGATTCGACACTTGGCACGCTAGCATACACAGCCAGCAGCTTTCCTGCCACTGTACCAGGAATGTTATTGGATGTATACCGTATTTACACGATTGTAAGTCGACTCGAATGTAAGTCGACCCCCCCATATCGCTTGACCGAAAAAAAAAAAAAAAACCGAGGGCGCATTCGATAACGAAAATTTATTAGTATGTCATTGGACTACTCGTCTTCACTAGTGCTGCCATCGTCATCGTTGCTGCGGTCCCACAGCGCGTCGTGGTTCAGCGAAATTTCAAATTTGGCAAACGACCGCACCAGGACATCTTGCAGAACAGCAGCCCACGCCAAATGCACCCAACCACACGCAGCCGTCAGGGAGGCTCTTTTGACAGGTCCGGTTGGCGTAATTTCGCAGTCTTCTGCCGCCAGCCACTCATTGTACTCACGGCGGAGCAGAACCTTAAAATTAAGGCGGAGGTCCGGGCTTATTTCATGACCACGTCGCACTTCACTGGCAGGGACCGATCATGCATTTCAGCGACGTACGCCGCAAGCTTAGCCTACAGCTCCGGAAAGCGTCCATACTTCGGCACGTGGGAAATTTCTCACTTGCCGTCACATAGGTGAAAATTTTGCTTCGCTGCAGTCGCCACTCTCGCACCACCCGTTTAGAAACATCGAAATTGCGGCCCGCTGCGCAGTGATTTGTTTCTTCGGCGTAAAGGATGGCAGCCCTCTTGAACGCTGCTATGAACGAGTGCCGAAAGATTAGTGGGCCTGCAGCACTCATGACGACTGGGGAAGCGTAGAAGTAGCACGTAGCCGAAGTGGAGCGCGTCAAGAAGTTAGTCAAACCAATACCAATGCCTTTAAACAGAGAAAGAAACCCGCGAGCGGTGTCTGCTCTTCCATGAACTACCGATACTCCCCGCAAGCGCCGCCGCAAATGGGAACAGCGGCGCTTTTATCAACTATCGACACCACCCCCCCCCCATGAGTATTGCATGCACTGTAAGACTCTCAAAAATGTTGAAAAACCCTTCCGGAAAGCGAACAAACACGCGGGATAGCGAAAAGATACGGGTAGGGCCATAGAGCAAACATAAAATCGTAACTACGTTGTAGCTCTCGTTGGTATGGCTTTTTTTGGCGGGGCCATGTTTTGGTTTCGATTGTAAGTCGACCCCCCAACTTCAGACTTTCAAATTTTAAAAAAGGGGTCGACTTACAATTGTGTAAATACGGTACTTCAATGCATTGAATTGAAGTCACACAAAATTTCACGGAAAGTTCTTATTTATTTATTTATTTATTTATTTATTTATTTATTTATTTATTTATTTATATTGCCCTACAGGCCCCAGAGGAGCATTGAGGAGTAGGTCAGGGGATGGGGATGAAAAGAAAATAACAACCCCCCCCCCCCCCCCCTTGAGAAATTGGATTGAACAGCATTTAAGAATACATGAAGTGTAAAATCGTTCTCACAAGCAAAGAAAAAATAATTATACCTTGGAAGTAAAAGGAACAGTGCACACAACCGCAGAAACAAAGTGGAAATAAGCATTGTTATACAAATTCAAAACAACATGAAGTTGCAATTGTTTGCAAAATTTGGCAGGATCACTCGTGGGCGCAATATCGCTAGGAAGATTATTTCATAGTGCTGTGACGTGTGACAATGCTGAATTGTGAAAAGACTTCGTGCAGCCAAAAATGCATCTGAAACTGAGATGATTATGAAGTTGACTGCGAAGGAATTTCAAGAAAGAAGACAACTAAACCACGAATTGTAAGTGTAGTACTGATGAAAAATGCATAGAACTCCAATAGAATGGTGGAAATCTAACTCGATAAGCATAATACAGTGAAATGCCAATAATTCGAAATCTGTTAATCCGAATTGGCGGATAATTCGAACTGCTCTGTTTGTCTCAGCAAAGTCCTTCTATACAGTCGACTCTCATTATAACGAACCCTGATAACCCTGATAAAAAATGTCTGTTTTATCCGAAATGCCTCACTTTCAAAACATTGGTCACAATCTCTTACAAAGTTATTGCAACGAGTGAGTGACGAACGTCCAAAGTAAAAAAACAAACAAAAAAGTCAGTTTCGCCCGGAAGGCGAAGCATCGATTACCAATGGCAAATTAGTGGACAGCTATGGGAAATAAGGGGAGTATTTTTATCTCGCTCGATGACCGCGGAAAGTTGCTGTGAAAACGTTGGAGAGGAAGCGTGGCACCAGCAGTGAGTGAATTGACCTTCGTGCTGTTTCTCGGCTTCAACGCGAACGAAACGACGAAAGCACAGTGCATACGAAGCTTCCGGCACTGGACGCACTTTGTCCATATCGCAGATCTCTTTCAAGATACGTTGGCCACACAGCCTCGCCAAAAGCAGCAGCCGCTGGAGTAGAACTCCTCCCTCTCTCTTGCCTTCTCGGTGCTTTGCGCGCAAAAGAAGGAGAGTTTCCAACCCACCTTCCTCTCCCTCGCACGCGATATTGAGCCACGATCGTCGGCTGACCCTCGCAAGTCGGTTGTCAACCCGTGTCAACATGGAAAAAGTACATTTGGTACGGCCAATATTTGCCGCTAATTTCGTCCGCTGTAGCCGATACTGTAGTTCATTGTAGCGCGGTCCGTTAAAAGCGAACTTCATTGCACTAATAAAATAGGGAGAACAAACTAAGGCTGAAATATGGTTCGTTATATCCGAAAGCCTGTTGTACACGGGTCCATTGTAACGAGTATAGACTGTATATGAATAGAGAAAAAGCCCATGAATTTGATTTCCAGAAACCATGCAATGCTCATTACGAACAAAATCTCTCATTCCTATGCACCATTTTTTGGACAAACCCGAGGCAAAGGTAAAGGTTTCATGCGTCATTAGCTACCATAATGTCGCGTGCCGTAAAAAATGACAAGGAAAGACGCGTGGGAAGTCAAGGAGCAACTAGAGAAGTGCACGTGGAGTTCGTGGTCAACCAGCCGGCAGCTACTACAAGCACATATGCCAAGCTTGTCTGTCTGTGTGCTAAGGGCAGAGTCCGCCAAACTGCACAAATCTGCATGCGTTAACATTGAACTCGCTTATTCGATGCGGTCAGCGTGCCTTCCTGTGACTAAACGGCCCGATCTCCACGCGTGCTACTATGCTTTCCATATGTGCTGCTTTTGTACCTTCTGTCTGCGTAAGGTAATCATTTCAATTGATCGGCGTGATCGAACCTTCTACCGATAGAGATGGCGCATTGTCGGAACACTGCTACCATTAAGGAACCAACCACAGCAGGGTCGCCCACTGGATACACAAAGCACCGTATTTACTCGCATAGTGATCACACTTTTCTGTCAAAAAAATTGAAGCAAATTCAGGGGTACGATCATTACGCAGTTAAATTTCTGCGAGAAGAAAAAAAATTTTGCATCCCGCATTTGCTGCGGGATGACAACAGGTCAAAAAACAGGCGGCTGTCGCTGTAACAGTGTGGAACATCAAAACAAAAATGGCAGCCGGCAAAGCAAGCCAAACATGATTTTTTTCCTTCTTGTGAGTACATTACGTGTATTGAAACAGTTTCTTCCTTATCAGTAATGAATAAGATTGTTAATATCGACAAGTTTGTGACAATAACGTAGCCATGTCCACTTTGAGGGGACAGAAACAGATGGGCATGCTGCAGAAACTGCGGCATTTGTCCTCGCTACTATTTTACTATGGCATGTTTCTGCTAAAGGGGGGCGAATATCTTAGCTGTGTCACAAGCGTCGGCATATGAATAGGGTACACTTAACATATCAGTGTAAACATGGCTGCTATCGTTGCCGCTCACAATTTGTTGCCTGCAGACGAGAAGAATCGAAATAAGGAGCCTTTCGATTCTTTTAGTCTGCACTCGTGTGCACTCGTCTGCAATTCGGTTGGATACGAATATTCATATCCAACCGAATATAGCAAACATGGTTCTTAGCATTTGTTTCCATCTAATCTAATTATATTGGGGCGATGTAGGACTGAATTTTGTGTTAATTTCATGGTGCAGTTAAAATTTCAATTATAAGCACACTTAGCCGCTAAACGTCAGAGCTTGCGGGAAGGTCAGCCTCTCAGTAGCAAGGGGCACGGGTTTGCGAACAGCAAAGGTGCACTTTTTTTTTTTTTTCCAGCGCCATTCTCAATTTTGAGCTTATCGCTTGACAGAAAGTGGTGACGAGTGACAACCGGCACGTGGTCGAATGCCTCCGAGTTTACAGGCATTTTATGCGGTAAAATAAGGCACAGGTTTGTGAGGACGGCTAGTGGGAATTACTCAGTATTCTAAGCTAATGGGAGCCAAATGCACTGTTTTAGTATAATGGCTTACTAGTCTAGTTTTGTAACATTGACAGTGTAATTTTAATGTTCCAACATATTAAATTAATCCAACTTGCTAATAAATGCATGTGCATGTAATTAATCAATGTTTGATTCAATATTAGAAGCTTAAGTATTAAATTCAAATTCAAAAATTTTGATATTTGACCCCCCCCCCTCATCCCTGCCGAAAGAGAAAAAAAATTAGCCATTCCCAGTTCCAGGACCTGCTCCCAGAACTGCGGCAGCAATTCGCATAAGATAATAGAAAAGTAAAAGACGTCGCAATGTTTGTTGCCATTTTTGTTCGTTAGAAAGAAAATAAACCTTTGACCCCTCCCTTAACTGCAAGGAGTCCCCCATCACTTCCACCAGGCCACAAGGGGGTCCCCGACACATCCTTGGCTAAGACCACTGTATTAGCAAATCAAATTATTTTGAATGTTCACTATTCAATTCAAAATAGAATATTCAAGTATTCACATGCCCCTAAATAGAAAGATTGCTGCAAAAACACAGGTCTACTATTAAACTGCCTTCATATGCCAGAACAGAGCTGTAATCAGTGCTGGCATACTATTTTGGTGTTCCTTTTATTAAGAGTAGATAGCACTATATATCTTAATTTATATCTACCTAAGTTACTGATAGCTTGTTACATTCTCATTATGCAATGCTAAAAGACTCCCGAGCATGTGCAGCACCGTATTATCTTGCCCAATATATGTAAGCATTAAATTTTGTAAAAAAATTTTTGATATTCAATATTCTATTCGAACCTGATGACATGTTCAAGTTTGGTTTGAATACCAATTAGGCGTTCCCTTTGAAGAGTGTGCCATACTGCACATGAAAAGATGGTTTCCGATGCTGCAAACTGTTATCAGCTGCCCTTCCTTTTTCTCCCAATTTTTAACTGTTGGAATTTGTGGTGCCTTCCTGTCACCGATGTGCAGGTGGCCAAAGCTGGTGCTCGATGCGACTATGCCCTATTTGCGGGTGCCAACCGGACAAACGCCGAGAGCGTGGTGTCACTGGCACCGTCGGTTGTCGGTCTCAAGATGTACCTCAACGACACATATGGACCCCTTTGCATGGATACAGTTTCGGATTGGCTCAAGGTAGGTCTCCTTGCAATAGGAGGTGGATAGTTGGGCTAGTTATTTCATTATTGGAAAGCTAGAGCACAGGTATGACAAGACACTAAGATACTTGTGTCATCGTTTTCGTGTTTCGTCATTCCAGTGCTCCCAATAGTTAGTGTCCTTGCTTTTCGTTGTCATCATTTGTGCAGGGAATATAATTGAGATGCTTGCCGTGGGAAAGAAAAAGAACTCTATACAATTTGGTGGTCGTCACTATTCCAACCTGACTGCATCACCAGCAGGTTAAACCAAGTTGCACATATTTGCATTCTCAGTTTCACCTTGTGATCGTTGTGAGGCAGCCAATTGCTGGTCTACTGCTCACAGGTTAAGTTTAGGGACACTACATTTGGAAAGCGGAAGAAAGAATTACATGCATTCTTGTCACTGGTTCCATCTCTGATGATCAATGCACAGCTGACAGTTCACTGCAGCCACTGCTTGTTGGCTCGTTAAAAAAATTAACAAAAATTCTTGTGCCTTTTTTTTTACTTTACAATGTAGCTGCCAACTCCAGCATCACTGTATGCAGTTTCAATTTTTTTGAGTGTGAAGCATGATGATGTCCTCCTTTAACACACTGAGTGAAGGCGCGCACCGAATGTAGCGTCACTTTAAGTTTGGTGTAGGACTTGTCGTTTCAGAACAGGAATAGGAGGTAGGGTCACGTGGTATCACAAACTAGTGATGAATGTCATCAGTCATTCCGGCTCAGTAGTCATATGCTTAGTGACGACTACTGATAGTGACATATGCTCATGACTGTGGTAATTTACAACTGTGTCACTTTCTCTATGTTACCGTTATGCATACCCTTATTTCTTATTTCAAAAAATTCACCGACGATTACAATACTTCCTAATGCGAAATTCGAGCGCAGCTCTATACGTGTTTTTGTTTCACAATATACAGGCTGGTGCAGACAATCTGTCTCGTGCGGCACATTCCAAACGGAGCGAAGTGGGGCATGACTGCCTCACTGATGAGGAGATTGCGAGAGGCTGTGCGTGGCTGATACGTAGGCGCAATTCACAGCTGCCGCCACGGACATACCTCCACTCAGGCAGCGCTTTGGTGAACAGACGACGCTTACAGGGCCTCGATGTGCACACCCCACAAACTGGGTGGAGGCGATGGAGCGCATCAAGGCACTTTAACGACACACGTTACTCTGGCGCCATGTCGTAGCCATCTTCGCCATAATCCATCTTGTGTGGATCTAAGCTTTTCTTCTCATGTTTTCGCCATACTCTCCCCCTCCACTTTCCTCCTTGCACTCTCTTTGCTCTCACCATCTATCATCACCCACTGTGCTCCGTGTTCGCTCTCATCTTTTGCTTTGCTCGTTCGCTCGGTTACGAGGTACGACGCCGACACGTCGCAGGAATGTGCACCTAAGAGCTGTGCTCTGAAAAAATAGTGGAGCTAAACAGGAGAGCAGAGGCTCATGCTTGCACATTCTCAGACAAGTGTTCTGTCTCATACACACCAAGGGGCAGCACAAAGCTCTGCATTTTGGTGTGTGTACTGCAATGCATTACTTTTCATTCTTGTTCTTGCGTTAACTGCCACGGAAATGTGCATCACACTGACAGGCTTGTGTACATCACCGTGTCGAGGCGCAGCTGTGCATTATCGAACTTTAGCTTGTCCGTAAACATATTAGCCTTTGTGGAATACTGCGTTACCAAAGAAGTGCACGGCAGCAGTAGGGGTAGCAACATTTTGTGATGCAGAGTTTTAACCAGAGAGGACACAAAGCTATCATTGCAGTGGCCTACCATATTCTACTTAACTGTTGGTGTAAAGTGGTGGCAGCCATGTAATTGTTCACATACAGTCCTTTTATGATTTTTCTTCAATGGACCAATAGCCTAATGCAGAAATGTTTCATATGCATTGTAGCTGAAGAAAAATGTTGCAATAGTCTGCTAGCAGCATTACTAGTGCCGTCCACGACTTCAGTAACCTGTTAATCCCTAAGCGGTTAAAAGTTTGCAGGCAAGCCAAGACTCTAATCACATGTTTTTAGACAAAGGTGTGGCAGTGGAGGCAGGAGTACATGTGTGCAAAGTGACTCAGGAAGAGACCTTGATTTTCGAGAGTGCCGACGGCTGCATTGGTGCGAGTACGAAACTGATGCCGTGCTCCTCTTGAATGCGCAGCACTTCGAGAAGTGGCCAAGGCACATGCCGCTGTGCTGTCATGCCGAGGGCCCCAGGACGGCAGCCGTCATACTGCTGGCCAGCCTTCAGCAGCGGCCCGTGCACATCTGCCATGTCGCCAGGGAGGAAGAGGCGAGTCTTTTTAAGAACCACAGCGGTTCCAGTTTTTTTCATCAGCTGTTACTGTGCTTGTGCAATAGTACACAGCGCTAGCTGCCTTGCACAACCTCCCCGTTTGCTTCGGGTATATGCATTGAGGTCATCTAAAGATTTCCTCAAAACTTGTAATAGCAGCAAAGCACTAACACTACTGACAAAAAATTCCAGTGGTGATACTGCTTAGCTTGGGGTTACTTTTCAGTATTGTAAACAGTGTCATTGTAGTGTTATTCCAAAAAAGCACCTGCAAGCAACTACGGTGAAATCTCTACACGGTCGACTTCTGTGAATTCGACCCAGACTGGGCCAACAAAATTGATCGAATTACCCAGCAGGTCAAATTAAACAAAATGCAGCAAGAAATGGGAAACACAGCTGATTCATTGGTAGTCTTGAATTGGGGAACAGCGCAAAAGACGGAAACACAGAGGAGACACATAGCACCCACACATAGCACTGCGTGTGGTTGTTACGTGCCTCTTCTGCATCATCTTTCGCACTGTTCCTTAATTGTAGATGTTCAACCAACTAGCCAGCACATTCACCTTATTAGACATTTGGTAGTCTTTGCCCAATTCTAACGCGGCCCCTAATCAAACAAACGCCCGCTATCTATGCATCTGAAGTAGAAAACTGACATAGCAGTGACATTAAAGTTCCTAAACAAAGTAGCAATTTAACACACACCTGACTTTTTAGCAAGAAACATGGGCAAGCGTGAATATCGCAGGGTTCATACACCTCCTTAAAACCCTTGAATTTGGAAAATGGATTCAAGGGTACTTAAAACTCCTTAAAAAATAAGTGTACCCCTTGAATTCCTTGAAAACTGGGGTTGGGAATCTTTTGAACATTCAAAGTAACAAACTCCGCATCGGTGCGATTCCGTGGGCCCTGTCTATCAGGAAACAATCCTAAATATTTTCTTTTGAGAATGCTACCAAGCATTGCGATTGGCATGTCCACAGCCACCAACGATAGGCTTGTCTAAATTACCATTGCCATTGTGGAGGTAGACGAACCCAGATCAAGCGACCAAGCCATACCACTCTTGCTAAGTGGTCCGCACTGCAGCCATGACAGCTCGACTTTTAAGCCCTAGGTTCTAGAATACCTGGCGCAAAGTGTCAGCCATTTGGCTTTAACACGAGTATCTTTGGCTAAAGCCGGGTGCTACTAACCATCATACTTTAAGGCTATCGACATCATTACAATGGGAAAGTCAATTTTGAAAAGCCGCCTGAAGAGCTTGAAGCATATGTCCAACTCAGCAGCTGCTTAGCTGCAAGACATTGCAGATAAGATGAAAATTTTAATTTTCCGTGTGTGTGTAGGAATAAGATTTGTTTTCCCCTCCTTGAATTTTAGCCTTTCGCATCCTTGAAATCGTTGAACTGTCATTGAAAGTTGAGTCGAATGTTCTGTACAGACCCTGAATGTGTTGCACGATGGTAGTCGTTTTCATAGTCATCTTTACCGCACTGTGGTGTAAAGTCAGCTTCACCGTATATCCGCCATGTTATGAGGTAAAGCATGGAAATGCAGTTCGGTTTTGTATTTGCTTGCACTGTCGAGGCAAATCTCTGCCCAATTTTCATGGAAAAAAAAAAAGATTCAAATTAGAGTCGGGTAAATACTGTAATCAGACGTTGTTGAATTAGCTTTATTGTTCGAAAATCTTCCAAGGTCAGGCCCAAAATAGGCATTTTCAACGGGAGATGAATTGCATTCACTGTCCCCTGAGCTCCACCACGTAATGCTGCCACTAAAGGGGTCACTGTTGGGGGTTACCATAGGTGTGAGGTGTGTGCAAGCTGACTGGTAAAGTTCAAATTATCTTGTGAACACCAATTTGAGGGTCGAAATAACGTAAGTTTGGGCTCATAGAAATGCATGGGTGCTGGCCAGGACCTTCGGTCAGGATAAAATTAACGGGAGTCAAGTTAACAGAAGTCTACTGATAACAATTATCACGAGACCGCTGAATTAATTGTTTTGAAATACTGTTGTATCGAAAATATGCGCTCTCCAGGGCCCAAAACTTCGTTGTTGGCCAACCACAGCAGTCAGCCCGGGAAAAACTCAGACAGCAGTGACTTCTGCACCAAAGTCTATCTTAAACATGGCCATTCTAACACCATTTTCAATCTTGGAAATGAGGGACGAGGTAGACAACCTCCGTACGGAAACCAAAGAACATTTTTTCTCTCTGTCTCGAGGCCCTTATGTATCGTGCCCTAGCCTAATGTGGTGCGCCCTTAAGGCTGCTGAGTACAAGGCTCACAAGTTGAGACGTCTGCATAAGTCATGCAATCAACACCATGCTGCACCTATAACCCTGACAGACAATGATCATCAGCTACATTTTATTTCTGTTGGCCTCTTCATTGCTTTAGACAGCACAGAGTAATCTTATAGAGGTCGGTTAGCAATACTAGTTGTAATATGTGTTAGTTTAACTTAACAGACAGCAGCTTGTAGCAACAAGTTTAGTGGCACAACTATCATGCATGGAAAACAACCACTGATTTTTGTAGACCAATGTTGAGGTTTCATTATTTATCTAAATAAACACAGTATCTGTTTTATAGTATGTTCTGGTTTGCAGAGGGGTTCGAGGGCAAAGCTCATTTACCTAAAAGAGCAGCACAAAATGTTAAACTTGAGATGTTTGGGCCCTTTAGTACACATTTCTGTGGAATCACCATAGCACAAGGAGAAAAATCAGTTCTAGTGAAAGCCGAGGAGCAGTAGCGTAAAAAGAAGTATGTTTTAGGACTTGTGTAAGGTTGCAGAACCTACAAAGCAATGCCAGGTAACTCTTTATTCTGAAAAGGTGCATTTCTAAATATTTGGTCACTGCTTTTTAAGTGCACTTGTGACCATTCAGACTTGTTTCTGCTGCCGTGTGTGTTTGGCAGTGATCCTCATAACGTGATTGGCAAACATTGCTTGCTTAGCACAGACGTTTACTGTTCCGTGATCTCTCATGTGGATTGCTTTAGTTTCTTCGCAAGTTTATGATACCGAGCTGTACATTGTAATGCAGATAGCTATAATCAAGGCTGCCAAGGCACAGGGGCACGCGGTGACCTGCGAGGTGACGCCGCACCATTTGTTCCTCACCATTGACGACATCGACCGGCTTGGCCCAAACGTGACCAAGGTCAAGCCACCGCTGATGACAGCCAAGGACCAGAAGGCGCTCTGGGACAACATTGACATCATTGACTGCATTGCCACTGACCATGGTGCGTGAGTCAGGAGTGGGCATGATGCCATCAGTGCAAACACACATTGCCTGTTTGACTAGAAGAAATTTAGTTGTAATGAACTTGCTGTGATAGCCCAGTGGCTACATTGCACTGCTGAGCACGAAAGGACCCTGAAACGTTTTCGATGATTTTGTACAAATGTACTGAGTCATTAGAATAGGTCTTTCTGATCATTGACGAATCTAAGTGCTCCGTGTAATGCGTGTAATTTATTATAAGATTTTAAGAATGTACATCGCTGCAGATTGCAGCACACTGCTCGGCTGAATTTTCAGCCGCCCCTACCCATTTGACGTAAATTGCCCTAATGATGTCATTAGCCGAGCTATCTGATTGGCTGCACAGGGTGCGTCATCGATAATTTTTCCAACTTTATACTGAAGAAATGTTGTTCGTAATAGTTGGAATGTTAGTTCATTTGTTTCTATAAAAAGAAAGTAGCAGAAAGAGAATGCCCAAAAACAATATTCCAGTACACTTAAGCACTTCTGGCACACAGCAAGTGTCGTCTGCTTGTGTTATGACATCCTCCGTCTTGATGAGATCTTCGCGGTCAGTGTCGGTCTGTCTTTTCGTGAGCACCATAAATTGCCTTTGTTGTGTTGTGGGCTGCAAACATAGCGACTGGCAATATGTCAACCTGCGACATCGTGTCCCTCTGCAAGGCAGCAGACAAGCAGAGTGGCTGCAGTGTATCTGAGTATTGGTATCCGATCAACGCCAGGATTTGCGCTTTTGTGGCCGCCACTTTACACCGGAGGATTACTACCACAATAGCGTTTCGCGAGCCCGGTATTTGGATAAACGCAAGCGAGGGGACAGGGCCTGGCCGCTTGACCGTGCCGTTTCACAGGATGAGCGGAAGCGCAAACATGAATGATCTGCACGGTGCAGCCACCTGGTGGCACAGAGCTCAACCACACACTGTAACAGTAACGAAATGTATTATTCTTTACTACTAGTGTAAATTTTTCGCAGGAGTGTAATCGTTAACATGCTGTTTTTGTAAATGTTTAAAATATTTTACACTTGTTTAGAGCAATATTAGCACTTTGTTTGGCTCACGTACGTGTACGCTAAAGTTGCTTCATCCGCTTGAGTTTATGCCTCCACCCATCCGTCGAAACGCCCAGCTCGTCTGTGGTTACCAGAATACCAGACACGTTCAGCACTGCAACAGAGTGCTCACAACGCACCAGAAGCCACCAGAAGTCTGAAGCGATTTCAGAGGAACCACTTGTACACGGCCGTGCGTATGTGTAGAACACAGCCGTGCGTCAACAAAGTGTTCTACAAAGAAGTCCTCGAGTGCCTTCACAGAGCCATCTAATGGAAACGACTGGGGATAGCCGATCACTGGAAGCTCCACAACGACAAAGCTCCAGCCCACACCGCCTTCATTGTGAGTTCCTGCCTGGTCTGGATAGGGGTTGCAACCTTGGGCGCAGCCACCGTACAACCCAGATGTGAGCCTGGCCAGACTTCTTCCTGTTCCCAAAGCTCAAGAAAAGCCTGAGAGGTCACCATTTTAACAATGTTCCCGCCATCCAACAGGCTGTTACAGAGTCTCTTTAAGCGGTTGCGGCAGCTGACTTCCAGGGAGCCTTTGCAGCGTCAGAATCGTTGGCAACGGTGTATTGACGCCCAAGGAGACTATTTTGTAGAAATTTAATCCTGTGCACCGAGCGGATCAACACATTATTTTTACCAGGCCCAGTCTCATTCCTTTATGGACAAACCCTGTGTAAAGTGCATCCAAAAATCAGTGAACAGAACTTGCTCACCAAAGGCACTTTGTGATGTTGTGTACTGAGGTGTAAATTTACACAGGCCACATTCTTATCATTGGCAGCACCTCACACCTATGATGAAAAGACCCAGCCCAATGCACCGCCTGGCTTCCCAGGGCTCGAGACATCACTGCCACTCATGCTCACAGCCGTGGCAGAAGGGAAGATAACCATGGAGGTGAGCTCTTTGCTTCCCTGCCCTCAAATCTCTACTTGGCCAAAAAATAAATTTTTTGCACCACAAATGCAGAGCATTCAGTACAGGTTGCAAAGCACCCTGCTTTCTTTTTCAGCTGCCATTGCAAAAAATTTTTTGTTGCTGCTCAACAGGGATAGTGCCTGCTGTAGTTCCCTCATTTTTCCACTACAAAAATCTTGCTTAGTTTAGGGAACACCTAAGCCACTGTGGTTGTTTAATGGCTATGGTGTTGGGCTGTCAAGCACGAAGTCACAGGATCGAATCATGGCCACGGCAGCTTTAGCATAGCAGTGGCAGCCTAGCTGCCATCATGCAAGAAGGGAGACGTTGACGACCCACTGTTTAGCCGAGAACAACACACAAGCGTTTATTGCAAGCATGTAAAGGGAAAAGGGGGATCAGGAGATCAACATAGAAAAGAAACTTGGCGCACGCGCATCGACAGCGCGCACATGACACGGCGGTTTGATACCGCATTTTACAACAGCGGCTGCATTTCGATGGGGGCGAATTGCGAAAGCACCAATGTACTTAGATTTAGGTTCACGTTAGAGAACACCAGGTGGTCCAAATTTCCGGAGTCCCCCATTATGGCGTGCCTCATAATCGGATTGTGGTTTTGGCACGTAAAACCCCATAATTTAATTTTTTTTAAGGAACACCTAGAAAAGTTGGGATATTGGAAGAGTGAATTGCTAAGTGCACCCTGTAAAGTTAATACAGTCGACTTCGATTAATTAAATCGTGATGGGACGGATGAAACCGATCTAATTATTCGTCGGGTCAAATTAAACAAAAGGCATAAATAACGCTGAAACATACTGTGGGTTCACTTAGCAGCATTGCTGTAAAATGTAGCTTCGGCGCAATACAGCCATGTTATGGGGCGAAGCATATCAATCGAGGGGCGGGGGTGCCATTTTTGCGAGACATAGCATGTGTTCCTTATTTTACACACGCACATGCACTGTCTCTGGTCACACTGCGAGCACCGAGATGCCTATTAAGTTTACTGGCAAGCAATAAGAGTTTCAAGTAGACCGCCACTCTTTCGTTGACTTTAGTCGTCCCCTCAACTTTTTGCAGCGAAGCTGCATGTGGCTAGGGTACTAAAGAATTTTCATGTCCACACACAAAAACTATCATCATCAATGGCTGATAACCGTGTAAGCAAGCAAAAAATGCAATGGCTCATAGGTCCATAAGGCAGGGCTACAAGCACTCACTTGATTAAGGAATGTGTACTAGGCCCAGTAACGTGGAAAGTTGGGCTAGTTGGTGAGTGATCATAGTACCTTGCTGGTGAAGCAGCGCACAAACACGGACACAGTGGAGACAAGTAGGAATAGACGACACTCGCTGCACTCGCAACTATTTTATTTCAGAACACATACTTCAAGTTTATATACCTGCGCACCCTCAGGCGTCAACGCAAATCATGGCAAGATTAGAGGCTTTTTTATATATACATATATATATCGTTTGCCCGCTCATACTCGGGCGTCAAAGGCATTGCACTTATCTATCATGGTGTGCAATCCTATCGTAATTTGTTGCAACCCTACCAAAGATTATTATTACACATTTTCTTTTCTCTTCTTTTTAGTGTACTTCCAAAAACGCAACCTCACCATGGCTTAGATGGACAGATGGCTGACTGATACAACCCTCTCCCCTCTTGTGAATATGAAAGGCTTCGATTATTTCCCTGGTTAGTTGATCCTTATGGTGTGATAAAACTGTGGCATCATTGTAAAGCGGCCAGCACCCATGTTGTGAGCAGTGCCCCTTAATATGGGAATGAATGTTTCCCCCCAGTGACCTTTTGTGCTCTAAAAGTCTCGTGTTTACACAACGACCTGTTTGGCCGATGTATACTTTCCCACACGATATGGGCAAACAGTAGACTACAGAAGACCTGCACTCGACAAGTTTTTCTTTGTGCTTGACTGTGCACTTACGTCCATTTTCTCTTACTTTTGTTGACACTCTACGATCCAGTCCGGCACATATTTTTCCGAGTTTGTTAGCCGCTGAAAAAACTACTCGTAGACCGTATCTGCCACCTACGTTTTTTAAGTTATGCGCAATTTTGTGTGCATATGGTAGTGACACAATTTTTTGCTGTCAATCTCTAGTCTGTTGCGCTCTTTCTGATAGCCATTGCGCACATAACGAATCAACTTATACGCTGATGTACAGAGTACATGTTTTTCATACCCTGCATTCTTTAGTCTGATAACCTGTTGGCTGAATGTTTCTTTTATTTTTTCCGGGCAAGACTTAGTTAATGCAGCCCTCAGGCACGAGAAAGCTATGCCACTTTTTACGATTTTAGAGTGTCCCGAGTTATAACTAAGCAAGGGTTTTTCTGATCGTGGATTGTATGACCAGCAAACGTGGTCCGGTGTGGAAGTTAACGCCAAATCTAAAAATTGTAGCTTGCCATTCTGCGGCAACTCAACAGTGAAAGCCAGTCCTTGGCTGTTGTCCTTGAACACTTTTAAGACTTCATTCATTCTTACGTCCAAAACACCATGTTCGATTATAACCAAAAAATCGTCCACAAAGCGGAACACTTTTACCGCTAAGTCTTTAAGGTTTGCAACTATCGCTTTGTCTATACTACCTAAAAAAATTGTGCTAAGTACCGGAGCTACTTTTGAGCCTATACATATACCGGACTTTTGTCTGTACATAACATCATTCCACATTACAAAGGTGGACTCAAGGTAAAATGTTAATAGTTCAAGAAATGTATTAACTGATACGCCACATTTGCTGACAAATTCCATCTCGTCGTTGTCTTCCGTTATACAGTGCCTAACATTTGATAATAAGGGACCATGCGGAATATTGTAATACAAATCCTGTACATCTATGCTGAAGAATTCACATCGTCCAGGGTTAGACGTGCTTAAGTACGTTACTAACGTTTCAGAGTTTGGTAAAACGAACGGATCGGTAACTATCAAGCCATTAAGGTGGTTTTGAAGGAATGAAGATACAACCAACTGCCACGAGTCCCTTTCTGATACTATGGCTCTGAACGGAACGTCAATCTTATGTGTTTTTGCCACGAAAAACAATTCGAGATGTAGGTTGCACGAGCGCTTAACTGCTGAAGCAAGTCGCTGAAAATTGTTGCTTGTCAGTAATGTGACTGCTTTATCCCTCACCTTTTTAGCTTTTACGTCGACACGTACGAAATTCTTTCTGACCGCTGTCATCGCCTTCTCTTGGAAGAGACCTTCAGGCACAACTACAAAACAACCTTCCTTATCAGACGTCAGAAACCGTAAATCGTTCTTCACACCAAAGTTCACTAGATTCCTTACGTGTTGCTCTTTTCTGTCGACGGTCATTGTCCTGGATAGCACATCCATACACTCTGTAAGAGATTGACAGCAAAAAAATTGTGTCACTACCATATGCACACAAAATTGCGCATAACTTAAAAAACGTAGGTGGCAGATACGGTCTACGAGTAGTTTTTTCAGCGGCTAACAAACTCGGAAAAATATGTGCCGGACTGGATCGTAGAGTGTCAACAAAAGTAAGAGAAAATGGACGTAAGTGCACAGTCAAGCACAAAGAAAAACTTGTCGAGTGCAGGTCTTCTGTAGTCTACTGTTTGCCCATATCGTGTGGGAAAGTATACATCGGCCAAACAGGTCGTTGTGTAAACACGAGACTTTTAGAGCACAAAAGGTCACTGGGGGGAAACATTCATTCCCATATTAAGGGGCACTGCTCACAACATGGGTGCTGGCCGCTTTACAATGATGCCACAGTTTTATCACACCATAAGGATCAACTAACCAGGGAAATAATCGAAGCCTTTCATATTCACAAGAGGGGAGAGGGTTGTATCAGTCAGCCATCTGTCCATCTAAGCCATGGTGAGGTTGCGTTTTTGGAAGTACACTAAAAAGAAGAGAAAAGAAAATGTGTAATAATAATCTTTGGTAGGGTTGCAACAAATTACGATAGGATTGCACACCATGATAGATAAGTGCAATGCCTTTGACGCCCGAGTATGAGCGGGCAAACGATATATATATGTATATATAAAAAAGCCTCTAATCTTGCCATGATTTGCGTTGACGCCTGAGGGTGCGCAGGTATATAAACTTGAAGTATGTGTTCTGAAATAAAATAGTTGCGAGTGCAGCGAGTGTCGTCTATTCCTACTTGTCTCCACTGTGTCCGTGTTTGTGCGCTGCTTCACCAGCAAGGTACTATGTACTAGGCCCCATTAACGGTCTCATATACAAGATGCGCATGGCAGGTGACACAAGGCCTCGTCACCACTGCAACATCAGTAACAGCTCTGAATGGCTTCCAGTGTGCTTGTACTGTAATTGGAGACAGCGCATTCACACATGTATAATTAAAGAGACGCGTACTATGTCCCATGACAGTGGGCCCTTAAAATGCTTCACCACTTAACACTGTTATATTGCAGCGAAGCCGACCAGTCAAGATTGAAATCGAAATAACGGAAGTTTGGGCCAGTAGAAATTCTGGGCGCCAGGCGGTACCTTCAGTCAGGATCGAATTAACAGAAAAATGAATTGGACTGCAGTCGAATTAATGGAAGTCTACTGTATATGTGCGTTCATTTTTATTCATGCAGGCCCTGATCAAGAAGATGTACAACAACCCAAGGCATATCTTCAACCTTCCAGCCCAGCCAGACACTTACATAGAGGTTGACCTAGATGAGGAATGGACAATACCTGAAGCTCCAGCGTATAGTCGCGCTGGCTGGACACCCTTTGCCGGCCGCAAGGTTCGCGGCCAAGTTCGTCGAGTGGTCATCCGGGGTGAAGTGGTCTTCGTTGATGGTCAGGTGTGTTCTTACACCATCTACTCCACCGCCCACTACCTGTGCCTCATAATCAGATCGCGATTTTGGCACATAAAACTGCAGAGTTAAATCTTTTTTAGCAAAAACACGGACAAGGTTGTGATTTCACTGACACGCATTCATGCTGAGGTCTTCTATTGCTCTCTCTTGCTTTCCGAGATGCATCATTCTGCAGAAGTGATACCATTCTGACACACCAAACAGCACAGCTCAGCATCACAAACAAGTCGCTGTAACAATTCAGCATTTTGAACTCTTTACTTTTCCCTTGCAGGTCCTTGTGGACCCTGGCTTTGGGCAAGATGTCATGGCCACCCCGGATCTCGAGCGTAGCGCAAGCATGACGAGTCTCACGCATGTAAGTTGATACCTTGCATTTTCAAAGCACCCTCTGGCAGCAACCCACTTCAGGTGGATGCCAATTTTTCCCTTTCATGTACTTTCTTCCACCTTGCAGGCTTCTGCAGAACTGATTTACCATATTCACTGACCCACTATTGTGTTTGCAAATGCAGCTCAGCTTGGAACTTCTTCTCGAGCTCACAAAGTGTAGGACAGTGCTGCCTCTTGACTCTAATTAGAACGGGCTTAATAACAGTTGGTGCTGACTGTAGCAATGCATGTTTGTTTGAGCAATGCCTTGCAGTAGATGCTTGATCATATGTGGTTGTGAAATTCTAATTTAGGAACTGCCTGGGAGCATCGCTGATATGCAGTGAACACTTCAATCTAGAGGTAACACATTCCTTCGCTTTTCATTTGAGGTAGGGTGTTCAGTGTAGGCATGTTTAAGCATACAAGGTTGCTAGCTGTATAATTCAGCTGCTGAATACTGGGTATTTATTTTTATTTTTATCCATGGTGGCCACATTGTTCCAAAAGAAGAGTGTGGTAATGTTTGTGATGTGGTGGGGACTTTGCATTGTAACTGTCTAAGCTGGAGCCGATTATTTCCTGTTTGTTTCAGGCACCGCCTGAAAAGGGAAGCTCTAGTGTTTCCGAGACGTTTGGTGTCACAGGCCCTGCAGCAGGAAAGCCGGGCCACTGGCGAAACTCTGTCAAATCTTTGACCACGGGTAAAGGCAATCTTAAGTTCTAAGAATCTAAGATTTTGATAATTTGCTGTTTATTCACACTAGCATACAGGTTGCAGAATTCCTCTGGTCCCACAATTTATATTTTTATGTATGTTTAGCCTAATAACTTGCACAGCCAACTCATGTGGGGTCTTGCACATGCTCTTGGGACAAAGGAACGACAACACAGTAGTGCAAACAAGCACAAGGGCTTACACAGTTAAACCTCAATATAACGAAGTAAGTAAAATCTGGAATTTGCTTTGTTAATTGAAATTTGACTTTTATGCAAATAACTACAGTTGCCGATCGGTTTTTCTTACACGGAAAGGGACCACAAGATTTTCTTAATTATCCGGAAATTGAAGAAAGCAAACTTGAATAAGAAAACAATTCATTTTGATAAATTTGGGAGTCTGCGACGAATAATAGTTTCATGCCACGTATGTCAATATTTTCTCAGCACTACGAATTGAGTGAAGCCAGCCACACTTTTGCGTGCACTCCACCCCCGCGGCTGATAGCGTCGCCCGCACTGGGATGACGCTATTGGGGAAAGCGCCGGCAGCAGGGAGCAAGTGCTTCATCTGCCTCTCGCTCCAACGGGCCACCGAAACTCAAGGTTACGCAACCTCCAATACTAAACACGCGGGAATACAGCTTACATGGTGCCACGCCGTCCTGGCATGCCCACTTTTTGCACCCCTGGCAGGTTACCGCTAAAGCAGGGTGCACAGCTGCGTAAACGTTCAGCCGTGCTTACAGCCATGCGTAGCCATGGTCAAGATGCGCGCCAGAAATCGCGACGCATGTGAACTTATCCCTCGCCCCTGCCCTCTCCCCCCCCTTTCATGTGCTTGATTGCATTATGGCGAGCTCATTCCCCTCCCCGTCTTTACCTTTGCTCGCTCGGAGAAGTGGCACTCGTGCGTGAAGCCACCACCTTTCTTTCTAACTCTCGCACACATTCGCTGGCACCTAAAGTGCAAAGTTCACGGGGCACAATAGGATCTTATCGCCCTTGTACTCTATACACAACAGGCTTCACTTCGGCAGTACCTCTTGTTGCACTGTGCGTGATTTGAGAGGTGCGTTCGCAAGCAGCCACTTGTAATTCAATCATTTGACCTTATGCGTCCCCAGAAGTTTGCATTTGTTGTCTCAGCATTGCTTTGCATCAGAAGCGAAATTGCATTATATTGAAATCGCATACGAACACACTTTGTTATACAGTCGAACCCGGCTATATCGAACTCGCAAAAAAACGCCTATCAGTTCGATATAGAGCATAATTCGATATAAGCCTGCTAAATAATTGGATGTCATAAAAGCACATACCATTTATAAAATCACTTTATTGATTAAACTAGCTTAGTTTTGCACAAAATAGTCCTGCATTTTCTTCTGCTTTGGCAATTTCGCTGCCTGCGACGCACGCACTTTTCCACATTAAGGAGTCGGAGCAGCTGAGGCCGCAACTTTCCGCATTCGCGCAGAAGCACCGGACTAGTGCGAGCGCACCAATCACTTCGGAGGACGTGGGCCAAGGACCGTCGTTGCTTTCCTCATTGTGCCCACTTTCACTTGTGCTCGGTACGATGTTGGCAATGTAGTCTTCGTTTTCGGGCTCTCCCGTGGTCGCGACACATCATTTGCGCTCACAAACTCATCCACCGTTGATTCGTCAACAGCTTCCAAAAATTCTGACAGTTCGCTCCAAACTTCGGCAACACTGGCGACGGCTTCGTCGCATTCATCAGAATTTACGGTCATCACCGAGCACGCGGAAGTCGGCACGGCTGAAGCAATTTCAGATTAACCACTCGTACACGGCCGTGCGTACGGGTCGGGCGCCACAGGCACCGGGTCGCGAGTTTGGACGCTTTAGCCCTAATCTCCCCCTTATTCATCAAGATCGTGCCAAGAGTGCTCCTCGAAATCTTGTGCTGTGCGGGGACATGCGACTCCTCACCGCGTTCGACACGATTTATGATTGCGAGCTTCACGACGAAAGGCAAATTCTTCCGCTTCATCACGGCAACACTGCGAGGGAAGGCCTACAAGGCGCACACAACGACAGCGAGACAAGTCGCACTTTCGCCATCTTGCATGACGAGGGCACGAGAGCATCTGATTGGCTGTCTGAGCAAGCGCTGTGGGCGGGCCAGGATCATTTTTTGCAGGGGGGGTGCCGATGGCTCGTCCGAAGCAGCGCGGTCGGGCGCGGTCATGGTAGGGAGAGCGGTTGGATAGAGCCGCGCAGCCGGATTTTCTCCGCCACCGCGAGGGAAAGCCAACTTCCGGGGGCACTTTCCGCCGCTTGACGTTCGATATATCTGGTGTCGCTGCTATTTTTGTTCGATGTAAGCGTAATTTTTGCGATATATACTCATTGTAACTATATCGTGTCCAGAAATTGTTCGATATATAGAATAATTCGATGTAAACGGGTTCGATATAGTCGGATTCGACTGTATTCAGGTTCTAATTACATGGTGTTCTATGGACAAGAAGTTGTGAAAAGTTAAATACTTCGTTATATCGAGAATTTCGTTATGCTGAAGTTCGTTATACCGAGGTTTAAATGTATTGCACCTTTCATACACTAACTCCTGCTAGCCGAATTGCTATCCACAGAACATGCCGATAGGCGTGCAACAAATCTGGTAAGTCCCACGTATTGCGACTGGATATGAAGCGAATATGTTCGCCCCATGCTGGACGCAAATGCTTGCTGTTCGCGTGTACAGTCATGCGAACAGTGGCGCATTTGAACGATCGTGTTTGTCCAGTCTGGTGACCTGCTCCCTGACCTCATGAGACGGTCTCGTAGAAGCATGGATCGCCGTATACGTGGAGCAGCTGCAGTGCTTCCCATCCCCGAGCCAAAAATAAAGAGCCTACTCCCTGTAGCACCCGAATAGCCCCACTGTCAGGCAACGTTAGCAACGCAACACTCGCGCCGTCTCTCGTAATAAGTTGTAACCACACCGACCGCCGCCGGCGATTAGCTATGAGCAGAAGCTGTATTACAGGAGACGAGAGAGTCACACAGGGAAAACAACATCAGGGGACGTTTGAGAGTCGAGCCTCCCCACACACATAACTTCTTGGATAATTTGTCAGTTTGAACTGTAGTCTTGAGCCACCTTAGACTGTGCTAAATGAGAAGAAAGGGGGTTAACCGAGGGGCCCGATTTTTTATTAATCATACCATATGAAGCCACTGGTAATTCTCACTGTTGGTGCAGATATTTGTGTGTGCCACCTACAAAAATGCCACGCTGACACAGCGCTGTTGTTTGCACATACTATACAGTCTGATCCACCTATAACGGTACCAGTTTTAACACAATATCGGATATAACAATGAGCACTCGATGCACCATCACCTTTTGTATGTGTTATGTGGCAAAATAAATCGTTTGCTACAATGCTCCCATGCGATTTTATCGGTTATACAGTTGAACCTACTTAAAGTATATCGGTATTAGCAATATATCAGTTATAACAATGAGAAGCTGCTGCACCGTCAACCTCTGTATGTTTTCTATGGTAAAATAACCCACTTACTACAGTGCCCCCATGCCAAAAGGTAATGGAATGCGAAATCCATGAAAAGAAATAGAAGTTTGACCTGCTGCATGCTGCTGCACATTGTTTTCCAGCTTTCTCCGTATCAACAGCCTTGCATGCCTCTCTCATTGCCCTTTCACCACTCTGAGCACGAATGGGCTACGCTCGTAGCTCTAAGCTGCCCCGCCCTCAGAAACACAAATGGACCGAGCCAACTTGGCTGACAGCGCTGGTGATCGCTGCGAGCAGGGATCCTCGAGCTATCGTTTTCGAGGATACAATCACTTACACACAATTTCGCGTCTTGTCACCGGACGCGTCGGAGGCCATCTGTTACACTGCACAAGGTGAGGTTGGCCCAGTGCGCGTCCTGTGCCAAGTCACGCAAAAGTGATTGTATCCCTGAACGCAACTATATATTTTCAAGCTGGCAACGCATAAATGGGCAGACTACGCCGAGCGTGCACCGGCCTCGCCGGGTGCTGCATGCTGGCAGCATGTTTACATTCAGCCAGCTGTCTGGTCCTTCGATTTTGCAAACTTCGGGCAGGTTCTGTTTGTGTTGGGATCCCAGCCCACGTGACTTCCTATCAGGGCTGGAACTAGCGGGCTGCTAGAACTCCGAATATCGAAGAGCCCCAGTGGTGGCCTCGCGCTATAGCATGAGTAATTGGACTTGGAATCGCCATGGTAGTGGTGCACAAAGTCATCTCCCTCCCATCTGTGGATCCGCATTCCACAGTGCACTAACAAAAACCTGGACGGAGGAATCCCGGACAAATTAGCATATATGCTTTTAGAAATATGCATCAGTTGCCGAAACTGCCTCAGAGCTCACCAACTTCGTGTTGCTGCACACGAAGCTGCACGAACTGCACCAGAGAGAGCAGAGAACGTACGAGTATGTCAGTGACATCGTGGGACAGATACAGAAACATACAGTTTAGTCAGTGACACTTAAATAATGAAGCGTGGTTATTCTTAACACTACAAACAGTTGTTTTTGTCGCAGTTAGACAACAGCCCCAGATGAATTGGTAAAAATCACCAAAAGTATGCAAGCAACTCCTTTGTGTAAGATTCGTAAGCTTCTGTAAAGGTAAGCTTATGTAAAAATTAAAAGCTTTCTCTTTTGTCATTTGGCAGAAATGTACAACAAGATGTTTCAAGAGTTGGGCCTCCCGGATAGACTGCTGGTGCCAACCGGCATGGCGGCGACAGCGAGCTCGTCCGATGAAGCGCCACCTGGGACACGACTAGGCACGGCATCTGCACAAGGTGCAGTGTCATCGCTGCGCAGCGTCAGTCCACTCATGAGCGCTTCTGGTGGGGCCACGGCAGGGGGCACGGTGTCCCAGTTGTGGAGCCTTCCAGACATCCCTAACGCACTGCAGGGAAGACACATCCTGACTGCCGACATGTTTTCGAAAGACCAGATGCACTCGCTGTTCAACTTGGCACATGCTTTCAGTGTCTTTGTGCAGAAGGACCGGCCTCTCGACCATGTGCTCAAGGTGGGTAATAAGCTAATAATCACTGGGGCTGTGCCCATCACACTGGTTCAGTGGCTATGGGTGTTCTGTTGCTGATGGACAGGTTTCAGTTCTTAGCGCCTGTAGCCACATTTTAATGAGGGTAGTACTTAGACACTGGCACGCTTGTTTCTTGTAAGCTGTGTTTCACAGTGTTTCACGAACACAATGCCTCTTACAGCCTTTGTGTTGCTTTTGTACGTTAAACCCCAGAATTTGATTTTGAAGGCAATGTTTGACAATGTGGTCCGATCCCAAAAGCAGTGCCATCAAAGACAGAGCTCATGATGATGATAGTGATGATGCTAATTGTGATGGTAATAGTGATTGATATATAGTAAAATTAAAAAGCTAAATTCACAGCCTTAGAAAAAAATGATTGATGCCAATGTTGATAACTGATGACAAAAAGTTGGAAGACGATGCAACCTCTAGTTGAAGTTGATGAAACATCGCTCCAGCGCGGATTCAACCATAAATTATGCGGTTCATATACCCCATTCTCAACCCCAACTTGGCCCAGAAGACATTGCCTTTCGTCAGCTTCAACTACAGGTTGAATCGCCTTCCAACCTTTAAAGCACTGCTTTCTTTGCTTCTTTCTTGGACTTTGCCCCTGCTGTCACTGTCGCTCTTCTGCATGCTATGTCGGGAGGTGGTTGAGAGCACATGGTAGGAGTGCTGGAGGTATGTCGAAAAGCACGCATATTTTAGGGGAAGCTTGGCCACAACGCCCTCTGAAGATATCTGCGAGTTGTCACAATGACCTCTCCCCGCGAAAGCATTGCAGAAGCTGCAGCGCTTGCCTTTGTGCATGCATGCTCGGAGATGGAACAGAAGGAGGCAGAGGATGGGTAGAACAGCATGCATGTCCTACCCATTCAGCCAGCGACACAGTTGCGAAACCACTGAACAACTTTACCACTCTTCACTCGTGGCAGCTCGCCTACACCACAGAGGGGAGAGGCAATGCGACGTCAGAAAGCATGCATTGTTTGCGGTCTCTTCAACAAGGAAAAGGCCAGTACTACATGAGGCAATAGCTGAGGAGTCAGGACTAAGGGGATAAACGTTAATTCAAGGTACAGTACTGTACATTCCCTCTATTTCTGAAAAGTAAACATCCTTCAAATTTGTCCTGCAGGGGACTGACGCAGGGCGTGCAGACGCAAACGCACAGTAAAGCACCACAGTGTCAAGACCACAATATGCAAGTGGTTGGCCAGCAAAACAATACTTCTGTATGCAACATGGTATATTATTGCTATGTCAGGGTTCGTGCGGGATCTTGAAACCCTTAAAAACCCTTGAATTTGAAAAGATTGTTTTCAAGGCATTGAAAGTCCTGGAATTTTTGGAGATCCTTGAAAATCCTTGAATTTCCTCAATATTTAATTTTTTTAATAAACTTCCAGTGATTGTATTTTAGAAAATTTCTACCCTCCCTCCTGAATTCGCACTGCGATTTTGTTAAAAAGGGAATTCTCAGGCATATTGAATTGTCTGGTAAAACTCAGGGAAAACGCAGGGAATGTATGCTTCAATCAGGGAAAATTGGCTGTCATTTTATTGAAGGAGAATGAAAGTCGCGACCTACTGCTGGCTCGAGTAAAAGAGAGGACTCGTTACAAATTGTCTTTGACGCCGTGTCGTTGGCTGGAGGAGTTGCCTATGTACAGTCAACAACCGATTTTCAGGACGCCCGATTTTTGTGAAATGCCCGATAGTGCGGACAACTTTGAGGCTCCACCACGCGTCCCATAGAGTCTATGTGTAAGAACGTCTGTAATTTCAGACGCAAGAGCCCTTCGCTGTCCGATTTTCCTGAGTTTTTGCCGCTACTGCAGGTCCCAAATGGCATTAATCAAAGCCATCACCGCCGTTTTGATTATCTCGCCGCCTCGAATTAACCAACGCTCTCGCACGCCGATCCGCTAGCAGCCGTAGCTACCACCGCTGTAAACACTAGGCTTCGCTGCTTCGACGTTCGCTATTAAGGTTCTTGCCGTTCGATGCCTTGTTTTTCATTGAAAGAATTTGCTGCTGTCAGTAATTGCGCCAACTCCGCATCTGTAATCCTCGCGTATAGCTTCAAAGCTTAGAAAGCATGGCGCGCCCGAAAGGCAGCTGCGCCTCAGCCACGGAGTAAGACTTTAGGAGGTGAAACTCCCGTCAGCGCGAGCGAGTGCGGGCGACCAGATAAGGTCACAATTGTTGTATGCGCCGACGGGGCCGTATACAGTGGCGGCGCCATGTGGCGCATCGTAGAAGCCACAGCGAAAAAAAAAAAATTGCAGCGCCCGGGCAGGCGACTCCGGCGCGCTCTCAACAGCGGTAATTTCTTTCCAGGCCGCCAGCACGATAACGGCTCCGCGGGCTTGTGACCTTTTCTAGTCACCGCAAACAGCGGAGTTTCCACTCCTAAATATTTCTTGCTCCGTGGCCTCAGCAGAACGATCTTACACGGTGAAGCGTACGTGAAGTATTGCGGTGAAGCTTAACAAGCGTGGGAAGGGGCAATTGTCACGGGACACAGTGCGTATTCTATAATTATACACGCATGTATAATTATGGCCCTGCGTGTGGTCCTTGAAAATCCACACACAGGACCTTGAAAGTCCTTAAAAACCCTTGAATTTTGTCATATACACCAGCATGAACCCTGCATGTTGCCCGAGGTCGTGAATTCAATCCCTACCACGGTGACAACATTTCGACTGGGAAAAAATGCAAAAACACTGGTGTACTTAGATTTTAGTGTACATTACTGAACCACAGGCTGTCAAAATTAATCCGGAGACCCCCACTACGGCGCGCCTGATAATGAGATTGTGGTCTTGGCATGTAAAGCACCATAAATTAAATTTTAACAATTCTGCCACGATGCTGTGTGCAGTGTTAGGCAATGACAGTGCTAACCTTCTCGTAGGCTATGGACAATGGTCCGCAACAACTCTTCAAGCAAACACGTCCCGCTGTGTGTTCTGTGTACCAGGTGGACAAACACAAGTGGTGCACGCAATGAGAACATCACCCCGCCACGTTTGTATTGCTCCAAGCGCTCAATAACTTAAAGCATTTGCCTTCAACATTACGGTCAAACACCACCAACTAACACAAATGCTACAGAGAGCTTTGCTTGTACTGATGCCCACATTGCATGAGGTATGCATTTCTTTTTTCCTGGGGTAGGGATTCCCAGACTCAATGCCACGTTTAATGGAGTTGAATGCAAATGCACTTGTCTACTAAGTATTGGGTTCAATTTAAAAGAACTCTGGGTGGTTGAAACCAGAGCCATCCGACAAGGAAAATGAATTCATAGCTTTTTTGGCCCTCCCCCACTTTGACTAGGCTAGTGACTGAAGTTTGCATATCTTATGTGTCATTACACTTGTAAACAATCTACCAGCCAGCGTAGCTTGGGTTTCTTATATAGCCCAGAACTCAAGAATTGGACATCTCACTTGTCCTTCAGGCACATGAGTAAAGGCTCACTCGTGAAAGCCATCAGGCTGTGATGTTAGGCAGGTGTCCCTTCTTAGGCCAGCGCCGAGCAACAGGAATTAGCACAACTCGTATTTATTTTCTAAAATTCCTTTCAAAAAGAGGTTTTTCAAACATGGTGTTTCCAAGTTTAACTGCAACATTATTGATGTGCAAGCAGTACAAAGAAAATAGAAGACGGCAGTGCATTTGTGCATTGGCACCATGTTTGTCGTCTTTGGATTATTTGTGTATTCACAATGTATTACCAACAAGCCCAGATTTTAATAATCATTTAGTCTAATGTTTTACAGTGTAGGCACTTACAAGCTCACATTGCCCTTCCTACCTTTCACCAGGGCAAGGTGATGGCCTCGGTTTTCTATGAGGTGAGCACACGGACGTCGTGCAGCTTTGCCGCTGCCATGCAACGGCTCGGAGGCTCAGTAATCCACATGGACCAGGCCACATCGTCGACGCAAAAGGGCGAGACTCTTGAAGGTATCGCACGGCTATGTTGGGCCAGCCTTGGCACTTTAGGAAAATGATGATGTTCTTCTAGTATCATGGTGTCTTCATATACTGAGTGTTGCTCAAATAAGAGTGCCGGGTACACACAACCACTCCAGCTAAGTCGTTTGCTGATGTTCTTTCAGGTTTAGCACAGAGGTGACATTGTGCAGTGGGTTCAGTTTAATGCCACGTCTGCAAGCAATACCGTAAAACCTGTGTACATTCGACTCCCGTCAATACGAAGTTCACGGGGACTGCAAAAAACTTTGAATTAAATGAACTTCCAATTAAGCACAAAACACAAAAACAACACTTTATTGGTAGCAAAATCGAGTATTTTCTCTATGAAAAATAGTCGGTCATCTTGCTCTGCTTCTTCTTGCCAAATCGCGCTGCTGAAAGCAAGTTCTGCAGGCTGTAAATGTGGCGGAACGCTTTTTCCGCGTTACCTTCAGCGGCAAAGAAGCGCTCCGTGAGAGCAAGGCCCACAGCTGCATCAGCAGCCTTACGTTGCGGCTCGTCTTCAACGTCATTGTCGCTTTCCTGGGGCCGAGTAATCTCCTCAATCTCGTTATCTGTTAGTGCACCGTACATTTCGACCACCTTGTCTGCGGCGACGTAATCTTCAAAATTGACGTCTCTGAGAGCACCACCAAAAATCAGTGCCATCAAGCTCGCTTGTTGACGCTTCCTCCGATGAAATTGCAGAGGCATCCTTAGAAGAAGCTGCCACAAAACCGCAAGCCCTGAAGCAGTTTGTGATTCTTTCTTGCTTCAGACGATCCCTTGCTCGTGCTAACATGTGAATGGCACTGAACAGGCTCACCTCGTATTTTGCGGAGTTATCCATACACAAAGTCATGTGCTCGAGGAGGTGCTGCCTGTGCAGGATCTTAACATTCTTGATGATGCCTTGGTCCATTGGCTGCAAAACAGCTGTTGTGTTTGCAGGCAAAAATGCGAGGCCTATCGCACTCAAGGCTGGCACATTCACGTGAGCACTGCAGTGATCCACAAGGAACACCTTGCAGTTTGGAGAAGCACGCTTGCGGTCCAATTTCGTTATACAGCTCTTGAAGATTTCGGCCGTCATCCACGCTTTCTTGTTTGGCTCATAGTCCACAGGCAGTGTCTTTACGCCTTTAAAACATCTGTGCTTGGCGGCTTTCCCGATCACAATTAAGCGACATCGTTCCGTGCCAGTCATGTTTGCCGCATTAAGCACCGACACCCTCTCCTTGCTGAGTTTGCCCCCAGCACAGTTGTTGTCCTTGAATGTCAGGGTCATCTCTGGTAGAAGCCGATAGAAGAGTGCAGTCTCATCTGCATTGAAGATGTCTTCTGGTCTGTACTCGCTGAGATATTCACGCAGCTTTCCATCCTTCCATGTGGTGCATGTTTCCTGGTTAACGGATGCTTTTTCACCACACACGCTCTTAAAAACTAGGTCGTGGCGATCTTTAAAGCGCGTCAACCATCCATCTGACGAAACGAAGTTATCGATCCTCAACATTGCTGCAAGCGTTCAGGCTTTCATCGCAACGATGTCTCCGCTGAGAGCATGGCCAATGCATGGCTGCTAGGAAGTTCGTTGCTCCGGGCCTCCCGCTGCGCACGCAGCACGCTACAAGCCTAATCCTGCACAATCTCGCCACTGCGAGTATAGTACAAGGTGTATATAGTATATACAAGTATATAGTACAAGGTGAAATTTTTGGGACGCAAAATGGAAAAGCAAAAGGTTTATCCATGTGTAATACGAGTTAAGAAAACATTTATTTAAATTGCTCTCCGCACTTCAATCGCTGTCTTCCTCAGCTGCGCCCTCTTCGGATAGTTCCTTGTCAGACATATCTTCCCAGAGGTACTCATCCTCTGCGCGGTCGAGTGCGTTCGAGATACCGCACTTCTTGAATGCGCGATGCACAAGGTCCTCTGGTATGCTGACCCATGCGTCCACAATTCACTTGCATAGCGCGGTTGGTGAAGCCCGCTTCAGCCGCCCAGTCGGCGTCACTGCAGGCTCACCTGAGCGCATCCAATCTACGTAACACCGCTTGACCGCATCTTTGAACGGCTTGTTCACACAAACATCTAAAGGCTACAGCTGAGATGTCATCCCACCCGTGATAACGAGTTCAGTGCCAGATTTGCACAACAGCCTCTTCACTGAGTTGGCCAAATGGCAACGAAATGCGTCCAGCACGAGGATGGACAGGAACGACAACAGTGCGCTGGGCCGCCTACACCAGACGGACTTTATCCAGTCGAGCACAAGATTCTCGTTCATTTAGCCTTTCTCACGACATGCCACGACCACATTTTTTGGCAGCTCCTCACCTCTAGCGCTGTCTTGCGCTTGAAGACGACATAGGGCAGGAGCTTGCATCTGTCTGCTGTGCACGACAACGTGACGGTAACTCGCATTTTCTCATTGCCAGTGGACATAAACTTGTTTAGAGCCCTTCTTGTGCACGGTGAGGGGTGATGGCATGTCCAGACAAACTGGCGTTTGGTCAGCGTTGCCGATTTGCCCTAGATGGAAGTTCTTGGACTTGCGCAGCGAGATAACTTGGTGCTGGAAAGCCACAAGCAGCTCTTCGAACGATTCGGGCAGCTTTTGCGAAATCGAAGTTCGGCGCCGTAAGGAAAATCCAGCACGGCACATGTAGCGATAAATCCAGTGCTTGCTCGCTTTAAAGGCAAAGCTCGGTAGCCCTTTTTCTTTTGCCAGCTCCTTAGCTTTTGCCTGCATAAGCTCCACGCTCACAGCTAGATGCGCGGCTCGCTGTTGGCGTACGAACTCCGTCAGGGCAAGTTTGATTTCCGGGAATGTCCCACTGTTCGGGCCACAAAAAGGGCTTCCTTCTGTCGATGCCATCCCCGAATGCTTCCCTCGTTGACGCCAAACTGCCTCCCGGCAGCACTTTTGCCGATGTCCTGTGTGGCTAAAATAACCTTTTTCTTGAAAGCAGCCGAGTACTGTTTTCGTGGTCCGGACATGTTGGTCCTTCAAAGCGGAATAAAAAGGTGCACTTAGCGTGGTTTGCACGTGTGCTGCCAAGGTGCACACTCAACAATAAAACCAAGCCGTAGCCACGCAGCAATAACGGAATCAAGACGAAACCAAAACTTCTAGCTCAAATTTCTGACTGAAATTTTTATTTGGATCCGCATATAGTACGAGGTGAAAATTTGGGATGCTAATAATAGAAAAAAAAACCTCGTGGTATGCGCGGGTTTTTACAGTACTTGCCTGTGTTCGTACTGAAGCCATAGTGTGCGTCTTGACAGCAGCACTAAAAAATGGCGATGTTACTGTAAATGAGTGGTGGTGCCATCTGTCACCGATACACTGAAAGGTAACAGATGACACTGCTGTTTCTTTGCAGGAAACTTGACATGAATTCATGTGCCTTTCTTTGCCTTGTCGCACCTGCGTTTCTAAAGGCGTCACATGCAGACCGGCCACATGAACTTACCCTTGCCTAACATGTTGGATTGCTTGCACTTGAAACATGTACTGCATGATCATCCTGGTAGCATCGAATGTTAGTTACTCGCAACATTGGCTAAGTGGCTATTGCATTGTGCTGCTCAGAAAAGGTTGCAGGTTTGATTACTGGCCACCGCAGCCACATTTTAATGGTTTTGGAATTCAAAAACACTCTAGTACTGTGCTTTGAGTGCAGGACCACAATTAACCTAAATTAATCCATATCCCTACACATGTAGACATTTGGGATACACATTTATGCATACATTACATGATTAACACATTCACCGGGACATGTGTCACTATTGAGTCAGGGTAGCCGTTCCCCCTGTGCAGGGCTTTCCTTCAGCGCTCAAGCGCTAAAGGTCAATGGAAAGGAAAATATTTTGTTGCTTCTGATCTGATGTGACATGGTGCCAACTCTTTCTACTTTGGGGAAGTTTCAAAATAGCACAACACCCTAGTGACTCGCCAGTGGGCTACGACGCACAGGAATTTAGACTCCAAGAAATGCTGCCACAGAACCTACTCTCTCAGAGTTCATTATGTGGTTTATGCAGTCATTATTCATTGGCACTTATTTTTGTGCCACTGACTACTTGCAATTACATAATGGCATTGATGCTAAGTGCTTAAGTTTGTGTGTCACAAAGAAATTTTGTTGAAAGGAATGTAGTTAAATTTTGGTTTGGAATGCTGTTATGAAAGCCGATCGTAGTAGACATCAAAACGCATCTTGCCTGTATTATGACATCAGTGTAACAGATTTTTTGGGCATGCCTGCAAATCAGATGCCTTCGTGGCACTGCCACATGCTCTAGACCCAATGTATAAGGGCATCCAAAATTTTGGACACTAAAATCCTTTGCCGTACAATTTTCCTGACTTTATGTCGTAACTACAGGTCCAAAATGTCATTAATCAAAGCCACCACTGTTATCATTTTGGTTGTCCCACACCCTCAAACCACTGCTCTCACATGCCAATCTGCTGGCAGCCACAGCCACCGCTACAATGCTAGGCCTAGCTGAATTGAAGTTCACTACCAAGCTTCCTGCTGGTCGGGGCCATATTTTTTATTGAAATAATTTGCTGCTGTCAGTAATGGTGCCAACCTTGCCCATGTTAAAAAAAAATTAAATTATGGGGTTTTACGTGCCAAAACCACTTTCTGATTATGAGGCACGCCGTAGTGGAGGACTCCGGAAATTTGGACCACCTGGGGTTCTTTAACGTGCACCTAAATCTAATTACACGGGTGTGTTGTCCTCGCCGATAGCTGCGAAGTGTGGAATGCAGGGCAAAAGTCAAGTGTCGTGTATTGCTGATTCCCAAAAGTCGGCTTCGCCACGATACAGTGGCGTTAACGTCAAACATACACATTGTGTTGTGGTGAAGCATATCAAGAATGGAAAGTGGCCACTGTCACAGGATGTATTCCTTAATTATACAGTCGACTCTGGATATATCAAACTTGGATATATTGAATTGTTGCCAATATCAAATAGTTGTAGCATCTCCTTGGAAATCCCATGTAAAAATTCACCTGGAGTGTCCATGTAATTGCTATTGGAATAAAATGTGTTTTTTGAACTGTACTCTTCCAAAGCAATAAGGTGTGTAGCGCCACAGCTTGTGCCAGCAAATTGTGCAAATGCGTTGATCTTTACGCCTAGCGTCCCTGTGCATTGGAGTACCATTTGCTCAGTCTCAAGAGTAAGAAGCTGTCTCGTAGCTTTCACTTCCATGCTACATTGAAACAAAGTGTTGGAAAGAGTGCCTTGAATGCAATTGTTTGCATCCATACATCCAATTTCTGAAATTAAGTAATTGCACAGATGAATGACCCCCATTTTTATACTGCACAATCTTCGCAATCAGCCCACATTTTTGACAAGATAGCTACATAGACGAAAAGAAAACTAGTCTCAGAATGTCAAGAATGCTATTCACATTAAAAAATATGTTTTTCCCGAAAGGTGAAGCATCGATTGGGGGCGATAGCAAATTAGTGGACAGCTAGCTATATGAAGTAAAGATAGTAGTTTTATCAGCCATATAAACTTGTAAACTTAGGCATACGTACTAATTAAATCAACAAGCATGGTGTCACGCGCACACAAGCAAACATGAACACATCTGAGTCGACGACCGTGGAAACTCACTGTCAAGAAGCAGGAGTGAGGAAGCATGGCAGCAGCAGTGAGCAAATTGACCTTCCTGCTGCATCTCAGGTCAATGCAAACTAACTGCGAAAAAACTGCGCACGGAGGACTCTGTCCCCATCGCGGGTAGCTTTCAACAGACAGCGGCCCAGGCGGGTGCGCGCCCGGCCGCCCCGACCACCAGAATAGAATGCACCTCCCCGCACCCCACCCTAAAAACCTACCGTATTCACTTGCATAATGATCGCACCCCTGAATCTTGTCGTCAGAATTCGATTTTTCTTCCCTTTCCCGTGTAATGATCACACCCTGACCTTCTCGCAGCGATATGTCGAGTGCCAAGACTAGCTAATGATGATCACGCTTACCCTCTGTCAAATGCTACGCGAACGACTCTTCAAGACATACCAAGCGGTCTGCACGCACCCAACATTCTTAAGCAGATGGCCCATTTCATTCCTTTCATCACTTTCCGCACTTCCATTAAAAAAAAGAAAGCTGCAACCAAACTTGCCTCAGCTTTATTATTTGTAGGCTTCGTAATAGTTTTGGCTAACGACAACAACATAAAGGGCGCCTTTAGGTTGTTCTCATCTGCACTCATGGGCACGCAACAAATCGCGAGCGACAACGATAGTGGCCACTGATACGTTAGAAGCGTACCCTCTTCGTACGCCGACGCTTGTAACGCAGCTAAGATATTCGCCCACCCTTAGCAGAAATCTGCCGTATTAGGATAGTAGTGAAGACAAATGCCGCAGTTTCCACAGCATGCCCGCCATGTGTTCGTATGTCACTGGCAGCTAAGTGCACCCATCTGTTTCTGTCCCCTCACAGTGGACATGGCTACGTTATTGCCGCAAACTTGCCGATATTAACAATATTATTCATTACTGATATGGAAGAAACTGTTTCAATACACGTACGTAATGTACTCGCGAGAGCAAAAAAAAAAAAAAATCGTGTTCGGCGCGTTCGGCTTGCTCCACCGGCCACCATTTTTGTTTTGGTGTCCCGCACTGACAGCGGCAGCCACCTGCTTGTTATCCCGCAGCAAATGCGGGATGAAAAGAGAAAATATTTCTTTTTGTGTGAAATTTAACCCGCGTAATGATCACACCCCTAAATTTGCGTCAATCATTATGTGAGTATATACGGTAAATCATGCTGCTTTGCTGTTAAGGGCCTGTCATGGAGGTGTCATGGAGGTTTGTTTTGTGGGCAATTTTTTCTGAAATCTGGTGAAAGGGTACTTGTATAATACACTTCCTAACATTGTGTTCATACAGCGAGTTCACGGCCCTGCTATCGTTATGAATGCATTGACTTTTCACTGTGATTCTCTTCTGCAGATAGCATCACCATCATGTCCAATTACAGCGACGTGGTTGTGCTGAGGCATCCACAGCCTGGAGCTGTTATGGTGAGATTTTTATGCTTCCCTTGTGGCTCTTGCATCACAGTGCATAATCTTTTATTGGCCTTGTTCATTGAACATACTGTTAGGGCAGACATATCTCAATTTTTAAGTTCCCTTTCTACAGTCAACATCCAATTTATCGGACTCCCTAAGGACCGCATACCTCTCAAGTCTCCTGAATTTCAACCATTTCTTCTGGTTGTACGGTTGATAGGAAAGTCTCCCGGAAGTTGCAGTTGTGCCCTGTTTCTATCCATGTCCAGCGCTTTGTCTGGCCACGTTGGCAAAAAAAAAAATCCAGTCCAATCCAGTTAAAAGTTCCTCACACATAGCATCGTTAAGGAAGTGGTAGGGAAACCCTAAATGTGTTATTTCGTTAACTGCAGCACTGCTCTTTACACTGACTGGGTTGTTGGGTGCCTTATCAGGCACATCCGAAAAATCGGGCATTGACATTATACAGGGTTTTCCAGCTACCCTGTGCCAAGCTTTAATAAACCATATGTGGGCTACTTGAATGCAACCAACACAGCATTGCTGACTGTGCTCTCGAGCAACTCAAAGTGTGCTGTGGCTTCTAGTCGCAGAAACATATCACTCCGCTCAATTGGTGGTAAATGAACTGAGATGTGCGACGTCTTTGATGGAATAATTGTCACCTGAAATTTTCAACATAAAAGTATGAGACTTAATGTTGCATTCGATTGCATGATGCATGCCTATATCACTCATTCACATGGTGCTATACTCTTTGGTTACAAGTGCAAACAATGAGAAGTCCCTCTAGCGTTTGTAGCATTGCCAGCTCTGCATGAAACACGGAGTATATGCTAGAAATCATTTCTCACAGAGGGCCTCAAAGCATTGCCGCAAGCCAGTGATCAACGCCGGCGACGGCATCGGCGAGCACCCCACGCAGGCTCTTCTCGATGTCTACACCATCCGCGAGGAGATCGGCACAGTCAACAATCTGACGGTAAGGGGGACTTGTAGAGTCTTTGCCACTTATTAGTACACAAATGGCTGAAGAACTAAAAAATGAACTATTTTCCTACTTAGTTTGGTGCTCTTTTTAAAAATTTTAGTCTTTGCAAATTGAAATATTTATCGGATAGTTTTCTCATACTTCCCATAATTGATTGTACAGGATCAAACACGAAGCTTGAACAGAAGTGCAATAACTTTCATCCGTATTACAATAATTACAGAGTAGAAAACACTGTCACTCAGGCAGCCATATGTTTCTGGCTAAACCACAGGATGAGTGGCAGCAGCAACAGCATGAGCACACCTCAATCCGTATAACTGCTATTGCAGTGAAACAAAACTATGCGCCGTAGCTATGCTTTGGGCACTTGTAATTCTGACAGTGCTAGAGCAGTTACCTTTCTTTTTTTTTTCCTCATTGGCAACAAAGTAAGCTTATGCATATTTGCCGCTGGCTGAGGTCTTCCTTTTCGGGCTTTTCTGGGGCACTAGCCGTCATTTGCACGACTGTGTATGCTCACCACATGTCGCTTCACTTCATGTATGCACTTCACTGCACACATTGTGGAGTTCACTATTTATTTATTTATTTATTTATTTATTTATTTATTTATTTATTTATTTATTTATTTATTTCAAGTACCTGCAGCGCCCGAAGGCATTATTGCAGGGGGGAATGTACAGTGTACATAAGCTCGACAAAATACAGAACTGGTCAACCAAAAAAAAAAAAATAACACAACAATATAAAAATTCACGCCACTAAATGCTCAGCAGAAATGCTCTGAACGATGCTTCAGTGTGACAATCAGCAATTTCCTGCGGTAGCTGATTCCACTGTGATATTGTGTGTGGAAAAAATGAATGCTTGAAGACGTTTGTTCTACAAATGAGTTCTCTTATTTTTAAATAGTGGTCACTTCTGTGAGATAAGAAATGAGGAGGTAAAAGGTAAGTTTCTCTATCTATTTTAACCAGGCCGAAATAAATTTTAAAAAGCATTTCCAACCTCATCTTTTTTCTGCGTGTGCTTAATAATTCCCAGCCCAAGCTATCCTTAAGTGCTGTAATACTAGAAGTAAAGTCATAGTTATTGCAGACAAAACGGGCTGCGCGGTTTTGTACATGCTCGAGCATATTAGACAGAGTTTTGGTTTGCAGGTCCCAGGCCATACAGGCATACTCTAATATGGGTCTTACGTTCGAAAAATAAAGTAGTTCTTTAATTTTGGGAGGAGCTAGCCGGAAGTTGCGTTTAACAAAATTTAGCATTTTACAGGCTTTCGCTGTAACATATTCAGTGTGCTTAGTCCAAGTTAAATTCGATGAGAAATAAACGCCAAGATACTTATACTGAGTTACTCGCAATAGCTGGACATTGTCCACTGTATAATGAAATAGATGTGGATTTTGTTTACGTGTAAAGGACACGTACTGACACTTACAGGGGTTTAAAGACATTTGCCACCTAACACACCAGCGTGTTATACAGTACAAATCGCGTTGCAAACACTCGTGGTCAGTGGCAGACCTAATGCAGTGATAAATCACACAATCATCCGCATACAGACGCACTTTGCATGACACAACCTGAGCAATGTCATTGATGTAGGCCAAAAACAACAATGGCCCTAAAACAGATCCCTGGGGAACTCCCGATGTAACATCAAAAAATCGGATTGTGAGCCATTAACTACAACACGTTGCATGCGTTCTTGTAGATAACATTTAATCCAATCAAGCAATGAAGGAGAGATACCGAGGGATGATAGCTTATACAATAGTAAAACATGGGGAACAGAATCAAATGCCTTTTTAAAATCTAGAAATATACAGTCAGTCTGTATACCGAGATCGAATGAATGAAAAAGATCGTGGCTGAATTCTAGGAGCTGGGTCGAACAAGAACGACCAGACCTAAAACCATGCTGATATTTGCTAAAAAATTTAGCATGAAAAAGTCATTGTGTCTCAAAATAACGTTGCTAGACCATTTGTCCATGTAGTACATAGTGGTACACTTACTAAAGGGAAAATCAGACATCCACCCGTTCGTAGCAATTGCTACAAGGATTTACTTAATACAGTCGCCGACCGTTTATTCGGACCCCACGGGAACTGCGGAAACGTCCGAATAAACAGGTGTCCGAAAAAGCAGATTAAGAAAAAGAAATGAAATCCTTTATTTCCAAGCACTTATTCGGGCTTGGCAGTAGGCTTGAAGAAATCGTGAATGCGCCGTTGCATGCTGTTCCTTTTATGCGCAATCAGATAAGCCTGAATCTCGGAGCGAGTCGTACGGTCACTATAGGCGGCTGAAAGCACAGTCACTGCTTGCGCACGCTCCGCATGCGACGGCAGCGTAGCACATGGTGCGTGATCTTCAGACTCAGAGTCATCGTCCGGCGGTGCAGCAGAAACCTGACGAATGATCTCACCGTCGTCGAGTTCTGCGCATGTCAGTACAGCAGTGTCAGCAACCTGTGAAACTATCAAATGAGACAGGTATCGGCAGAACATTTTCCGCGTCAGTAAGGAGCACGTCTGAAGGCGACAAATCTTAGGCCTCCCGGCATCCGCTTGCCGGCATTCCCCAGCGCAGTCCGCGCGGGCACCGTCGGCGCCATTAGACACTTGACATGATGTTTCTGTATGCCGCATTGGATCACCGGAAGCTCGACACAGCACACAAAGCAAACACCACCATGCCGACACCAGTCGCACAAACGAAAAAAGTGGCCTACTCACAGCGTCGTGTGCGAAGAAACAAATCAGCTGCTGGATTGTCTTGACATGGCTTACTAAGCTGAAACCAGAACTGCTGTAGAGCCACTCTATCGAACCAGGCAGAAACGATGATGATGAGCGGGGATTTGCAGTAGCGCCACTTTGTGGGGCAACATGGAGGCTCCGTTCAAAACAAAAATGGCATTCAGCAAGTCGAGCCATGCACCGGTCAGAGTTGGTGCATGGTGCTCTCGATCGAGTTGGCTCAAGGAATGTCCGAAAAATCAGACGAGAGGTTGCAAGGTGTCCGAACTTTCGGCAGTTGTTATACATTATGGTCTATTTGGAGAATGGCGGTGCCGTGAAGCAGACCAAATGATCGAACATGTCCGAATTTTTGGAGTCCGGAAAATCAGTCGGTGACTGTAATTACTTCTCTCCACCTTGCGGGTTTCCGCAGAACTACTACAGTCATAGTGGTACACTCCTTCACACCAACGCTTAAACAACTTACTGCGTTACTACACACCTTTCCCACCGCACTGAGCACAGTTTGCCAACAGGCTTCCCAAGACACTGCTCAACCACTCCGCAATTACTATATCATCTACACCCCCGAACTCTACGAATGGTAAAATGCTATTTGTGGTTTCTGCCCCACAAGTACCTTGCGAGAAACATATGCATTTTCACACAGCCTTAAATACATTCTCAGAATTTCACCTGCAACAATGATAACATATGAGCACCTTTAAGAACACTGTTGTTTCATCCATATTTATGTATGCCGCGGTAACCAACTTCTAATGTAGCCATTTCAGCCATTCCTTATATTAAACAAATACCCCGGTAACAAATGTCTGAGCCCAAATGCAAATTTTACATGCATAACTTAATCTATATCTTGAGCAGTAGTGTTTCTGATTACTTTATAAGTCGATCCAAACCTCATAAGAATGCATGCCTTCTCCCTAATGTAATTCCATTTGATACCCTCAGCATTGTCACAATGATTTTCTTTCACGCCACTGTCGAGACTTCGTAGGGTGTCTGCTTCTCTTCTCGCTTCTACTTCTTGCACTTGGATAGTTCCTGCCTGGCTTTGAAAGTCACCAGTGGAATTCAGATTTCACCTTCCTTTAATTGGTCGGGAAAGCTTCCAGAACTCGTGCGTCTGCACGCGCAGTCTCACTCTCAGCAATCTCTTGGTTTTCCATCTGTACTTTTGGGATGCGCACCTTCTTGATCAATTAGTGTAGCTGCTCACTTCTTTCTTGTTATGGGAAGACGCTTGGGATCTGCAGTTAAGAACTCGCAGCTCTTACTCTGGCCCTTTCTGATGTTCCTTGTAGTTTTCGTATTCATAAGCACTATGACTGATCACCTCAAATTTTAAATGCTTCTTTCATAGTGGCTTTGAGTAGAACAGCACCATAAAGCATTGCCAATCGGTGCTTTGTTTGGGTCTTTCTCATAGGTGGTGATTTCTTCTTTCTTTTTATTCTTTGAAGCATTCCTTCGATTTGTTTTTCTCTCTTGCTTCTTTAGTTCTCCTTTGCCGTTTTCTCTATTCACTCTATCTCTGTTTGCTATCATCGCTTGCTTAGTGCACACTTCTTTCTCGCCACTCGTAAAAGTTGCGCACCTGTGTTCGTCTGGACCAGAAACGTCTTCCTTGCTGGTTGCTAGCTTGTGTTCACAGAGGTTTCTGCAGTTGAAAGCCGACATCTCCTCAAAAGCCTTGTCACAGTAGAGTATTCTCCCTTCGTGCATGACATCTTCTATTGCTCTTCGCTCAGCAAACCCTGTGTTACGCAATGAGCTACTCCCTCTCTCTTCAATTTCTTTTGGGTTGTCACTTCTGAGGATTGTCCACCTTCATGAGCATGACCTTCGAGTAGGTCATGGTCATGAAGGTGAACGTGAAGCCATGTGAGTTCTGGTAGGTACGCTACTTAAAACACGCTCATCATTCAGGTGTTCTACATTTTGCTCTCTTGTGCCATAGAATTCAGTGGTGCAGTCATCCATAGCCTCACAGCGGTAACTATTCCATAGCAACAGCTCACATGTGCGAGGCTTCCCTTCAGGTATACTATGAGGGCTGCGTATTATGTTGACTGCTTGTGGCATCTTTATCTCTCTCTTGAAACTGTTTTATATTTTTGTATGCTCTCAAAACTGCACTATGTTCTGCAAACCAAGTGGCATGGACATAATTCCTTTCATCTTCAATTAGTTTGATGCTCTGCTCCTTGCTAAGCTTTTTCTCGCTAACAGTAGTTAATAGTATGCTGTCCCAATCCATCTCTGGACTACCGAAATCCGTGACAAGGCCAGAAATCCTGGCAGGCTCGCCAGTTGTCATGAATTTTGGCAAACTAAAGACAAACATCAACGAAAACAACTCAAAACAAAGAGTGTGCAGCACGACCTAATGGCACTCATTCGCCAAAGTCCTCAGATATGACGCATTGGTAAGTGCAAAATATTTGCTTTGAGTTCACCGAAAGGGCCATGTCACCTCGTCGTCGCTGCTTCCGACAATGCATCGATAGGCCCGCTGATCTGTCGCGGATTCGTCATCGCTGTGTCCGGCATGTCCGGTGGTCAGGAAGGTGGGGTGACCGAGGTGCCTGGATCGCCCAGTTGACTCCGCTAGCCTGTAGATTGTCGCCACAGGGAGTCTCAGAAAAACCTCAGTCTTCCTGTATCTGCAGTCTCCGGTGGGGCGCCTTCTTAGAACGCTGGTCGCAGCTGCAGCAGCCGAAGCACTGCTTCTACTGGGTTGCCACTGTCTCCCAGATCCATCGGCGCTGTTCGACCTCCGGCTCCTTCGGCCGCCCGTCGTCCCAGAGCATAGCTGGGCTGCTCTCTTCTGCTACGTGTCCTTTTGCCACGTTGGCCACATAGCCACACCTCCATTTTTCCACTTCTTCTTTCATATCTTCCATTCTTTTTTCATCGCACACTTTCGTATTTTGTCACTGCTTTTATTCTTTTATTGCTTCCACATCCACCTCCAGCCTGTCCTCATATCTTCTGTTGTTTCTTCTTCCTGTTTCTTTCTTGGCTCATGACACTAGCACTTAATGAGCCATCTTAGAAATGTACAACAGTCAAAGCTACTTGCAGCTCATTGAGAACCACCAAGTTGATTTGAGTGAGAAATTACTTAAGAGAAATTTTTTCTTTGCAATGGGTAGAGAGAGTAGAGCTCTATACAGCCAGCAATAAATCGGTACTTGCATTACATTTCTGTATTGTATTCTTTTTATTTGTTCCCCCTCCCCTATTAAAGGGAAGTCTGTATGTTCTAAACCCTGAGAAAAGGTGCTGCCTAGTGTCCAAGTGCCCTAGATAACTTACTTTTATGTCTTTCTTCAATAAACCAGTTTAGGTTTTGGTATTGAGCAGATGACTGTGTCATGACATCATGGTACATTGGCACACGGTTCCTTTGATTATTGTAGCTGCCATCCGTAAACGTATTAGAGCCCGTAAAAACATGCGTGGTGCTCCCCCTTTTTATTTTATTTTATTTTTTCCTAAAAATACAAAATTGCTCGTATAAAACTTGTGCGGCCCATCTTGAATTACGGGTGTGCCAATTGAAATCCATATCTGAAGTCAGACAGAAAAAAAAACTTGAATCTGTTGAAAAAAAGCTATTCAATTTATATGCCGGCATTACAAGGACTTCTCCCACTCTTCTAACCTTCCCGTCTTGAACCTGTCTTTCCTAGTGGAGCGGCATCATGTTTACTGTTTACACCACTCTTAACTCTGAACTTTGCTCATCTTTTGAATACATTAAGTTTGCTAAAGCTTCTAACACAGAATTTTCACCCTCTAACTATAACACCTCTGTATGCCAGGACTGACAAATTCAAATATAGTTTTTCTCCCCGATCCATCGAAATCTGGAACCTGCTTCCCTCTGACATTCGAAAATTGCCATTTGATGATTTTGTTAAGGCAATCACCAGTTAATACTCGTGATTCCTAGGCCTAAGTATTGTACACCATGCATATATGCATGTATGTGTGTATTGAGACCATTTTTTTTCTTTACATATTCCTTGCACTTGTGCTTTGCTGTGTGCATTGCACATTTGATTTTGTACCCCACTCCTGCTATAACCCTCTTAGGGTTACAGTATGTATAAATAAATAAATAAATACTTGCTAGGTGTTGTATTTTCCCATGCAAGAGGCGGGAAGTAGACTTTCAGCAACTTTTCTACAAACTTCTTCAGCCTGCTGCTAACGCCAGTGTCATGTTTGAATGCTGTTGTGTCCAGAACATTGTTTCATTGTGCATGGTACTGCTCCAAAATTTGATTCAGGTGACACTCGTGGGGGACTTGAAGCATGGCCGCACGGTGCATTCCCTGGCACGGCTGCTGACTCACTACAATGTTCAGCTGCGCTATGTGGCCCCAGCTAACCTGGGCATGCCTCAGTCGGTGCGTGATGCTGTGGCTGCACAGGGAATCACTCAGGTGAGAGGGAACAAGCGTTTCACCATGTTCACCTTTGTACAGTGATCTCTGTCCACTGGCATTCATTTGTAATTAAAGAGCATGGTTGTATTGACTCCAGCTGGTTTTCAAGTTGGGCGGGCCATATAATACTGACAGGCATACATTGTTTATCATTTGTTTATTCTTTTTCCAGGGACTGCTTTTCACCTGCTAACAGCAGCTTAAATTATCGCTCGGTGCAACACGCACCTGTATGCATTGGAATTCTCTAAAATGTGATCGTTAAATTGATCTGTTTCCTATGTTGTTGCTGCGGAACCTTGTGTAATCAGATTGCATATGCAACATGAATAGTCTTGTGCATTGTAGAACTCGCGCAAGTACAGTAGAACCCCATTGATATATCTTTAAAGGGACCGTGGAAAGAAAAAAAAACGTACCAGCTGGGAAAACGTAACTGTGATGAAGAACGCAAATCGCCACAGCACAATGTCAGAAACAGTCCGAGTGGCTGCCAGTACAGTTAGATGTTGCGGTGCTCATACTGTGACCAGGAATGCCACTTGTGCGCTTGTATAATTAGGGGACACATACAGTGTTTTGTGACGGTGGCCCCTACCGCTTTATTTTGTGTACATTTCACTGCATAACACGGTTCTACTGCAGTGAAGCTGACTAAAGAGAACCGGCAATTGTGAAATGCAAAGACTTTTGCAGGCCCCAAAGTAAATGTAGCCCTGTACTTGGCAGGATTTATCCAGTGTGCGTGGTTCCCGGTAGGTTTTAATCGATGTGAATTTTTTCAGATGGTTCCCCAATTGCTCTGGTCGTGCTTTCACCCTATGTTTATGCAGTGCCTTGCTTGTGCAGCTTTGTTCGTTTAATGCAAACTTCGGCCAATTGTTGCAACGGATCGGTCGCTTGTCGCAACATGCAAGAGCCGATTTCTCCTAGCACCGTTATATTTATGTGACGGCCACTTTCAAATGCAACGTTCAAATGCAACGTAAGATGCGGAAACATCACAGAATGGCGCTGTATCAATGACAACATAATAAATAATCAATGGGATTTAAGTAGGAACCACAAAAACATGACTTAGCAGCCAGGAAAAGACAACAGCAAGGAACGTATCAGTGGGGTTCCACTATACCATTGATTATGCTGGAATCTTTGTTAAGTCATATATAAATAGCCGATGTGCTTGACATGGAGTTTAGATTTTAACGATCAACGAGTGTGTTCGCTGCTAGCATTGTGCTCAGTGTTACTTGTTTTGCAGGATACAGGTGCGCCCAATAAACTGACTTGCATGACTTGCATAGTGCCACTGTAGTTCTTCACTGTCACTGCAACATGACATTACGCAGGGCAGATAACCAGTATTCTATTAGAGTTACAGAATGGGTGCCAGGGGAAAGAAAGTGCAGTCAAAGATGGTAGTGAATTTGTTGGTGCGATGAAATTAGGAAATTTGCAGGCACAACTAGCACAAGTCAGAGGTAGTTGGAGATCACTGGAAGAAGCTTTAGTCCTGCAGTGAACATAAAATTCGTATGATGATTATTATGAATGTGCATCAAAAGAAGCAAAAGGTATTCAAGCAACATGTGTTTTAGCCAGCCTCTGCCCACTCTGGCTGATAAAGAGATCAGTTACCTGAAATAGCAAACCCTGCATCATATTCATGCAGCAATAAAATAAGTTGAGCCTAGTTATAAAGAAGTCACATCAAGCAGGTAAATACCTTCGTTGCATCTGATATTTATTATATGCATACATGCATATGTTGTTAGTAAAAATATTTCAAAGAAAAGCAAGCGCAGCCTTTGATTGGCTGTGCTTGCTTAATGACCCATCGACATCTTGCCAAGCTGATGTGAGGCATGGAAGCAATAAAAATACATGCACCTGCTTTGCGCCTATGCATGTGTGCAGCCGTACCATAGCTGTTATACATTGGGGGTAGGGGTTGGTGGCTGTGCTGGAGTAATCGTGCAGGTCCAGAAACAATGTGGTGTCTGAAAAATTGAACGCCGACAGTGTTTGGCATTTCTGCTTCCAGAATGTATATTTTGAGCCACATGCAAATGAAAATTATCTTCGCTATTTCAGATACTGTGAACGAATCCCACCTTTCTTGTTTCTTGCCCTAACCAATACCGTGTCTGTTTCTGCATTTTAGCTTTTGCTATAGCAGGAGAATACTCTATTGAAATCAAGCTTGACTAACCCTTTTTGTATTTACTTCTTTATATCCAATAATTCATTGTACAGTCGCCAATCGATGACTCTGACTCAAAGGGGACTGTCAAAAAGTCAGAATAATTGCGAGTCTGGAATACTGGATTCGCCAGAACATAAGGGCCTTTATTCCACAAATGCCAAAAAAGGTGTGAACAGCGCAAGACGCATTGGCGGCATCTGTGAGCAATGGCATTCTTGGCACAGTGCAACGCAGGCTATCTTATCACAGTGTGGAAATGCTGCTGGCCATCGCCGCGTCGGTGCTAGCCACACGAAATATCGCGAAAATGAAAGTATCTTCGAAAGTTATCGTTCAAAACATGGTCCACGTTTGCCACTGCTTCCTGTGTGCACATACACTTGGCTGCCTTGATAGTCCGTGGCCGCGATTTTTTAGCGATGCCTTTATGTTATTTCTTTTCACGCTTTTTGCATTTCGTCAGTGGTCAGAGCAATGCTTCGCGTGCATTATCAACGAGATCAGCCAGCCACGAACAGTGGATGATAAGAGTGGTATAGAATTGAGCGGAAGGAAAAACTCTTAGCCCATATCTCAAGGTGCTCACGAAAATCGATGTTTTTCATATTGAAACAGAAAAAAAAAAATAAGACGCCATGACCAGTCGCCGGAAGGGATGTACTTTGGAGACTGTAAAGAACCAGCGCCTGCCTGGGTCATCTGCCTACCTTGCTTGTATACCGTTTCCATGTATCAGCAAAAGGTCCCACGTGTCTGCTAGCCAAAGAGTTAGTATACTTTGCTAGATAGTTCATGCACTGTGCCAATGTCGTTGTGCACCTGTAATGCTTTTTTAATGTGAAGTATTCTCCGATTCCCGCCAGTTTTCTCTGTCTGGCTGTCTACGTTCAACAGCATCTCAATGCATTCTGCGTCCGCTCAAAGAAGAGCGCATTGGGGTGGCCAAACATAGGCATAGGTACATATAGTCCAGCTTAACATGGATACGATCTGCTTGTGGTGCAGTTATGCTACATTGGCGAAAATTGGACGCTCTACAGTCTACTGTGGCTGGTGCGGGAATAGAACGTGTCCTATTGCACGTTGGAGCCGCTGAAAGAGGGTGCATAGCGCGCTAGCTTGGCTGACCAGCAGCATGCTGACCTATGTGCAGTTCGGGTTGACTGAAGCTAGCGTGTTGCATTTGTGCCTTTGAACAACAAAGAAGCACTCGCTCACCATGAACTTTTGCGCTTGCGCTGCGGTGACAAGTGATAGCCGCGGGGCTGCGGGTCACGTTTAAAGCGCAGGGTAAAATTTTAGTGATCTTAGCGACTCCGGCATGACATATTCAACTTCACTGGCCGCTGCATGGCATGCTGGAAATTCCAGACTTGTGCATCGATCAGACAACTACCGCCCTCTGTAGTAAAGGATGATAAATAAATAAATAAATAGCTGAGGCATGGCCGAGGCTAGAGTGGCTCGGTGCTGATTAGGTACACATTACCTTGCAGCCAGACAGGCCGGACAGCTGCCGTGATAAAGCTTTGCCCATTACGCTCTGGCGGCATTGCATTCCTGCATGGCTTGCTGCCACATCTACACCATGGCTGCCGCATCACACGCATTCGTGACAAATGCAGCATGCAGTTTCTGCTCGTTTCTGGCACTGTGTCAGAAAGACTTTCGTTCGTCTTCTTCGACGCGTCCGATGTAGAGACACATGAAATGAAGATTATGCACTGCCAGAAATGATCGCTCGAGAATGACAACTCTGAATACAGCTTACCTTTTGTTTTTGTGTGCCATCACGGCTTATAGTACTTATGGTCATGCTGAGAAAGCGTTTGCCAAGCAGATCTTGATGGGTAAGTGACTATGCTATTGAAGTAAATGAGAAGAGAGGGGGTTAACTGAGGGTCCCGATTTTAATTAGTCATATCATAAGAAGCCAACAAACACTGACACCAAGGACAACATAGGGGAAATTACTTGTGCTTAATAAATGAAATAAAGAAACGATAAATTAATGGAAATTAAAGTGGATGAAGAAAACAACTTAGCGCAGGTGGGAACCGAACCCACAACCTTCGCATTTCGCGTGTGATGCTCTACCAATTGAGCTACCGCGGCGCTGTTTCCCCATCCACTTTCTTGGGTATTATGTGTACTAGTAGAACCCTGGGAGTGTTAGCCAGCGCCACCACTCACAAACCTTGGCGGCGGACGTGGAACGTCCTTTTTGCTGCAGGCGTCACGAGAACGTGATCTTTTTGGGTGAAGGCAACTGGTCAATAAACCCACACATGCTACCTGAAAGCATCAGTGTTGCCGGATTCGAGACCCTCGTTATGTAATAAACGAGAAGAGAGGGGGTTAACCGAGGGTCCCGATTTTTATTAGTCATATCATAAGAAGCCAACAAACACTGACACCAAGGACAACATATGGGAAATTACTTGTGCTTAATAAATTAAATAAAGAAACGATAAATTAATGGAAAATAAAGTGGATGAAAAAAACAACTTGCGCAAGGGGGGAACCGAACCCACAACCTTCGCATTTCGCGTGCGATGCTCTACCGATTGAGCTACCGCGGCGCTGTTTCCCCATCCACTTTCTTGGGTATTATGTGTTTGTTTGTTATAAGTTGTTTTTTTAATCCACTTTAATTTCCATTAATTTATCATTTCTTTATTTCATTTATTAAGCACAAGTAATTTCCCCTATGTTGTCCTTGGTGTCAGTGTTTGTTGGCTTCTTATGATATGCTATTGAAGTGTAGCTTGTGCAGCTTCGTCAACTGCAGTTTACATGCCTTGTGCTTGTTGGCTAGTCCACGTTGCATTTGCCTGCTGCGCCATGGCGCTTGCTTGCACTCTCAAAGCTGGGACAGGAAAGGTATGTTCGACCTTCCTCTACTCAGCGCTGCGAACTGCACAGCGATCGCTCGTGTTCGATTACATATTTGAGCACTCGATGGCCACTGTTACGTATTCGATGGCTAGACGCCGAGGTCGGTAGGACGACCGGCCCAGGGAATAGACGACCAACGCAGCGCCAGGAAGACAATGACGTTTATTCGGTCGGCGACGCGCTTTTTGAGCGCTAAGCAGCCAATCAGGGAGTGGCAAAAGAAAGAAAGATATCGTGGCAAGCGGGGCAATCTGATCTGTAGATTGCAACGGAGAATGCGACCAGCACCGCGGATGTTACACCACGCAGCACGTCTTCCAAAAACTCAAGTCAAGAGCGCGACAAGGAGAACGCATGCCGGAGGGAAACGCCCGTCAACTTGCAAAGCTCCTGGGTGCCTAGGTGCAACTGAGAGATCAACAGTTGCATACAGTTCTTCAATATTCGCCATATCCGCATCGCTACCGCTTTGCAGCCAGATTCACGCGTCGTCTGCATAGGCGCTGTTTAATAGCGGCTAATAACAAAATTAGGCAATTACCAGCCCTGCGACTTTGGCAAGGTTACTTTGAGAACTTATGCTAGGCATTTATAGTCAATATAGCCCATGTGAAATTTCGTTGCAGTTTGCCTTTAAGTCTATGGGTGGCAGTGCCACGGAGCTGTCGAAATTATGGGTGTCCGAATAAACAGTCGGCAATCTGTGTTCACTTATTGAGGTTCGACTGTAGTAACAAAACAGCAGACAATACATGCAGAAATTAGCTAGCATTATACCACTTAATATTGAGACAAATGTTTGGGCAGGCCATCCAATGCATACAGAAGATAAGCATGGTGTACTAGAGTTACAGAATGTGTGCCAAGGGAGGTTAAGCACAGTCATTGAGGGCCGCAGACAAGATGGTGTCACGAGATTTTGACATTTGCAGGCTTAAAAAAGCAGCAAGCCGGCACAAGGATGTTTGTTTTTTCTTTCCTTTTTAACTGTCTTGGGATGGCCGGCTGGAATGTTCCTTCCATCCCACATATCTACAGTTAGTAAGCAACAGTAACAAAAAGACTGGGGTAATTCGATGTCACCGGGAGGGACATTTGTCCAGTTGCAGGCCGATTAAGCTGCTGCTGCTTCTGATCAAATGTCAATTATGTGGGTTATTTTTTCAGTGACACCTACGGTAATTCCTTTGTTTGTGCCTTGTACGTACGCAAATCTTAATTTTGACCACTCCGGCCTTTTCTTTTGAGCAGGAGGATATGGAGAGCCTGGAAGCAGCGTTGCCAGATACGGACGTGCTGTACATGACCAGGATTCAGAAGGAACGCTTCAGCAGTGTGGAGGAGTACGAGAGGGTATGCCCACCTTACGTGCATTCCAGCGTGGAGCACAAAGTGATTTTCAAAGCTCAAAGGCATTTTCTCCCCTGCCTTTCAAAATTGTGCATTGGCCTTTTAAAGTTTTGTCTCACGCAATCATGCCCCTGTCAGAAATGCAATTTGCCCATAATTGTAGGTAGGTAGTTTGGTGCCAGGAGAAAAATAGGCGATCATACTTTCACAATATTTTCTTGCTTGCATTTTATTTGATGTGAGAGCATTGCAGCTGCTTCTCATCCACAAAATGGCACCGATGTTAGCATTGATCACTTTGATTGAACACGCTTAACATAGGTCGTCTTTCGTTGAATTTGACCCGCTCTTAGTCGTAGGTAAAAAATATTGATCAAAAGAAAAGATCAAACTATGCAATCAGTGCGTACTACACAAGTGAAAAAAAAAAAAGGTTACTTAAAAGGTAAAAAGGCAGAATAAAGGAATTTTGCCGTATACAATCAATGGTTCAATGGCCGTGGCCACTTGACTGCAAATTTATTGCCTGAATTTGTCACTACGTGTTAGCAGACACTAAAGAGAAAGAAAGTAACTTGGCTGTGTTAGTAAATTAGCTTTCTTCAATACCGGAAAACTCTTCTTTCTATGAGAAAAGACTTGGTAAGCCAGAAAAGGGGCAAAAACAAGATATGGGTGGCCTTGAAGCACCCAGTCAAGCTCACCTTGTCGTCACGTCTGCTCGGGCCTGGTAGATTCTCTCTCGGCAAAGATGGACTACATTGTGTCCTATAACAGCCAAGCACTGCATTTCGCAAGCTTCAGGAACTTTTGCTGAGCCTGAACAGCCTAATTACCAAAAGATATTTTGAAATCAGCGATGCCACAGTGACATACTGACACTGGGGTTCAGTCTGAAAAATAGAACTGGCTTTCCATTTCTCATAATAATAAACCTATATGTATCTGTCAAATTAACGAATATAGTTTTGAAACAATACTTTACCAGTCTAAGCTTATTCAGCATCACTGCTTAGTGTCTCTTTACTGAATGCTTCCTAGCAAAATGTTAACCACCGAAAGTGTTGATTAACTGCAGAAACCTTACTTAAAATAAAACTCTTCTATGTAAAGTTCTTAGCTTGACGTACAACTTCATTGTATCAGTATTTGACTGTATAGAAATTCTGCATAGGTTCAGCTGCATAAATGTGTCAGGGTGTCTACCAAACGGGAAAACCGGGAATTCTCAGGGATTTTGAGTAGTCTGGAAAAAGTCAGTGAAAACTCAGGGAATTTGGGCCTCTATCAGGGAAAATTAGCGGCAATTTTACTGAAAGGGTCGAGAGTCGCGGTAATGCTGGCTCGAGTAGCAGACAGGAATCGTAATGAATCGTCTCTGATGCCCTGTCGTCGGCAGGAGGAGTTGCCAGTGTACAGTCAACGAGCGACTTTCCGGATTCCTGATAATTTGGACGGCTTCGCGGCACTGCCACGTACCCCATAAAGTCAACGTATCAGAACGTGTAAAATTTCCGACGCAAGAACTCTTTGCCGTCCGATTTTCCAGATGTTTTGCCGTGACCGCAGGTCTGAAACGGCAACAATCAAAGGCACCACCACTGCCGTTTTGATTACTTCGCCACCTCAAACCGGCACTCTCGCACGCAGATCTGCTGGCACCCGTTGCCACCACTGCAGCAACGCTAGGCCCAGCTGCTTTGACGTTCTCTATGAAGCTTCTTGCCGTTGGGTGCCGAGTTTTTTATTGAAGGAATTAGCTGATGTAAGCAATGGCACAGACTCCACCTTTGTGGTCCTCGGGATTGGCTTAGAAACTTGGAAAACACAATGCATTGCATAATGCCCGCTCCTGAAAGTCAGCTTCGCCTCTGTACAGAAATGTTACTTGGTAAAGCTTACATAAAAGTATTGCAGTGAAGCATAACAAGTGTGGAAAGGGGCTATTGCCACGGAACACAGTATGTATTAATTATAGACGCGGGCACCCGGTATTTCCTGTCACAGTACGAGCACTGGTATGCCTAATATGTGTACTGACAGGCCTTCAGAGCGTTTTCGAATGTGCCTGTGGCGGTTTGAGTCCCTAAGGGCAGTAAATGACACGCATTTATTTTTTTCTAACTGGCCGGTTTTTTTGGACGTTTTCGCGGCCCCTAGGGAGTTCGAAAAATCGATCGTGGACTGTGCAGCTGATCAAGATGCTTCAAATGGTCCTCGGGGCGAACGAGTGGCGGAAGGCGGACAAGAACAGAAGTGACCTATGCGTTAAGGAATAAACAAGAAAGGAAGCTTGCTGCCACCGTTTTGAAGGAGCTTGAGCTCAAAAAATAAAGTTTTGGCTGATGCCGAGATGCAGGTGTCCCTCATCAAAACAAAAATAAACTCTTTAAAGCAGTGAAACAACACTCTGGCATCGTGCGCGGGCTGAGAGTATGTCAGGACAGTTGAGGTTGACTTACGAGCTCTTGAGAGAGAATCTCAATTGTGACAGAGTTCGGGCCTCATCCCACTGAGGTTGCTATCAGTTGATAGAAATAGCTCATATTAGAAAATATTTGCTTCTATATGCATCTCCTTTTTATTCGTATTTGATAATGTCCGACACCATTTGCAATTTTTTTCGAAGACACTTTATTTGCTGTGCATTTTACTAACCCCTGCCTTCTATTCTCTTTTTGAATAACATAAACACTGCTCCTTAGTATTGAAATTGGATTAAGTCGCTTTTTTATTTTTTTCATGTGCTTACGTGAGAGGGACAGCATCAGGCAATATGATTTCAGCCCGTCTTGACATAAAACAATAGTTCTGCATCACTCAGCGAAATTTGCAGTGGCGCTCGGGAAAACCTGGGAAACTCAGGGAATTTGGAAATGTCAACTTGGCAGACACCCTGTGTGTACTCCTAAGCTAACCTTGCCTACCCTCTTTCTTTCACCCCACCCCCCCCACCCCTTCTGTTTTGGATATCACGTAGGCTTGTGGCCTCTTTGTTGTGACACCTCAGCTGATGACGAAGGCCAAGAGACGCATGATTGTCATGCATCCCCTGCCACGGGTCTTTGAAATCAGGTATGTGCGTCTGCTTCTCATGGCATGCCAGTGGACCCTTTTCCTCACTTGCAAGTGTGCTTCACCACGTTACACTTTTGCCCACCTGTCTTTTGCTATCTGCCTAGACTGTTGCTATAGGCACAGGATGTCTAGCAAATGGACGGCTAGCTTCACCTTTGCTATTGTGTGTCTCCTAAAAAATACCAGTTAAAAAAATTAATGTTTGTCGCAGTAGACTCATCAATTTGACTAATTCAATTTTTCAGTTAATTTGATCCCATCTGAAGGCACATGCCAGTGCCCATACATTTCTCTGGGCCAAAACTTTCATTATTTGGATTCTGATATTGGACTTGACTGCTCAGCACAAACTCATCTGACCCTGCTGTTGACCCCAGTAGTGACTCCTTTAGCGGCACCGTCTGTCCTGATGGTGCATTGAGAGAGAGAACCATTCAGAACATGAATCGAGATAGCCCCACTGACATAAATATTGTATCTCGTATTGACTGAAATGAGCACTGTTTTTCTTGTTAAACGATGATTCATGTTTTGAATTCTTCAGAACAAATCGTCAAAAAGCTACCTTTGGTGTCCTCACGTGACAAATACATGATGGAAAATAGGATGCCTTATCACGTGACCTTCTATTAGTGCACGCGGCTCCTCAGTCATTCTTTAAATATTTAAATGCAAACATTTTTTTTTATTATTATGTTTTTTCGGTAACTTACAATCCACCTCTAAACCTTCAATTGTAACAAGTAGGAAAGTGGCACTGTGGCCTTTAAAACTAGGGCTGCGCGCATTGTGGCCCGTTCTCGGGGGCCATAGTGGCATCATGAGAACTTGTGCCCACTCCAAAAGAGGTCGCTACTTTCCCAATTGGTAGCACTATAATTTGCAGTAGCCGCAGATGCAACAACTTAGTGTAGCAAAACTTTCGAATAAAAAGAAAGCTTACTACAGCAGCACCTTATTTTCGAAACCGGTGAAAAAGTCAAAATGTGAATGGTTAATGAAAGTTATCCTCACTCCTGCAAAATCCACCTATCATTCTGGTTTATCGGGCTATAGGCATTGCTCTCCCTTGTCAGTGTTGTTAGCATCGGGACTAGCACCCGGGTGTTTTTGCATTTCGGCCACATTTCAATGGGGGCGAAATGTGAAAACACCTATGGTACTTAGAGTTAGGTGCACATTGAAGAGCCCCAGGTGGTCCAAATTATTGTTAAGTCCCCCACTGCAGTGTGCCTCATAATCAGATCGTGGTTTTGGCACGCAAAACCCCGTAATTAAACTGTTCTTTTGAGAGGTTGCTTTCAAAAAGTCTACTTACGAAATTTTTACGCACTTTTAGGAGTAACCGCTGCAGGTATAAACACTACCAAGGATTACCTTTTCGTTGCGACATAACAAGTTGGGTCCATAAAAATTGGTTGTCAGTCCCTTCAAGGGACAGTGGATGCGTCAAGCACATCTCAACCCTCACCAAAAATTCCTAATTTTCGCTTCTGTTAGAAAGATATTTAACCAAAAACAGCAGTGCACAATAAATGATTACTATGGTTTTGCGAATATCCAAAAATTTATAATAATAATCGAATAATATATTTTTGGTATTCGTAGTATTCAATTCAAAAACTAGGTATTCCGAAATTTTCAAATACTCAGTTGTATAAGAATATTCAAAACAAATCGAATATATTACTGGCTGTGCGGGAGCAAACATGGTTAGCATTTTCGTCTATTTAAGAATATGTGTACGATATCACTTTGAATTTTGTGATAATTTCACGCTGCTTCCAAAATTTCACCTGCTAAGCATGCTTAGCCGCTGCGCATCTCAGCTTTGTGAGAAAGCCAGCCTCTCAGTAGCAAAGGGCGGTAGTTTACGGACATCGAGGGTGCACTCTTTTGCAGTGCAACCCCTAGCTTATTGCTTGACTGCAAATGCGAGGAGTGATACAGGGTCAAATGTATCTGAGTTTACGGGCATCTGATGTTGTATACTAAGGCACAAGAGTTGGAATCGGTTGGTGCAGGACAGGGGTAATTGGAGATGGCAGGGAGAGGCCTTTGTCCTGCAGTGGACCTAAAATGGGCTGATTATTATTATTGTTGTTGTTGTTGCTGTTGTTGTTGTTGTTGTAGCACAGGTTGGTCAGAACAGACAGCAGGATTCAGTTTTAATGAATTGCCAGTCTGGAAAAGTAAGGTTCGATTTTTTATTATCATTACTATTTATTATTTTTTTAGGTCCTCTGTCATCTCTACATTAGTTTGCTACTTTGAAGGCATAAAATTTCAATGCCCTTACAATTCGAGGGCATATTAGAATCGAGCAAATGCAGCATAGACCATTCATAGGCAATACCAAGGCCGTTAGCTTTGATCTGAATTTTTGAAGACTGGGATCACAGAGTGATGCGAGGCGAGAACCTACCTACGACAGTATGCCTGGAATAAGGCAAGAAGTTTGCATCGTAAGGGAACACTGCAAGAGTGCCAAGTGACTGGCAAAGCATTGCAGGCAGCACAGCTTTCGTTAGAGTGGCAGTGATGGGAGGGAAAAAGGCTGTGTTGCCGAGGCAGCATTCATTCAATAGCTTGCTAAGGCAAGAGGCACACAGAGTTTTTCATGCATTTTCTTTTCTTTATTTTTTTCGTTCTTTTTCTTTGAGAAAATTGATTAGGCAATGTGATGCACCATACAGTAGCAATGTGTGCAAAGTAGTAGAGAAGAATGGCTATGTATTTGTGCATTTGCCTGCACTTGCTGCGGTTAGGTGTAAGCGAGAACTTCGATATGCAGTCATTTTTTGCTGGACTAGGAGCAGGCAGTTTGGCTGTTGTAGAAGCTTATTTTTATCGGGAAGAATGAAAAGGAATACAGTAGAACCTCATTCGTACGTTCTGGAAGCACATGCAAGAAAACATGTACTAACTGGGAAAACGTACGATTCAGTCACAAAAAACTTTGGCAGACGCAATTGTAGTTAGCATCTACATAGTGTGAAGCGTTTTGCGAATCGATGCAGCATGAGACCGATGCGTGCTGAGCGGGTGGGGCCCAAGCGGCCCGAGACTCAAGTTGTCATTCTTGCAGCTTCTGCAAGCTTGCTTTTGTGCTCCTTGAATTCGACCTGGGTCAGTTGTTTCTGTGGGTGGGGCATCTCAACAGGAACTTTTCACGGGCCTGCTTGGCAAGAATTGCTGCGGCACGAGATGCAGACGTGCATCGAGATGGCGGGGCTCGATCGGCCAGACGCACTTTGTTGTTTTCCTATTGCGTAGTGTTTTGACAGTGAAGAGTAACCAAAACTAAGTCAAAAAGATGGGCAACAGCAGAATACATCGCCACCAGACAAAACAACATGCGCATTTCAGTTATCGCCTATTAAAAATGTGCAGTACACTTGCAGACGCGCTATCAGATAGATGAAGATGCTTATCGCCGTAGGATTGGTGGCGACAGCTGTGAATAAGGAATGTGACGACCCACGAGGTGATTCATTCTCTGGTGCACACCAGCGTTTTCACTTAATACGTGGGCTTGTACTGCAGGGAAGCTGCTGTGGCAAGCTGTTGCTCTTGATCGTGCGTGATTCGCACTTGTTCACATGGGATCTATTGGCCAGAAAATGTATTATACGATTGCAGTTTGGCATTGCACTGAGCACTGGTGCTGAAATATCATATTTTCTGTGAACGTATTAACCGGCAAAAACAAAGTGTAACTCTATTGGGTCGTTAGTGAACGTTGGCACCTGGAAATCATATGAAACAGGATCGTGTCAATGAGATTCTCTGTAAGAAAGTCCTCATGTGCACTCAACTGGGAGTTTTTTTTGTCGCACTCTAGTGGGATGCGTTCGTGCATGCACTTGTGATTCTGGAGCTGCAGTTGCTTGGTTCATCTATACTTCAGTCAAACAATTTTACTTGTCTTTTCCTACGTGGTTGTCAGTCTTCTTGCAATCAGTCCCTCTAAATTATTTTTTGATAAACAGATTAGATGGTTAAGTTCTGGCCTTTTGCAGCTGCTTCTGCTATCTTGCTTGCAATAACTGTGTGTGTGTGTGTACAGTATGTCATTTATTTGTTTTACATGATGTAGGTTGTTTTCCCCTCCCAATTTGGTACTAAACATTGCTGCATTCTGCATCGAGGGTCCCACATGTTTGCCTCAGTCCTTCATAAAGGCGTGGGAATAGTTTGGCAAAAAGCAGGCCAGCCCTCAGTGGGCGCTCTACAGTCTAGCGTAACCATGCAGCCAGTGTGACTGGAGGCATATGGCGTGTGTTGCCATGGCCAGCACAGGAATAGAGCATGCCCTATGTCACACCTGAGCCGGTAGACCAAACTGCATCCCACGCTGTCTTGGCTCGCTGTCTGCACGCTGACCTACTGTTCAGCTGCACTCAAGAGATTGCGCCGAGTTTGTGCGTTCGTCAAACACAAAGGCGCTCGCTAACTGTGCACTTGTGCCCATGCGCTGTGGCAACACTTGTTTGCCGCATTGCTGCAGGCCACATTGAACACGCTAAACCACACAGTTGAGCAAATTTTCGATGATCCTGGCGTTGCCGGCATTACACATTTAAATTTGCCGGTCGCTGCCAGGCATGCTGGCGACGCCTGATTATATCCGTGCCTTAACCAAGAAAGGCCAACAGGACGGGGGTTACCGGTCATGTTCTGCAGTAAATATGTTGCTGCCTCTAGCAGCGACATGCATTGAACAATCCTCAAGCCACTGAGCCTACGAATATCACTAGAGCACTAGGGTGGTTATGCATTGGCAGAGGCTTGCAGAGCCCACTACAGTGCTGGGCAGTATCTAAGATACATGTATCTTAGATACAATCTTAGATACTCTTTGGGTATCTTGTATCTGTATCATGATACATCTGGCAAGACATGTATCAGTATCTGTATTTCCGATACATGAACTAATGTATAGTGTATCTTAAGATACTGCTATCGCGACATCACCGTGTAACACTATAAACATTGGCTGAACATCGCTTTTCAAACTGGGGACGCATTCTGCGACGATCACTTTCACTGACAGTGTGACTTTGGCGATAGTAGTGCCATCAGGCGTGCACTTATTGGCTAGTTGGGCAGTAAGATGATGAAATGTTCAACCAGTCAAGCAGTGCATCATCATCAGCAGCAGCCTAGTTACGCCCACTGTAGGGCAAAGGCCTATCCCATACTTCTCCAACTACCCCGGTATTGTACTAATTGTGGCCATGTTGTCCCTGCAAACTTCTTAATCTCATCCGCCCAGCTAACTTTCTGCCGCCCCCTTTTACGCTTCCCTTACTTCGGAATCCAGCCCGTAGCCCTTAATGACCATCGGTTATCTTCCCTCCTCATTACGTGTCCTGCCCATGCCTATTTGTTTTTCTTGATTTCAACTAAGATGTCATTAAGTCGCGTTTGTTCCCTCACCCAATCTGCTCTTTTCTTATCCCTTAACGTTACACCCATCATTCTTCTTTCCATACCTCGTTGCGTAGTCCTCAATTTAAGTAGAACCCTTTTCGTAAGCCTCCAAGTTTCTGCCCCATACGTGAGTACTGGTAAGACACAGCTGTTATACACTTTTCTCTTGCGGGGTAATGGCAGCCTGCTGTTCATGATCTGAGAATGCCTGCCAAATGCACCTCAGCCCATTCTTATTCTTCTGATTATTTCATTCTCGTGATCCGGATCCGCGGTCACTACCTGCCCTAAGTAGATGTATTCCCTTACCGCTTCCAGTGCCTCGCTACCTATCGTAAACTGCTGTTCTCTTCCGAGACTGTTAAACATTACTTTAGTTTTCTGCAGATTGATTTTTAGACCCACCCTTCTGCTTTGCCTCTCCAGGTCAGTGAGCATGCATTGCAGTTGGTCCCCTGAGTTACTAAGCAAGGCAATATCATCAGCGCAAGCCAGCGCAAGCAGTGCATGCCTGACGGCGAAAGCATGGTCAAGGCGATAGTATCGCTGAAGTGGATCATCGTAGAATATGTCCCCTGATACTGCTGCTACTACACCGCCTAAATAGAACTAAAGACAGCAACATTCTTTTATCTTTCCCCCAGAGCCCTCCAGCGAGGGCAGGTGACGATCTCCACATGTCCCTATTGGTGGAGCAGAGTCACGTGGTGGCACTCGCGCCATCTCAACCAAAACAAATGCATGAATGCCTGCGCACAGCCGACTATTTGTTTGCTTGACTTCTTGTTTTATTGCGATAGCAATTGTATGGGCACTCCAGGCACATTTGTACCGTCGCCATCGCCATGAGGTTTTGTATAAGTTCAAGGGCGATAAAACCGTTGCCGCACACCATATGCTGTATGTACGAGTGAAAGTGTGTGAGGGTGAGCCGGCGATTGCTGCTCAATCTTGCTCACACAAGTGAGGGAAGCAGAGAGGAAGTGCGCCTAAAGCCCCTTAAACTTCGTAAAGTAGTGCCACGCTTTGAAGAATGCCGCCTCCTCCTCCAGCGCTCTGGCCGAAGCCGACGCCGCGTCGCTATTGGCCTAATGGCATCACGTGACCCCTTGCGCCGGCTTCGTTTGTTTACAGTCGCGCTTCAGTGCCATCTTTGCTCGAGAAGCGGCGCTTGTTGGCGGCATTCCTTCCGTTCCTATTCTGTGTTGTTTTGATCTTGTGAACGCCTTGAAGGATGTTTTGTGGCAAGTGCGACGTCGCTTCACGTCATTTTCTGTTACCATGACCTGCTGCACGTTCGGATGTCAATATAGTTTTAGCAAAGGCAAGAATATGTTCGCGATACCGTCCGGTAAGCGCAACGGGTTAAGAAGAAAGACATGGCTTCACCGAATCGGGAGGGAGAACTTCCGACCAACTTCCTCCGCGCGACTATGTGATGTAAGTTGTGGCTCTCTCAGAATATTGTATGTGCCAGGCTTGCGTATTGTGCTCCTGGCAATAACGTAGTAGATATTGCACAGTTCACTGTGCATGTTGTCATTTGTACGCACGGTTTAACATGATTTTTACGCAACGTCTGCTTTGCTTATATGCGCACTACGTGGTCGTGTTAGTCATATTTGGTGCGCTTAATTGTTTTGAACGCCAACCGGCTTGAGTTCGCGGGCACGCGAGGTTGCGTGCGATAACGTGATTACGAAATTTTTAAGATTCAGCGCAGTCCTTTTGATAAAATTTCAGTCTCGATAATGAAAGCGCCTCAGGAGAGCAACTCCCTGCCTTTCGTGGTTACTTACTAGCCTTCTTTAGATAGACTAGCTTTGTTTGCCACATTTGTTCGTGTTCCTCGTTGGCGGTCGCCCGGTGGATTTGCGATACAGAGGCACCGATGAAAAGCGTGCGTGCTCTCCCGAAACCGTGTTACGCGGTGCGTTCGTCGTCGAGCGACCGCATCATAGGTAATTGAGACGTATGTGCTAATTCGCGTGAGCTTTAAAGTGTGCGAAGCTTAAGATGCGGCGGGGGAGCACTCGCAAAGAAAACGTGCGGTCGCCTGCCCGTTCGCTGGCTGGATTAGTCGTCGTTCGTGCTTAGTCGTTTGCTCGTTCGTTCGCGCGCTCGTTTAGTCGTTTGCTCGCTCGTTTAGTTCGCCCGCTCATATAGTCGTTCGCTTGCTCGTCTATGCCACTATTAGTTTCTACAGTCACTATGCCTAATTGAGACGCGCTTGCTGTAGGACTCTTAGGCTGGTGCGTTTATTTACGCAATGAGACAATAAATGGTGCACACGGACTTGTGACTGTAAAGGCAAATCTGTAATGCATCTATGCTGAAAATAAAGTGTTAACTTGCAACTCGAATGCCGTTTCATATCATTTTAACCTATGGATAAAACATCATTTCACTTGCCGCAATTTCGGCCGCGTCATGGCGGGGGGATTTTTTGCGCGATCATGACTTCACTAATAAAGTCATGTCTCGCAAATGTTACTTCGAAGGGAGTGCAACCGTCCTCAATGCATGCACCTCCGTGCAACTCGGTTCGCGACACGTACATCACTTAGTAAACGGACGAACCAACGCACGATAAAGTGTTATTCGTGATAAGTCATTAACCTGAATAAATTACTGAAGTCCACAGTGGTCTTGTTTGAGATTGAGTCAAGCATTGTTATCGCGCTCCCGCTTCGCGCACGAATGCTAAAAACTCATTTTATTTTCTTGTGTACGCACAGTCCCGTCTCGATGATCGGCCGCGGTATTTCTGTCGGCGTTGAGACACGAAAAACATAATAGCACCAGCGCCCACCTCTGAGGCTTTGCGCGCGCTTAGATTGGCAAGCACGCACGTTGGCGGCACTGTAGCTTGTAATACACTTTCGAACCTCCAGAGCGGTGATCTCCGTCAGCCTGTGTACGTCATAGCTGATACGCGCCGCGAATTCACATGGTAAGGGCGGCGCGGATTCTTTAGGCTGAGGGCTTCATGGAAGCCAAGAGGTTGCCATTCGATGGTAAACGTGCTATTTACAGTCATTCGCAACAAGATCTTGCGACACGCCCTTGACAAATGCTGCGTACCTAATTGTAGGGCACGCGATACATTCGCAGTCATCAACGCACAGCGTTAACACTCCTTTGGGTACTTTTTTAAAGAAATAGTTATCAAAAATGAAACGAAAGCTGCCGTTACCGAATTTGTAGAAGCATCCGACTAGAAATTCTATGCTGTACACGAAGTTACGCGGAGCTGGAAAGCCAACGTGAACGCCTAAAGAGCACTGCCTTGCTATGCGTGCATTCACTCTGCGAAAGGTCGTCTGCTGCGCTCGAGCATCGTAGGCGGCGCCATGGTCGAGGAGGGACCGTGAAAGAGAGGAGTGAAGGCGGAGGAGGAGAGTGGCACTACTTTACGAAGTTTCAGGGGCTTTAAGTGCGCCATCTTCTGTCGCGTGAAGCTCCTTGGGGAGGGGGCAATCTACTTTGGGTTGCCTGGGCAACCGCACGCACCTGCCCGGTCCGCTGTATCTTGAAAACGATCTTCAAAAGGGACACATTCCGCTGCACACAGTATTTCCATGGCGTATTACGCATTGATGAGACATGCAGCACGAGACTCAATTCGCTGGCTGCTGATGCCGTGCTTCTTCGCTCCAGTGTTCTGACAGCGAGTTACCGCAGTCATCGAGTGAGATGTGTTCGGGTTTACTTGTGCATGCGTGACACCATGCTTGTAAATTTAATTAGTATGCCTATGTTTACAAGTTTATATGACTGATAAAGCTTCTATCTTTTCTTCGTATAGCTGTCTATTAATTTGCTGTCGCGATGATTGCTTCACCTTTCGGGCGAAACTGCAACTTCTTTAGTTGCGTCAGTGCCAAGGCACTTGTTCACAGTCACCATACTGTGCCGAGTACGCCAATGCATCCGGCCTCTTTCGCACAAATTCTGATGCTGCTATAGCGTCGTTATGAAGTTTCTCTTGCGTGTTGCTTTGTTATGAAGTCTGAAGAATGCAAGAATGAGGTTTCCTTGCATCTAATAGCTTTCACACATGAGTGATTTAAAGGATCTCGTGGATGTAAGTTTGACTGTTGTAAACCAAAGTGTGGATGATGGTGCTACTGGGAGACTTGCGCATAAGGCGGCTATTTTGTGTGCGTGATTGTTGCTTGCATGCACCAGAAGCAACTTTTTGAACTAGTTACATGTGCAGGGTATAATAGATTTCCAGACAAGTTAAAACTCCGCAGCAGTATTTACCCTATCGTGCAGAGGCTTCTTACTGATGTTCATGTAATTAGATGGTGACCTGTTAACTGGTCAGCAAGCAGGGCAACGACTCCTGTCAACTACAAAAGCAACAAGCAAAAACCTCTTGACAGCACAGCGTATAAAGAGGCTTCATGTTCAGCAGCTAAAGTAACCCCAATAATTGTTCCAGAATGAAAATATTGTAACAGATACAAAAGGCACGGACAAGAGAAAAGAAGGGAAGACGAAGAGGACGAAGCGTTGGAGAGGCCGAGCTGCGCTACTATCACGCGACGATCATCATCCATCGCCTGTAAATAAAATCATTTCTTCGCAACTCTTCGTAACAGTTGTGGTGGAAGGTGCGGGGTAATCGACACCCGAAGACGGAGGCTGAACCAGAAATTCTTCGACGGAGCCGTCGCATTGCTGGACTCCCACCGTATCTACCGGAGCTGAATATGTCCCACGACGCAGACGAACAACGGCCCATTCCAACAGCTGCGCCGACAAGTTCCGTTCTGCAACTGAGAGATGCGCGTCCCTTCGCCGGAAGATCGGACGAAGACGTCGAGGAATGGCTCGTCCATTATCACCGGGTGAGTGCCGCCAACAAGTGGAACAGCGCTTCTCAGCTTTCGAACGTCGTGTTCTTCCTAACGGATACTGCGTTGCTGTGGTTCGACAATAACGAGGAAACGTTCACAACATGGGGAAGATTTGTTTCCGAAATCAAAGAGAGATTCAGCGACTCCGCGACGAAAAAGAAAAGGGCGGAACAGACGCTACTGCAACGTGCGCAAGTGCCAGGCGAAACCTGCACGACCTATATTGAGGCGGTAATAAAACTGTGTAGGATGGTGGACTCTGGAATGTCTGAGGAAGATAAAGTCGGGCACATCCTGAAAGGAATTGCCGAAGACGTCTATAATTTCCTCATCGCAAAGGACAACCTGGCTTCCGTCACTGACATCATTCGGCATTGTCGTACTTTCGAGCAGCTGAAAACGAGGCGCATCACGCCGAAGTTTGGCAGGCTAGCCAATGTGACAACAGTTGCAAGCGTGGACAGCAACCAGCCCCTCGATCTTGCATCAACGATCAGACAAATAGTTCGGGAAGAGCTCAGCCTGCACGCACAAGCGACACATTCAGGCACTCACAGCTTCCGTTTATCACCAGATTTCCAGTCAAACGTGGCATCCATCGCCCCGTATCCTGCGGCGAGGGGCACCGAGGATTATGAACTCGCGCCCCGACAGCAGCCACGTCTCTACGACAGAGGCGCTACTTATGACGCTCGGCCACAACGAGAGCAGCCGCGGTTTTACCCCCGAGGTCCTGTGACTTCTGTCAGGCCGCGACAAGAAGGGCACCGACCCTACTACCACGACGTGACTTATGAACGATATGACGGATTTCAGCGAGGCGCAGAGACACGTTATCCACATGACAACGAACTTTCTCGCCGCCCGCAGCAGCCTAGCATCCGTTTCGAGGAAGATGCTGTGCACCACGACCCTCCCGTGTACTACAACTGCGGTGCCACAGGCCATATAGCACGGTATTGTCGCCAAGGCCGTCAATCACGAAGGACACCAACAATGCTATCGCCACCCAGAACCCGTACTTCATATGACTTGCGGACGACCGATTCCCTTCCAATGGACCACTTCCCACACGAGACCAGACGCAGCGATTCGCCAACTTCTGAGCGGAGTTTGACGCCACCAAATAATCGTCCCCGTCGCTCTCCGTCCCCTCGGCGCCGTTCTTCGTCACCGCCGCCGGGAAACTAGCATCCGCGGCCAATGGAGGTGAGGTCGCCGGACGGTCTTTGCCAGAAATTCCTCTGCCTGTTGTGATGCTCAAAAACAAAGTGAATGTCTCGATTGACGGAATACCGACCATGGCGTTAGTTGATACTGGGGCGACTGTGTCTGTGATGAGCCTCGCTTTCAAGAACCGTCTAGGCCACAAAGTTATGTTTTCTTGGAACGACGGTATTACTTTTCGTGGAGTGGGCGGCGAGTGGCTTCATCCCCTTGGTGTTTGTGCTGTGAGTGTTTTGTTGGCTGGGAAAGTTTTTGTGTCGGAATTCGTTGTTCTTGCTCGTTGTTCGCACGATGTTATTCTTGGTATTGATTTTCTTGAACAGTGCGGCGCTTCCGTGGACTGTGGTTGTGGCGAAATATCATTGAACAAGTTAATTATATCAACAGATTCCGAACAAAGCTCGCGTGGCGAACACAGGGACACAGACACACTCAGTGTTCTTGATGAAGTGATTGCACCATCGTGGTGCCTGACGCCCGTTCGTGTTTCTGCAACTACTGTTGACGCTGATTGTGTTGATATTGTAGTTAGGCCTCTCCGCATAAACTGTGCTAAAAAAGATATACTTGTGCCCTGCTCTGTCGTGTGCATGACGAAAGGAGTCGCCACATTGTGGGCGCTGAACTGTTCCGCCACGCCGGTTGTCCTTCCTCGCGGTATGAAAATCGCTCTCTTCGATGAAGCCGCATGTAACTCAATGGCGGCCCTCACTACGGACGTCTCTACAGCTTGCTCTCCTTGCGATAATAGCCATTTTGAAGAGCTAATGCTTGGCATGATCAGCAAGGCTCTCGGTACGTCGGAACGGCAAGCACTGGTACATGTCCTTGCCAGGCATGAGGCTGCATTCGACTTCACGCATGGAGATGCACCCCTTCATTTGCAGTCGTCCCGCGCTCGTCACAGAATAGATACCGGCTCCGCACACCCCATCCGCCAGAAGCCCTACCGAGTGTCATCCTCCGAGCGAAAGGTTATTGCACAACAAGTCAAGGAGATGATGGACAAAGGTGTCGTTCAAGAGTCGTCTAGTCCTTGGGCAGCCCCAGTAATCCTGGTCAGAAAAAAAGATGGCTCCTGGAGATTCTGCGTGGATTACAGACATCTAAACGCAGTGACGAAGAAGGATGTCTATCCACTACCGCGAATAGATGACGTCATTGATTGCTTACACGCTGCTTCTTACTTCTCAACACTTGATTTGCGATCGGGGTATTGGCAAATACCTATGGACCCTGCCGACAAGGAAAAGACCGCTTTCGTGACTCCAGATGGCCTATTCGAATTTAATGTTATGCCTTTTGGCCTTTGCAATGCTCCTGCCACCTTCGAAAGATTCATGGACACAGTACTACGTGGTCTGAAGTGGGAGATATGCATGTGTTACCTCGATGATGTTGTAATCTTTGGCCGCACGTTTGAAGAACATAATCAACGCCTCAGCCTTGTTCTCGACTGCATCGAGAAAGCTGGGCTGGTTCTAAACTCAAAGAAATGCCGCTTTGGCGAACGTCAAACACTGGTCCTGGGACACTTAGTTGACAAGGATGGCGTCAGACCCGATCCTCGTAAGATTGAAGCGGTGAGCTCCTTCAAGCCACCACAATCAGCACGAGAACTTCGCTCATTCATTGGCCTATGTTCATATTTTCGTCGTTTTGTTCCCAGGTTTGCCGACATCGTTTACCCGTTGACAAGTATTTTGCGACAAAATGCATCCTTCAATTGGACACCAGAGTGTGACGCATCATTTTCTCAACTGAAATTTATACTAACGTCAGCACCGCTCTTGCGTCACTTCGATCCGTCTTGCCCAACTGAAGTTCACACTGATGCTAGTGGAATTGGGATAGGAGCGGTGCTTGTACAACGTCACAGTGGCGCAGAACATGTAGTCGCATATGCCAGCCGTTGCCTGAGCAAATCTGAACGGAATTATACGGTTACGGAACAGGAATGCCTGGCAGCTGTTTTCGCCATACAGAAGTTTCGGTGTTATCTTTACGGTAGACCATTCAAGATTATCACCGACCATCATTCTTTATGCTGGCTGGTCGGTTTGCGTGATCCCTCTGGTCGCCTCGCACGTTGGGCACTGCGCCTCCAGGAATACGACTTTGTGGTGTCGTACAAGAGTGGCCGTCGTCACGCTGACGCAGACTGCCTCTCTCGGATTCCTCTTGCGGCTACCGACTGCGATGCTGAGAATTTTGACGACTGTCTCGCTGCTGTTACTTCTACGTTCCCTGACGCGGCAGACTTTCAGCGAGAACAACGGAGTGATGTTACCCTCGATCCGCTTTTTGTTGCCGCCCGTACTTCTCAAGGCAGTGGTCGCTTTACCGTCCGTGATAAATTACTCTACAAAACTAATTATTCCGGGCATGGAGCGCGTTTTCTGCTTGTTGTCCCGGAGAGCCTTCGCTCCGACGTTCTACGCGCCATGCATGATGATGTGACATCCGGCCATTTCGGTTTCGTACGAACACTACACCGCACGCAGGAGCGCTTTTACTGGCCCAAGATGTACGAAACAACCAAGCGCTATGTCGCTAGTTGTGAAACGTGCCAACGTCACAAGCGACCGACCACCGCAGCCCCGGGTCCCCTTCGGCCATTGACACCACCCAACACGCCATTCGAGCAAGTAGGCATTGACCTTTTGGGTCCATTCCCGTTATCTAGCAACAAGAACCGTTGGATAATTGTCTGCGTAGACCATCTTACACGGTATGCAGAAACTGCAGCCATACCGTCTTCCACCGCCGCTTGCGTGGCGGTCTTCCTGTTGCGTTCCGTGGTCCTTCGTCATGGCCCACCACGTGTCATCATCAGCGACCGTGGTCGCCAGTTCACTGCTGATGCCATTGAAGAGCTACTTCGTTTGTGCACTTCCCAGTTCCGTCATTCCACGCCGTACCATCCACAGACCAATGGCCTCGTTGAAAGGACGAACAGAACGCTGACCAACATGCTTGCCATGTACGTCTCCTCCAATCATAAGAACTGGGACGACGTGCTGCCCTTCATCACTTACGCATACAACACGGCGAAACACGAAACCACGAACTATAGCCCATTTTATCTCCTCTATGCCAGGTTACCGCGAAGCCCTCTGGACACTTTCTTACCGTTCGTTCTGCACAGTGACGATTCTGTATCGAAGACTTTGTGTCTCGCCGAAGAAGCGCGTCGAATAGCTCGTCTTCGTACTCTGGCCTCGCAAAGTCGTTCGAAAGAGCGATACGACAACCGTCACGTACAAGTATCGTTGGAAAAAGGTGACTTGGTCCTTCTTTGGACACCGCAACGCAAGCGTGGATTGTGCCAAAAGTTATTGTCAAAATATTCAGGCCCATTTGTAGTTGTGGACCGCCTGAGCGAACTCACTTACGTCATAGCTCGCCTACTGTGCAATGGTCGGCGATCAAGCAGAACTCAGCTGACTCACATTGCTCGCCTGAAGCCTTTCTACCCTGCTTGCGCATCCTGACTCGCCCCACGGGCTTCGTCTGCTTGCGGGGAAATGTAACAGATACAAAAGGCACGGACAAGAGAAAAGAAGGGAAGACGAAGAGGACGAAGCGTTGGAGAGGCCGAGCTGCGCTACTATCACGCGACGATCATCATCCATCGCCTGTAAATAAAATCATTTCTTCGCAACTCTTCGTAACAATATTTTACTTTGAGCAAGAAACACAAAAATTTAGAGATACTTTTCTTTCAAGTAAAACAATGTGGGGCGAAGTTAATAAATTTCGAAGCAAACATTTCTTTCCACGTATGCTTTATACACATTATACAGATCTATAATAAGACATTTCCAAATGTATTGAAGTATCTTAAGATACAAATAGTACCATATTGGATACAATAATTGCAGTAGTTTCTTGTATATGTATCTCAAATACTTGTTTCCCGAGTATCTTGTATCATTATGCAATTGCAAAGTATCTTTGCCCAGCCCTGGCTCATTAATAAAAAGCTTGTGCGTTGTGCAGCTTAGACCTGTTCTTTCGAATCTAAACCTCTCTATCCATCATGCCAGCTTGAATAGAATTCATTTGATTTTTCATTGCCGAAGATGGAGGAGGCCCGAACAAAAAGTCAATGCTTCCAATAGTCTAAGCCTAAATTCAAAGTGCTTGGAGGCAAGCAGGTTGAGCGTAGTGACAGCTTGTGTGACAAACGAAAACACTTTACCACTGGTAGTTGCTGCTGGCAAGCAGCACAGGATATTGCACAAAGCATTTTTAACAATTTTATTCCAGAGATGCTAAGGGAAAGTGCCGGGCCTTCCCCAAACAATGACACAAATGTGCCCAGTGGCACTCTACCCAGACTGATCTATTGCCGACATTGCTATGTTGTTGCACAGTATCTGGACACACCCGGGGTTGGTCAACAGAGCTGCATTAGTTAATTTAGCATACTTTTTTTTTCTGGCCATTGCTGTGTCATATTATCCTACCTCTACGCAGTCCGGAATTCGACACAGACCCTCGAGCAGCATACTTCCGGCAGGCCGAGGCCGGAATGTACATCCGCATGGCACTCTTGGCGATGGTTCTGGGACGAGTATGAGAGCACCTGAATCCACAGCGTTCCGCAGCGATCTCAACAAGTCACTGGCTTTGCTCCTTCGCTGTGTTTCTTTTTCTTTTTTTTTTTTTTTTTTTTTACGGTTTTCATTTCGCGGTTGTCTCATTGTGATAATGGCTGAACATGGTACTTTTGATTGTGGACAAAAGAAAATGGTGCCTTGCGGATGTTAGAGTCAACTTTCAGGTTGGCACAACCAATCTGGTGACCTTTTCACAATGTGTGTGTGTGCGTGTAGCACGTTCCTTTAGTGACGCTGCTGCAATGACTGTAAAGGTCCATGCATACCATTATGCTTTTTTTTCTGTAGCAACATAAATATTTTTTGTGTAGAGCTGGGCGTCTGACCACGTATAATCGCAATGTCATTGCTTGCATCTGAACTCCTTTGTTGCGATATTTACTAAGCAGGTTCAGCTGGAAGGCCTTTAAAGTCGCCAAATAGTTGGTTTTTAATCTGCGTTGTGACCCCAGGTGCAGCATGTCGTACGGGTGCAATCGTCTTGAAGGTGCCAAGAACTTCATTAGCTTTGCTGCCGTCATTGCAAAGTGCTGACCCGAGACACCTGAAGCCAGCAAGGAGATTCCCATGCTGCTTTTCTTTGATGACTTAACAGGCCATGTTGTATGATTTCACTGTTTGCTTGTTGTTATACTGAAATTACGGATGTATATTTCGTGACAATTATTTGTTTAATTCTGCCCCACGTGTGGATGTTAAGGTATTTGCCTATAGGAGCTATACCTATGTATGGATTTTGTATCATGACACAATATTTTCATATTTGATATTAGACGGACATTTGTGCTACCTTGGACATTAATTACCTCGTTGATGTTTCTTGTTGCCAAGAGTATACATATTGTTCTTTTTTTTTTCTTTCTTTTCCTGATTTCTTCTTCTTTCCGTGCCATATTCAACAGTGTGTTAGGTTTTCACAGCATATGGTATGCCAGTTTTGGCGGTGTTTTTTGTGCAAACCACAGAAGCATTCCTCATGTTGACATTGTGGAATATTTTTTTTTTACGTTTACAAATATTCGTTGATCTGCTGGGAGTATTGCCCACTCCAAGTGCTGCTTGTGTCGAGCGGGGAAACTTTGCTGTTCTTGATGAGAACCTTACAATCAAATGGAATAAATCTACTTTTGCAAATCTTCATGCAAACATCACTGTAAGCAACTGTCTCAGTTTATTTGTATCGTGTGTGGACGCTTGGAATTTTTTGCTGTGGAAACAGCATTTGCAACACTATACCACAAAGTTCTACCTGGAAACTTTGCTGGCATGTGGTTGCTTGAATCCATGTTCAATGTGACGTGGATAATAGGCATATCAGTATTTGACCTGTGTACTTGGACTATGACAGCTGTTGCCAGTGCCCTGTTTCCACTAGCAGTTCTGGAAGTGAAAGTTAGCCCAGTTGAATTTCAGTGGCAAGTCTGGGAATCCAGGTAAAAGTAAGTTTGTTTTGTGGCTAGCTACAGAGAGTCAATTTTGAATGCAGGTAACAGCGGAATACAGCTTGTTGTAAAAGGGAACAAATCTCGGTGCATTTGCCTAGCCATTTTGTCGACCAATACACGCTTCGTCCTAGCGCAGTTACTGCATGTACACTTTCTCTTCAAGATGCAGCTTGCATTGCACCAATGGCTTATGAGCACCTTGTTCTCGTTTTGCTCAACGTCTTGAGTTTCCATCTCCCGCCTTCCCCGTGTTTCCCCAATGGCTTATGTAGCATACGAGTTTGAAAATGTCTTGTGTGAAGCTTATATGTAGACATCTGGAGGATCAACTTGGTGCTCTGCTTCCACGACTCATTGACAACCTCACCATTTGTGCCTCGGGGATCCTTACACCACGGACTTACTATTTCGAATTAAGTGTGTGTCCTCTCCAATACATGTTCTTGCAGCCATGTCAAGGATGTATACCAGCTATACTGTTTATTTTTTTCTTGTAATAAAAAAATAAGTGCTTGGTGTTACAAGCACATCTCAAGATCTATTTTCACCTCACTAAATAAAAGAATCGCTGACCAATGTGGTTCGCAAGTTGCAACTCTGCAGGTAAGTTGAACTGGAAAGGACTGCAAGCACGAAGAACTGCCTTATATATCGTTCAGTGGGAGTTACTAAACAAAAGTGTAGTGTGACATATTGCGGAAAGGTTTGGTGCAATGGCCTTAATTTATGTGTGAGCAAGGGGTTGAATTTTGGCAGTTGCAGTGGGTAATCAAAAGGCTGCAGCAGCAAGTGTTCGTTACGGAAGCCTTCCGCTGAACTGGACGTGCCTCCACATGGTGGAAGTTCAGATGCAACCGACTCTCAAGACCCTGATGGTGCTAATTGAATTGGAATCTCAGTAGCATAAAGAATTGCCAGTTTTGTAGCTACACCACTACACAGCTCTTTCGCCAGTTTTGGCAGAACATACGCAGCACGTGACTGATGGTAAGCAAGCAGTCCACGAGCGACACAGGTTCAGCCGATTTTACTGGTTCCTTTTCTGCTTTGAGCGCGATTATGAGTGCATGCCACTATGGAAGCAGGAAGTAGCTATGCACTGGTTGCCTTTATTTCCTCTGCCTGCAGAACACCAGCCATGGTCTACTCTTGCCTATAAGTTGAGCTAATATTTCTTAAATTCTTATGATTGGGAACACGCCTCAAAGATCCATGGTTTAACCGCAAGCGAACGTTTATGCTGGCCCATCATTGTGGCTCGGTGGGTAGCTTTCTGTTGGTGAGGGCGAGATTGTAGGTTCAGTTCCCAGCTGGCTGCGGCAGCTTTAATTTTGGTTACCAACAATTACAGTACTCCTAAATGCGAAATTTGAGCACAGCTCTATATCTTCATTTTGCGATCTAATTGGCTGGCACGGACAAGCTGTCTTGTGCGGCACGTTGCAAACGGAGCGAAGTGTGGCGCGACTGCCTCACTAATCGGAAGACTGTGAGAGGCAGTGCGTGGGTGGCGTGTGGACGCAATTTACAGCTGCTGCCACAGACAGACCTCCGCTCACGCAGCGCCTTGTTTCCACATATGGTATCGGTGGGCGTGCTCGTAGTGATGATGAAATGCATTTTTTTTCAATTAATGATTAATATTCATCATATCAGCCTTTCACCAATTAATTACTTTTTGATTCAGGTCTTTCATCAATTGATTAAATGAAATTTTTCCTCGGCACTTCTAAAAAGGTTGAAACACAGTTATCCACTTTTGTAGGACCTTATTTTAATGTTTGAGAGGTGAAACCAAGTTTGAAACACATGTGTATGAACATTGACTAAAGTATAATATTTAAATTGATTGACTAAATATAGTTAGCACTGGTAGCTTTTGAAAAGATTAACACTAGTTGTTATAAAATGGCACCTAGTGCAGAAATATTGCATGGTACTAGCGAGTCCATGCACAGTGCAGTTAAACAAGAAATAAGGAAAATAGCAATAGGGAAAGGTGAAGCCCAACTGAAATATACAATAAATTGCAATATGCGCCAGGGAAAAGAAAATTGCTGGTTTACGATATTAAACCACATGCTCGATTCCTACAGAATGAAGAAATGTCAAGCAAAGGTGGAACAGGCACCTTTTTGAATGACCACACAACCAGCATGCAAGAACAGACGCTCGGATGCTATAGATTTGCTGGAATTGACATGAACTCAATAGCCATGTTAAATACATCTAAGTAAACCACATCTTTAGTTTACTGGGAGTGGCTCGACGATCACCGACCGGGTTGCTGTAGTAGGCCTTGAAAGGCGCTCGAGTTGGCATCACTCGGTAAAACAGAACATTCATTCTGCCACAGCCACATATGATCACTGCTTGTGCACCGCCATTCCAGCATGATTTCAAAATTTTCGAGCCACTCCTGTCAAACTCTCAAAAACGACTAATTGAACAGATCTAATCAATAGGGCTGATTAACTGAAAGGTGGACACTGATTAGGATAAATTGTTTTGCGAGATACATTTCATCAATTAAGTAATTGTCTATATTACCAGCCCTACGCGCTCGCCGCCTGACTTATAGTTTGCGTTGTCGGTGAACAGATGATTCGCGCTACTGTGGCGCTGTCTCGTAGCCATCGTCGCCGCAGCGCCCGTCTTACACAGCACCACGCTTTTTTTCTCACGCTTCCGCCGTACCTTCCTCCTCTGCTTTCCTCCTCGCGCCCTCTTTCATCCCCTCCGCAACGCTACGCGTTCAGTCATCCTTCACTGTGCTCGTTCGCTCCGTTACGAGGGACGCGGACGCTCGCCGCAGGAACGGGCGCCTAAGCTGCGCTCCAAAAGTGTAGGCGAATCGAACAGACCATAAATGTGTGCCCAACAGTCGCCCCGCTGCAACCGAAAGGGAATCGGGTTAACAGTCTTTCAGCCACACAGGTTAACCCGGCTACGGAGATCGGTCCTTCGGATCGACCCAGTGCGGCAGCGCAAACCACAGCTCGGAGACGCCGATGGGAGCCTCGGGAAGAGTTTGCTCTGCAAGGAGATCGAGTCCCTGTAATGGGTTCACCCCGGGATAGGGGCGGTGGCTCCGTAGAGCAGTGCGGCTCTTGCGCTGTCCGGTGCGCTCCTGTCGGCCGTGGAAAATCCGAGTGAGGGAGTGATTTTCGTGCTGGACCGTACCCGCGTCCGCAGCAGGTCTCCAAGGGGAACAGCCTCTAGGTAAGGGAAGTCGACAAAACGGATCCGTCCCCGCAGGGGCGTCTGCGTCAGTAGGCGTTTGGTGTGTTGCGACACCACGTACCCGAGCACACGAGGGTTGGACCCTCCCGCGTGTAGCCGTGCGCGGTTTAGCCGTGTCCGGGGAAAGGGGGATCCTGGGGGTTGAGCCGACGCCGGGTGTTCGGACCTTTAAGGCCTCCCGGCGGAGGCAACACACCTCTTTGGCCTCTGCTTCACGTAGACGGCACCCTCGGGCTGACCCACCCGGGGGAAATCGGTAGTCGCCTCTTCCTGTCTCTCCCTCCTCGAATCTTCGTCTTTATCTCTGACTTTTTGACCTTTCCTGTCTCCTTCTCTCTTCTTTTTACTTCCTTTCTCCTGGCGGCAAGGGTTAACCCTGTGTGGCTATCCAACCTTGGGTACACCATATTCGGTTATAGTGACGACGTACGACTGGCGTCGTGCAGACTTGTATGCAAGCTCTGCCGCGTCCCTTCGTTGGGCTCCGTGGTGGGCGGTCGGCGCTGTTGCCGAATGTACACATTTCTTCATGGAAACTCCTTTCCCCTCCCTTGTTGATTGCCCCCAGAAACGAGGGCGCACCGAAGATGTCTGCCAAGTTTTTTGGACACCAAACCCAGAACTTTCCCCGCTTCCACGTTATTCATTCTGAAAAGCCAAACAGAGCAGTGCGAAACATTTCACCATTCCTTGTCTCAAAGTCCTTGACTGATGCTTTTGGACCAGGTTACAAGCTGTCGAGGATGGCAAGCGGTGACCTCCTCTTGGAGCTCCGCGACCAGAAGCAATATGACAAACTACCGAAGCTAGTGTCATTCGGGGAGACCCACATAACAGTAACTCTGCACCGTACAATGAACACCACCCGCGGTGTTGTGTCGGATGATTATCTGCTTGAGCTGACAAGCGGAACTCCTGGAAGGCTTCAGCGAACAAAATGTGATCAATGTCAGAAGAATTAAGATGAGGCGAGATGGTAAAGAGATTCAGACGAAGCACTTAATAATCACCTTTGGTTCAAGTGTCCTGCTCGAGTCAATCGAGGCCGGGTACATCAAGCTCCATGTTAGGCCGTACGTGCCCAACCCACTCCGTTGTTTCAAATGCCAGCGCTTCGGCTACAGCTCGCAGAGCTGCCGAGGCCGCCAAACTTGTGCTAAATGTAGTGCCTAAGAACACACCTCTGAAGCTTGTGAGAATGCTCTCCACTGTGTAAACTGTGACGGGGATCACGCCGTGTACTCGCAGTCGTGCCCCTCTTGGAAGAAGGAAAAAGAAATTGTAATGATCAAAGTAAAAGAGAATATATCGTTCAAAGAGGCACGCAGGCAGGTAGCATACCTGCCAAAGAAAAGCTTTGGCGAAGTGGCGCATCAGGGGGCAGCGTCACAACGGCCTCCGGCGGCTGTCCGACCCATGGGCAGTAGGTCGGCAGTTACGCCATCTGCCCCCGCGGCGGTTGCAGTTAGCGCTGCTCCGTCAACCGAGGAGAAGGGACCATCCACCCCGAAGGTGGGCGCAGCCGAGGCTGCCCCAACCACCCCGGCCCTTTCCAGCGCTGGCAACAGCCGGCGCAGCCAAATCCCTCAGGGAGCCCCATCGTCCTCCGGGCTGGTGAGCGCAGGTGCCTTGCCCTCCGAGGCGAGGCTCTCTCGGGAAACTTCTCGCTCGCAAGAGTGTGTGTCCGGCGCCTCCCAAGAGGCAATGGACACTACACCTATCGTCACGGCGCACCAAGCGCCTAAGGGGCGGTGAGGTTCGCTCAAACGCTCCAAAAAGGGTCACATTCCCGTTACAGGGCCTGGAAAGAGCTCTGTAAACTAAGGCATCACTTCCGTTTCCGTACACACAGCACCAATTTACTTTAAATATGGACACACAAATTATTCAATGGAACATCGGAGGTCTTCTTAAAAACCTTGATGACGTACAAGAACTCATCCACAAACATAATCCAAAAGTGCTGTGTTTACAGGAAACACATTTAAAATCAAAACACACAAACTTCCTCCGACAATAGACCATTTTCCGCAAGGATCGTGATGAGGCTAACACCTCGTCCGGCGGTGTAGCAATCCTTGCAGGCAAGTCCGTAGCTTGTCGCCAGGTAGCCTTACAGACGCCCCTCGAGGCAGTGTCAATTAGAGGGATTATTTTCAATAATTTGGTGACCGTCTGTTCCCTTTATATACCTCCAAGCTATCGCCTCCAAAAAACTGATCTCTATAACCTGATAAATCAGCTCCCGGAACCCTACGTACTTGTGGGTGATTTTAACGCCCACAACACGTTGTGGGGAGACGCGTGATGCGACGCAAGGGGCTGCCTTCTTGAAAATTTTATTCTGAACTCTAGTGCCTGCCTATTTAATAAGAAGGAATCAACATATTACAGCCTTCAACACAATTCATATTCATCGATAGACCTAGCAATAGGCTCTGATTCCCTTCTGCCTCATCTTGAATGGAATGTGATAAAGAATGCTTTTGGAAGTGACCACTTCTCTATAACTTTAAAATCACTAATGCAGCATGACAACACTCCCCGGTTTCCCATTTGGAAATCGGCATCGGCTGACTGGGAGCATCTTAAAGAATCTACTCATTTACCACTCGGTTTTATAAACAATTTTAGTATAGATGAAGCTGTTGCATATTTTACCGCTTTTATTATTGATGCTGCAGAAAAGTTTATTCCGCAAACAAATGGTGGTTCACCTAAAAGACGTGTTCCCTGGTGGAATGATGAATGTAGAAATGCCCGAAAGAGGCAGAATAAGGCATAGGGAATATTGCGTAGGTCGCCGAATGCAGAAAATCTTATCGAATTTAAACACATAAAGTCACAGGGAAGGCGCATACGGCGTCAGGCGAAGAGAGAAAGCTGGCTGAGATTCCTCTCAGGTATCAGTTCTTACACACAGGAGGCGAAAGTTTGGAATGGCGTAAGGAAGCTAAAAGGGCAGCAAATAAATCTGTTGCCTTTGGTGAACGACCAAGTAAATACTTTAAAAGAGCAGGCAGACACCCTAGGGGAGCACTTTGAGCGTGTGTCAAGCTCAATCCATTATTCCCAATCCTTCCTTAAACATAGAAAAATAGAGGAACGTAAGCCAATCATAAGAAAATGCAGACAGAATGAACCGTATAACCGACCTTTTAGTATTGCCGAGTTGAGAGCTGCCTTGAACACATGCAAAAGCTCTGCGCCGTGACCTGACAGAGTCATGTATGACATGATCAGAAACCTACATACTGAGACACAAGTTACACTACTCACACTTTTTAACACAATTTGGGCTGCGGGATACCTCCCATCCACATGGAAGGAAGCGATCGTAGTTCCCGTTCTGAAGCTGGGAAAAGACCCTTCCTTGGCAGCAAGTTATCGTCTGATAGCTCTAACAAATTTTCTGTGTAAGCTTTTCGAAAAAATGATAAATCGCAGACTTATACATTTCCTTGAGCTCAACAATATTCTCGATCCTTATCAGTGTGGCTTCCGAGAAGGACGGTCAACAACCGATCATCTTGTGCGCATAGAAGGAAATATCCACGATGCATTTATACATAAACAGTTTTTCCTATCGATATTCCTTGACAACAAGAAAGCGTATGACACGGCATGGTGTTACAGGATCTTGCGAGATCTGTCGGAAATGGGCATCCGTGGAAATATGCTGAACACAATTGAAAGCTATTTGTCAAATCGTACCTTCCGAGTAAAAGTCGGTAATGCACTGTCACGTCCTTTTACGCAGGAAACTGGTGTACCCCAGGGAGGCGTGCTCAGCTGCACTCTCTTTATCATTAAAATGAATACACTTCGTTCTTCACTGCCCCCAGCCATTTTTTATTCCGTCTATGTAGACGATATACAGATAGGTTTCAAATCCTGCTACCTTACAGTGTGTGAAAGACAGGTACAGCAGGGCTTAAACAAGGTGTCCAAGTGGGCAGACAAAAGTGGATTTAAAATCAACCCGCACAAAAGTTCTTGTGTTCTCTTCACAAGAAAGAGAGGCTTGGTACCTGATCCCTGTGTAGAACTGGGTGGACAACAAATTCCTGTTAACAAAGAACACAAATTTCTAGGTGTTATCCTTGACTCCAGGCTTACCTTCATTTCACACATAAAATGTCTTAAAGAAATATGTCTAAAAACCATGAAGTTACTTAAAGTTCTATCCCACACTACATGGGGTAGCGACAGGAGGTGCCTGTTGAATCTTTACAGGAGCCTAGTTAGATCACGGTTAGATTATGGTGCCATAGTATATCACTCTGCTGCACCGAGTGCGCTAAAAATGTTAGACCCCGTTCATCATCTGGGTATCCGCCTGGCCAGTGGCGCATTTAGAACAAGCCCGGTGGAAAGTCTATATGCAGAGTCAGACGAGTGGTCACTGCATTTTCAGAGAATGTACATCAGCTTTACCTATTTTCTCAATGTGCGCTCCAATAAAGAACATCCGTGTTTCAAAACTGTTAACGACTTAACGTGTCAAACACTTTTTCATAATAAACCCTCCATGAGACTTCCTTTCTCACTGCGTGCAAGAGAACTTAGCACGAAAATGGATGTCCCTGTTCTCGAACATCGTCTAATGCCTCCAACTAAGCTATTACCGCCCTGGGAGTGGCAGGTGATAGACTGTGACGTATCCTTTGTAGAGGTCACAAAGCACGCATCTGACCTTGAAATCGCTATGCATTTCCGTTAACTTCAATCGAAGTACAGCTGCTCTGAATTCTACACAGACGCATCAAAATCACATGCTGGTGTATCTTATGCTGCTGTTGGTCCCTCTCTTTCTATATCTGACTTATTGAACCCGCAAACAAGTATCTTCACTGCAGAAGCTTATGCAGTACTGTCTGCAGTAAGACATATACAGAAATTAAAACTCGACAGAGCAATTGTATACACAGACTCGCTAAGTCTCGTAAAAGCGTTAATTTCATTACAAAAGCTTAAAAATCCTGTTTTCATTGAACTTTACTCCCTCTTATGCAGTATTTATATATCACATATACATGTAGTAATATGCTGGGTACCTGGCCATAGAGGTATCGAAGGTAATGTACTGGCTGATAAAATGGCCACATCACTCACATCACTAAACACTTTTTCTACAGCTGCTGTCCCTGTCACAGATCTGAAGCCTTTCTTGTGTAAGAAACTGCGACAACACTGGCAACGCATGTGGAATGCAGAAATAAACAATAACATTATAAAGTCACAGCTAGGTTTTTGGCCCTCCCCAACAAAATCACGGCGAACAGATGTCCTATTCTGCCGCCTCAGAATGGGGCACACATTTGGTACACACAATTTCCTGCTTACTGGAAATGAACCGCCAACCTGTGGTCGATGTGGTGAGAGGCTGACCGTCCTCCACGTCCTCTTGGAGTGTCGTGCAAAGCCGAACCTGAAAGAAAGAAGCATTTTCCTCTTGCATATCGTTATTGCATACCTCTTCACCCAGCTATGTTTCCTGGCAAAGAACCATTTTTCAACACCAAAGCAGTCCTCAATTTTTTAAATGAGGTTGTCCTACATGTTGCAAGCCCAATAAATTCGTAGCGCATCCTCTCTCCAGAGGATGCCGCTGTGATAGTTGTTTTATATAGCACATGCCTCCAGGCCCTTGTGTCTCAAGGGCTCTAAAGAGGCCACGGTGCTCTAGTTAATTTTAGAAACCTATGCATTTTTTTTATATCGTATCATTATTTTGCAATGCACCTTAATGCTCATAGCACACGTCATTTGTCATCGCCATAATTTTATTACACGTACATTTTACGCACTGTACAGTGACTATATTTTAGGCCCCTTTACAGCCACGTCACATCAACTTCACAGAATTCATAACTCCACTGCGAAATCATTAACACTTGCATGGCGCTCTTTGGCCATACCTGCCCCTTGCGCCAATAAAAACCACACATTCATTCATTCAAAACGGATCCTTGGAAATCGCCACGTGAATCTGGAGACATTCCCTTTAATAAGTGGTCCGTCATGTACGACAAGCGCTCTAAGCGCTGGTAACAGTTTTGATCAAAGAAGTGAAATTTCATATCCACCAAACAATGCGATTTGGCGCGTCTAAAAAGTTTCGGTTTCAGTTTCTTATCGTTTCTTTCAGTCTGTTCTTTGCCTTTTTATACTTGGCGCGCATTTGTTAAACATTTTAAAGGTGCCGCTAAACTCATACCGCTCTTTTATTTTTATTTGTTTAATTTGGCCGTCTTTTTCATTCGTTGATCGTGTGTGCATGGTGTGCGTGTGTACAGCGTAGATCACAGTAGATAACCTGGCACGCTCCTCGCCCTGACGTCAGTCGCTGTGTCTGTGGCTCTGTGCTCTTCTTTATTCTATGGTGTACTGTTAATCCTGATGCGACGTTGTGCGTGATAAGCTTCGCCTGTGGCTTCGCTCTCGTCACTCGTGCCTTCCGAAAACTGCCCTCCCCTTCTCGTCACGTGTGTGAGTCACTTGCGACCGGAAAAACGTAACGGGTGTGTGTGGTTCTTGCTTCGGCAGTCGTCAATACATTGAGGTAGGTGTGCGCGTATCGCATTTGACGTTTGTTCAGGATCCTGGTGACGACGGAAAAGCTTGCCAGCCGCTAAGCTCCGTGAAGTCAACGCAACCGACGAAGCATCTTCGCCCCTGTGCCGTTGCAATTGTTTTGACTGTTCTTTGAAGCGCAGGACTGACGTAGAGAGAGGTAACCGCGTTGACAGGGTCAGATTTAGGCAATTCCTGCGTCTCAGTGCTTACAGTTGAGAGTAATGTGGTACGTCGTTTAAAGCTGACGTGAGTGCGGGCCGGAGATATGTCCCGTTAACTCGTCTAAGTTCGATTAAGGGTCATTTTTATGATTTACATCGTCGCTGTCTCGTGTACATTACACTGTATACGCTTAGGACAGAAATAGTTCATGGTGGCAGAGCACTTAACAAAACAAGCGGCACTACTCGTGGCCTTGGTTTCTAACTTTCTGCCGCAAAGTTTGTTTATGCTCCTCGTTGTACTTTTCTAATCCTATTGGTGGAATTACTCATGCGACTTTCCTGTGACTCGGAGCTGATAAGAGTGCTGCCCGTTATCGAACAATCGTCGTTCGGAAATCCACACTCTGGCGTATCTGCAGATAACAGCTATACAGCGCAGTGTGCGCATGCGGCTTGGCATAGGTTTTTTCTTTTGCCCGAGTTCTCAGCTGGCAGTGCTTTTTTTCCCCGCTGCAGGCAAGATGTCGAGCCTGTACCCGACTCTGGAGGATATGAAAGTGGATCACATGATCCAGGTAAGTGCTCTATTTCATTCACTGCGAAATTGTGCTCGCCATGGTTAGTAGCTAGGTTACATTGGTACCAAGCGTTGTAGATAGTTACTGAGTGAGGCTGCAATGAACGCTGCATAAATAAGCAATTTGGTCTGCCAAACTGTGTGCTGGCTAGGGCACTTCCATAAGCCACTGCTATAATTTTTACTTGAACAGTGCTTGCACACCATCACACGCCTCAGGACAAATAAAAGAAAATTGAGTCAAACATGTTTAGGTCGACCAAAACGTGTAGCTTAGTAAATTCTGTTACACGCTTGGTTCCGCATTGTTGCCTGTGGAAAACCTGGTAAATATACATGTCTGGCTCCATTATATTACGAAGTGTATACATCCTGAAAATGTTACTAGTGTTGGTGCATTGTTATAACATTGACAAAGGACTAAAAAGAAAAAAGTTGCACGTGTCTGCTGGCTTAGCAGCTGGGATTCCAAGTCTGTGACAAGGCACACTTCCAGGGACTATGATTATTGTTTCAGTAGGTTTTATAGATGAGCTTTCTGCACATATGGTTTGTTTTTGCAGCTTCATTTACTTTCTGTTTCTTTTAATTTTTTTGCCCTTGCAACTGTATGCGGTCAAAAGCGGCAAACCATCTTTTAAATCATAAGGTGTTGCTTGATAAATTTCTGACCTAACCTTAATTCCTATAGTTGCAGAGGCCAAAATGCTTCTCTTCTGACTTCATTTTTTTTCTGTTTAGTACATATATTGCAGTCTGTGTAGAGCACAAGCAGGTAGAATTTGTACTTTAGGATTAAAGGCAACAATACATTGGGTTGAAATGAAGTACAAAGTTTTTTATCCATGATAAAAATTATGAAAAAAGTAAACATTTATACAGCAGACCAGCGTCAGAAGTACATAATACAGGAATTGGTGCAAAAGTGGGACCTGCTTCTGCATTCTATTCCCTGTTATGTCGTAATAACAATGAGCCCTGCTAACAACTATATATGGCGGAAGTAACAGCACAAAATATCAGTGTACAAACAAGTTTAAACGACCAAATGGAGAGAAAAGGGAGAAAATGTGTGTTATGTAGGTTTTGAGTACAGATTGCCATGAACGTTGCAATTTATTCAACGCAGCGACTCCTTTTATTTGTTCCGCAGCCGGATGTTTCCATTCAGCAGAAAATTCATGCTGTTCATTCCCTCCCACATGCACAGGCGCAGACAAAGCCCCTGGAATCGTCTGTCCCAGCAGCTCCAGTGGCGTCAGCTCCCCTTCCTTATGGACTGTACCCATCAGCACCAGTTGATCCGGAGAAATTCGAAACCCTTTACCCCACTCTAGATGACTACATGGGCCTCTCTCTGTCTCGGGATGTCCCACCCGAAATTACTGCTCTGGCAACCATCTCCCAGGTTTGTCCACGTGTGGACAACACTGGGGCTCTTCGATTTGCCACGCTTGGGCAGCCCGCTGGCTGCCCGCTAGCTTAAGGAGAAGCATCGCATTGTCTTGAGCCGGGAACGCTAGTTAACCGGGTCTGTTCGGTGTGGAAGGGACCAGTCTGCTTGAAGGCGCGCAGTCACCCCCAAGCTAGTCCCTCGCAAGTTACAATGTTGCTCTTTACCATACTTTTCGAATGCAATTCATTCGATCACAGCTGCCTCAGCAATGAATGCCATATTTGCAGATCTGCAGGGGAGCTTGGCACTTGAGGCTAGAGGAAAAAGGCCATTGAAGGCATCCAAAAAGTGCAGCAAAACTGGGTACTTGGCATTTATATACATTGGCACAGTCCACTGTGGTACCGATATGGCAACAGCACAGTAAATGGGATAGATTCGTTAGTATATCTGTAGCCCTGTCCTATACAGAGTCTTTCTCATTGAATAATATACTGTGCAGCCTAGCTTAGAACTTCTACAGTGTACCGAATTGGTAAAAAGTCCGTTACAAAAGTGGGCAGTCAACACAGCAATCTTACAAGTGCTGGAATTTTATTTTTGTATTTTGTTTAGAGAGATAATACCAGAGTATTTCACAACAATTGAAACGTAAAAAGTTAAGGCAGCAGCAGAAAACTGAATTTGCAAAATATGAAATGAGATGAACGTAAGTGACCAACCACGCTCCCAATCAAAAGTGCAAAGTGTGTAAATGCAGGATGGGGCAAAACTAATGCTTTCTATAACAGCCACCAAAAAAAAAGCAAATAGTAATTGCACTGCACTCAATTATGCATGGTGGCAAAATGCCAGTGTCATGCACACAACGCACAGTGCCTGAGGTGATGGGATAAGTCGGGTGGAATGCCGTCTGCACTTGACACAACCAGAGACCGTCCAGACAGAATGACAAATGCCTGGCGGAAGTGCGGTGGGCTGACTAATACAAGGAAAAATGAAACGTCTGCGTGTGTGTGCTGTGGCAGCCTGTGGGTAGCTAGAAGTGGAAAATCGAAGAGGCCCACTTCGTTATTTCTTTGTGTCTACTCAACTGTTACAGCTACTGCTGTGCTGAGAATTGTTTTATTTTGTGGAAGTGCATTACATTTTCATTTAATCCGCTAGTTCTATCAACCTTTAGTTAGCACAAAAGTAGCCCGACATAGACACGGTGGCCCGTCATGGCAGCATTGCATGCAAGTTCTTGCGTAAAAGTGGTACCTTACTTTCGCCGTATGTATGATGTCACATGTTGGGCCGTTCAGAGCTGTTCATCATAATGTAAAAAGTTTTGTTCATCCATAAGCACGGCTTGGACAGGTATAAAGAGAAAATGGCAGGTCTACACAAGGACTCTTGAACCTAAGTGTCCCGAGTGCGTCGCACTTCAGAACCGTGTCAACTGTTCTAAGTAGATTGCATGATGTCGCACAGTTGTCTTGCATGGTGCTCCCTACTTGGTATGACGAGCTCCAGGCATGCCTTGTAGAAAGTTTTCCAAAGCATGCGTTTGCACTTGCTCACACTAGAAGGAGGCTCCTTGCAGCTCGTCGCGAGTGTTTAACCGTGCACTTGGAAACTTTTAAAGGGGCCCTGAATCACTTTCTATCAAAGTCGAGCAATGCATTTGAAGTTAAAATAGACTATTTCAGAAATATTTTGCCGCAGAAAGTACTTCAGTGTGATCAGCAGAAGCAGAGATATTGGCAGTCAAAGTTCCCGTGTAATCTCCTTTGCGGTGCTCCTGCTGCTTCGATGCCTTGCGCTGCAAAGGCTGCGGCAGAGCAGGCAATGCCCACAATGCTCTGCCTACTGAACGTTGCTGTGGCACATAGTTCAAATTTGATTTTGGATGTTCACACAGACTCCACTATTTCCGATTTTGGTGCCTAGGGTGCGCCAAGCCTGGTTGTCCTCGGCGAGCAGGCTCGTTGCGGCACCCCACGGCGGTCGAGGTGTCTATACTACATAGGAGATCGTAGCTACATGCAACTGTAGTACTAATGCACCGCATTTGCTTTATGCACGACAGGGCTTGAGTGCTTGCTCGCACTCATGGGTGTGGTGTGGACTGGCTTTGTCCTGCACCAGCTTCACCGACGGATAGTAGCCACATCCAACTTGCCCATCTTGGTGAGCTATCAATAGATTAGTGCGAAGCAAAGCCTGCCAAGGTGTCTGACCTTAAGTTTTGCGTGGTTCGAGGCTAGTTGAGTGTTCAAGACTAATCAAAATTAGCGAGCCCGGATGGCCACGACGTCAATAAGCAATCTGGTCAAACTTTAATTCCTACATGGGCGGCCGACCGGGAGCAGATGATAGCCAGCTTCTACCGGAAGTATGAAATCTTTATAAAAATTCAATAGCAGATTTTCCTTTAGTTTAGCTTGTTTATTAACCTGTATCAATAAATATACACAGTAACTGTAAGAAGTGTACTACTCCAAACACCCTTCTTGGTTGACGTTGGCTATTGGCCAATAGCAGCCACATATGGGAATCTGCTAGATAGCGAAATATAGCGCCTGTAGAAAGGAGAAGGCTTCTTTTGAAAAGCGAGCAGTTGAGAGAAAGGTGAATTCACGCTCCGCTTGCGAGCTCCGCATGCCATTCAGTAATGCAAAATTTGGCCGCAATGTTCACAGCAGCATGTGCTATCCGTGGACTGAGTTTTTTCACCAAGCCCAAGGTGTGGTTCAGGGCCCCTTTAAGATGACATTCTGACATGCCGCTCTGGATGACCCGGCATGTAATGTCGGCGAGACCCATTACAGTGGCTAAAGTGTTCCGATGATACCAAGCATGAGGTAACGGGTTCAGTACCTGGCTGTACTGGCTGCATCACAATGTGGGTTGAATGCAAAAATGCTTGTGTTCTTCACTTTAAATCCTAATGCTTTAAATCTGCGTTACGTATACCTCAGGTGGTCAAACTCAATTTATAGCCCTCCACTACAGCAGCTCTTGTAGCCCTCATGTTGCTCTGAGACATAACTCGTCAGCCAATCAAATCTCTTAACCGGGAGAACGAGATGTGCTGCGAGTTTTGGCAACGCAAAAGAGAAATGGCTACATTGGTGACTAGGGAAGAGAGGGAGATGTCTCTGAAGTCTGCCTTCGTATTTTATGCTTCTGCTTAAACAACTCTGGTAGTGGCAGTTTTTTTTTTAATTTTTATTCCTTACATATGTATGGTGCATATCTGTTGACAGGCTGTGGATGGTGCATAAAAGCAAGCTATCAGTTTCACTGCTTAGGGAAAAACTAGTTCACAATGGCCCCTCGTTAACTTGATTTGCCCTAGTGAAGGCTTTTATTTAGTGCAACTGAAAACTGAAATCCAAGCTTCATCTTCCGACAGTCGTATTCTGTTTCTGCATGAGGCTGCTGTTTTTGTCAAGGTGCTTTCACTTGCTCCATCAGTCAGCCAGTCCTTTTTGGACTCAACCTTGTTTCGTCTGGCCACTACATGTCGTCGTCCTCTTTCCAGTATAGCTCTTGTTGGGTTAGGAACAAACAATATGCTTCCATTCTTGAATCCTTGCTACACTGCGTGCTACTTGGACAATTTCTATGATGCCATCCTGAAAACTTGCCTCTGCATTCCATGCATGACTGCGTCCATCTGCATTCGAGCCATTTGCATTTCTTCTGGATGATAGACCTATATTGGTATTGCTTTGGCTCCACTCAACCTTGCCAGTTGTACCATAATTGTTAGTTATTTGTGATGTTTTCAGATCTGGGGCTTCAGGAATATTTAAAACGGACACTAAAGAGAAACACCAAATCAGCTTAGAATGAGAAACCACAGTGCCAATTGTAACTAAAAAAATATATTGCCTCTTGGTTATTATTATTCTTTCTTGCTGTGGTTTTCTAAATCTTCTCACATACTTGGGCTGTTTTGGTGCAGTGAATGTTATCAAAACTTGCAAAGTTTTTCTATGGCTCCTTTAGAGTGCAATGCAGTCCATCTTCACCAATTAAACAGGTAACCATAGGCACAAGCAGATGGCGTCAAACTTTATGACATCATGGCTGGCTAGTGCTGGCTTGGCAACACTCCAAGGCAGTGTCGCCACTTGTCTTTTATTTTTGTCTTTTTAGCATCGCTTTTGAGTTTATCGATAAGCAAAAATCACATTGCATTCTAAAGGAAGCAAAAACATGACCTAGCAAGTTTTTCAGAAGTTTGTCTAATTAAATGTGTCCCAAACGTGTGAATAGACTTAAATATCTGTGACATCATACCAGCATTTAATAATTGTCTTTGGTGTCTCTTTAACCTTCCATTCCACATTTGAGTGTCGTTCTGTAGTTGCACCTTTTCTTTTGTGCATGTGACCATCATGTCTTCCACAGAACCAAGTGGCAGTGCCACAGCCTGTGGGAACCGGCGGCTTCCTCTCAAACATGGTCGCGCCAATTTCGGGTTCCTCGGTTGGCCTGAAGAGGGCACACGTTAGCCATGGGATTCGTGAAGTCACCCTCTGCAAAGACAAGAAAGGCAAAGTTGGACTGCGTGTGCAAGCCATCAACCAGGTAATATGACTGCATCTCTTCTGTTTCATCTATATTTTAAGTAACCAGCGCTACAAATACTGGAGATTGCAAGAGGTCAATAGAAAAGAAATTTCTTTTTAAAGATCTAATGTCAGTTTATCTGATTTTTCACTTATGGATGCATCACATGTGACTTTGGGCAATAAGTTTTGTATCCAGTGCATGCTATAGGGGCAAGATCCTTTTTCACATTTCTTGTCTATGCATCCAATAGAGTACTGCTGCCACTAGTTGAAATGTACAATGCTTTATGTATACAGCAGGCTTCAGCCAATTCAACACAGGTTTATTCAATTTTTCGGTTAAGTAGATCCCGGCTGGGGGGGAGGTCATAGCCGATTCCCATTTGTGTCCAATTTTTCATTATTTCGCTCCTAAAATTGGCCTTCACTGGATAATTCAAACTTGACCAGTCAGCGCATACATACTTGACCCCTATGGCGACCCCAACACAAACCCCTTCAGTGGGAGCATCTGTGTCAGCGGAGCGTAGGGACATTGTATGTGTTGAGCTGTATATACGTATATGTATATATATGCTCCCGTAGGAAGTGGATATTTTTGGCCTGTCATAACAGTATTTTCAAGCAATGAGAGTAGCTCACACTGTCTGGCCATGATACTTACCCAATTCTTATGCACGCATGTCTTTTTTTGATAAACATTTGTCTGAAAATTGCAAAAATGCTTGTGTTCTTCACTTTAAATCCTAATGCTTTAAATCTGCGTTACATATACCTCAGGTGGTCAAACTCAATTTATAGCCCTCCACTACAGCAGCTCTTGTAGCCCTCATGTTGCTCTGAGACATAAGTCGTCAGCCAATCAAATCTCTTAACCGGGAGAACGAGATGTGAAAATCAGATATGAAGTCAAAACCGCCTTTGTGGCATTAAAATGCTTTACCGCATAACATGGATATAGGGCGCCAAAGCTGTCTTAAAAAACCTCAGAGGCAAAGCTGGCTTTAGAAAACAGGCTGCCATTGTGCCACATATATCAGACCTTTGTCCATTTTTCTTGCTAAAAAATTCGGTGTGCGCTAGATTTCTACTTCATTTACAAGCTCAGATGTTATTTCTATGTTAACTTTCTACTTTGGATACATAGGAAGTGGGAGCACGTTTAATTTGGGGGCTGGTGAATCGATGGTGTGTTGATATTTTTTTGCATCTTGTTTAATTCGACCCGCCAGGTAAATCGATCACTTTTGTGGACCCTGTCAAGGTCGAATTAACGGAAGTCTGCTGTAGTGCCTGCCATCTTTCGTCCTTTTCTGTTCCTATTGTCGCCAAACTATCCATTTACTGTTCTATTATGGACCTGTAATGATGTAGGCGATTCATTTCTGGACAAGTTAAGGAGAAGGATTGAAATCACCTCATCCTCCGAGGCTGAGAAAGGGAATGGCTGAGCTGATTCTGCCAGACCAGGCAGAATGTCAAGTATATACACAAGTCACAACTGCTAGAAGTATCAGCACAGCCTCATATCGGTTCGCCGATATTGATCTTGTAGCTGACTTCTTTCTGTTAAGATCAAGTCCACATAAGCAAATAGTCGATGCTGCACACGCTTATGCTGCTTGCATGTTTATATGCCCGTTTAAACGCTTGTTTTGAGTTTGTAATTTGTCTTTTCCCTGCCATCTAGGCCAAAGTTAGCTGTTACTGTTTAGCACAATGGGGCAAGTTAGTGTCGATTGGTGGTTGAGGACTATTAATGGCAGTGCAAATTAGGGCAGAGAAGGAATTGTACAGGATGTCCTGTGGGATTTTTCTGTCCTCGTTGTTCACGCTTCAGCATGTCTCGTATAACTGATAAGCCTTTCAGTCACAGTCAACGCTTTTGTCATCCCCTGTTCCATCTGGTATCCTTGTTTTTTAGCACACTTTTCTGTAGTGTTTTTTATCAGCTTGTCTATCACCTGTGCTTGTAATCTCGCTGGTAGTGTCTGCGGCTATCACAAAGCGGTATTGAAGGCCAGGCTCTTGCATGATGTTAGTAGCGGTTCTGATAAAGCCCCATTATTTATCTTGAAAATGAGTGCTGTCATTCTCTTTCTCTCTCTGGAGAGGCGTTATGCACCTTCCAGAATTCCACTCGCTATCTTGCTTGTGCATGCCATGCTTTCTCCCCTCGTCGTTGTAGTTTGGCTGTGAAGTTCAACAAGCACATCCTTGCAGCAGCAGTGCAGCACATCATTAACTAAACAAAACTGGCATTACTTGACATTAAGCCAATAATGACTCTTGGCATGAACATCTCGCTCTTGTACTATAAAAAGCAAGCCCATGTGCTTTTAATCTGACTTTGCGGACACTTCGCATATTAATATCAACGGTTGCTGCAAGAAGTGCAGCTTTGGTAAATATGGGCACTTGAGGTCATACTGCAGAATATTTGCAGAAAATTCATGATTAGTATTTTTCCACCTTTCTCAAGAATTACGATAGCTGCAGTGTGTCTGCACATATCGCTTGGGGCCTGTGCTTCCTTGACTACGTAGTGCCTCCATGACTGCTGATGGTGTCTGTGCTGCATTTAACACCTTTTAATACAATATAAAAGGTGTTGGCTGCAAACACCTCAAATCTAGTGTCATGGATGCAATACATTGCTGAATACACCTCTTTCTGAAGTGTTCTCTGGGCTGATTGAAGTTAGTATTGGTATAGCTTCTGTTCATAATTACCTTAATAAATTCTTTGTAGATTACTTGAAAGCAAGCTAGGGGTCTATATTTATTCACCCGTTTGAACATGTCTTTGCTTATGTTTTAATATTATTTTGGCATTCTTACAAGTCTAGTACGTGTGAAGTCACAGGGCATCTTGTATGAAAGGTCGCAAGCTTAAAATGGTGTCTTTCAACTATGCCTAAAATAAACCATGACTGTTGTAGTTTTAGGGAATTCCATACCCACGCAAATTGTTGGTATATTCTAATTCAAGATGTGTTGTCATTGTAATCAGACACATGATAATATTGCTTTGATAGCATTAAAAATCTTCTGAACAGGCCTGTCGTAGACCATGATTGTCATTTTAGGGATCACTGCACTTGCAAATTTTCGGCATATTGTAGGTGTTTATTTTCTGTTTGTTATGCCATCAGACCATTGCTAAAGGGGACAGTTGTTGCCTCCAGGTGACCAGCTTCGGTTAATGCAAGCAAATTTTGCCATCTTTTTGCCAAGCCACTTCTAAATTCTTCAGTTGCTGTTTCAGTTTTCTAGTAGTGTTTATGTCTGAAAGTACAGTTAAACCTCGATATAAAGAAGTCAGTAAAATCGTGAATTTGCTTTATGTCAAAATTTCGTTGTACTGAAATTCGGCCTTTTACGCAAACAAGTACAGTCGTCGATCGATTTTCCTTGCATGAAAAAGGGCCACAGAATTTTTCGAATTATCGGCAGTGGAAAAAAAACAAATTTGAATGAAAAAACAATTCATTTTAATGAATTTGGGAGTCGGCAACAAATGATATGCTTTCATGCCATGTCAACAATATCTTCACAATGGCAGTACAAAGTAAGCGAAGCGCCATAGTTTACTTTGTAAACTATGGAGGCAGTGTGCTCACTGGAGTAAACTATGGCGGATTTCGACGGAGAGATCAGTCGAGGCCACAAGTGCATCTCGCATTCGACCATCGTGAAGTGCAGATGTCACACATGCGACCTTGAGTCCACGACACAGTCAGTTTACACTGTTTCTCCAATTCATCAGTTCGGAACTAGGTGCACGTGAGCTTTCACCTTTCCTACCAGTATGAGCACATACCATGTTTTGCTATACGCGTCTGCAGTGGTTGCCAACTGATTGCCCGCGAACCCTGCTTCGCGCATGTTGCCATTGACGCAGCCTGTGCGCATGATATCATGCCAGATAAACATGTATTTGGCCATGGGTACGAACATTTATCAAGGCAGTGTTGTCTAATTGGGATTCAGTGGCAAAAATTTTGGGGATGCTTAAGCTTCACCTTTAAGAGTGGAGCACGATAGCATTCAAAGAACCCTGAGTGCTTCTTACGCTTCCTGGCAACTGTTGCTTATGTAACCGTAATGTTCACCAAGAAACGCTGGTGGCGAATGCTATGCATGAAGGCAAGCTTTGTAGTTCTTTTTTGATGATGTGCAAGGAACTGAGGGTACCACGCCACTCATACTAAGACCTGAAACGGCAGCTGGAAAGCGCTACCGTATTGAAAGGAGTTTGTGCTTGAGCTTCCGTGTAACAGAATTATGTTTTCTTGTACATTCAAATTACAATCCAACGCTATCATGTGTGTACGTTGTGTGTAAGTCGCACTTTACGATTTTTCTGTATATTTTACCTTCAGAAATCCGATTAGTTCAGTAACTTCCTTGTGCCGCATGGAAGGCCTGTGCGGTAGGGTATGCGTGGTTTGAAATGGGTTGGCACTGTAAGAGTTAATGATATTGTAAACTTTACACGCGATAAAGCAAACATGCAGCTTTTGCCTGTTTGCCGTGTGTTACCAGCTCGCCCAAGTTTCACGTCCGGTTCGTGGTAGCATTTTTGCTGTCACTGTGGACGGCACCTGTGTGGCGCTCGCGTTTTCTCATGAACTTGGTGCGGTGTGCCTGTTTCTTTATAGGGCATCTTTGTTGTGCTCGTCCAAGCCAACAGCCCAGCAGCCCTGGCAGGTCTTCGCTTCGGCGATCAGCTGCTGACCATTAACGATGAAGTTGTCGCTGGTTATTCGGTCGACAAGGTGCACACACTCATCGTCAAGGCCAGTGCAGAGCGCATCGTCATGGCTGTCCGGGACAGGTGAGCGTTGCAGGCAGCCACATCCCTTGCTGGTTAACCTGCACCGAGTGCTAGCATTTGCTACTGATCACCGCAAACTGTTGCATGGAATGCAAACCTGAATGTAATGTAGAGGCTAATTGGGGCCATGAAATGTAAGATTTTTCATTTATAAACACAAAAGAAAGAAAAGCAGATTTATTTTAAATGTGCTATACTTAAAGAAATATGCTTAAACAGATGTGAACTTTGCTGCCCAAATACAAGATTTAAATTTGACATGCTGATATCTGGAACGAGACTTCATATTATATCCAGTATTCTACTATACTTTCTTAGCACAGTCAATTAGCTGACCTACATAGAAGATGCATTAATGAAAACCTGAACTAAAAGCCCTAGAAGTAGGCTGAACCTTACTGTGCTGTTATTGACCGCCGTTTTTATTTGAGCAATGTACAAAGCATTCGCAGCATTGAAATCATTGTAAATGTGTTACATACTGCAGAAGTGATGGAATAATTGGAAAAACGCCTATAATGGTAACAATGAAATGTAGAATGGTTTCTGGTTGTGCTAGCACGATTTTCCTCATCATGCAGGGAATTGCCTAGCCTAAAAGGCGGTGAGAGCTAACTTCTGTTCTTGGTAGCGTTGCTCATAAGAACACGTCTAGGTACAGATTTACTGAGCACTGGCCATCCTCAGTACATTTCGTGCATACTCCGAAGCCCTTCTAAATGGAGGGGAATTGCAGAAGTGTATGCCTTTTGGTAAAATTTTAATGCCATGTAATTAGTTTAATTTATGGTATTTTGCTTTGTTTAGACCAGTGCATGGTAAGTTAATGGCTGTGGCATTCTGGTCCTGAATGCAAAGTTGCAAGCTTAATTCCCAGCCATGGCAATCGCTTTCCAATGTGCATGTAATGCGAAAACACTTGTGTGTAATGCTTTGGGTGTCAAAAAAAACTCCAGGTAGTCACAATTATTCTGGAGTCCTCTACTAGTGTGTGCAGATTGTGGTTCTGGTGCATAACATCCCAGAAATTATCTTAATTTTTTGCATCTTTTGCATCGCCCAGGCATCACTCGTCACTTTTTGCAGCCTCGTGATGGTTATCAACAGCCCAGACCATGTCATCAAGACGGCTCGTTCCTTAAGGGGCCCAGAAACACTTTTTGAATGTAGTAGAACGTTGCCGATCTGTTAACGACGTTCCTGTAAACATGAGCCAAATATTATGGCACTGCAGGCAGCATAGAATTTGCAAACCCATATCAGAAGCAGTAAAAAATCACTTGCTCTTGCTTCGAGAATGTCGTTGTGCAGCATCATCGCAAGCATTTAGACCCTTTTATATTTAGTGATAACTAGAACATTCTTGGTAATACAATTATTGCTCACTTGGGTGAAATAAATGAAAAATTATTTCATCTGGTCTAAACACAACAGTTACACATTGGTATGGCTTTTGCTCCATCTGCTGCTCATGGCCGTCTCGTGTTCAACCTTCATGTTGAGGCCAGAGGGTCTTTCGCACTTGTGCTTCCTTGCTGTCTCCCCTGTGTAGCTTCCAGCATGCTAGTGGAAATGAAAGACAGAAAGCGACTGATTCGTCCAATAACTACCTCCAGCTTCGCTTGTGCTTGAAGGATTTGAAAAATTTGTGTGTCAAGATATTTGTTAAGTGGCATGATTTTGATAATATTATTCTACGATTATTTAGAAAAGTGTTTTGGGGCTCCTTTAAAAATGCCATGCAGACCATTATACAACCAAATTAACTTACAGAGTAGCCATAGTGTCGTAGCAACTGCAGCTCCTACAATTTGGCCGACATCTAAATTGGTTTGGACTAGAGGAATTTTCGGTGCCAATGACAGTGTGTCTCACTATTGCAGTTTTTGTTTTTAATTGTATTCTAATCCATATGTTATCATTAGAATTGAGTAAATATGGTAATCCAGGTGGCACCTCTCATAGCCTGTGTGTTGCATAGACATTAGACCATACCAATCCAATGCAACTCGAGCTTCAGTCAATCTTAGCTTTGTGCACAGTTCTGTTGATGTTGCGACTTTGAGATTTGTTGTGAACCTGTGTGCAGAAATAAGAGTTTACAAATTTCTGCACTTCAAGCAGGTGTGAATTGCAGGCCCTTTGTGGCTTGAGTTCCAGCAGCCAATGGGAATGTTCTAACCACTTCCCATTAACCACTTTTTTTTTTTTCATTCGAATTCCACAGGCCATTTGAACGCACAGTGACAATGCACAAGTCAAGCACGGGCCATGTTGGATTTGCATTCCGAGATGGCCGCATCATCTCCCTCGTCAAGGACTCGTCGGCAACACGGAACGGCCTTCTAGTTGACCACCAACTACTTGAGGTGGGTTTTGCTTCGTGTGTTGGGAGTAAGCTGCGGTTTATTGAAATGGCAGGTCTCTTTTTCCACAGAATACTGGAAAGCAGGGCTTTGTCATTAATGAATTTTTACAGGCTTAAACATGTACACACGTAAGAAAAAAAACATACAAAACGCAGGATACACTTGTGCTGTGTCTTTCACATCTGTATGAAAAAAGAATAGGGTTGTTTGAATAGTGAAGCTTTCTAATCAAATATGAATATTCGAGAAAAACCGCCACCAAATATTGAATCAAATGTAGAATATGTTCTCATATCTAGAGCAACATGAAATATGAAGTTTGCACGGAGTGCATTTGGGTAAAAAAAGGAAATGGGGCTTATACGCCGTTCACATTTAGACATCCAGACAACTGAGCAGCTTGTAAATGTTGAACTGCTTTGAGTTATTTCGGGCACCATGACAATGACAATAAAAAAGAAAAGGAAGAATGTATTACCAGATGCGCGTATACGGTGTTGTTAATCGTTGAACAAAAGTGTGATATACTACACTTCATGATGAGACTGTCCAAAAAGTAAATAGAAAGAAATTTGTACATAGGCTGCCATTGTTGGTGAATGGCTTGGAATTACTGAGCAACTGTTACCTGCCTTGTGCGTTTGCTCAGGAACTGGTGTTCCTCCGCAACAACCGCAGCTATCCTGCAATGTGATCATTCAGAATGCCGTACTTACTTGAATCTAGGCCGGCCCTGATACTAAGCCGACCATGAATGTCCGAAGCCAGAAAAAAATTTTAAAAACTTACCTCGAATGTAAGCCAAACAAAAAATTGAGGACAGCATTCACAAAATGAAAACAGTATTTATTTAATATGAACATGCCGACCTCACTCTACATAATCATCGCTGCTAGCCTTGTACGCTTGCATATGCGCGCAAGCTCGCGTCCGTGCACCCACGCATGTGCAGACAGTTCAGCACGGTTCATACACGTCGGAACACAGCGCAATCTCAGTGAAGGCTCCTCTCTGTTATCACATGCTTCCCTATCGCTATCATCTCCTCACTGCGGCACCCGCAAAAGTCATCTCCCGTTGCCCCCTCTAACAGACATTTTTCTCATCGATGCTGAAGTCCCGCCCAGCTTGAATGTTTGACAATACCTCTGCGGCTAGCACAACTTTTCGTATGTGGCATCGCCTGTTTGGTGTGATTTGGTTTGGTGTCACCGATACGACACAGGTCAAAATGGCGACGACCCTTGTGTGCTTCAGTTGGCTATTGACACGGCTAGTAGCAGCTGCAATATTTACTTTTCTAGATGTCACTAGCTGTCAAATGCCCCAATTAGAAACTGGGGCATTTTTTAAAATCCTCGAATCTAAGCCAACCCTAGAGTGTGGTATAGGATTATTTGAAAAAGACTATCGCCTAAGCTCGAATAAATATGGTAGTCCTTGCATTTATCGCCCTGTTTCCTTTGATGCTCCAATAAGTCTTTTTATCACATGTATTTGGAAGCAACAAATATTTGACAGCTTAGAATAGTTGGTTTGCATCTGAAGTTTTTAACATTTGCGCACACCTAAACAAGGGGTAACTACACGCTCGAGGACATACCTGTTTAATTGAGCCCAGCAATTCCGCATGACTGTCCAGGCACTGCACATGCTCATGCAGGGAATCTCTTCTGTGTGTAAACAGGAGGAGATGACTTTTTGCTGAAAATAGGAACACGACTGCTGCTGTGTGGCACTCTTTGTTAGAAGTGTACTTTGCTTTTGGCCTGCCCACTCCCATTGGCAGGTTGTCATACCAGGCATCTCCTCGTAGATGACACATTTTGTGGTTTCTAAAGCTGAATTCATGCATCAGATTCGACGGACATGCATGATGTGGCCAAGCTGCACTGAATCGCTCCACCAGCAACCTACATGCTTTGTGCTTGTGTGCAACATGATTGGGCAGCGCTGAGCCACATAATGCTATTCGGCAGAATGTGTTCTGTCGTGTGAGCTCAGCTTAAGGGCCGCAACTTTCACATTTTCTGTTTCTATAACACTTTTTCCATGTGATTATGAAATATCTTCACTGGAAACCACATAGAAGGGCTCTAAAAAAGTTGTTCTATCAGTCAAGGTAGTGAAAATTTTTGCGGAAATCGTAAAAAAAATTTGTTTTTCAAACCGCAATATCTCCAGAATGGCAAAACTAAGCTATGCCGTTTTTTTTTTCTCATAAGAAAGCGCATTTCTCCCTTTTCGAGTTTGCCACTTCAGCTATCTCCTCCACTTGGAAACAAGCGCACAAAAAGCAAATGATTGAAAGTTGTTCCGAAGACTCTGGTTGGCCGCGTTCACTCTGTAGGTGTGTCATCTCCTCTTTTTGTTTAAACCTTGTGAGCTCTCGACCACCGAAATCCAGACAAGTGCCAAAACGGGCGTGACGCGCATGTCGCAGAAGCGCAGTCTATTCCTCCATTTCTGGAGGTTTCAAACCCGTGGCTAAGCATTCCAAGCATTGGTGATGCAGACGCCACACATGGCTAAACCTTTACAGCCTCGGTGCTTTGGAATCTGCGACCGTGCACATAGCGCAAGCAATAGTCAAACCCTCGGCTAAGCACTTCGCACATCAGTGCCTCTGACTCCACGATCAAGCACATCTATTGCAGACTCCCAAGATCCGCGGCTTAGCAGTTCTCGCATCGGTGCCTCCAACTTACCAATAAATACTCATAACATTGTGCACGGTTTCCTAAGACCTATGGCTAAGCATTTCACACATCAGCACCTCGGCCTCGATGGTCAAGCACATTGTGCATAGATTCCTTGAGCCTGCGGCTAAGCATTTCGTTAAGGGTGTGCGAATATTCAAATGTCATCGAATATTTGTGATATTCGTAATCAATTCGAAAAATAAATGTTATAATATGTTCATATATTAGGTCGAATATATTGCTGGCTGTACAAATGCAAACACGGTTATCAGCATTTGTTTCTATCTAATCTAAGAATATTGGGGCGTTATTGTACTGAATTTTGTTACGATTTAATGCTGCTAGCGAAACTTCGCCTGTAAAGCACACTTAGCCGCTACACGTATAAAGTGTGCTGGAAAGCCAGCCTCTCAGTAGCAAGTTGCACAGGTTTGCGAACAGCGAGGGTGCACTCTTTTGCAGGTTCCATCCCTAATCTTGAGCTTATTGCTTGACAGCCAATTCGATGAAAGACTACTGGTACAGGGTCAAATGCCTGTGAATTTACGGGAAATTGATGCACTCTATTAAGGCACAGTTTGGCAAGAACGGACAACTAGCAGAAGTTATTCACCTTTCCAAAGCTAGCATGAGCCAAATACACAATCTTTTCGTATACTAGCTTAACTTTTTTACCAATGACAACGTAATTGCAGCGTTCCAACATGTTAAAATTAACCAACTTGCTAATAAATACATGTGCATATCATTATTCTATATTCAATTCCATGTTCGATGCTAAGTATTCGATTCGTATTAGAAAACTTTGATATTCGCACACCTCTACATTTCATGCATTGGCAACTGGGGCTCTGCACAAGACCTATCACATTGCACATTGATGTCAAGTATTTATTGATTTTTTTGCCACGGTTTTCCAGCTACAATGCAGGCTGGGACATTCTCGCTTTTTTGGCTTGATTATTTCATTTCATTTGCACCCAAAAAGTGATACGAAAAATTTAATGTGGAAGTTTTTCTGTTAAAGAAAGACATTACATTTGGCTATACTGACAATATATAATAGACCTTCCACTGCATTCCATAAGCTCTCCAGGCCCTGAAGAGGTTCAAAAGAGAAAAAGTTTGTACAATGTGCTCAAAATATCGTAGCTGGTGCAAACACTAGGCAACAAATGCACAGGCGAGACTTCTGCATAAGTGCTGTATTCCAAGGCATGCATGTATGCCAGTGCCTTTCTGATGTGCACTTTCCTAGTTGTGGCCTCGGGAAAAAAAATTCAAAATGCTGCAGAAAAGCTTTGTTCAGTCCTGTGTTCATAGCTACAAGAAAACAAAAGTGCAGCATTGAATGCTACAGAGACATCTTGTTGCATGGGGTAAGCTTCCCTGCTCCACTGTGACAGCTGTCAAAAAGGCAGTATGCAAGTACAATTCTGGGTTCCGCTGTGCCTTTGTAGGAAATTGTACAACATTCGGTCTGCAACCTGGCCAATATGCTCCTCGCAGAGTGGTGGAGAAGGATGTCTTAGCATTTCGGACTAAAGGGGAAACACTCCAGTAGCCCCACATTTGATACATCAATGACTACAGCCCTGGTGCCTTTTGATAAAGTGAAATCTAAGATACAACTTTGAAAGCCATTTTATTTTCTTGGCACCTGCTCAGCTTGTCCCATTGATTTCTTCACAACTGCTAAGTCTGCTACAATTCCTCCTTTCCCCCCCCCCCCCCCCTATGTTTTTCTAAGTGCAGACAGGGTGTGACATTCTTGCTTTTCCAGAGTGACATTTTCTGAATTAATTATTCAGCTACCTGTTCATGATCTAGATGCCTGTTGTACAGTCACCTCATGAAAGATGAGAACAGGAAAATAATATGTAGCAAATAACAAAATCTAGGAATGTCGCACACTCAACCATTCATTTTGGAACACGCAGCACTCTGAACGAGTCTTCAGTCACGTTTTGCAAGTCGTTCAGGCTAGGGATAAGCCCAAACAGAGAAAAAAGAAATTGTAAATAGGGAAGTTCTTGAGATATAACTTGGAAATCTTTATGGTAACATCACAGAGACATTATCAATAACACTGCCAATTTTGTCAAAATCCGTGATGATATAAAGAAGGAATAAAGACCCATGTCTGCTAAAGTAGTGAGAGCACTGCAAATTAGCACACCTTGTTGCTCTAATTAATGCAAGTTTTGCATTCTGAATTACAATACTTTTTTCTTTTGTAGCCCACTTGTCAAAAAGAGTAGATAAGCTTCCCTTTGCCTCAGCACTATTCATGCTGTCAGGTGGTGTCAGGTGGTGTAAGAGAGCTTGCACCATCTCTCGTAATAGCTGTATACTAACTACAACATCACTTTCTGCATTACCTTGTGTGCTGTGTGGGGAAACCGAATGTCAGTGACACAAAAATTGAGCATCCTTAGAATAGCAAGAGGTAGCATGAATGTGGCATCCTAAGTGTAGCACCTGCAAGTATACTGTAAGTAGGTTGCAGTCCCAAGACCACGTTTGCTTTTCTTTCAGCCAATTCATGTGAAATGCAAAAAAAGAGAAAAGATGTGACAGATTACCAGATGAATTTACAGTTTACACAACGACTGTTTGTGGCTCCTTGCAGGTGAACGGCCAGAACGTGGTGGGAATCAAGGACCCCGAAATAACGAAGATTATTGAGAGTGCAGGCAATGTCATCACGGTCACAGTGATTCCATCGTTTGTCTACGATCACATGATCAAACAGTAAGTGGGTGTAATATTCTGTTACATTTTGCTCTTGCCCTGATGATAACCATACTTGCTTGGCAAATGAGGAGGGAGGAATACTAACATCAAAGGCAGACACTGGGTGCCATGTTGCTATGTCAAATCTCCGTAACGTCCTCCTCTAAGTGTCTCTATATTCATAAATATAACATAACCACTAATATACAGTAAACCTTGATATAACAAAGTATTTAACTTTTTATAACTTCTTTTCTATAGAATACCATGTATGTTGAAATTTAATACAGTCAACATCTATTAATTTTACCCGGACGGGACCAACAAATTGATTGAATTATCCATGAAGTCAAATTAAGATGCAGAAGAAACACCAAAATAGACTGGCAGTATTTGGGCAATTTGGCAGTATTTGCCAGAGTCTAACACACCCCCGAATTAAATGCGCACCCACTTTCTATGTATCCAAAGCAGAAAACTAACGTAGAAAGGACAATACAGCTCTTAAACAAAGTAGAAATTTAATGTGCACCTGATTTTTTAGCAAGAAAAATGGCCAAGCGTCAGGGGAGTGCGTAAACCTGAGAGCGGCCCATTTTGCCACAGGCCAGTGTGACTTTTCTAAAAGAACATTTGAGATCCAAAATGCACTAGGTTGGCCTCTCCTTGGTAGGTGGAAATATTTACTTAACTCTTTTATAAGATGTTCTATGCTAAGGCAAGAAGGCTACGTACATACCTGGCAATATGGACCATTGTTTGAAGGTGCGAGAGCTTGCATGCAGGATCAGTTATTCAAGAGTGCTTTCTTTCTCCAAAAAATTTGTGAATAGGATAAGTTTCTGCAGCAAGTTATCTGTTTCCCCCGAAACATTTTCATTCATGCTTCAGAACTTTCTTTGCAGTAAATCTTGTCAAAGTTGAGCATGGTTGCTTTTTCTGTTTTTGTCACTTATATTAAACTTTTCGTAAACATTTGTTTCCTATTGTGATTATTAAAGATCTTTATTGTTCTCTGAACTGTTATGAACTGTTATCAATCTGTGTTTTGTTACGCATATGTGTCTTTGTATTTTGAAGGATTTTATTCCTTTTACACGAAAGTGCTACGGCGTACTGTAGGTGCTGTAAATAACTGTTCAAACCATGGTGGCCATTTCTTAATGTCTGCTTCGCCGCAGTGCCCTTCTGTTATGCGGTAAAGCATACAAACATTGCGAAGGTGGGTTTGGTTTCGTATTCACTTTCACCGCTCAGGCAATGTTCAGCTAAATTTTCCAGCAAAAAATAGGCACACATTTTAATTTGGTAAATAAATACTGTGGTTGCACTGTGAGCTACAGTTGCTGCTTGAAAATCTTTCTAGGGCGGGTCGAAAATAGGCATTTTCGGTGGGAGATAGGGTACGCGACACATTTACAGTCCTCTAAGTAAACTATGCCGAGACAGATTCTGCTATAAGAAAACAATTTTCTACATTTAACAAAAACATGCAATGAGGATGCTGTCAGCTGATTTGAAAGAATGAAAACTATTCCTGAAGAACTGTGATAGAGGCATCTCAAGATCAGTTGTACACTAGGTGTATTTCCTTCATAGAAGAAGCATAGTGCGCCTAGAGGAGTTCACAGCTGCGTACATATTGTGACCTCTCCTTGAACAGACTCTAGAGCGTGGGGTCTCTCACACCCGTACTCTTGGGACAAAGGAACGACAACACAGTAGTGCAAACAATCACAAGGGCATTTATTGCACCTTTCATAGATCAATGCCTGCTAGCCGAGTTGCTATCCACAAAACATGCCGATGGGCGCGCGACAAACCTAGAAGTCAGACTCACCGCGACCGGAAAACGAGCGAATATGTTCGCCCCATGCTGGATCCCAACGCCTGGTCGTTCGCGTGTTCGGTCACGCCAACGGTCATGCGTTCGAAGGCGGCCACGCGAGGCGGTCTCGCAGAAGTATGGGCCGCCGCGCGTGCGTGGGACGTCCACGCCGTGCGCCGACCCGCCGGGAAAGAGCCAGCCCGTCCTCCCCTGTGCCCCCAAGTAACCCTGCCGTGAGGCGGCATTAGCAACGCAACACTCGCGCCATCTCTCGCACTGCGCCCCAACCACATCGACCGCCGCGGGCATCACGCAGGCCACGCGGCGAAGCCGGATTACAGGAGACGCGCCATGCGGGAAAAACATATCAGGGGACGCGCTAGAGTCGCGCATCCCCACAAGAGAAATTTTGAAGAAAAAAAAAAGTTTTTCTAAGCCAACACGCATACTCGCCCGTTATGAAGCAGGCAGTTGCAGCGCAGTAATGAGTGAGTGAGTAAAAACTAAATTGAAAACAAATAAAAGAAGGCACGTGATAGTTCAGGGTCCCCACGGGCACGAGCGGCTCACTGGGCTTGGTTGAGAAGAGCCAATTGGCTCTCCCAGCGCTTGTCCGCAAGCCATGCCTCCCTCTGCCTACTCCTCATTAGTGGATGTTTGTGCAGTAATGAAATACCATACATTTAAGGTCCTTAGTTTTCAGATAGAACCTGCTAATTTTCTATTTTTTCACCCCAAACAAAATTTATAAAGATTAGGTTAAACCCAATATCTCCTCAAAGTTGGCCCTTTCATAGAGGATAACAATTAATGCAGGTTTTGCAAAAATAATGAATGCTGCCCACCTTTTGTGAACAAGTGGCTGAGATATAATCAGATGAAGAAGATTAAGTGTGCAGTAGAGTATACAGTTGACTTCAATTAATTCGATGACGGTTAAGTTGATTTTTTTGTTAATTCGATCGTGGCTGAAGTTCCTGGCCAGCACCCATGCATTCGTGTAGCCCAAGCTTTAGTTTTTTTATCCTAAAATTGACTTTCGCCAGATAATTGGAAGTTGACCAGACAGCAGGCATGTGCCCAGTCCTTATGGTTACCCCACTAGCGACCACTTTAGTGCAAGCGTCTGTCTTGGTGGAGCTTTGGGGATAGTGAGTGCATTGAACATGCATCATATTCCATCAGAAGCACCAATTTTCGGCCTGCCCTAGGAAGATTTTTAAACAATAACCATAATCCGCAATGTTCGGTTATGGTATTTACCTCATTCTATAGTTTCCCCACTTCATCTCGAAGAAAATTGGGCACAATATTGCCTGCGGGGTGCAATCGGACATGAAACCAAAACTGCCTTTGCGATGTTTGTACGTTTTGCTGCATAAGACGGGTGCATTGCGGCGAGGATGACTTTAGAAAACCAGCCACCATTGTGCAACATCTGTTGCCTATTTTTCTTGCTAAAAAATCGGGTGCATGTTATATTTCTACTTTGTTTAGGAACTTTCATGTCATTTATATGTTGTTTTTTTTACTTTCAACACAAAGTAGGCCCACATTTTAATTGGACGAATAATGCCAAATGAATTGGTTATGTGTTTTACAGTTTTTTTTTCTGCATCTTGTTTCATTTCAGCCGCTAGATAGTTAGATCAATTTCGTTGGTCCCGTCTGGGTCTAATTAACGGAAGTTGACTATATATGACTATGGCATAAGCTTCGTTTGCAGTTAACGCTCAAGTGAAAATGAGCATATATAAGAAATATGTTTTTTCAATGCCTACCAACATTGAAAAGGAACGAAAACTTGTTGCTTTTATGCTAGCCATGTACATGAATGTAATAGTGCATTGCATCGCATTTCCTGCAAGTAGCATACATATAAGTGGCAGTAATGTGCTAGAACGAGAAATAATGCCAGCCCTGACATTGCTGTTGAGAATGGCAGCTGTGACGTTGAGGATGTTTACACAACTACACTACATTCAAAGAAGGGTGGCTGATACGTCTAATTTTGTTGCAAGAGCATATATTGGGAACCAGTAAAACAGGAAGAATACGGACAAGGACTAAATGTCTGTCAGGTCAAAGATGGACACAGAAATGCTTTCAATGCATATAAAAATGTGTCAACATGGACTTATGACATAAGAAAGAACATCACACCTTCCGCAAAGCACCCCCCTCTGTGAACTAAATTTTGTGCATTTCTTCTTCTGTTAAAAAGTGCAGATAAAGAAAGTAAACAGGGGATCATCAAACCCGTCTGTATGTTCTGTTTTTTGGTAATGTTGTTTAATAATGAGTATTTGTAGAGGTAAGTTCGTTATGCGGGGGGGGGGGGGTGATTTCCGAGCAGCTCTTTGCTTTTACAGGTTACCGTGGGGATCTTTAAATAGTGTGTTCATATTCAAAAGGAGGCCATTGTTTGTGTTGTTCATTTGTAAAACTTACAAGCGAAATTTCAAACATTGGGTTGCCAGATAACAAGACCCTTTTATTTCTCTGCAGTTTTCTTTTTTAAACAGAACACATGATTTTTACCTCCGGAATTTCAAAAAGTATAAACTCTAAAAAATAAAGGACCTACGTATGTTCTCGTGTAAGAGCCACATTTCTTTCCCATAATTTGTGGGTTCGAATTTTGTGTGTGCAGCCCATACATGAGAAAACATAAATAAATTTGTTATCTCCTTTGAAAAACTGCATGCTTGCTGCCATGTGCAACGAGCTTGAGAAGCTTTTCTTCTTCTTTTTTTAAGCTTTGTTTGCTACTTCATTTATCACTGATAGCATGTAACCACAGAGCTAGAGTGGCTAGCATTGGTTTACCACAAGCAACTATTACACGGCGGAGCTGTCCTCGAACAGGCTCGTACATTGCGCCACCCATGTTTTATGGAAAAACTGCAAAAAACAAGCCGAGCCGGCCAGATGAAAGAACAGAGCGCGGTTCTTTCATCTGGACGGCTCAGCATGTTTCTTCCTTTCTATGTTGCGCTGTACCAGTTTTAGAATGCAATACCAAGTTGCCCAATCCTCAACCCTAGTGAATAGCACCCACGTGCATTTCACGTGGCGCAAGTGCGACCAAAACGCATTGCATGAACATGTGCATTACGTACAAAGCTCTGAAGCCCATTGGCAGCTTGGCGTACATGTGTCGCACAAATACATTCGTGCAGCGCTACACGGCAAGCTGCGAAATACCGGGAAAGGAATTTTTCCTGTGCTTAGTCGACGACTGTGGAAATGGCCGAATTGAGAAGATCAATGTGGCATGCGACGCAGATCTGTGCCGCATCAATCGTGCATTGTTCAAAGGTGAAGCCATCTTCAGACGTGGGTTCAGATGTTGCGCGGCTCGTAACATTGTGCACACACCCAAGGTCATCGCAGGAGATGTGAACAGAATGTTGCGTCAAACAGCTGCGTGCTTTTGGGTAGTGTGGGAGTGATGACGTACGCGTGTCTCTTTACCCATATCATGTAATCAAGCTTGCCTTTCTGTGTAAATATGCATTTCGTCTACAACTCGCCTCTGTCACAGTAGTGACGCAGTGGTTGGAAGTTGGAACTCTAGTTTAACCTTTTGCTTTTAAGCTTCACTTCCAGCCCTTGTGTGCAGATGGTTTAGTGCTATCTCTGGTTTTTGTTTTTGTGTGCGATTCTAGCATCATTCACGTTGCCCTTGCTTCTGCGGTTTTCAGCACATCTGGAGGCATGCTTAAGAAGCTGATGGACCACTCGATTCCGGACATGTAAGAAGACCATTGGCAGGCCTGTACACCAGAGTCCACCTTGCGTCCAGACCCGTCATGCCAGGATTTGGCGGAATCCGGCCGTGCTCGATTTTTTAGCCGCAAACTGTTGCTGCTTCGGCACTTATTGATGAGCCATTTCTTTGTCATTCCCCTCTAATGGCATGTGTATCATATTTGATGCTGTTTTTATTTACACATATATTTTGCTAAATATGTATTATGGCCTGGCTGAAACCTCATGTTTAAAGCTGTCGACTGTGAGCAAAATGGTGAAGGGCAACAAATGTTGCCTGCCAAAGAGCCTATGAAGAAAGAGTGATTGGGGTGTTATGCCTTTCTCTTCACACTTGGCGTGTCACAATTGGCAGTTACCCATGTGTAATATGCACCCACTTTTTTTCCATGTATCAATAGGCATGCTGTGGCATGCGAGTCACGAGACATGTGTATTTAGTTGTTGAGGGGCTTCAGTGGGTAAAAAGACAAGAACTGAATTCTTCGGGAGGCTGGTGTGAGCACTGCTTATAACTATCGTGTCTTCTCGGATCGGTCGTTCTGTAGCTAGGCGTGGTCATTCGGTGAGATCACATTTACACGAGCTCTTTACAAATGAAATTATTAATTCATGTAGTGTGGCTGCAATGAATCGAGAGATCGCAGCGCAGATGAGTTGTAGTCTCTGAATAAACTGGTTTAACTTGTGGACAAAGTTTTAATACATAAAACTGTAGCAATCATTTTGTTGCCCTCTGCGGCTGACGAGGGGAGTGGTGCGTGGTATTTATTTTCTCTGTTGATCTGTTTGTTTTACTTGCACAGATTCATTGCATGAAGATATGAGTCGGCCTCAGTGCTGTGATTGCTGACGGTATTTTTTGCTCTAGCCATTATGGCTCCTTGAAAACAGTGCCATGCCACAAACTTCGCTTGTGGCTTTATCTGTCAGCTGCCATTGGTGTTTTAAGTAATAGATGTTCCCGGCAGTCAATGTGCTTGAAATAAGATGTGACCTAATGATGTGATTTAGCATTTTGTCTCTGAATGTTATGTTGCATTGCTTATTGAATCCTTCTTATTCAGACCTCTGTTTACTCAAGTCCTGGGTGGCACAATGTCAGTGGCTGTGATAGCGTCGCCCTTGACAATGTTATAACAGAGCCACGGATGTTGTTCCCGTGCATGGCATTCAGGTACATGCTGTGTGCAATGTATGGTTTTTAACTATACTATAAAGATACTTAAATCACATATAATCGCTGCCTGTTTTCTTGTCCCAACCTGTTCTGGTCTTGGAGCAAATCGTTATGTTCCGCTGCAAGTTGCATCAGGAGGGAAATGCTCCATGTCCGGCTTTCGAGACTGGTTTCTGCAAAAACCCTGGATGTTGAAAATTGGGTGGCTGCTGTGCGTTCTTCATTTTGTGCCCTTTTTTTTTAAGTTACTTCACAATACTGCAGGACATCTGTGGCCTAAGGAGCAAGACAATTCAGACATATACCACATAACAGAATTTTTAAAAATCTCAAAAAAAGAGATACAGTAAACCCTCATTAACTCGGAAGCTGTAAAAACTGGATCGAATTTCGAGATAAGCGATATCACGAAAAAAGAAACCCTTTGGTTGCACGCAGACAACGTGTAGCTTTTCCAAAATACTGCCAGTAATATTCTTCGTTACTTTTGCATGCATGGGCACCGAATAAGTCTGCTACTACATTGCTAGCACTGTGCCCAGATGGCATGTTTGGCATACAGCCAAGATGATTGATCCTAATGCAATATTCGAAGCCAACCGTCCCAGCATAACCATTTTCAGGCACACGAAATGCCGGCGCAGCTACTTTCTGCATCGTAATGAATTCCGGACAGTTTAACTTCAAAAACCGAAACTACGGAAGAGTGCGATTTTCACGCAAGTGAAGCCCAAAAGTGATGCGGCACTTATGTCTCGTCGTCTGCAAGAGCATGCAGAGATTGTCAAGCCGTGATCTTGCTGAAACGCTGTGGGCTCGCATAGTGGTTCTCTTGGCACAGCATACAGGCTGGTCGGGCACGCTCAAAAGTGCCAATCATCACACCCAAGGTCATGATTAATACGCTGTGACTGTAATACGCTGATAGCGTCTTGCACGAGAAGTGGAAATATAAGCTGCTTAGCTTGTCGCTGCCGTTGTGTGAAAAGAGAGTGTGAGCGACACTACCTTTTTTCTAGCATTTCTGAATTCGAGATTTCAAGATATCCGGAGTCTGGTGCAAAAACTTTTCCGAGAGAGGTGTAGAACTGATGGGTTCGGCATGACTGATGTTTTGAGATATCGGAGTTCAAGTTAGCGAGGGTTTACTGTTCTACAATGGGTGCCTCTAAGTAACAAACTGATCTTGAAGGCTATGCTTTTGTGGACTGCATGCACCTGAAGAGATTGCGAGACCAGAAACATGTCATGGCCGTTGTGTTTTAGACACCAGCTATTCTGGCCTATGAGCTGGATCACTTGCAGAGGCAGACGTTACTTGCATGAGGAATGAATTGCATAACTCTTTCATGAAATTTTGCTAGTCAACTCAATTGTATAACTCTTTAATGAAATTTTGCTAGTCAACTCCGTCGTGGCACATATTGCAGTTTACATCTTGCAGTCCCCGTGCTATTCACCCAAAAAGTGCCAGCCAAGTTTTTGGAAGGTCTGTGTGCCAGTGCAATCTGATTTTGCATTCACTCTTGGGCCCCTTTTAGCCAACCTGTGTGCTGGAGAGAAGCGAACATCATGATGGACACTGGCTTCACTCAACCTGTGGCTGTACCCATAAAACTAGAGGGAGATGAACAGGCAATGCAAAGCCATTTGCAAAAATGTCTTAGAATGTTACGACCTCTACTTTTGCTTTAGTGTGAATGCATTACGTGCATTTCATTGTAAAGTGACAAATCCCCTGTCATAGATGCCGAAATTCCTTTGTACAGGCAATATTGTCCTAGTCTGCTATAGAACCATTTGCTATACACATGAAAGCTAATTCAGCCAGGACACATGGAATGGTCTGTTATACAGGTTTTTGTTGCATTCAGGTGTGAATAAAATTTTTAATGAGGCACAATGAAGAGACCCGGAAGCCACAAAGTCAACTTTATGACAGTAATTATGCCATTTTGTGTAAGCGGGATGTTGGGAGTACTGAACCTTTTTCTTCTAGCATGCTTTAGGTAGGTGTTGACTCCATTATTACAATATGAAGCCTCAATTCCTTGGGAGCAGCACAAATGAAGCACCTTTTACAAAACCTGTTAAAAATGCAAAAAGGCAGACATGACGTCTCCGAAAGAGGAGGTGACCAGTCGCATGTTATCACAAACTTAAAGGGGCTGCCAGTCGGCATGGAGCAGTGTTTTAAGGCTATACAACGACCCTGTCGCTGAAAGCTATGTGCGTCACACTGGTTGGTGTGTGCACGCCAACACTGTGTGCTATCCAAGTTAAAGGGAAAGGAGTATCAGAGCAGCAGGAAAAAGAATTCGAAAACATTTTATTCGTTCGTATGACAATCTCCACATAACACTCACCAGAGCGAGCCACACACCAAAGGTGCCACCACGAGGCATTAAAAAAATTGTAGTAAAGCTAGGAAAGGTTCAGGGGGATCTCTTTGGCGCACGGGATACACCCACCCAGCACACCCCTTTGCGGCTCGGCCAATGGGCCCCTACTGCAGTTTCCACACAGACAATTCACACACTGCTGCAGACATTCACTCGGCTAAATTATTTCTAAAATGCGTTCACCTGACTCCACAACTTCACTGCTAGACTAAAGACTGCCATGAACAAACGGGGCACAACTCTGTGCCATGCCAAGGAATGGATCTACATTTGGGGTTTGACAGCTGAACACTTTTCCCCCAGCGGAAATCCTCCTTATCACTCGGGCACCCGTTTTATTATTGCAGCATGTTGTATCCAATACACATTACCAACTTGATCTTTGTAAACAAAGTCTTGCGCAGTTTGGCAACTGCAAAAAAAAAAAAAAAAGCTCAATAAGCACACCACCTTGAACCACTGCTCTCCTCAGCTTGCAAAGACTAAACCTGCAGCAAAGACAAGCATGCACTTGGCTTTGCCTACCTGCACGCGAGGGAAGCAGGGTTTACTTATCACAAAAGAGTAGGGACAAACGTTTTGCTCTAGGCCAGTAGAAGCAAGCGCAAAAAAAAACCTGTATCACGAAATCACGAAATATAGGGTACGGGAAGGGGGGGGACGACGATGGCTTGCTACGTCTGCAGCCATCGTACGCCTACGGTTTATTGCCTCGGCACAACTTCACACGGGCAAGTTACAGAAACGGAGGTCAACTCCGTTTCATTCCCTGGCTGCGGGTCATTGTGTGGCGAACAGTGCTACGTGTACATCATTTCGGCCATTACTGACATCTTTCGCGGGATGTAGACAAGGTTGTCGAAGTATCCCGCAAGCTCGTCGACGGTCGTGTCGTCCATCCTTGCCTGCTGTGAGCACGTCAGATCCGGCCCGGTTGGTGTCTTGATCGCAGAGCTGCAAAGGACCAGTAGCCCGCACGTAAAGGTTGGAATTTGTAACTGCTCTAGTTTTCTAATCTCACATGCTGCATTTCTGATGTCCGCCACTGCAGAGTTCACCAGCAAAAGTTATCACTGGCCCCTATCCTTAATCACTGGAAACTCTCAGAGCTGAAACCTGCCATATACTATTTGGTGGCGAAACGAGTATGAGTGAAGGACAGGACAACAGAAGAAGACACCGAAGTGCTTATGGTGTGCGTCTCCTTTGGTCACATTTGTTTTACAAGCATCATAGAGCAGCCATAATTGTTAAAGAAATTGCACTCCCTTGGCATACTTCAGCCCCCAGATGCACAATAACAATAATTATCATGGCAACATGCTTAGCAAACAAGCCCATTGTAGAGCCCACAACAGCAACAGTGGAGACCGCCTTTATCATATTTGCCTGAGCATCATGCGCATGCACAAGTTGCAAGAGAGACATCTGGGGCAGTACTATTCTGTAATGTTTTGCTTTGGAACCGGTTCACACAGGCTGTTTTGTCACTTGGAGAAAGAGTGCAACGTTGTGGCACTAGGCATACCAATCAACGAACAGCTATCTGCCGGCAGTTGACATCATAGCTTTTGTTTGTATTTTGGAGACGACAGTACTCGAGGATGTCGCTATACTTGCAGACAACTTTTCTTGGCTATGAAGTGAAAGCTATGGAACCAAAGCGAGTCTCTGTCGCCACTGCTGGAAGTAGTCCTGCAGTTTTACTCACGCTTTCTTATTTAAGAAATAGGAAAGAATATATTTGTTGTTTTTGACCGCACATTCACTAGTCAGCTACTCGTTTTTTATCGTATTTTAGTTTCCCCTTTTGCATTTTCGTAACAACCGAGACGGTCACATGTTTTACACATTCATCAAAGGTAAAGTCACCAGCGCGTCTTCTGGTGAGTGTTCGTCGCTTGCTGTCCTACTAATCAACTCCCCTGAGAGGCTGTTGACTAACTTCAGCAACAAAAGGCTGTCGAAGCACACAAAACAAATGTCTGCAGCATCTACGCAGAATCCAAGTGAAGCCATCTGGAAATCGCAACCATCCGCGTGTACAAATGAGTGAGTGAGCCGACTGCAGCGTTGGCTCTACCGACACCAGCGTTGGTTGCGCTTCAAAGTCCAAATCAACGCCAAGGTCATGTGGCCTCCTCAGGGCTACATACCACCAGCCACATGCCAAAGCATAATAACACGTTACTGCGAATTCATTTTATTGTAAAATATTCATTTGCAAGTTATGCGTATTTTAGCTTTAGCTCGGGTGCTCCTTACTAAACACATGTTAAAAGGAGAATTCCGTTTTTCTCGGCAACCCCTGCACCAAATTTGACAAGGTTTGTTGCATTTAAAACAGAACTTAAAACCTAGTAGCTGTTGGTTTTGAATGTCCGATTTATCTTGTCAAATTTTTATTAAATATTGGCAAAAAGAAAAAATTTCAGAAAACGAAACCATCAAGTTTATAACTCTAACTTGGCAAGGAAAAATGATACCGCAATTCTGTGAATTGCATCTGATACTACCGTATTTACACGATTGTAAGTCGACCATTTTTTTAAAATGTGAAAATCTGAAGTGGGGGTTCGACTTAAAATCGAAACCAAAACATGCCACCGCCAGAAAAGCGAGACCAACGGGAGCTACAACGTAGTTACAATTTTATGTTTGCTCTATGGCCCTACCCGTAGCTTTTTGCTATCCCGCGTGTTTCACTTTTCGGAAGGTTTTTTCAACATTTTTGAGAGTTTTACAGTGCACACAACACTCATAAGGGGGTGTCGATAGTTGATGGAAGCGCCACTGTTCCATTCGCGGCAGCACCCTCAGAACGACAGCGCTTGCAGGGAGCATCGGTAGTTCATGGAAGAGCAGACACCGCTCGCGGGTTTCTCTATCCCTGTTGCACTTAGCTTTCTCTATAGTTTGATGAAAAGCATTGGTTTGACGCGTTCCACTTGACTACCGGCTACGTGCTACTTCTATGCTTCCTCAGTCGTCACGAGTGCTCCAGACCCACTAATCGTTCAGCACTCGTTCAAGAGGGCTGCCATCCTTTACGCTGAAGAAACAAACCACTGCGCAGCGGGCTGCAAGTTCGATGTTTCTGAACGGGTGGTGCGAGAGTGGCGACTGCAGCGAAGCGAAATTTTCACCTGTGACAGCAAGTGAGGAATTACCCACGTGCCGAAGTCTGGACGCTTTCCAGAGCTGTAGGCTAAGCTTGCAGCGTACGTCGCTGAAATGCGCTATACGTCCCTGCCACTGAAGTGCGACATGGTCATGAAACAAGCCCAGATCTTCGCCTTTTAAGGACCTGCTCCACTGTGAGTACAACGAGTCGCTGGCGGCAGAAGACCGTGAAATTATGCCAACCGGACCTGTCAAAAGAGCCTCCCTGACGGCTGCGTGTGGTTGGGTGCATTCGGTGTGGGCTGCTGTTCCACAAGATTTTGTGGTGCGGTCGTTTGTCAAATGTGAACTTTCATGGGACGACGATGCGCTGTGGGACCGTAGCAACGATGACGGTGGCAGCACTAGTGAAGATGAGTAGTCCAGTGACTATGTCAGCTAATAATAAATTTTCGTTATTGAATGCGCCCTCGGGTATGCTCTACCTTTTTTTTTTCCTGTCACGTGATATGGGGGGGGGGTCGACTCACAATCGTGTAAATACGGTACATGTAAAGCGGACCAAATTGGTATGTTCCAGATGAATCTAAAAAAATTCAATAATATGGAAATACAGCTTGCACACAATGTGACAAATTCATGCAAGATATAAATTGGCATATTGAATCTGGCCGCTTTGAATGATCTAATCGATACCGTTTACAGAACTGCAGTATGTTTTCTTCATGCAGAGCTATTAATTTATGAACTTCGTGTGTTTATTTCTTTCGAACTTTCGAATTTTTGAAAAGCGTTTCACAAAAGTCGGGCCCTAGATCGAAATTCTGCTTACAACAGTCACTAGAATTTAACTGTCTCTCTCAAATGCAACAAATTTCATTAAAATCTGTCTAGGGGTCATCCCGGAAAAGCGTTTTTGCATTTTAAATGTATTTGAATAGGCAGCGTCAGAGCTGGGCCCGAGCTAAAGCTGCCTCTTGCTCATGGTTGAGCAGCGCTTACAGAGAGCGTGCCCACCTTCCCTTTGCCAACAACTGCGGCAGTGGGAGAGTACCAAAGATGCACTGTAAAATGGCAAACCTTATTCTACGTAAGCCACAGTGGCCCAGACCATCCATGGACGATAAACAACTGCCGCATTGCCATTACAGACTGTATCAGCCATTATGATCCCGTTTAGACGTAAGTATAAGCACCGCTTACACGGGGAGTCTAGCAAAGTGCGTCGTCTTTCGTAGTATCTAGGCAAACACACACTGGAAGCAAGAGTCCTTAAAAAAAGTCCCCAGATGTCCCTCTAGCAACTCATGCATGTTCACTATGCTCAAATACGAAAAAGAAGCTCTCGTCGGCAACAGAAGTGGAACAGGTTGGATCGGCTTGGATTAGGATTACCCAGTTGCCTGATGCTCAAACACAGTCTGCTAAACTCAGCCAGCAATTAAACTGAAGGACTTTCAAGCATTTTAGAAAAACTTAAGGGCCTTGATAAAGGTTTTTTCAAATTCAAGTGTTTTCAAGGTTTTTCAATTACAATTCAGGAACCCATTAATAAAATGGATCGGCACCAAGCCTCCCAAATGTGAACCTTGCAGGAGGCACCAAACACACAGAAAGTGCAAGGGGCAGGCATGTGTGCTTTACCCGACAGTGGGAGGGCAGGCAGGCGCAGGCAAAGAAGGTTCTAGCCTGGTCTGCTCCAACTGTTCGGAGACGGTCGCCAACTTCTGCTCCGTGCTGCCCTCGGGGATGCTCGTCGACGCAGACCGCGACCTGAACTTGCGGACGGGAGCCGAAAGGTGGTTGTGGTAGTGGTGGTGATGGTGGTGGTGCTTCTGAAGAGCAGGTGTCGCTCGTCTGCCTTCACTGCACGAGTACAGAAATATGGTGTGCTTAGCAACTTGCAGGACTGGGCTAGCCGGTGGGATCCACTATTGTTGAGGTGCAGAAGGAGACAGAGTTTCAACAGATAGGCACCCCTTCAGTACAGCTTGGTCAAAGGTAAAATGGATGCATACCACTAACAACAAAAATACAAGGTGTTCGGGCTCTCAATGTATGAGCCAAAACATCTCATATTTTTGTTGCTTGTGGTCGGCACCTTGTTTTGGGAGTCTAAACCACTTGTATTTTGGTGTTTGTGGTCGCCGCCCAGTTTACCTTTGACTATGAATAATCCGACAAGACGAGCTTTCGTCGAACCCTTGGCTCCTTAGTAAAGTTTGCCAGTTGCCGGTACATGCAAGTGCATGCAATGGCAATTATAAGCAGGTGCACATGATACAGGTTGGGTGCACACTTTTGCGTGCAATCCACTCTAACATATTGTGTCATTCCAGTGTTCTAGCAAAGAAAGAAAAGAGCCACTAGAATGGTGTTCCTACCAGTTCACATTTAATCTCTGTCGAACAAATTAAGGGCTAGAAATCTGGAAAGACTAAACACTAAATAAAAGAGGGAACACTGAAGGATAAACTCCAGTAAAGAAATGCCAACCATCAAATATGTGGGCACATTTTGAACTTATGGAAGGTTTACTTTATTAAGACGCCAATATGACGACTCGCTGGACAGCCGTCCCGTTTGTCCAGGCAAGCGGACCTGTACATTACAGCACACGAAAGTGACTGGCACAAATATGACAATTGTGAACACCAGCATCCAAATACAACTTTTTGTACAAGTGTGCAAGCTACAGTGGCATGTAAAGAGCAGCAGCTGACAACTGTCAGCGCACAGTGCAAACACGTGCTAAATTCATTATTGTTTGACATGTGCAAAACTTTGACGTTGGATTGGAAAGGGCACAGTTGGCACCCTCTGACGTCCAGAGAACTTTGTGCACAGCTTAGGAGGTGCTGCGCAGCAGGTGAAACTAGTAATTCTTTTACAGATAGGTGTCACTCGTATCTCACAAACACCAGTGATGGGGTTCATGACACGAGTGCCTGGACAAGGCAAATTCACACATGATTAGCTGGCATACACATGCAGATTCCCTCTGACAAACGTTTGCCACCAATTTCCTCAACTTGTGCTGACAAATAGTGCGATACAATCGGACACTGATGCAAAGGCATCTTGCCACTATGATAAAAAGTTGCATGTTTGCACCTAATCTGAAGTAGTGACGCCATAGCTGGTGCAATATTACATGCAGTAAACCTTGCACACTTTCCGTGGTATTGGTTGGAGAAAGCATTCACAGACGGTTGCGGGCAATCTTTTGAAAGCAAGACAGTTCATATCTTCATTTGCGGAAGCAGCGTTCTGTGGTGGTGAAGCAGAGGAACACAGCTTCTTTCCCTTTCCTATCCTGCCTTTTGTTTGTTACCATTGCTTTGTTCGAGTTCTCTTGTAGCTCCGTGCTGGTTACTATATCAGCTGCAGACTGTGATGTCAGCTAGTCATAACTCTCCAGCTGTGTTATCCTTTGTACTGTAACACCAGAAGCACAGTACTACAATGCAGTAAATCTTGAATAGTTCTGTGGTGCGGTGTCCAAGTAAATATTTGCATATGCATACGTAGCAACCTCCTGCTATAGTGCCTAGAATATACTTGCTAGTGTGGCAACCGGAGGGCTCTCCCAAAGTGAGGAGGTGGCCAGGCTAGCACTGCCTTCCAACTTTGACTGCCAGGGCACTGCGCATTGTTAAGGTGTCAGCAGCTCTGGCACGCTGCAGTTGCATCAGTTACTTCGCCCTGTGCAAAGCGTTTCGTTCAAGTGAGCAGTATTTTTCGGTTTTCTGCGCTGTACTCTGTGCCCATGTGAATGGAAGTTGCACCGCCTAATGATGTTAAACGCGAAGCATCAGAGCAGGGAGAAGACACGTTTCGTGCCCCTGTGTCGGAGAGGCTACCGGTCGAACCCGGGCAAGACATTTATGTTCAGTTCAGTTTGTTGTCCTTAAAAGACCCCCAGAGGGGGCATTACACAAGGGGTGGGTCTTACATCAGTTCCACGTTATGTATGCATCATTACCTATACGTAAAGTGACCAATCACACATTGTTGGAACAAAGACGGGCAAGCGATGTCAACGTCAGCAGGAAGGCCATGCAAGTCTTTAGCTGTTCGAGGAATGAACGAGGCGGAAAAATGAGCGGTTCGGGCGTGCGACTTGCTGCGGATGACGGGTGCGGTGGGAGAGATGCATGCTGCAGGAATTATGTATGGCGCATGATGAAGGGTGCTGAAAGAGAACTTGTGATAGAGCTCAAGATTAGCAATGCGTCAGCGATTAGATAGTAGTGTTAATTCGGATTCTGCTTTAAGAGCAGAAACACTGACACTGTATAAATATTGTGATTGAATGAACCTAGTAGCGCGGTTCTGAACAGATTCAAGTGAGTTGATAAGACATGCTTGATGTGGGCTCCAGATGGCAGATGCATATTCCAGTTTTGCTTGAACAAGGGATATGTATGCAAGCAATTTTACGTTCTGTGGAGCCTGACGGAGAATATGGTCTAAAAACCCTAGTGTCTTATTAGCAGAGGTTACAATGTTAGAAATATGTTTATGCCAAGACAGATAATTGCACACAGTGACACCTAGGTAGTCATATGACTCGACTAGTTTGAGAGGCATGCTTCTGATTTGGTAAGGAATTACCAGGGGATTACTACTATGAGTGATTGACATAACTTTACATTTTTTAGCATTAAGTGTCATTAACTAATTGTCACACAATGTTAGTATGTTGGCGAGGTCTTTCTGCAGGGCTGTTTGAGGGTGGTACATATAGTGCGATAAATGGCACAATCATTGGCGAACATTTGTATGTTAGAGGACACATGTGAAGGTAAGTCATTAATATATATTTAAAAAAATAGAAGGCCATGAACAGATCCTTGAGGGACGCCTGATGTTACTGGTACAGGGCTGGACAGGTGACTATATATAATGACAGATTGGGAGCGGTTACTAAGAAATTCTATAATCTAATTCAGAACATCAGGATGTAAATTAGGTCTTGTAAGTTTCAATATTAGACACTGATGAGGGACTTCATCGAAGGCCTTAGAGAAATCCAGAAAAATTATGTCAGTTTGTATGTTAGTGTCAAGGTTAGTGGGAACCTCGTGTAGGAAGATGGCCAGCTATGTCTCACACAAGAAACCTTTGTGGAATCGGTGCCGAGCGGGATGAAAAAAGTGATTCAAGTCAAGAAATGCAACGGTGCACCATCGGATCCTGCACGGCTTGCAGAATGGGAGCGACTAATCAAAATGGGGGACTGCAAATTGACACCAACATGTGTTTTCTGAGAGAAGCACTTTTAGGAGATTTACATCAAGAGAACTTTCAAAGTTATGGTGGATGGGGTAGTCAACAAGCTCACCCGAAAGGGACCATTTATTATCATTACTTTGGCTTTTCGGACAGTTTTTTTTTTTTTTGCTATATTATGGACACTGTATATGAAAATTTGCCGTATATATAATTCCCATTTTCTTTCAGTTCGTGCTTCTTTTCTCACAAAAAGAAATGCAAGTTGAGGTTGCTGCATAAGAACTATTTCTATGTAAAGCGAGTGGCGTCTTCTGAATGAAATGCATGAATATTGAGTCTTATTCTGAATTCTTGTGTTGATTATCACATACAATCATGTTGGGAAAGAGCGAAGATGTACTTGCTTTCCTTTTGCATATATGTGACCCTATTTAACATCTACTGACTGATATATCAACATTTCGCATCTGCAAGCAGAGTGTTATATTGACAAAAACGTCTATATACCTTATCCAAGATATGGGACCCGTTTTGATATCTTCATTACTGGACTGCAGCATTGAGATCCCTTGGAGCTTAACAAGAAAGCGAACAAAATGCTAAGCTGGTGTAATGTCTGAGCAAAAGAAAAAAAATAATAACCCACTTTTCTAACCGGCATCACTTGTGGAATGACTACTGCGATAAACCCAATCTAGATTTTTTTTTTTCTGGCCATTAAGAATGGTTGCCAGGATACAGTTGATTCACTTCACTCGTATGTGCATGCTACACCTGCGACTGAGAATCGCGATACAAATTTGCATGAGGCACATTCATCCACAATTACTTACGGTGATCAATGTGTAAACAAACTTTCAGTGTTTGTTTCAAGTGGTGTCTTTTGTTGGACGCTTTAAATTAAACTGGATATCTTAATGATAGACAAAATAATAAAAACCAGCCAGCTAGCCCGGCGGTCGTAGGTGCTCAAGGTTTTGTCGGCCTCGTCAGTTCAGAATTTGTTTCAGATAGGGCTAGGCCAGCAAGTTTGTCTCCCGCCATTAAGCATTTAGGCAAAGGGCTGTCAAGGCAGACAGTTTTGTGGCGAAAAGCGCAGTGTGCCTGTAATACTAATGCAGTTCTACGCCGCGAACGTGTGTGGCTGCACCTTAGTTCAGGGGCTTTACACCGTAGGGATTGACAGCACCATCATGCGACGGCTGAGGGGAAGGCATCACCACAGTGACCACGCACGCCAGCGCCTTCGGCACACTAGCCAGTACATTCTAGGCACTATACTCCTGCCTTCAAGAAGAAAACATCATTTGTTGTGGAGGTGGCTCTATCTGTTGGTGGAGTGGAGACTATTTCTTCCTCCTCTTTCCAATCCTGCTTTTTGTATTTTACTGCTGGCTCATTGAAGTTTTTTTAACCTTGGAGCTGGTTTGTAGGTAAGCACTGTGGCATAAGCCAATCACAGCAGCTAGCAGCATGACCATGCTCCCCAGGCATGGTACTGTGCTGTAGCATGTTATGTGGGTCTACGAATGCCACTCTGTGGGAATGGAGGCCGAATCCACTCGGTGCACTACACATTTTTACTTCATTTAAAAGCTTCTCGCAGAGCACATTAATGTTCCCACAATGGACACCGGCAGACCTCGAAACGACTAACCCATTACCAAGGAATATTAGCATGCACATAGCTGATAGACGCGCTGATGGCAACCAGGCAACACAGTTTCATACCTGCTCAAATTCACCCTCAACTTCTTGAACGCAGTCTGCAGGTCGTCGACAGCTGGAGCGTGCTGCGGCTGCTTCTTGTCCATCTTCTCAACATGCCTCGTCTCTTTCCCAACTGCCAGTTACTGCGAGACAGCCAAAGGGCAAAACATTGGTTTACTGCTAGCAGTAACAACACAAAGTGCATGTGTATCCAGGACACTTCCATTTTGTGTGCGTGTGTAGGTGGGAGGAGAGCTTACAAACTTTTTTTTTTTTCCAGCAGTTGACTTCACTCTGGTGTGATGAGGTAGGATCACACAACTCACTATGGCGTAAGGATAAGCAAATTCGGCGGCCCCATGCGATTGCAGTTTACAATTACGGTGGGAGTCATTGCATGAGGGCGACACAACACAAACAGAACATCAAAAATACTTAACGTGCATACAACACACTAACGAAGCATTTCTTGTTTAGGTCTATGACACAGCGCACGTTTCCACAGTACACTTGACTTGCGATTCGCGCAGGCGCTTCTGGAGCAACAGAAAATGCCCAGTACTAAAAAATCCTAAACTAGCACAGTGCGCTGTCAAGATGTGGTGCCAACTCGTAGAAATGGGGATCATTCCATCAATTTACCACTTGTTATAGGTACTATTTATCAGCAGGATTAACGCACTCTCGTGTTGTGAACATTTCCATTCTCTTTCAAGCGGAGCCGACGCAACGCGACTATGCGCGCGGCGTTTCTACGACAGCTCCGTGCGCATCGCATGGGCAACGCTGGCACGATAAATGACCAAATTCCAACGATGCAAGCGGTATTTCTAATTTCAATGTATGCGAACCAGTGCGAGGAGTTTTATACGTGTGAACCAAACGTCACATGAAAAAAGGCCCGTAGAAAGCGTAGCTGAGCAGCTCGGTTGCGGACGACAAAGAATTAGGTCACTTCCTGAGAAGTCGAAGTAGAGCGCGTCTGGACGCGACAAAGATGCGTTTTCCACAACCCGTAACTTACCGGGATGCTCTGGTACTAGCGCGTTAAAGAAAACGGGCAACACCTTCGGTTGTGAACGAGAACACTGCCTCAGTAGCGTGCCGAACTAAATTTCACTAGTCACCGCTACTGGAAACGCGCGAGCAAGTCGCGCGCGCCGAGACGTTTTTCTTCGTTTATTTGTTCTGATGATGTCATCAAGGTCAAAATGCTCACCGTATTAAAAGTATCCTGCGTCTTCCCCCTCTCGCTACGAATGATTATCGCTAGATACAAAGCTCAGCAAGTGAATAATTTTTTTACTCAAAGTTAGCTTGACCTACGCAGACTACTCCGTCGCAAGACAAGCATATGGCCATTTCTATCCCATGATGCAATGCGCTTTGTTGATTTTCCGCTATCTCATGCTCCGAATGGGGAGTCGCTTATGTAATGATTCCTGTTACATTTCTATTCCAGAAACCTGCAGCTAATTTATGTGAACTTCACTTGCATTTTCTAACAAATATGCTTACAAATTATTTTTTTTTGCGTGTGGGCCCTGTGACATCACCGAGAAAGCTTCAATAGGGAATATAAATGTAGTGCATCTGTCCACTTATACGTTTAATTTATCATGTTCATTTGTCTACGAATTGCCGTCTTCCGTTTCTGCCACGTGCTTCTGTTATGGTCGCTTACCAATCGTCTCAACGTACCTTTTGTGTCTTGCGGTTTCTTGTCATTTGATTGACGATGCTGCTCCGGACTGCGGACAACGATGATGCCACATTATACTAGGGCATTCTGTAACTCTGGATGCGCGTCATAAGCTCTACCATGGGCACCGGTTCCTCGCATAACCTCGTCGTGCTCGCTGCAGGAGCCGCTGCGTGTGTTGGACTCGGCGCGTACCTGTTCGAAAAGAAGTTGTACAAATACTTGCGTCGCGTGTTTCCCACGAATGTCTTTGTGTGTTCCTCTCTCGACGATTTCAGAGAAGTGGAACCTCTCTTTCTGGCGCTGTGTCGCCAGTCCAGCGTCCTGGGGCTCGACTGCGAATGGGTGAGCGTCGGCAAGCAGAGGCGAAGAGTCGCCCTGCTTCAACTGGCCCCGACGAGAGACTTCAGCGTACTTTTGAGGCTCTGCAAAGTGTTTCCAGACGCTGCCGCGGACGTGCAGGAACAGTGTCTTTCTACCCTTCCCGAGTCGTTGAGAGACGTGCTCAACGACGACTCCATCATCAAGCTGGGGGTGGCTGTCTGCGATGACGCCGCCAAGCTCCTTCATGACTACGGACTGTCCGTTCGCGGTTGCGTCGACCTGAGACACGTGCTGCGTTCTTTTCCCGAGCTCCGGCACTATCCCCTCGGCGGGCTGAAGACGCAAGCCCGCACGATTCTCGGCGTACAAGCGGACGACTCCAAAGTGCTCACGTGCAGCAACTGGGAGGCGGAATCGCTTAGCGCGGCCCAAGTCAGCTACGCTGCGGCCGACGTCCTACTTTCCGTGCAGATTTTCGACCAGATAATTCGAGACAGGCTGACGCTCACCTCTTACTGGCCCGGCTGGTATCGCCGGCTCAGGGCTGAAACCCTGGACGCCTGCGAACAGCTCCTAGACGTCCCTTTCTCCAAGCCGGGAAGGAACTTGATCGAAAACGGCGCGTCCGCTGTGCCCATAATGCCGAAGAAACTAGGCTGCTTTCGGTCGTATATGACGCGCAAGACTCCGCTTTACGACAACTGCATGTTACAGGTAAAGATTTCAAAGGCGAGAAGCTTAAACCAACCTTGCTAAACTGATCTTAATGCCCTACTAGGAAGTGGTAGGCAGCACTTCGAAGCAGTCATATTAAGTTTGAAGGTTGGCACAAAGAAGCTTCATCGTGTACCACAATTTCTCACAGTTGAAGTAAAATCCAAGTTTATTAATTAGTTTTAGTGGAAAGTGTATACATACATACAGACGTGGGGGAGACTCAGGCATTCAGTGTAAGGCTTGTGTTGTGGTTTATGGTGGCATGGACGGTCAAAGTGTCGACGAACTTCGTAATTGGCTATAAGGCACCCGTCTGGCACATTTATTGTACCCGAATTGCTGTCGATCAGACACACCCAAATACCAAAAAAGCTATGTCAATGCAGGCACACTGTAAGGACTGTCAATTGGCGCATTGTCGGGGACCACTGTTGGGCGCACATTTGTGGTCTGTTCGATTTGCCTACACATTTTAGAGTGCAGTTCTTGGACGCCCATTCGTGCGGCAAGCGTCGAGGCTGGAGTAACCGAGCGAATGAGCACAGCAAAGGATGAAAGACTGTGATAGCAAAGAGAGCATGAGGAGGAAAGCGGAGGAAGAGGGTATGGTGAAAGTGTGAGAAGAAAAGCATAGTGCCACGCAAGACGAGCTCTGCGGCGACAAAGGCTACGAGATGGCGCCAGAGTAGCACGTGTCAGACGTATGGAGACGAAGTCTGCATGAGCAGAGGTCTGTCTGTGGCAGCTGCTTCTCACACGCTGCTTCTCGCGATCTCCCGATTAGCGAGGAAGTCCTGCCACACTTCGCTCCATTCGCAACGTGCCGCACGAGACCGATTGTCCGCATCAGCCAATATATAACGAAATGAAAACACGTATAGAGGTGCACTCAAATTTCACATTAGGGAGTATCCTAATCGTCTGTGAATTTTTTTGTCACGAGATCGCTGCACAGTGCCAAATTCGTGAAGCACCAGTTCACAAATGCAGCCATAGTGTAATACTAAGGTCTTGTGGAAACAAACACAAAAGTGCCATCGCAGGGCAAATTTTCTGCTTCTACGTTTGCATCTTGCTCCTTTCAGTTCTGGCATTGTCCAGCGTGTGCTGCGATTGCATTGGCAATGCCCATTTTTGACAGATTTTACTTCTTTCCAGCACTCCAACAGCACAGAGCAGTATAACAGTAGTTGTAATGCTGACACATAACCTGGTCGGATGTGAAGAATTGGTCACCTCAATATTGTGAAGACGTTGAGTGAGACTACATTGAAGTCGATTTTAAACACCTTTTCCACCTGTCTTGGTACACATCCGAGAATCACGTACGAACACTGGCTTCCCTCGTGGACATGGGTGCCGTCATTGCCCATTAGCGGCATTTCTGTCAACAGCACGGTCCCATTTCTTGCCATGTCATCTACTGCCATGATACCAGAAAAATTGTCTGCTGCTTTGTCACTGCATGACATCGGCACTGACAGTCCCAGCAGGGCAGAAAGTTCAGGAACTGGGCCTGAACTGATCTCTGCCTTCTTGTGCTTGTCCGTTTTTGTGCGTCATCTTTTTTCCAGAGTTTAAAGGGTACAAGTTAAGTTCAGGATTTTCTGTTTTTAGTTTCCTGAAGTTTGGTAAACTTTTCTTGATTCTTATTTCTACTGAGAAATTATATATCTATAGTTGTCTTTTTGTGTGCGAATATCTGGACCACTAATTTTGCAGATGCTGGAACTTGCTGTATAATTGCAGGTCCTGGTCTTCAGCACTAGCTGTATTCAGCACACAGAATAACAAAGTTTTTGAGAAGCAGTCTAGCTAGGGCACAATGGCTTATGGCACTGACTATGGAGGGACATAGTGAGTGCATTTGGCATTCTAATGCAAATTCAATACGTCTTTATCGTCAATACTATGCGGGTACAAAGCTCCAATGTATAAAGCAGAAAAATTGACATGTGTAGCTGTCATCCCACATACCCATCAGTAAATTTGCCCAGTTTATTCCACAGCATGAAAATTGCAAGACCTGGGCCAGGCCTGCCTTGCCCCCACTGCATACATTGGTGCCTGTAACATTGGTGGGCAAAACAGACACAGAAGAGAGGAAGAAGAAAGTCGACATTGCTTTGGTGGCAGGCTGGTTTTCAGGCATCACACTTCGCCTTGCTCCATGCATCGGAAAGTGTGGGAGCTGACTGCTGCATATTGATTGTTATCTTCCCTCCCTGTTAAATCTGCTTTCACTGACCCTTGTCAGTCAAAACTGAATTCTCCCCCCCCCACCCCCCAAAAGAAAATCAAGAAAACATTTACATTTTTGTGTATTTTTTTTGTTGTTTGTTGTTCTTGGTTTATACTGAGGACACTGAATTCTGTGTATAAGACAATTTACTTTTGAGGCACTTCATATTAATTCAACAATGGACGCATGTTAAAGTATAATGGATATGCAGTTGTGAAAGTGCATTTTTTAGAACTTGAGAGAATGACTCTTCGGTTTACCAAGCATGAAGGTACATTACCCACGAGTGCAGAGGCACAGCTGGTGGTAGTGGCATGAAGGGAAAGCTCCTAGCTTCTGAAGGGAAAAAGAAATTACTTTACGTGCCAAAACCATGATCCGATTACGAGGCACACCGTAGTGGAGCGAGATTAATTCTGACCGCCTAAAGTTCTCTGTCGTGCACCCCAAATCCAAATACCACGAGCAGTTCTGTGTTTCGCCGCCATCGAAATGCGCCCACCGTGGCCAAAGTTGCACCTGCGCCTTCACAGCTCCACGCCATAGCCATGTAAGATATTGTGGCAGGTAGTCGTGAGACTTAAAAGAGCGGATGACCAGCGCATTGCAATGCTTGTGCGGGCAGCATGATGTGCAGTGAGGGATGAAACTATGGAGCGATTGGGCAGAAAAAAAATGAAGACAAAGGCTGGTAATACTGCTGTTATTTTCTTAATCTTCGTTTTGTACACATATTTACATCCAAGCACTTTCTTTTTTTTTTCATAACTGTGCGGACTAGAGGGGCAGGTTGCTTAGATTTGAAGCTAATAAAATGATAGTGCTAGCTATGTACAATAAAAATGAAAACCTCGTGGTTGATCAATTGGTTGATCCGGCGGAAATGCATTGGCATTAGCCCGTTTCCCCTCTGCCTATGCCTGATGCATAGCAGGGTGCACCTCACACTTAGCCCGCTACGCTTCTGCATCGCCTGCTAATCGACGTTGGTGTTCGTCCTCTGACTATGCAGCACGCTTTTGGCACATCAGCTGTTGTAGCCAAATTAACCTTGCGAGCTTCCTCTGATTTGGCCTAACCGTCTCGTGGCATAACCGTCTCTAGCCTCAACCTTCTTTCGGTGACATTCCTTGGCACACCTTTCCATACGGCTAGTTGATGGCACAGCATCTATCTTGACCTAATCAAAAACATGCGCCTTCACAAGACATGTCTGGACCTGTGGAATGCCACAAGCAATCTGTGAAGTCTGCTGCAGTGTGCCACAGTGCGATTCCCTCTTCCCTGGTGGTCTGCTAGCTGCGAGCGCTAAGCGTGATGTCACACACTACCTGTATTCCTAGGAGCTCCTAAGGTGTGATGTCACACCGCCCTCTCCCTCTTTCATATCCCTCCTTTGTTCCTCCATCGCACACTCCCCCCCCCCCTCCACTGTTTCCTCATCACCTACACCAGGAGGTGACCGACGGATGCTGCCGGGTTTTTTTTAATAAGCATTCTAATGCTGACACATTGAGGGACCTTTCGATATATGGATATGAAGAGACACTGAAAAGTCAACAGTTGAAATTGTAAGGACAGCTATGGTATGGTAGCTAAATTGCTGCTTGCCATCTCTGCGCTTATATATAGTCGCTGATTTGAAGCAGCATCCTTTATGTTGCTCAAGATGCTGTTTTCGGCAGCCCTGTTTGCCACACTTCACAGACTTCACTGTGACTACCACATTCAGAAACCATGCAGGTGTTTGCATTTTGTAACGGGTACAGCCTCGCTGTCATCTACCCTTCATTTGTGCTGGAAGGAAACCCTGAATAGATGAACAGGTGAAGGGCTTCATTCCAAACTTTCATTATGAAATAAAGAGCCCCCAGTACTCTGAAAAGTGTCTGAAAATCCGGGCACTGCTCTGGCCATGGTTGCCAACTGCTACACAGGGTGCTCAAATAAATGTTTCTTTATGGGTGCGGTGTGCGCTGCAGAGAAGTGTGTTGTACACATGCCACAACCAGGCAGTACCTCATGCGGCCTGTCTTGAGTTGGGAATGCTGCAATTTTTCTACAATTTACCCTGCACTTTGCCTACAATACTTCTTTTCATCGCACTTTTCCATTTGCTGTAAATGGTACTATGCAAACATATTGCGCAGACCGTTACACGCATCATGTTGGTACGTCGGAGTATAAATCCAGAAGTAGGTAAAGATATGGTGATCGCCATGAAGCTTTAGGGTTTAAGAAGGCGCATGGATTCCAGAAAAAAAAAAAAAACATTTTTGTTGGCTGTTGGGACATAACATTTTCATGAAATATTCAACCTTGTGTACATATTGCAAATATATAATTCGCATTTTTTCTAAATCAATCCATACAAAAGTTAAGTTTTTTTTGTGTGTGCAATAAGCTTGAAATGTGAGCTGTAAGAAAAGTGCTGCAGCAAGAGAGCTGAAATTGAGGAGGTATGTTTTTCAATGTCTAAAAAGTACACTTTGGCATTTTTAATTGTTTGTATTTTAGATGAAGTCACAAATTTCTAAAGTTGCAACTTTGCAAGAGTGTATATTTGTTGGTGATTACTACAAGATTTCAAAATGTTACCGGGTCCTAAAACACTATATCGTAGTGCTTCTACACACTCTCTCTACCATTCAGGCAAAGAAAAAAAAGGTAAATTACTAGCAGAGAGACAGTGCCGCTCCCAAAATTTGCAAGAAAAACATGAAAAACTAAAAGGCAATGATACACATTTCATGCTACAAAACCAGGTTGCTTTCTCGTAAAGCAGAATTGAAGGGCTTGTTTTTAGCAGGAAAGCAAGCTGGAAAGAGTCGTTCTCAAGTGAGACCAAAATGGTGTGGCTCTGATGAGCAGTTTTGGAATGGTGAATAGAACAAAGAGGGCCATTCTCACCACTTTCATGAGCAAAACTGTGTTTCATAGGATAAATGCCTTCTTTCCCTCAACAACGCATTGTCTTGTGCTAGGTTCTTTTTTTTTTTGCCAGATGCGCAATGTGTAGATAAAGAAACTATTGGAAATGAAAAATTTTGTTTTTCTGCGATATCTTTTTGCCTCGACGACCCATGTCCCTAAGATGCTAATGAGAGGGCAAACATCGGGCAAGAAACATTTGGAAGATTGAAACAAGTCGGAAGGTCACGTGAAGATGGAGGCTTGAAGTGGTCTAACAAGCTTCATCAGGGCAGAAACTGCTTTGAGTTGCTGCCCTGACGAAGGTAAGTCCCCTTGTTGAAATCCTGGCTCCAGCAAAATTCCTTGTCCCACCACTGTCAAGTATGGAAAATTGGCGTGACATAAGTAGAGAAGAATCCGTGTGACATAAATTCAAGATTGGTACACAGCCACTGGATAGCGTAGGCTATGGTGTTGGGCTGCTGAGCGGGGTCGCGGGGTCAAATTGTGGCCACGGCGGCCGCATTTCTATGGGGGCATAATGCGAAAACACCCGTGTACTTAGATTTAGGTGTACGTTAAAGAACCCCAGGTGGTTGAAATTTCCGGAGTCCTACACTACGGCGTGCCTCATAATCAAAGTGGTTTTGGCACGTAAAACCCCATAATTTAATTTTTTTGGATAGCGTAATTATGTGCTTACAACAGACCGCAAGTAATTGAGATTAATCATCCATCATTGTGGTTGGGAAACGAAACTACGTCCGCAGCATTGCATTTTCACCTCGCTGTGCCTGTGTTTGCAGGCACCAGATGGTGAACCACTCAGCAGCTGCAACTACAAGAAGGTCCAATGGTACATTGACAAGGGCTTGGGAAGAATCGTCTCCCGCGATGACGAGCCACTAGCTGTGCAGCTGAACTTTGAGCCATCCAACAGGCCAGTGCTCGACAGCCAATACTACACGCAAAACAAGGACAACCTGTGCGTTGTCTGCAGCTCGACGCGGTCTCTTGTGCGCAAGAATGTTGTTCCCCATGAGTACAGGTAAGGGCTCCTGGAGCGTGCCAGAGTGGAAGCTTGGGCAAGTTGGTTCGACATCATCATTAGGATTAAAAGAGTGCGAAATGACAGGACCCCAGACAATGTGTGTGTCTTTCTTTGTTTGGTCTCCCATCATTTTGCACTGTTTTAATACTCAGTTATTCTGGAGCATTGTTTCCCTCCTTGACGGTGTGCTTTGAGATGACGCTCTTGTATGTGTCCTCTGCAGTTAAACAGAGTCTCCTGCCTGAAAAAAAATGTTTTCCTGGTTAGTACAGTTAAGGATTCCTGGAACACAATTGGATGCTCTCCTTCTGGCTGTGTCGTGGGATGTTATTCATAAAAAGGAAGGACTGTTCTTACATGGATGTTGTAAGAAAATGGTGAGGTGACAGCCTAGGCAGCCTCATAAAACCAAGTGTAGTTATACATTGTGCTGTCGTTTCCTTAAAGAGACACTAAAAGAAAACTTCGAGCTGTATTAGTAAGTTACCCTTCTACTATACCCAACAAAGTCACTCTTATTGTGTGAAGGGGCTTGGTAAGAGAGAAAAGACACATAAACAAAAAGTGTGTGGCAATCCTTAAATAGAATTCCCCCACTAGCTTTCCATGACATCATGGATTTTGACAGCGTTTGCTCAGGCCTAGTGTTTCTTTATCAGTAAGCGTAAACTACATTGTATTTTAGAAATGCCAAAGACTGAACTTGGCAAGTTTCAAAAAATTTTATTCAGTAATAATGGTACAAATGTGCAAAAATACTTTTAAATTTGCGGCTTCATGTCAACACACCAGCACTAGGATTTCGGTGCGAAATTCAAGAAATTCGGTGCCACGGAAGCTTTAGCTCGGGGCTAGCTGCAATACTGACTATTCAAGTATATACATGTAAAACACAGAAACACTTTTATAAGGCAGCCCCTGAACCAATTTGAGTGAAATGTGTTGCATTTGAGAGAAAAAAAAGGGTTTTAGTGACTGTAGGAAGCAAAATATTTATTTAAGGCTTTAAATTCTTTTGCTTTGCATAATTAATGAGCACTAAAAACAAAAATAGCATGAAGGAAAGGGAGGGTGGACACGAGACAAGTGCCACTCTTAAACTGTTTATTGCACAGCGTCGTCATGAAATATATAAACGTGATACGTGCATACATATGCACGTTAATGAAAACAGCAAAAGAAAAGTGTGACTATGGGATATACTTATTGAATTCCTTACAGATATTTATACAAATTGGTATGCTAAAAGAAAATTGAAATACAATGTTTACAAATCTGTAACACTGCATACACACAAAAAAGCTCACTGCTTTGTAAATTACATGTGTTGGAGCATCTAAAGCAGACAAATTTGTTACATGAATTAGCAGCTTACATGAAATTTTTATAATGTTTATGAGGGTTTTGCAGCAGCCCTGCTCACAAATTAGTGGCATTATTTTAAGGCAGTGCCCAATACAACAATTTTGGCTGCTTTTGAGGTATTATTAAATTCAGTTTACAGAATTGTGATATCTCATTTTTATTGTAGAGTTATGAATTGTGAACTTGATACATGGGATTTTTCTTAAAGAATTTCAGAATTTCTAACAATTTGCATAACTAATAATCTGTTGTGGAATATGCATGCTAATTATATTACTGCTAATGCTAATCACATGTTAGGATATGGTCGAAGTAATTTTTCTAGTGTTCCTGCTTCTGCAAAACTGACTGTGCAAAACCCTCGTTCGCTCAAAGCTAGATTACGCATCTGCCATTTGGGGTAACGTTCAAGCATCATTAACCTTTACTCTTAAAGTGATTCAAAATCGAGCATCTCGCTTTATTTTATCTAACTATTCCCGCCATTCCAGTGTAACATATATGGAATAAACCCTGCATCTTCCAGATCTTTCATTATGCCGCAGATGTGCTGGCCTTTGCCTATTCCACAAGGTTTATCATTCCAATCACGTGCTGAAGAAACAACTTCTCAACCCACCTTTATATGTTTCATCCCAATCTGGCCACAGATATAAAGTTCCCATCCCATCCTGCCAAACAAACAGGTACCATAATTCTTTTTTGCCCAACACAAGTGTTAACTGGAACCACCTTCCTGCTTCCATCATTCACATCACAGATACATTTTCATTCAAAACAGCACTCTATAACGCTATCACGACATTTTTTCTTTATATAATTGTCTGCATAATATTTTGCTTTGTTACCACTCCTTTCTGTAGTGCCTTTGGACCTTGATAGTATGTATGTATAACAAATAAGTAAATAAATAAATAAATGTTTTGAAAAATTTATGGCATAAATAAACAATTCACCTTCTACAGCTACTAGATTTCGACTGTTTTTGTTAAATACCACAAATCTTATCTAATTCAGTGCGGTGGTTGCCGAGAAAAACTATTTCTGAGTTCTGATGTATTTAGATAGGAGCCCCTGAGCCATAGCTTCCTCTGAAGGCACAAATATAGCCTTGCATCTCCTCCGGCATACCACATATGTCACACAGGCGACACCTGGATCACCAAAAATTTGATCCCTGTACAGTTTGGCGCGTTGAACATGGCCTGCAGCAGCGTGCTGATTTGCTGTTGCTGCAGCGCATGCTCGCGAGTGCATATTTTGTTTTGCAAATGCACTAACTCAGCGCACCCTCTTCAGTATTGGAACTGTAGGCCAGCATGCTGCAGTCCAACCAAGCTAAGGCACGATACGCTGTGGTCCAGCAACGAGAGCATGAGATAAGACATGCTCTATTGCTGCGCCGGCTGCATCAAAGCGTGTTGAATGCCGTCAGTTATATTGCCTGCACCAGGATGCTAGCCTGTGTAGAGCATCCACTTTTTCGCCAACATAAGCGTAACTGCGTGGTGCATGGCCACGTTGTACCATACTCTATCCACACCTTTGAGCCTCATTATGAAAGGCAGTGCCAATGTCTTGGAGCAGAGAAGGTGCACCGGGGATGCTTACCATGCACTGGAAAATTCCAGCGCTGTGTAGAACTGTTGTTTTGAGGATTGTTAGAAAGGTGAGCTTTGCAAGTCAAATTTATTGTAACCAAGGGGTCTACTGCTGAACACCACTGCCGTAATAATGGGAAAACTGAATCATGTCCTCTTTCACGTTTTCAGGAAATATTTCCCAGAGATCATGAAGAACCACATATCGCACGACATCCTGCTGCTATGCCTCCACTGTCACCAGATCAGCAACCTAAGAGATGGAGCACTTCGCAAGACACTGGCCAAGGAATGTAACGCACCCATCGAGAGCGGGGATGTAGGAAAAGTGAGAGACGATCATCACCTGCGGAAAGTGCGTTCGGCCGGACGTGCTTTACTGCTAGCACGAAAAACGCTTCCCGAAGACAGGGCAATGGTTCTCGAGAATGTCCTCGAGAAGCACTTCGGTGTTGACGAAGTTACCGACGACATCATTAAGACAGCGTCGGAAATGGACACAAGGATTTACAATGAGGAGTTTGTTCCACATGGCTTGAAGGTTGTGGAACATTTCAAGAGCACAAGCGGACTGGTCAGCTTTGAGATGAGGTGGAGGCAGCACTTTCTGGACTCCATGAAGCCCAAGCACATGCCAGCACTATGGTCCGTAGATCACCATCGTGAGGTGCTGGCGTTAAAGTATGCTCAAGGCAGGGCAAAGGATGCAACCCTGTCGGAGATCGGCATCACTCAGGAGTTTGTAGACAGTGTCCTAGAGAAACTTGGTGTTGCTGCAGAAGACTTGAAGAAGAAAGACTGATGACACAGGGACACTCTGGGGTTGAAAGGGACCACTGTTATGTTTATTCCTTTGGTTGCAGATAAAGTGAGTATCTACTCTAGGAACACTGTGAGCTGAGCAAGTTTTTAAGGTGTCATGGCAAAAAAAGAAAAAGTTAAGAATTGAACAGGAAAGAATGAAAAGAAATAAGCGACTGAAGTGTGTAGTCGCATATAAAGATTTCATCGAATGCAAAGTATTTCTGCAAATAATCTGCACTGATTACAATTTTTTAGCAGTAAATGCTCGTGATCTTCTTTCTCGTTCTTGCCTGTTCTATACAAACTTTCTGTTGCCATGGGTATCACCTACTAGTCAATGCCATATAAGTGTGCTGTGGACCTCTCATTCCTTTTTTTCACATGTTAGGTTTGACCGTCATGCACCTGGAGCTGTGTGAAAAGCTGTGAAGGAAAGAAAGAAAAGATTTTCTTCCACATTTAAACCCTTCAGCATGAATTCATTTCGAAGCCCCCGTGCCGTGTGAACCACCCCCACAATGTTGCTCTTCCCATCTCTGTCCTCTTTCTGTCCCCTCTCCTCCTTGACCAGGCTGCTGACCGATGCTCAGGTGTCAGCCGTGCACTAGGAAATCACGGGTGCGATCAGCAGGCTTTCCTTTTCTCTGTCATTCAATTTCTCTTTCTCTCCTCTCTGTCACGCTGATCTTTTCTTGTATTCGTTCTTGCTGAAGACAGCTTGCGGACACTGGAATCGCCTTCCACCCTCTTTTACTGCCACAGAAGATGGACAGTCACCCGCAGCACGTGGGATCCACAGATTTTTCAATTATATGCACTTGCAACTATCTGTACGCAACCTCTATGAAATGACCTCCATGCCTTGAAGGTATTATAATAAATAAATAAATAATATCGACACACATTTTAAGTTGTAGAAACTGCACCACTGGCTTTAAGCAAACAGAAAGTATCATCATCATCAGCCTATTTTATGTCCACTGCAGGACGAAGGCCTCTCCCTGCGATCTCCAATTAACTCTGTCCTGTGCCAGCCGATTCCAACTAGTACCTGTGAATTTCTTAATTTCATCACCCCACTTAATCTGTTGCCGTCCTCGACTACGCTTCCCTTCTCTTGACACCCATTTTATAACCCTAATGGTCCACTGGTTATCTAACTTGCATATTACATGACCTGCCCAGCTCTTTTTTTTTTTCATAATGTCAGTTAGAATATCGGCTATCCCCATTTGCTCTCTGATCCGCACTGCTCTCTTCTTGTCTCTTAATGTTACACCCAACGTTCTTCGTTCATCGCTCTGCGTGGACCTTAGCTTGTTCTCGAGTTTCTTTGTCAGTCTCCATGTTTCTGCCCATATGTTAGCACCGGCAGAATGCACTGATTGCGCACCTTTCTTTTCAGTAATACTTCTTGGGATTGGCAGGTGGTAGAATGTGACATATCCTTTCTACAAGTTACAAAGCACGCTCGAGTGGTCGAAATCCGAATGCATTTCCTAGAACTTCAGTACAAGCACTTGTGCATAGAATTCTACACAGACGCTTCCAAGTCACATGCCGGGGTGCACTATGCAGCCATTGGTCCATCCTTCTCGGAATCTGATTTACTGCATCCAGAAGCAAGTATCTTTACAGCCGAGGCCTACGCGCTATTGTTGGCTGTGACGCATATAAGAAAATCAAAACTTCAAAAAGCAGTTATATATACAGACTCCCTAAGCGTTGTGAAGGCCTTGATGTCACTCTATAAGCACAAAAATCCAGTACTTACTGACCTCTATTCCCACCTGTGTAAAGCTTATCAATCTAATCAGCATATCATTATATGCTGGGTGCCTGGCCATAAGGACATCGAGGGTAATGTTCTGGTGTACGAGATGGCCACATCATTTGCATCACTTGCAGTTAATCCTACCCCTGCTGTCTCTGTCACAGATCTGAAGCCTTTCTTACGAAAGAAACTTCGAAACCACTGGCATGTGGGATGCAAAAACAAATAATAAGCTGCTGTGTGATAAAGCCACAGTGAGGTTTTTGGCCCTCTGCAAAAAAATCACGGTAAACAAATGTCCTATTCTGTTGTCTCAGAATAGGACACACATTTGGCACTCATAATTTTCTACTTACTGGAAATGAACTTCCAACCTGTGGTAGACGTAGTGAGAGGCTGACCGTCCTTCACGCCTTCCTGGAGTGTCGGGAGGCTGAAGCTGAGACAAAGAAACACTTTCCTCTTGCATACCGCTATTGTGTCCCTCTTCACCCAGCAATGTTTCTTGGTCAAGAAACGCTCTTTAACACTAAAGCAGTCCTCGGTTTTTTTAATGATGTTGTTGTACATGTTATAAGTCCATTAAACTCGTAGCGCATCCTCTTTCCAGAGGATGCCGCTGTGATAATCGTTTTGTATAGCACGTCTCTCCAGGCTCTTGTGTTTCAAGGGCTCTAACGAGGCAGTGGTGCTCTTGCGAAATTTAGCGTCAGACATATTTTTTATATTGTATCATTCTTTCGCAATGCATCTTAATGCTCATAGTACACGTCATTTGTCATTGCCATAATCTTACTACACATAGATTTTATGCACTTTAGAGTGACTATTTTTAAGGCCCCTTTACAGCCACGTCACATCAACTTCATAGAACTCATAACTACACTGCGAACTCATTACCACGTCCATGGCGCTCTTTGGCCATACCTGGCCCTGGTGCCAATAAACACCACACATTCATTCATTCTTTTCCATGATAATGGTAAGCTTCCAGTCAGGATCTGACAATGTCTGCTATATGCGTTCCAACCCATTTTTATTGTTCTGCACACTTCCTTCTCATGATGAGGGTTCCCGGTGAGTAATTGATCTGGGTAGACATACTCCTTCACAGACTCTAGAGGCTGACTGGCAATCCTGAACTCTTGTTCTTTTGTAAGGCTGTTGATCATTATCTTTGTCTTCTGCATATTAATCTTCAACCTCACCCTTACATTCTCTGTTAAGGTCCTCATTTATTGTAATTCATCCCCAGTGTTGCTGACCAGGACAATGTCTGCAAACCGAAGGTTCCTGAGATATTTGCGGTTGATCCTTACTCCTAAGCCTTCCAAGTTTAATAGCTTGAATACTTCTAAGCATGCAGTGAGAAGCATGGAAACTGACCTTGGTAATGTTCAATGCCTGAACTCTCTCGAGTGAAGCCAGCTTAGCGGGGCTGCTTGAGGAACTATCAGGCATTATCATTGGCCTTTGTGAGGTAGGACCGGTGAGGCTTATACAGTGCCGACTAACGGCCACACCCTCTGCAAGGACTCCCAGGTAAGAAGGAGTACGGAGTAGGATTCCTAGCGCATAAGGACATAGTGGGCAACATTGATGAATTCTACAGCATTAATGAGAGGGTAGCAGTAGTAATAAAAATTAATAAGAGGTATAAAATAAAGGGTAGTGCGAGCCTACGCTCCAACCTCCAGTCATGATAATGATGGAATAGATCAGCTTTACGAAGATGTTAAATTAGTGATGAGAAAAGTGCAAACTTGGTATACTGTAGTAACAGTCAACTTCAGTGCAAAAGTGGTGCAGGAAAAGCAGGCTTGTGAACAAGCAATTGGCAACTACAGCGTCGATTCTAGGAACACTAGAAGAGAAATGCTTGTATAATTTGTGGAAAGTAATAATCTACGAATAATGAACACTTCAGGAAGCGTAACAATAGAAAGTGGACCTGGAAAGCCCTAATGGTGAAACAAAAAATAAAATAGATTTCATACTTTCCGCAGGTCCCAGCAAAGTGCAGGATGTACAAGTGTTAGGTAAAGTGCAGTGATTATAGTTTAGTGAGGTCTAGGATTCACCTTAGTTTGAAGAGATGGTAAAATTGCTCAAGGAGAAACGGGCCAACTTAGACGCAGTACGGGTAAAAGCAGACCAGTTCAGGCTGGTACTTGCAAACAAATATGCAGCCTTAGAACAGAGGGGTGAAGATGAGATAGAGGTAATGATGAAACCGTAGCTAGGCTGGCTTCAAAAGCAGCAATTGAAGTGGAAGGTAAGGCAACCAGTAGGTAAGCTCTCCCAAGTAATGAAGGACCTAATAAAGAAGATGGCAGATGATGAAGTGGGCGATGAAATTAAGGAATTTGCGGGTGCTGGTTGGAATCGGTTGGCACAGAACAGGTAATTGGAGATTGCAGGGATTGCCTTCGTCCTGCAGTGGACATAAAATAGGCTGATGATAGAATGAAGGTGTCCAACTCAAAAGAAGAGATAGAATTCAAGGAGCTGTCAAAAGTGATCAACAAGGAGAAAATAAGGGATATTTGAAATTATAAAACTGAGGAAGCAGTAAAAAATGAATGCAAATCGGTGAGAAGGAAACTTGGCATAGGACAAGCCAAGATGTATGCACTGAAAGATAAGCAGGTTAATGTCATCAGCAATTATGAAGATATAGTAAAAGTGGGAGCATTCTATACTGACCTGTACAGTACCCACAGCAGCCATGATACCTACATTCAAAGTAGTAGTGAACAGGTTATAGGGGCTCCTATAACTAGTGATGAAGTTACAAGGGCCTTGCAAGACGTGTAACGGGGAAAAGTGGCAGGGGAAGGTCGAATGACAGTCAATTTAATCAAAGATGGAGAATTTTATAATGCCTGCCATAGGCACTCCAACTCATTTTAATTCTGATAATTTTCTTCATCAGAGTCCCATGTGCATAATTGACCTAGATAAGCATACTCCTGCAGAGACTCTAGGGGCCGACCGGCGATCATTATTTCTTGTTCCCTTGAGAGGCTATTGAATGTTATCTTTGTCTTCTGCATATTAATATTCAACCCTATTCTTACACTTTCTCAGTTAAGGTCCTCAATCATATGTTGCAATTTTTAACCAGTGTTGCTGAACAGGATAAACCAGAAGTTGTTCAGACATTTTCTTTTGGTCCTCACTCCTGAGCCTTCCCAGTCTAATAGCATGAACATCTCTTCTAAGGATGCAGTAAATAGCATTGAAGAGATTGTGTCTCCTTGCCTGACCCCTTTAATTCTTGATAGGTAATTTTCTACTTGAGAACCACAGTAGCTGTAGAATCTTTGTAGATATTTCCCAAGTTATTCATATATGTCTCCTGTACTCCTTGATCATATGCAATGCCTCAATGATTTCTGTTATCTCTAATGAATCAAATGCCTTTTCATAATCTAAGAAAGCCATATAGAGGGGTTAATTATACTCTGCAGATTTCTTCATTACCTGATTGATGGCATTGATGTGATACATTATAGAAGGTCCCTTCTAAAGCCAGTCTGCTCTCTTTGTTCATTGAAGTGTTGCCCTGATTTTATTGGAAATTATCTTGGTGAATATTTTATACAATACTGAAACAAGCTAATTGGCCCATATTTCTTCGATTTTTTTTGTCTCCCTTCTTACAGATTTGTATAATGTCATTCTTCCAGCTCTCTCTCTCTATTATATATATATATATATATATATATATATATATATATATATATATATATATACACACGCACACACACACAGCCGAAGTCGAACGCACTTATAACGATACCGGTTTTGAGAATATATCGGTTATAACAATGAGAAGCTGCTGCACCGTCAACTTTTGTATGTTTTCCATGGTGAAATAACCCGCTTACTACAATCCCCCGAAGCCGCATTATCGGTTATAACGATGAAGTTTGGCTGCTGGGTGTCCGAGAGGAAATGTAGTGAAATGCGAAATCCCTGAATAGAAAACGAGAAATTCGAGCCGCTGCACGATGGGCCGCTGCTCCAACAGCCGCCCCGCGCTCACTTTCTAGTCTCCGCGCGCCTCACTCCCGTCGCCCTTCCACCCCTCCGAACACGAATGGGCTGCGCGCTCAGCTTGGTTGCGCCCACAGCTCTACGCCGCCCCACCCTCCGAAGCACGAATGGACCGCGCCAACTGCGCTGCTCGCGTGATGCTCGTTGGCTCGTAGCTGGCTCATAGAATAAAGGACCAGCTTGCTGGTTCGCTGGCTCATCATTCAGCGCAGTTCTGCAAACAGCCTAATCGCATGCGCTGGTCTTCGTTGTTTGCGTCGAAATCGTTCCCGGCCACGCGGTTTCTCGTCGCCGAAACAGAAGATGGCTGATACGCCCGCTGATCATCGGTAATGCACGACGTTGCCGATGAAAAGAAAGTGCACGGCAGTAGATTTGGAAACTATAGCGTTTCTAACCGATAAGGCGATCGTCGGGAACGTGCTTGTAAGATAGCGATGGCGCGGTGAGGCAGGCTGCCCGATGAGGCGATCGTCGCCACCGAGCTTGCATCAGATAGCGACGTCAGCGATAACGCTGTAAGGCAGGCTGCCCGATCAGGCGACCGTGCTTGCATCAGATAGCGATGACGCAGTAGGGCAGGCTGCGCGATGAGGCGGTCGTCGCGACCGTGCTTGCATCAGATAGCAACGACAGCGATGACGCGGTAGGGCAGGCTGCCCGATAATGCGATCGTCGCGATCGTGCTTGCATCAAATAGCGATGGCGCGGGGCAGGCTGCGCGATGAGGCGATCGTCGCGACCGTGATTGCATCAGATAGCGACGGCAGCGATGACACGGTAGGGCAGGCTGCCCGATGAGGCGATCGTCGCGACCGTGCTTGCATCATATGGCAACCACAGCGATGACGTGGTAGGGAAAGCTGCCTGATAAGGCGATCGTCGCGGCCGTGGTTGCATCAGAGACGACGCAGTAGGGGAGGCTGTCCGATGAGGCGATCGTTGCGACCGTGCTTGCATCGGATAGCGACGGCAGCGATGACGTGGTAGAGCAGGCTGCCCGATAAGGCGAACGTGCTTGCATCAGATAGCGATGGCGCGGTAGGGCGCAGGCTGCCCGATAAGGCGAACGTGCTTGCATCAGATGGCGTGGTAGGGCAGGCTGCCCGATAAGGCGAACGTGCTTGCATCAGATGGCGTGGTAGGGCAGGCTGCCCGATAAGGCGATCGTCGCGAACGTGCTTGCATCAGATAGCGATGACGCGGTAGGGCAGGTTGCTAGATGAGGTGATCATCGCAACCGTGCTTGCATCACATAGTGACGGCAGCGATGACGCGGTAGAGCAGACTGCCCGATGAGGCGATTGTCGCGAACGAGCTTGCATCACATAGTGACGGCAGCTATGACGCGGTAGAGCAGACTGCCCGATGATGCGATCGTCGCGAACGTGCTTGCATCAGATAGCGACGGCAGCAACGACGCAGTAGGGCAGGCTGCCCGATGAGGCGATCGTCGCGACCGTGCTTGCATCAGATAGCGGCGGCAGTGATGACGCGGTAGAGCAGGCTGCCCGACAAGGCGAACGTGCTTGCATGAGATAGCGATGGCGCGGTAGGGCAGGCTGCCCGATGACGCGATCGTCGCGACCGTGCTTGCATCAGTAGCGATGACGCGGCAGGGCAGGCTGCCCGATAAGGCGGTCGTCGCGAACGTGCTTGCATCAGATAGCGACGGCAGCGACGTGGTACGGCAGGCTGTTCGATAAGGCGGTCGTCGCGAACGTGCTTGCATCAGATAGCGACTGCAGCGATGACGCGTAGGGCAGAGGAGGGGGTGGTGGGGAGGGGCACTGGTCTCCATCCCATTATGGTTTTGTCACAACAGCTCTGCCATGTCTCTATTTTGATTTCTTCATGCAACCCGGTTATAACAATTATCGGTTATAACAATGTAATTTTCGTAGCACCTGCATAGTGTTATAAGTGGGTTCGACTATATATATATATATATATATATATATATATATATATATATATATATATATATATATATATATATATTGCAACTAGCTGACACTTGCACTTTGCCCCTCAAAGAGAGAGTATATGTGCCCAGTGAGCTCCTGAACAGCACATTGCAATATGGTAAACCCAGGAGCTCAAAGAAGTGCGATGTAATGCTAATGCATTTCGCTCGCGTTTACCGCCAAATCGCCTCTGCACTTTTTTTTTCACCCAAACTAATACTCAAATACCTGTACCTAATAATCAAAAAACAATTTCACTTCATTGCATGCAAGAACACCGAACTATTTGTTAATGTGAACGCAAAGCCACTGCAGAAAGTCTCTCGATACTCTTTCAGTAGTTTCATGGAAGCTACAGGCTTCATTGACCAATCATTGGGGCAGATGCATCTTAATGGTGCCCTTCTGCGCCCTGGTGTATAGCAGTGGCGTAGTATAGTGGCAAGCGCTGCACCGCAGCTAGGCGGCGGAAGCATCTACTGAAACTGCTCAAGCGAGATCAGCTGCTGTGATAGCAGCCATAGAAAATTCATTCCATATTCGTTCCAACTCCAAGAAGGCGCGTGTCTTCCATTTCGAGATGCAGAGGAGATGGATGGTCGCAGAGCCTGCGGAAGCGGAGGGTTCAGATCGAAGGAGCACTCAGACAGCGTGTCGCGCTAGAGTTACCGTAAATGTCACTAACACCTTTGTTAGCATATGCAGTAACTATGTCACATGGGATATATATATATAGTGGCGCCATTTCTTTATTCCTCTTGTAACATCCTTTGTACACGGTGCATTGTTCCATGCCACCATATTCGCTGATTTCACGTAAAAGAACAGCTTGGAACGATACCACACAAGCAAATAAGTCTTCGGACACCATTTTTGCGAAGGACAATAAAACACTACCCAGGAGGGAGCTTTCACGGTGTTGCGGCTGTGCCAACTACACGTATGAATTTAGCCACTGTCAAATCAATTGTTTGTACTTTTTAAGCAAGCATGATGTCACGCGTGCAGGCAAACATCTCACTCGATGACCGCGGACACGCGCTGTCAGTGACGTACGTGATGGAGCAGCAGCAGCGGTGAGCTAATTGCGCTGCGTGCTGCCTGTAGTTCCTGCTTCAATTAACACAAACTAGTGCACGCGAGAACAAAGCGCACACGAAGCCATCAGCTATCACGGGTTACTTGCACCCACCGCAGATAACTTGCAAGTGAAGTAGGATCGACTCACGTGGCCGCCCGCGATCAGCTATACCACGCGAGTGGGACGGTAGGCATCCTCCCCGCCCTCCTTCCCTGCGCGCGTGCGCGAGGTGAAGCTGCCATCCATTTCCACTCATCCTCGCACGCTTTCTCTCGCACCTACAGCATAACGCACAGGGTTGCGATCATATCGCGCTTGGTGGGCTTTATATTGAACTTCAAGGCAACATCAACGGGGTGGAAATTCGCCTGCAGTGTACCCACATATAATGGCTATATATATTGCAATAAAATTTGGGCCGACTTCTTGTACATTTCACTTTCTAAGATAGTTTCATTTTCGCGATATCCCTTTCATGCCAACTTGGCTCATTGGGTATGGTTGTATGTGGCACCCTTCAATTAAGCTATTTCACGGTATGCTATTCACGGCATGGGTACGTTCCACTTGGTATGTTGCTGTTGTACTGTCCTCAACACGTGGCTTGTGCTGCTCTTCAGTGAACCTCTTCCACACCAGTTTGGGTCGTATATTGGACGTGTGCACGCTCCTTCAACGACAAAAAATTCTTTTAAATTTTTTCGGGTCTGTTTATTATATTTACATAGGCCCCGAGCGCGGACTTTGCAATAGCGGCGGCGCTAGATATGGTGTAGCATGTCCAGGGGAAAGCGCGAGAGAGGAGCCGCAGCAGGGGGGGGACACTCCGTATACATCCCATTGGCCGTTTTCGAGCAGACGCTCTTTCGACGCTAGCGCCAAGGTCCCCTTCAGTTACGGCCCTAACCAATGGGCGACGCATTAAGGAAAATGGCGGCGCACATGATTGTTTACGTTGTCATGGCAACAGCAACAGCAGCCGCGCGGCACCTCCTCTCCCAAACGTTTTTCTTTCCTTTTTGTTTTTATTATGCCGACCCGCTCCACTACCTTTCCCCCTTTCCCCCATGCCGCGCGCGCCGCTCACTTTTTTTTGTTTTTACCCGTAAGCGGCGCGTTTTTTTTACCGAGAGCGGCGCAGCAGCGCCGCTCTCGGTGCCGTTCTTGTCCATAGCGCGCTTGTTACCGCGCGCCACGCGCCAGCTCGCAAGCAATGCGCGCGCTACGCCGCGCATTGGCATTGCTTGCGAGCTGGCGCGTGGTGCGCCGTGGGCTATGCGTTGGCACGCACGCAGTCTTGCCCATACTTATATTATACCAGCATGTGCCGGGACATAAAAAAAATTCCAGTTCCAACACAACAGATGTTTAGTCTCGCTTTATTGACTTCGTTTCCGAAAAGAGATTTTTCTTACAACGTGGTGTGATACACGCTCAAAAAATGAGCAAAAGTGAGAGGTGCATGACATATACAACAGTACTAAAGACAAGAGTTCACAGATGGTGAAATAACAAAAGAAAGTGCTAGAAAACGCGAAGGCCATTTCATGTACACACATATAAAACAAGATTTTTATATAACGTCCTCAAGACCTAAATGTAGACGAGCTCCTGATATGTGCACTAAGATATTGCAGAAAATTGGACGACGTGTATGACATAGTCATGACTACTATAAAAAGGGAAAACTCACTAGTAATGGCAAAAACAATGACACGCAAAATACCTGAAAGATAGAATAAAATGCTAACTTTGTTTGATTGAGAGCCATACCAAAAGAAAGCTTACTTATAAATCTGCACGAAAGTATATGAAATGCTTGACATGTTCATTACTGCTGAACAAATTGAAAAAAACATGGCAGAAAAAAATAACATTGTACTAAAAACTGAAACACACATCATCACATTATTTTGCACTTGGCCACAACTTGAGTAACGGTGGCAAGGGAACAGAAGATAGTCGGCTTTTGCAGCAGCACATAGAAAACATTCGCAGAAAGGCTTATTGCTCAATCAAAGACCAGGTAAAACAGGCCAACACGACTTTTCTTTCTACCCGAATGCAATGCTTAGCAATAAAATTACGTCACTTAAGGCACTAAGTCGTACCTACTGGGCTCTCCCTTGTATAATAAACACGCACTGCAAAAATCTGCATGTAGGACACTTGCAATGCTCATGCTTTCCAGAGGGAAAAAAAAGCGTATCATGCCTACACATGAAGGTTGTTCGCGCGGTTTTCCCATCGGGGGTTACTGAGATAGTACACAAACACTAACAGTAATTTTTCAGCTGTTAGTCGGTTTGCAGAACGTGATACACAGGAAAAGCACTGAGGGCGGTATGGAAAGCTGGGCAAGTTACTGAAGTTGCAGAATGAGACTTGGCACAGAAAAACACAAGTCACAGACCAGGTGACAATGAGGAGGAACATCTATTTGTCAGCTTTCTCTACCGGGAAGAGGCAAGTGTAGCACAATCAAGGCGCAACGACGTCCGGAGCCTCATGGAGTACACAAATGGACAGGGCTGTATTCGTGTACATGAGCCTTCTGATGTCCTTGGGTGTGAGCGCTCACCTGTTGTCTTTAAGCACCCGGAACAACCTTGCAGGACTTGTTTTTGAGGTATTTGTGCACCACTGCACGATGCACGAGCGGTACGAGTCGTGAAACGGGTGAAACATCGCGGAGCACTAGCACACAGCTACCGAGGACCACAGAACTGACGAAACTAGCCACGTCGGTCAACGCACAGCAGCGCACGCATCTCAATGACAGTAGATAACAAAAATAAAGCGTTACGTAGCGGACTAAGCAGCAGCCGGGCCGGCGGGGATGGCACGGCGGCGCGAACGCGTAGACAGTGGAAGGAGAGGGAGTTGGGGGGATTACGAGAGAGGGCGTAGAGAGAGGAGTTGAGCGGGGGGAAGGGCTTGGCCACCTGGATCGGCGCGCGTGCGCGCGACGATCTACGAGGCCGTGCAAGGCAAACGGATTTTTGCGTCGCCCATTACAGAGATGGCGCCAATTTCCTGTGCCACCGGAACCGGGGAGTGTCCCCCCCCTGGCCGCAGTACACACGCCTCATACATGACGCGTTTCGGCGGTCGCAATACGGTGTGTCGATCGGTACACTGCTTCAGTGGTAATCGCGCTAACGTCAGCAGGGGCCGCTATTTTGTAGCAATGCCTTATGCCTTATTCTACATTGCTATTCTTATCATCCACCACACACGGCCGTCCGATCCCGTTGATAATGTGGGCAGACCGTCGCTCTGACCAATGGCAAAGCGCGAAAAGCGTGAAAAAGCATAGAATCGGAAAAGGCGCGCATCGCTACAAAATACCGGCCTAGACATATGCTGAGATGGTTTCTGCCATTGTTTTCCCTTTTCACGCTTCGTCAATGGACCGGGCTGTGTACCGGCCTCCTACTTTTTCTCGAGGACTGTCTGGTCGTGAGTGGTGGATATATATATAACGAAGGAATGAAATCGAGCGAAAGGAACTACGTTATACCAGTCCTTTGGGTATACCGAAACGAAGACTGGTTTATACATGTATTGTAAATTATTTATGACCACGCTGGTGCTTTCCATACTTTTTTCTATACGGTGTAGACCTATAATTTAAAGCAGAAAAAATAAGTCGGGAAAGTCGCGTCAGCACTCAACGACAAGAGCAGGATGAGATTATATATATCGCGGGCATTTTGTGATGCCGTACGGCCGGTTATTAACATATATGGTACACTACGGTGGCATATATTCATGCCTTTGGTCATGTCATGCAGAATATGCCTAGCTGTACTCCTACCACTAAAGTGCAGCTGGGTTTCATAGTTTTGGAGAACTCCCTGAAAACACCTTGTGCTGACTAAGCCTAACTTACGAAACATTTTGTCTGCAAAAGCTGGTGTATTTATGTCTAATGCTACAGGATATATTTTTCAGTTCACGTTAATAATTGATGTCTTAAGTACGAAGCCAATCGAGCGTAAATGTTCGAGCGTAAATGGACGCAGCCCAAACTGGATTGAAAATGATCTTTACGCTTGCTTCTGAACAAATGATTGTGTCAATTAACATATTTTAAGGGGGTCCGTGTGGCACTCTCCATGGCTAATAACGCATTGAACGCTAGATAATAGTTTCACGAACCTCTGAATCTAAATTATTTACTCATCTTAAAATTATTCATAGCAGCGAGTACGCAGCCACAGGTTTCCCATATCAACTTTCCAAAATTCTCACCAGCCCCGTATATATATATCTATTGTTACTCACTTTTAAACACGATGACCATAGGTCGGATATAGATCTATATATACACGTCACGATAAGGCAGTGCCTACGGAATTCGCAAATGCAGATAAGTATATCGCCGATTGGTGCCCGGCTTCCTAGCTATACATTGATATGCATAAGTCGCCGCTTACATAAAACAAACCAGTGCAATGTTGTCAATCCAAAATACCTTGCGCGACACGTTTGACTGTCACGTACATACGTAGTAGTGCATAAAACAATATAATTATTACAGAGTAAATTATATAGAACTTCAACTGTTTCTTATAGTCCATATAATTTGCACGATATGTGAGATTGTGACCATCGACTGCACTAATTCGTATTTATTTGTTCATTGTGTTACTGCGATTTTTCAGCATTACGTAACATTGTCACCGTATGCTAGACCGTTACCTGTGACACCCAAAACTAATTAAGTGCCCATGCAACGTGCTTCTGAGCGAACGTGAAAGTTGGCTTCTCTGTAGCTAGAGTCCACGTGAGCGGAAGCCCGCCTTAGTCGTCACTGTGGTTTTCATAATAAAAATCTAGCAATATAAATACGGGTGCAACGAGAACATTGTGCCATTTTGCCAATTTAGCCAGCAGTCGTGCATAAACAATGTCACGTACCGAGCAGGATTGAACCTGCATCATTTCAAATCACCAAAGGGCGCGTCGAATGCTCCATGTACGCACTGCAGGAAAGCGGCAGATTCGCTTAATACCTGTGGCTCCTGGGCACTCCAAAGCCTTTGAACTAAGGGACCTCTACCGGAAAGGCGTTCACATGAGGTGACACGCGCACGATAAAGGGTTCTCTCGTTTCTGGTAGGGGTCCCTGTGGAAAAAGAGATATCCGAACTGCTATTTGGGCGTAAAGGCGTAGCCTCATGCACAGCCCATCAACAACACAAAAGTAGTCGAAACACTTTGTAGCGTTAGTGGTAATTTATTTGCTTCCAACCACGTTTCTTAAAGTTAGCAGACGCCTAATTTGTCCCGCAGGGAACTTACTGCAGCCACATACTTTCAAACGCATCCAACTGCCCCGTTGCAGGTGTAATCAAATTATAGTGTTGCGGAGTTATGTATCATGCTTTCTTGTATGTTGTTTTGCATTGACCAGATGCACAATGTTTTATCTTTTTGCCAGTTTAAGTTTAAACGTGCATGCAGTGTGCCCGTCTGTTCTGATGTGGCGCTTTCTGAAAGAAATCTGAAGGAGACTGCCTTACTGTGTCACCATCGAAACTCCTTTTCGTAATGGGTTATAACAAAAAGTAAAGGGGTTTGCTTCAAATGACTTTAGTTCGCGCATGTGTCAGGGGTGCAACATATATGAAGTGAAATCTCAGTTTAAGGACTTTGTTCTTAGGAAATTTCCCATTTAGCGAATTTATCTTTAGATGCATGTAACAGAACCTGATGTGTTGAAATCTTTCGAGGCAACGAAGTGAACTCAGCATCTTGTCCCTTCAAAGTTTTGAGGGGATAATATGCATAGAACATTGGTAGGCCGTTTTTCAGTTCAGGTGATCAGCTGGGAAAGTTTGTCGCTACCTGAAGAAGCACAATTAGGCATGCCAATTACGGGCTCGCTGTCTGCAATGACTGCGTATACGAAGGCAAACATATATCTTAATGCGAAAGCATCAAATGGCCCTTTGGGTGAGAAATCCAGCCTCGTAGCAGCGAAATGGCAGATAAATTCCCACTGGATGCCACACCACATCACGAGCGTGACTCGACGGAGATCAGCGGGCGAAACGGAACATCTAGCTGCTGCTGTAATAGTGCACCAGCTGTTGCATGAGGGAAGAGGGCATCGCCGTGACGCCACGTTACCAGTGCGCTTCATTATTGGAAGTCGGTGTGTGGTCCGGATCTCTCTCACGCCCCAATGGGTGCGCCTGCTGGCCTTGGTGGCCGCTCCTGCTTCCTCGGTCTCTCGTCGCGCAGGACGTCGGTGGCATATGTCGTGCACCACTATGGTACATTACTGGTACGGCACGTACCATTATGGTAAATTACTCGCAGCGCAAAACTCGAAGAGCCGCTCTGCAGTGTTCAAATGGACATTTTTGCTTTCGCATTGGCAACTCATAAGTGCTTACATGTCCGCGTTTTTTTTTTATTGCTCTTGAATACATTTTAGATTCTTTTGGGTCACTTCGTGAAAAGTAGTTGGAAAGGTTAAGAAAAATTTAGGATAATATACATGATGTATAATTGTCTGCACATAAAACACCACTGAAGGACACATTCACAGGACGAGCACACTTATTAGGATTGTTAGGAAAACACTAGCTATGTGCGGTGGCATATAATTACAGTCTTGTGATCTTACCTTTGTCCACGTGCTGACAGGCTAGTCACATTAGGTAAGCACATGCATCACAGTTTCCGATAAATATGTAAGTTGTAATAAAACCTTTTCAGCTGATAGTAAGAGCTCATCATGTGTACTTGCGTCGTCTTTGTCTTTTCAAAAATTTTTTTAACAATGAGTGCATACCAACTTGCCCAGTTTGTCATTTGTATGCTATTCAAAAATGAGTCAACTACCCCACCAATTAAGATACAGAGAATTGATTGACAGAATAAAGGAAAGCCAGCTGACCTACTGCAACTGTCTAAGTGCAGCTGACATCTCAACGTCGGTCAGCAGTGTGGGGAAGAAGGGACACAAAGATAAAAAGTAGAAGTGCAAATTAAAACACGCACAAGGTTAAAAAGAATGAGGCTTATGCAATAATGTACGAAGTGGGGCATGTGTTTTCGTGTACTTTGCTCAGTTCTTGTCATCTAGCACACCCCCTGTGTGACAACATCACTGCTGGTGTAGAAGAAAATAACGTATGCTCCAGTCGAGCGTCTGCAGGCTGGCACTTCAGGGCTGCGCATTCTCTAGTTTGCATCCAACTGTGGAACCATATATCGTCTGAACCATTAGGGGTGTGTGAATAGCAATTTTTGAGACTGAATCGAAAACGAATTGAATAGTGCCAGAAACAAACCGAATATTGAATAATGAACAGCCATTATCACAGTAATCACGTATATTTATTATTTTAAAGTTTGTAATATTCACACACCCCTACGAATCATATGTGCCCCAGCTTCTACACCTTATGATGGCAGGAGGCATGGGTTTACGAGTAGCAAGTGCAATTTATCAGTTCAGAAAAGAGAATACGCGTGCAATTAGTGAAAGTTCGACATACTCTTGGACGGTGTGGAAGTTGCCTTACTCCTTCGTCATTGAAAAATAAAGAGGTCCTTGGTGACGTAAAGATCTAGCCTTGATCAGTGAGAATTAAGAACTGCAAAACATTTAATACATTTAATATGGAGGCATATTCAAGCAGTACGATGAGACGAGGATAAAAAGCACACAGCACGACTAACGCCAGTCTAGTCCTGTTCTTTCTTTCTTTTTGTCCTCGTCCTATCTTGCTTTTTTAGTTTAGCCTGAAAATGTCCACCACAACTGCTGTGATTTTTTGTACAGCTCCATTTTAACCAAACTACCCCTGTAGTAATTGGCTACAGGCAAGCCAGTTGCATAGAAAAAATTATCAACCTAATTTCTCTCCCTCTAGAACCAAAGTCTGGCTGCTGCAAAGCTTGCTTCCCAAGGATTTTTCGTATGTCGAGGGTTGGGACTCCTACGCCAATTGCGCCATTTTGATACAAACGCAAATTCCTGTGCAAAACTGCACCAAACATAGAAAATTGACTGGAAATTGTGCCACGCTGTGCCAGAACAGCTTCAGCGGGTGTGCTCCAGCAGCGGCTGCAAACAGCATGCGGGTTCATTCTCCGAAAGAGAGTGCAGCCGTGCCACACACCGTGAGACAGTGCCTTGCGCGCAGAATTCTTGCGCTTATAACATTGGACTTTTTGGAGCTTCCAGCAAGTCGCTGGCGTGCGCACGGTCACTTAGGCGTCTGTATTTTGAGGGTACTACAATACCGCTGAGTGTAGAGTTACTGTATATGCTACCTTTGGTAGCGTATACAGTAATTCTAGTTGCGTGGGCCGAATGGCGTGGCGCTCCCTGTAGCTGAGGCACAAAACAACAAAAAGTAGGCCGACAGTGCGGCGGCCGAACAAGATATTAGGGAAGCGCACATTCTGTGGGCGGGCGTCTCTGTCCCCAGGGCCGGTATAACACAGAACTACCCCAATCTGTTTTTACGCCCATATGGGCAAAGCATGAGCCATTTTGACCTAATGCAGATTTGGAATAAAAAGGCGCTGTTCCGCATGAAAGGCGACGCATCAATTGCGATATCAATTTAGTAGACAGCTGTACAAAGTAAAGATATATAGTAGCTTTATCGCCCGTGTAAGGCTGTAAATATTCACCTACTAAATTAACAAGCCTGGTGGCACGTGGGCGCAAGCAGGCATGAACACATTTCACTAGACGAGCGCAGAAATTCGCTGTCAAAATGATGGAGTGATGAAGTGCGGCATCAGCAGCGAGCAAATTGACCTTCGTGCCACCACTCGCTTCAATGCGAACTAAGCGGCGAAAACACAGCGAACATGAAGCTATCGGCACTCGCACTCTGTGCCCATCGAATATTGCTTTCAAGATAGGGCACGCGCAGCCGTGCCATACCCAGCAGCCGCTGGAGTAGAATGCCCTCTCCCCCAGTGCCTTGCACATGACAGAAGGCGATGCGAATCCTCCCCGCTTTTCTCCCTTGCCCGCGTAAGGGAGAAAAGCGGGGAGGATGCACATTGAGCCACTGTCGTCGGCTCACCCTCGCATGCTTTCACTCGCAGATACAGCATATGGTGTGCGGCGACGATGTAATAATAATATTTGGGGTTTTACGTGCCAAAACCACTTCCTGATTATGAGGCACGCCGTAGTGGAGGACTCCGGAAATTTTGACCACCTGGGGTTCTTTAACGTGCACCTAAATCTAAGCACACAGGTGTTTTCGCATTTCGCCCCCGTCGAGATGCGGCCGCCATGGCTGGGATTCGATCCCGCGACCTCGTGCATAGCAGCCCAACACCATAGCCACTGAGCAACCACGGCGGGTGGCGACGATGTTATCACCCCTAGACTTTATACGGAACATCAAGGCGATGCTGAAGGCAGGAATGCACCTGGAGTGTCCATACAATTGCTATCACAATAAAAACGGAAAGGAATAGCTTTACGTTATACCAGCCCTCGATTGATCATGGTCCCCTAGGTCTGCGGTGAAATTGTTACCAGAAATTGTTACCACGTCGATTGGACCGCACAATTTGAGAACATTTTCCGCTATCATCATGAGCATTGGCACAGGAATATCTAGTTCGATTGCAGTGCCACTAATGCTTTCAGCTTTACGGGAAAGCTTGAGATGCGCCACTGCTCACGACACTCCTCCATGTTACAGTAGGCTATCGCTACAAAGTGCACTTGTACTATGCACTTCATGTTGGTTTATTCTGTTTCGTATTCAATTATTCCACCAAAATTCAGACTGGCCTTCTCCAAACTGCTTCTAAATGGAATTTTATCTGCTCTAAATTGCTCCAAAATGCAATTTTGTCTGCTCCAAAACGCTATTTTACTTGTTCCAAAAAGTGTTCCAAATGAGTTTGGGCAGTCCCACTTGTATGTTGCATTTACATTAAGCTAGACAAGCCTAATGTACTTTCCAAATTTCTTGGGTCGCACTGTTTTGCACTCACCCCACAGACTATCAGAGTCAGCCTGTTTAAGGCATACTCAACATGTATTCACAATACATGTCAGGATTATATTAACTTTTGAATATATAGAATTCCATTCGTAGGTCTGATCAGACATTTGCGTTCTTGGGCTTTCATTTGCATTACACCTACAAAAAGCTCCTTCTGGAAGCACAGGGAAGTTCCATGCTAGAGAGAGAGAGAGTGAACTTTAATGAGCACCAGCAGTTTAGTTGGCTGGGCCTAGGCATCCCATGCTATAGAAATGATTTTTTTTTTGTAAACTTCAAATTAGTATACATGTATAGCTGCTGTGTAGTAATAACCGACTTCGATTACTTGTCCATTTGTTCTGCAAAAGGACTGTATAGCTCCTTAAAGCATATAACGTGCTTCCTGATGTTTTGCTCACCAGCTAGACCTCACTGCTTCAATTCCACAGAATGACACACATCGAGTGCAAGGGTTAAGCAGGTTGCTTTATTCTCACCTGGGCCACCTCTAGCAGGTCAGGCCTCAACCATTACTACATTGTCATTGTCTTCAGCGCCAGAAGAACCTGAGCCAGCTTCAGCCTCTTCATCGTCGTCATCTCCGTCAATCTCGGCATTCTCCTGTTCAAGGCGATCTAACTGCTTGGCAAGTTCCAGCTCATCTGTCTCGGTCACCACCTTGGGCTGCATTGAGGAGAGAAAAGACATCATTTTCATTACACCCGGACATTAAGTTCACTCCAGCATTTGGTAATTGGCTTAAGAAGTGCTATTTTTTGAATGACTTGCCTTCTATGTCCGAAACTGTCGCACCTAACATGCAATCAGCGGCGTGAAAGTAGTTGTGACATCACAAAAGGGTGCAGAGATTTAATCTTTAAACCTTGTTTTAATGAAACGGTATTACTGTAACAAAATAGTGGGTACAGTCAAATTCCATTAATTTGATCCAGACGGGATCAATGAAATTGATTGAATTATCGATGGGTTGAATTAAACAAAATGCAGAAGAAATGGCAAAACACACCGCTGATACATTTGGCAGTATTTTCCAGATTCTAGCATGCCCTCGAGCCGAACGCGCACCCACTTTCTATGTGTGCAAGGCAGAAATAGAAATGATATTGAAGTTCCTAAACAAAATAGGAATCTAACATGCACTTGGTGCTTTAGCAAGAAATATGGGCAAGGGTCTAATATGTGTTGCACGATGGCGGCTAGCTTTTTAATCAACTTCGCTGCACAATTTTTCAAAGTCAGCTTCTGCGCAATACATCCCTGTTATGCGGTAATGCATACAAACGCCTTAAAGGCGGTATTTGTATCGTGTCCGAGTGCACTGCGCAGGCAACTTTCAGCCAATTTTCTCGAAAAAAAAAAAATGGGCAAATGAAATTGGGCAAGTATTATAATCAGACATTCTTAGCTACGGTTATTGCTTGAAAATCTTCCTACAGCAGGCTGAAAATAGGCGTTTTCGACGGGAGATGTGTGTTCAACGCATTCACTGTCCCCCTAAGCTCCGCTGAGACGGACACTGCCATTAAAGGGGTCGCTATTGAGGTCACCGTAGGGGTCAGGTGCGTGTATGCTGACTGGTCAAGTTCAAATGATCCAGCAAAAGCCAATTTTAGGAACGAAATAACGAACATTTGGGACCATAGAAACGCATGGGCACTGGCCTGGACTTTCAGCCTGGATCGAATTAACTGGAGTCAAATTAACAGAAGTCTACTGTAAATCGAAAGGAAACTTTTTTTCCAAACACTACAAAGCTTCATAAATAGGTGTCCTTCACAGGCTGTAACACGAACAGGCATTTTGTTGAATACACCAAACAACAAGTACATTCTCTGAACTCACTTTGATAAACCAAAGTAAGTACCATCGATAGCAATGCTTCGAAAGTAAATACACTCACCAACCAATTATTTGGACGGCTTCAAGGCACCACCACTCACCCCACACACGTAATGTAAAGGGATGACTCAAAATTCACATACCGTACAGTGTACCATTTGATAACTGGGCTCCACCAGAATGACCACATGCAAACACAGTGGGCTTTCTTTAAATAGAACATTTCAGCAGATTTCTGAAAAGTTTGTTAATGTGGCATTCGTAGTAACAAGATTTCACCATACATACAACTAATTTCCCCTTTGTTGTCTTTGTTTGTTGGCTTCTTATGATATGATTAGTAATAAACAATTGGGCTCCTCAGTTCGCTTTTTTCTTGTTAATTTCACATGAGCTAGACGGCACGAAAGATGACTCGATCTTTGGTTGATTACTTTCGGAGATAGTTCCGCTTTAGCGAGACTCGGCTCTTCCCAGACACTGCTCTGGGCACTGATAGCGAACTTGGCACAGTGCCAGAAACATTTGTGGGGGACGCTTTCAGTTCCGATTTACACAAAATTTCGCAAAAGTGAAACTGTCTCTGAATGTGATGACCAGAGAACACCGGTCAAGGAAAGCTCTTCAGATGAAGATGATTAGTGAAACCTGGTTTCTGAATTGTGGTTTCTTGAATAAAGGTACCACCATTCCTTTTTTCCATTCATCTCGCATTACGTTTGCAGTCTTATTTTGTTATTTCATGCAACTGGAAATTCGACTCTCGCATTACAATTGCTGTCGCATTACATTCGAGTAAATACGGCAAATAAAGTGAGGTTATGCTCGCGGCATACGACGGCACTTCACTACCCCATGCACTACACATGCACTAACTCCGAAAGGGTAGTGCATGTGTCATCATGGTTTTCTCAAATGCCTTTTTTTTTCTTTGCAAATCTTGCGCCGCTCTATCTTTCAATGCCTGCAAGAAAACTTCATGGAACCCATTTTTTCTGCAACTTGACACAGCATTTGTAAAACTGTGCAGTGAGCCTGAATTGGTAAACTCTACAGAAAATTCTGAAAAGGTGGCTCATATGGGTGTATGAAGTGCATGGGGGCAAGCACTGACCGGGCTCTGCACGGTGAAGACGCCTCCAGCCTTGCGGATTGTCTCCTCAATCTTGGTTATGGCGTTGTTGAGCGCCTCCAGGCCCTCCGTCCGATCCATGGTGGTCGTGGTCATGACATACACAGGTGGGGCAATCAGGTTGATCTGCAAACAGTGTGCACGCTCAGCCTCCACACTCATGCCTATTTTGTGTGCTGTGATATTGCACTGGGTGTTTTGCAGCTGCGACTTGCACAAACGAGAAAATTTGCACCCCCATTTCGCATACTCCAATCGTGGCAGCTGCGACTTTTGCGTTTGCAAGCACCTGATGGAAGACCGAGGTATTCTTAACATAGGCTAAGCCAACTTACTTCGGTGAAAACTAGAAATGTCTCGTGAAACATTTCTCGTCTTCGAACTCATTACATTACCAAAACAAAAAATAGATGGGCAGGTACCCATGACACAAGATGATTTGCATTGTTAATGGCACCCCATCCATGCCGTGTGGGCAATATTGCAATATTGCACCATGTCAAACATACTTTAGGAGGATGGAAATGTGGCAAGCTGCAATGCACTACAATCAACAACCAATAATTCTGACTTCATGGGGACCGCAAAATATGTCCGATTTATCAAATGTCCGAAAAAAAAAGAAAAAAAAAATACCCACCGCTATTCTTCCTTTCGAATCTACTTTGCTTTTATGTATACATTTATTTCTTTATAGCAATTCGTCTTACATGATGGACGGGTTTCCTCACTGGGTAGGCAAGAAATGCTGATGCATTTAAAACTCAATTTCAACTGCTTTCTTCAAATTATTGATAAGGCCATGGGCACAGCAATTATCAACAAAAAGCATTACCTTATGAGTGTGCACCTCAAAGCTTTGATCTAGCCTGCGCACATAGCCCTGAAACAGCAGCTGCGTAATGCAGGCTTTGGTGTTGGTTTGTACCACATGAGCAGATCCTTGATTCCTAACATCCTGGCCTTTTTGTTTAGCCAGTAACCAGAAGCGTTCCTGTTCCAAACTTGTCCGTGCCCAGAAGAACAGTCATTACCTCTTTACTGTGTTGGTTGCCACGGCAAGGATCTCCAGACACAGTGTCTCATCTGGCAGAAGCTTGTAAAAAAGTGCACTTTCATCGCAGTTGAAAGCGTCGTCCAGTGAGTAACAGCCATAGTGTTTGCAGCTTTTCAGTGTGGTAATTCACGACCAACGTGTTGTCAACGGCACCACTTTTGCTGCATATTGGTAGGTCGCGAGAGACGGGAATGTGCTGCACTACCATTGCACCCAGCCAGATATTCAAGGCCTCTTCGAGTTGTGGGCATGTGCCTTGATGGAAGCTTTTCTGATGGGCTGTAGCACTATTTCTGCATTGTTTCTAGAATCTTAGCTTTGTTCTCGGTGTAGTCCAAGATGGTTCGTTTTGAAATGCTGAATTCCTGTGCTACTTCAACCTGTGATCGGCCGTGCTGTACAAGCTGTACAATGGCAGCTTTCTGCACCATTGTCACGGTCTTATGCTTGCAGCGCTTCATAGCCGCTGCTGGCTGCAAAGGCAGAGTTGGTGCCATGCAGTGCATCTAGTAGATACGTAGTGTGTACTATCGAAGCTGGCCCGAATAGGCACCTGTATGCCTAACGTGATGAAAACATCCCGCTCAAAACTTTGCTATTACAGTGGGCGCTATACAGCATGTTGAAAGAACAAAGAATAGTGACTGGTGTTTCGTGAAGCACATCAGTCGACAGCAGCAGTGGCGATAATAATTGGCAATGTAGGAACCGGAAATTGATGGCGATAGCAATTGTAAATTGCCTACAAGCACCATACCATTGTTTACGCCGACTAAGAGATTGAAGCATTGCCTCCGAGATTCAACCACATTGTAGGAATATGCTATCTTGGAGGTCTTAACTTTGCTCGACAGCTTTGGCTGCACTGCTGGTGTCAGTTGGTAACCACCACAGCCGCTGATGGTGTCCGGATTATTGAATGGCACGGCTTAGACTGTTCGGTTGTTGAAATTTTGGTTGTTGTTACACATGGCGTCTATGGGGAAAATGACGGTGCCATGTAGAAGTCCTTATAATCGAACATGTCCAAATGGTGGTTGATTTATTGTCTATACTTACGTATGCAGAATTCCAATTAAGCTGCTGAACAATAAAGCAAACGCTGGTATTCTGCACACGCTGAATGCACTGTGAAAAGCAATTTGGCACATTTGGATATGACTACAGTCCACCTAAAGGCACATTCACTCTGGCTCTCTCCTGCATATAACAAACAACAAGCAGGCTGCACAGCCTGCTTGCAGTGGCCTGAAGCCTACTCGCGGACCTGTTGCCACTAGTGGACAGTGCTAAACGAGGATTGTGTCTGGCGGAAACAGCACTGTAGGCACGACAGCAAATGCAGTCGACATGGAGGAAATTATTTTGTGTGCAGAGACTTCACAGCAATGAAAGCTCACCTGTCACTGTGACAAGTGATCAAAGGCTAGGCCCACAAAGACCAGCTGCGGAATGAGTCGTATAAACAACCTTTCCTACGTGACACAGAGCAGTCGAGGCGCTGAACATAAGTACACCTTACGAGAGCACAGCACATATCCTTTCGTCAAGCTCCACTTGGTGTATGTCTAGACTTCGCAACTGTTGTTGATGGTTCCCAACTCGGCCATCGTTTACTGCTTACCACGGACCATACATTGTTCACGAAGATACAACCCGTGGAACGGCACTCTTGTTTTGTGTCAGTCCCTGTGAATGAATGTACGAAGCTTGTCATATGCAACCAGGTTTCGTGAAATTTAAATTTAATGCACTGTTTCTGTAGGTTTCGTTTGAGCCCTAGCTAGTGTCATAAAATGAAGGTGGTTGTGATTAGAGTTGCACTGTACTTGTACGCTTCTTGTGTACAACCAATATTTCTGATAAGGCCTGGTGAGGGGCCCTTCTAACCCTTTTTAGTGTCCTTTTCAAGCACAGCACAAAAAGTAAACTCAACTGCATTTCTTTTCTCCTGGCAACTACGCTTTGATGCAAGCATCTTGCAAAAATTAGAACCTGTACAAGCCTCACCTTGATAGGCATGTCCTCGGTGGACAGCGACATGCCTTCCCGTAGGGCATGCTTCACAGCATCGATGCCTTCATATTCGTAGCAGGACACCTCAATATCTGGTAAAAAAAGTGGAAAGGTGTAAGGAAAGTCAACGTGCACAAACATAAAGTGCACGCTTGTCGGCAATACCAGAGAGAACATATTATTAGCTTCACACATTATGAAGAGGCTTAACTCTACACTTCAAAAAGGAAAAACGGCAACAGGCACAAATCAGCTCAACGGTAAGGTTTAATACACAAACCTTTGCATCAGTCAGAAATCAGCCTACCACCCTCAGCGCTCAGATCCAGTTGTGGTAGGACTTGCCAATGCCAATATGGTGGTTGCCACAATATACAGTGGGGCCAACAAATCAATTGGACGCAAATTTTTCACAGCACTATGAAGTGCTCCACAGGGTGAATGTTGTGTGGCAGAAGTTGCTTACAACATGGAAGTAGAATGTAAGGCATACAGTGCACTTACAATGCTACTGGGTTCAAATGCAATAAACTGGCAACTGTATTTTGCATATCAAGCCTCTCCACCCCCACCTAGCCTCATGATGGTGCACATTGTGATATTTTATTCAAGAATAATGAACTGCAACTGGCTGCAGCCCTCTGCTTGTCAGTCTCAAATCATCACTAATGCATTCTTGCCAAAGTGAGATATGACAGAGTGAAAGCTGCTTTTTCGCCAATTTTCTTTAAGAGCAAAGCTTTCTTAGCAGCACTTCACGAACTTTGCAGCCTGTGACTGCTGCTTTTTTGCAGCATAGGTGTGCGTCACGTGACAGTTTCTATAAGTTCGAAGATGCTGGAATGAAACGGGCCAACAACAATCAACTTTACAACGATCTTTTGCATTATACTTTTCTTTGCCATGCACCTCTCCTCAACATTCTTCTCTTTGCAAACATTGCCTGCGTCTTAGTGACATCACAGAGTCGACTTCTCGCAGTGTGCATTCACATGAACTACTGTTTGAATTTTGGCGCAGCTTATGTATGGTGCAGTTTAACTCTTTTAAAAAAACGGGATACACAATTCAGGGGTCGGTTTTGATTTGACCATTTAGCCCGTGTGACAGTCTGGTGCCACCAAGCGCTCATTGCTGGGGCAAGTGGCAAGCTGGATTGCAATTCCATGGGAGAGCATTGCCGTTGCCGTCATCGTGTGTGCGTGAAGAGATGTATTTCCAACATGCTGGACGGTACAGAAGACAACACACTGTGGGAGGGGGAAAAAGAGAAAGCATGCAGGGAGGTCAACCAGAGAAGTGTCCGCTTTGCTACCCTACACAGTGGGTAAGAGAAATGGGGAACAGAAGGAGAAAGGGTGGGGGAGAGTGACAAGGAATCCAGTGATCTCGACATGGATGATGATGATGAGTGACTGGTTGCATGCGATAAGTTGCAGCAGATTCACTGATGGTGTCGCGTATTCGAAATAAACAGCGTTTTAGACTTCAAAAGACCTGGGCTAGTAGTGCTTTTTCTTGGGGGGGGGGGGGGGGGGAGGGGGAGGTCAGCCGGCTTACATTGGAGGATATATTTTTTTTCTTTCTGGCTTTTGATTTTCGGGTGTCTGTATGTATGCACGCATGTTCATCTCTAACCATTTTCCCACCTGCCTGCGTCACTGGGTAGTCTGTGGTCTAAAGGGTAGTGCATCGAGTTGCCGTGCCGAGGTAACAGGGTTCGAGACCAATCATCGAACCGACTTGGGCCACTGAGTATGTGGCAATGTGTACATACATACCGTACTTCAATGAACCTCTTTCACACCGACATGAGCCACTGTAGACGTGAGATTGGGTAGGTAGCACTGTGCGAAGAAATTCTAAGACGCCAACATGGAGTACTGCGTATGTGCCACTCGGCCTGTGCTGGTCTCCAACGGTCGTCTTTGATTCCAACTTGAATCAGTGGGTATGTGCCAGTAGGTGCGAGCCACTTTTTCAATGAATGTCTTTGACGGCAACATGGATAACTGGGTATGGATAACTAGGTATGTGCCGCTTTACAAAGACGAAAAACACCCCTTAAAATTTCTCCGATGCTGAGCAGAATTGAACCCACGTCACAAGGGTTCTCGAAGGACAACAACTCGATGCATTAACAGTGGGCTGCGTGGCACAAATTCACTGGATATGCGTCGCTTTTATATGAACGCCTTTCAAGCCAATGCTATAGCGAGCTGCACCACGCGTGCACTGGGTATTTTCCACTCTTCAATGAACCTGTCGCCAACTTGGGTCACCGAGTATGAGCCACTGAGTGTCAGACAAGGGAAATATTCTCAGCATTTGCAGGCACCAGTGTGCCACGCTTCTCATCTTGGAGGTCACGCGCACACCTCTTGGCAGCACCGCCAGATGGTGCAGAGTGTCCAGAAAAAAGCAGGAGAGGGGAGCCTAGTTAGCGCATGGTGCATTTCTCACTGTTCGCACGCACAGACATGCCACGCATTTTGGAAGCCATGAGCAGGCTTCTCGGCAGTGGCGCTAGATGGGGCCAAGTGTTCCCAGGGAAGTGTGAAAGAGGAGTCCCACTGCAGTGGTACACACCTCACACCTAACTTCTTTTGACGGTGGCAATACGTTGTGTCACTATACTGATTCAATGCTAATGCATTAGCGGCAACAGTCATTGTGAGATGGGTTTTGTCGCAATTTTTTTACTCTAACATGCAACCTCTGATTTTAATGCAGAAATATTCTTATAGTACGGGTCATGTGCAAGCATGACATGTGACTTGTGTCCTGCCCCTTCCCCCCCTTCAGTTTGTTGATCTGCCCAACCTCCAAGGGTGGGCATCATAATGAACTGAACTGGTTCCAATTGACGTCTGGCCACCAGGGTGTCAAACGCGACCATGATGCCAATAGTATTGGCATGGTGTCACGCTTTCTTTTGTCACGAGATGGACTGGGGGCAACACAGAGAAACATGCACCCACAAGACGAGAAACGTGTGTCGCTTCCAGTGCTCATATAATATGAATTTTTAACTAGGCGTACCTGCCCTGATCTTGACAGCCTGTGGTGTCAGCCGGTGCTTGATGTTGGTCAAGAGGACTTCTTTTGTCTCCGGGTCAATATCACATTCATCCAAGACCGACACGTCCCTGTCAAGGAGAACAAAAAATATGTTCCAACAATGCACATTTAAGTAATAAACATTGCGCAATACAGTTTGCAGAAAAACACTCAGTTTTCCAAGAGCTTCAGTTGCATGCCAATTGAACTCCACTGGGGTGCTGTCGAGAGACACTAGAGAAATGCATATATCACTGACATGAAAGTTTTGTGTTCAGATTTTTAATGCAATTAGTCTTCTTTGCCAACTTCAGGCACTATGAGTCTATCTGCCTGTCTATCTAAGATAGCCCAGGCCCAGTAACCCAAGTTGTCCACTTCTTGGGCCATTAGGCATGTGCTTGTGGTCTTCATTCCGGCTTTGACATCAGACAGGTTCTCCTCCCTCCATTATTGTCATGCAGTCACTGTATCATTGTCATCATCTCGGAAATATCGCCCCATTGTTGGCACGTCGTCATCCCACCATAATTATACTGTCATCATTCAATTATGATTATGTCGCCTGTAGGATTCAGGAGTTGTGGCCTCAGAGTCTGACGTCACACAGAGTATGACTTGTAGGTCACGCTGCGGGCATGCTCTAGCCTATGGTGCTTCTCGCAACGGGTAGCTGGCCTACACTACCGGGGTATCACACGGAGGCTAAGCAGGCCCACCCCATCGTCCGAGCTTACTTGATTAGGGTTGCTTCATTAGTGAAGAGTATATGGTCGAGAGGACGAGGAATGGAACAGGGGGTTTATTTACATAGGAGAGGCAAACTGTTACAGAACACGGGATACTCGCACTGGCCCAAGCACGGAGCACAGTACCTCGTTCTCGTAACATGACCTACAGGTCAGACCAGACTACATCTTTCTGGCAGAGCCCACAGCGCACTAGCACACCAGAGCACACCGTTTTTAACCGCTCTGTCCTACCTAGATCCCTAGGCCAGGAAAATCTGCAGTCACACCATCTTTCAATCAGAGTACTCGTAGTCACCTTGAAGGTGAGAGTGCGCACAATCCCTCCGGCACCTGTGTTCATGGAACGCAATCAGAGAAATACCCCCGGGTGCACATGGCTCACTATCCCAGAGAAAGACGGGGATGCTTGTAGATAGGGGTGCCTCGAATATCTGAATGTATTGGCTTCTAGTATGGCCCAGCAATTGGCTGGTTGTCTTTCCATCAGCTTTGGCGGCTAGCAGCGGCCGCAACGAAATGGTGCAGAATGCAGTTTCCCAGAAGTTCCTTGGTCTCAGCGTCGTGGTTGGCGGCCAGGTGCCATCCATCAACCCTGTAGCTGTCAAACTTGTCTCACTTAGGTGTCACCGCTGATCTGTCTGAGGCGCCGTATTGTGATCTTCAAGACGCGATTCATTGTAGTAAGGCAGGAGCGGCTGGACGGTCACTTCCTCCGCTGGCCGATCATAACTTGCCGTTGTCATGCCTTTGTTGTCAAACCATCGTTGTGGCCATTCCATCATCATACCATAATTATTATAGAACTGTCATCTTATTGTCGCCATACTGCCTTCATTGTTACACTGATGTCATTCCATTGTCGCCGCCACGCATTCGTTGTCAAACTGTCATGACGCCGCAGTGGTCGTTCTATCATCGGCAACCGATTCTCATAATCCCATTGCCCTCATGTCATTGTCGTCACACTCTCATCATTATACCATCATCATCGATTCAGAATCATCCCATAGTCGTCATGCATTCACTATTCCATAGATGTCATTCCTTCGTCACTGTGTCGTCGTCATGGCCGGCGCTGGCAACGACTCTGTATAGAGAGTTTTTGCCTGTCCAGTATTTGGGTAAATGCAAGCTGACCGTGCGTTATACTGAATGAGTGTAGGTGTAAATGTGAAGGGCCTGCACAGTGCAGCCAGTTGGTGGCACAGAGCTAAACGAGAGAAACACCGAGCTAATTTAGCAGGAGCCAAGTGTATTCTACTTTGCTGCTGGTGTAAATTTTTGGTAGAAGCATAATCTTGAACATGTCTTCCATTTTCAAATAGGTGCTGCTAGCGTGTGCACTGATGTATGCATCGGAGGATTAAATATTAAATGCACAGTGCAGCACGACCCAGCTTGTTCTAGTATGGTAGCTTGGTGAGCACGAAGCACTGCAAATGCGCACCACAAAAGAGCAAAAACGTCACTAGCGTCCAACTGAAATGAAGTGGCAGAGTCCGCATTGTTATACCATAGTCAGCAGAAATCGTACATGATACGAGACTGACAGCAATGCCGGAATGCTTTGTGCCTAATTGTGCCTTTAAGCCTTTATTCTTGCGTTTATCACTGGGCATAAAACCACATTCGTGGCTGGCTGTGTGCCTTTATAATCGCGTAGTTGCCATTCATGATCGCGCCAATAACGGCTGTGGTTTTGTCCGCAGTGGTTGGGGCAAACAGCAGTTTTGTTTTGACTTGGTGCAAGTTTTGTTTTGACTTACAGAAACTGCAAGGAATGCTGCAATGACAGGAAAACCGTGCAGAAAACAAGAGTGTAGTGTAAGACATGCAATGTTCCGCTGTGTTTTACATCGAGGTACTGCATTGCCGCATGGCACACCTAATTGTAGTGCTTGCAGTTAAATTTTTGTAGCGAAAGACCTCTTGACTGAAAATTTTATATTTTTTCGGAGAGAGTGCCTATTAGACGGCATTGCATATCTCAAATTTTTCTTAAAATTTCTTTTTGTTAGTATATACAAGCGTGTCTTTACAAACATTGTTCAGTTTTATCCTACAATCTTGACTCTGGCAATTTACGTCTTTTTTTATTACATATATATTGCTAATTAATAAAACATCTTTGCATAAAAAATGCATTCATTTTGCTTTTTATGTATTACATAAACTGTTGAGTGCACTAGTTCCTTTAGAAAAAAAAAATCTGACTTAAAATACAAAATAAAGAACACCTATTTTCTCCATGGTAAAGAAAGAGTTGAGCGTCTTTGGGAGCATGGTGTACTGCAGGCACACACGATGCTTGGGACGCGTAAGTTTTAGGCTGTGGCTGCCACATGCAGGAGCCTAGCACACCTGTTTCCTTAAGCTCGTTTCTCTGCATCAAGCAGATGGCAACCACAACGTGGTTTTGAACATACCAGTGCTAATCTGTTTACTGAAAGGGCATGCATACAAACTGAGATGGAGAACCCACAAACTATACTGGTCACAATGTGATATACAGTGCAGTTAACTAACAATGGCACCCCACATGAGTGGCTGAAGTGATTACCTTTTCTTCTGCTGAATCATACACATTCAAGGTACGTGGAAATTCACAAGCGGCAATGGTGCATCTTCACCAAGACACTCACGTAACAGCCAGCTTGAAGACGTCGTACGATGCTGTGGTTTTCTTGAACTTGTCATCAAAGTACCAGGCGGTTTTCCTGTACAGTTCTTCAAGCTGCTCATCTGTCTCGAACTTGAGTGTTTCGGCCACATGCCGAAGAATGCTGTTCACCTGCGCACGCACAGCAAAAGTCGCAGCCATCGACACCCTCTCCCCATCGTTTCTTCTTAAAACCCATTGCATCACAAGGAGTCGGCAAAAGGGCACCGCTAATACTCACAGCTCTGCCCCTGGCAAACTTTTCTTCACATTTTGTGATGTCTTCCGGGGATACTCGCCGTTTGGACAAGTCAATGTAGCCTGCAGAATGAAGCAAAGATGGCGAGAAATACATTTTAACCAATGTGAAAAGTGTGCCTCACTAGTTCCTTGCCGGGGAAGAGAGTGTGCACCAAGTGTGGCATACACACGTTGCATTTATCTCAAAAGGGCCCTGAACCACTTTTTGAACATAGCAAGAAAACATTGGCCATTTGTCACAGAAGCTGCCATGAACATGTGAGCCAAATATTACTGCACTACATGTAGCAGGCAATTTACAACACCTTGTCAAACAGAGTGAAAGATCGCTTACTCCTGCTTTCACAATGTTGCCCTGCAGTGCCATCGCAAGAAGCTAACCCAACAATGCTACTGGCTGATTTCGTGATCGCAAGAGCATTCTGAGTAATACATGATTGCTAATTTTGAGTTAAATAAATGATTATTATATATGTCTGCGATCTCAAAAACACAGGAATACCATTTCATTTTATCTTTGCACTGTGTGTAGCTGTGTCTGCTACACGTGGCCTCCAAAATGGTAGCGGCATGCAGCGACGAGCCCTTTTGCCGCCGTGACAATAAACCATTGGAGTATTACATAGGGCTGAGGCTTTGCCCTTTTGGCTTCTCTGCTTTGTAGCTTCCACTGCACTAGCGGAAGCAAAAGGACAGAGAAAGCTGGGTATCAGTGTGATAAATCCACTTAATGTTGAAAGTTTTGAAAATTTTTGGAGCATGAGATTTATGAGACGTCATTTAACGGCGAGGACATTCTATAGTCAGTTTAGAAAAGTGTTCCAGGGCCCCTTTAAAATTTTCAAAACTAGTTTTTCGCAGATGTTGAGGAGCTGAAAACTGTTGGAAACGCCAGAACGAAAATTTTCAAAGCTATACGTTGACCTATTGCCATGCCAAAGCATTCATGCTGCCCACTGTGCAGTTATTCAGTTTGTGCAAGCTGCTACGGGCACTCGCACCAAGAACACGGCAAATACCACTTCAAATTGCAGCTGCAGACGAAAAGGCTACAACAAACGTTTTCCTGAAGCAATATTCAGAAATGCGCCTTAACTTGAATCTCATGCTTGACTTGGTCACAATAACGCCTAACGTGATAGCGCCGAAGGAAAGGCAATGAGCATCTTGGGGCATATTCATGTCAGGCGTTACCTTGACCAAGTCAAGCACGGGCTTCAAGTTAAGGCGCACTTCTGAGTAGGGGAGTTAATGTCTGTTCTGCACGCATTTAGCTCTCAAACGTTGTGCAAGGCAGCTACAGCCCGCCAGAGAAACGTGCAGCGAGACATACCTTTGTCCTTGTCTACCCTGATGACGACGACGCACTCGCTGCGCCCGACGCGGATGAGTTTGTTTATGGAACGGATACGACGCCTGGACAACTCGGAGAGCAGGATCATGCCTTCGATGTCGTTGTATTCCAGGAGTCGGACGTAGGCGCCCATTTCGGCGATCTGCCTGACGTTCACCATCACCACATCCTCGGGCTCCGGATATTTTTGAGAGTAGAAGCGACACGAGAGAGGCATGGTGTGGCCGTTTCTCTGAAACTACAAAAAATAAAACGTGTTCTGTATTGGAGCAGCTGAAACCAGACGGCGGTAAAGGCACATCTCCGCAAACATAGCCTAAACGATATGCATTTAGGAAGGGGGGAAACGACCAACACGTAAGCCGATTGGCAATACGCTACGACGACACTACAGGGTGTCGGTAATTCAGTCGATCACGTCAATACGCCATTCACGGTGAAGACAAAAAATTGGGCGCGTGAACGAAACGCGTGGTTGAAAACGTCGCCCAAGAGAGCCAGCGACCGGCCCACTTTTACCACATGCCTTGACAACCGCACTGCCGGTGCCGCTACCGGCAGCTGCAACGCGATTAACACGCGTTTGCTCTATCGGAAACGCCGCGCGATGCGACCAAGCCTTATCACTTCACTTACGCTAAGTCGTCAAATGCAACCCAGGTTTCAAAACTGCGACGAAGCGGCACGCGAACAGCGGAAAATAACTCAAACCAACATGTGGCAGCAGTTTGAGAGAGCCATGAACGTGAAAAGAGACAAACAAGTCGGAAGTGAAACAAGAAACAACACGACCTCATGGTTTCGTAGTAACTTAAAACCGTACTAAACACTCATTAGTAATAAAAACAATAGCTTCATCAACTATGCTAGTAAGTAACAATTTTTATTGCTAAAATATTACTTTATCAAATTGTTTTATTAAATATTTTTATACGTAACCTTCGTACCTGATGGCTTCAGCTCGCCAACACTTCCGCCTTCCTTTACATGTCTGCTTTGATACGGTGAAGCGCGTTCAGCGGACCTCTTCGTAATTTACGTCTATCGCCGAGGACATATTTCATCTGCGATATGTGAGTACATTTTTTAAAGCGGTAACCTCCCACCCACATGCTGGATTGTGCATTTTATGCCTGCTAATGGTTAAGTGCCCCAATTTAATTTCGGTAATCGGCACCCTTGTGCGTGCCGTCGGTGCAACACGACACCCACAGTCGCGCGGTACTAGTTCAACGTTGCTTGCTTGTGCATCATGCAGGGAGGCGATAGCAGCAAGCGGTGAGCCCATGGATGTGTACACGGCCCTCCAGGAGGTGCTCAAGATGGCCCTGATGCACGACGGCCTTGCTCGTGGTCTCCACGAAGCGGCAAAGGCCCTCGACAAGTGCGTGATCTTACTGGTTTTCTAGAGCTCGTCTTTACGCCGTGGCGTTGCGCCGCTGCTGAAACGCTTTCAAACGGGCGATATGAGGGAGGTAGAGCTTTGATTGGTTTAGGGTGTAGGTACGGTGCATTTGGAGCGAGATGGTTCAATAGAGCTAGCACATTTTGCTGACTGTGATCACCGAGTCGCTCTTTGCCGGGCTTCTCGGCTGAAACTTCCTACGTGAATACCGACAACCTTTCGGGAACGGCGTTGTAAACCTGCCGTAAACGAGCGACACTTCTGTCAACACTTCGTCTCCGTGCTAGCACCAGCGTGTCGCAGTGCGCACGTGTGAGCGTTGCGTTAAGTCAGCGCCTCCTTACTTTTGCAGGCGCCAGGCCCACTTGTGCGTTCTCGCCAACAACTGCGACGAGGCCAGCTACGTGAAGCTCGTGGAAGCCCTGTGTGCCGAACACCAGATCAACCTCATCAAGGTGAGATTGCAGAAACAGCTGTTTCACCCAGTTTCGGTAGCCGTCGCTGGGAGCCTGCATCGTGGCTAGGCCGGTTTCTTTTGACAATGGCTTTATCGCCGCGTCTCAGAACCTCTTGGCAGATAGCCACGGAGGTGGAGCGTAGACGGCATCAAATTAAGCTCCATTTGTCGAACATAATGAATGCTTCGATTAACGTTCATGTATGCATGCGTGCCGCGCGCCACAGTATGAGAATTTCCCAGTGCATCTATTAGAAATTTGAATCGTAAAAAGAAGACGCAACTCGTTTTGCCACTTACTGTGTATAAAATTAGCTTCGAAGGTCATCAGAAGTCACTGTTGGTTATAAATAAATTGTAATGCATTTTTGTTCAGTTGGAATAGGGAGACTTGCAGCATTCTCTGCCATGGCATAACCACACGTGTATACTCGCGTTGAGTGCTTGCGCAATGCGTTAGGAAGTAAAGAAAGAGGGGATTATTTTTGCTCTGAGTGAAGTTGTAGTTTTAGGCAGTGCGTGTACTTTTTGGCGTTACCGTGTTGGTCGAATGGGAACCACTGCTGGCCAAGATCTAGCATGGCAGTTAGCCTGTGCAGCTTAGATATGCTGACACTGCCCAGTTGCAAGGCCACAAAAATTGCATGTTTTCAATAAGACACACGCCTGTGTCAACATTTGCTTCAGCCTGATGTGGCCAGCCAAGCCCTGTCCGTGGCCTTCTGCATTGCAATAAGTGCATGCGCTACTACGTTCCAGCAAGCCAGTAGCCGAATATATGTGCCTCAACATTAGCAGTAAATTTGGCAGTTTGAAGTCTCGGCATGCATGCATGATAGCATTAGTGGGCACTTTTCGGCTGTTAAAAGTGTAGCACTATAAAATTTGTGTGAAAACATTTATACCGGCTGATAAGACCACACAGTCTTATCACACAGGGCCAAAGCAGGCCCATATGGTTTGGTTGGTGACAGCATCACGAGATGTAGCAATCAGTGCAGCGTTTCCTCTTACTATGCTATTCCATTAGATATGCAACTTCCCGACAAATTCGTACTTGCTGAAACTAATTGGCAGTTAAGTTGCATGGAATACTGCTTTGTTGCTGTAGAAAGCAAGTGAAGATACTTGTACCAATGTTTTGGAAGTATATCGTGACAATTTTTCTAGCCACTTCGTTTGCACATGGTGCACCATAACGTACTAGCACTGAAAAAATATAATTGTTTGTGTTTTCCATACTGCAACCTCATTTAGAAGTATGTTATTTACTTTGTTTCAAAGCCACACAGGCTGAGAGAGAATGCTTCTATGTTAATTTTGACCACCCTGGTTTTTTAGCTCGCGCCTGAACCTCAGCCCTGTGATATTTTTTATCACGTCTGTGGTGGGGAATTTAACGTTTCATTGTGCAGGGATGAGATAGCCTGGCGGATTGCCGCATACCAGGGTGAAATAGACTGCCCACGATGCAGGCTCTGAAAAAGCAAGTGCGCATGATGAGAAATGGACTCCCTCTCCTGAAGAGTTTGGTGTGGAATAGTTACCCTCTGACATGGCGCACTTGGTGCTGGTTTTGATTGCAAATGCATCTTGTGGCTAGGCTCATGCTGACAATTCTTTCCTGACTCGGTGGCGCAGGTTGACAGCAACAAGAAGCTTGGCGAGTGGGCCGGCCTCTGCAAGATCGACAAGGAAGGCAAGGCGAGGAAAGTGGTCGGCTGCAGTTGTGTCGTGGTGAAGGACTACGGCAAGGAGACGCAGGCACATGACGTCCTCACGGACTACTTCCAGTCCAAGAGGGGATAACCTGGGCTCGGTTTTGCTTGCATTAAAAAGGGAACTCCATCCTCAGCATCTGCAGTCTGTCTCTTAAGATGTATCCAGCCGAAGGCTTATCCAGTGGTGGGAATGCTGCACCATTCTGCGCCCTCTAGAATTGGTTGCTCCATGCTGCCCCAAAAGGGTCTTTTTTACCCATATTGCGGCGCCACTGCTGGGCCACAATGTAGCTACGGCAGTGTGAAAGTTGGGAAGCTACCACTCAGTAGAAAGCATGCATGGTTCCGCTGCATTCATTGGCCAGGTTCGTTTGTGGCGTTACAGTCAGTGCAACTGCTGCTGAGACAGCGGACAGTTGAATTTATTCCTATTTTGATGCACCAACTATGAGGTGAGTGCGACGCTAAAATGACATGGGTGGTTTTGCTGGCTTTGCTACTCCATGGTCAATGCAGTAGTTTTACGCATCGAGGACTGATGTGCGATAATGCTCTGTAGACAAGAAGGTAATCAGAGACAGTGTGCACGGTACCTATTTCCTGTTGCTTGCTTGCAACTTTATTGCACCATATTACTTTTTTTCCACAGTTTGAGGTTGTTCAAATTAGCCTCACCCATTATAACCACGTGCATAGTGATTGGGTACCATGCTGCAGTTCCTGCTCTGTCTAAATGTCTTTGGTAGCACATTTGTCTTCAGTAAGGCTCGGGGTAAAGAAACTGTGCAGATCACATCCGCTGTGGGAATCGACGTTACGCGAAGCATTTTGCAGGCAGCTGACGATGCAGCATTGTTTGGAGTTCCACAGAGCGTTACCAAGTCGACCAATGGGTTCATGTAAAACCAGTATTTGTGTGACGGCAGCAGCAAGACGACTGTGACAGCTGCATGATTTCTAGGAATGATTCATTTGACATAAGTGGCGTGGAGGTGCGAGATTGGTAAGAAATGCAGAACCTAAACGTGACGTCTGGTAATGACGAGAAAGACAAAAGTCCTCTACGAGCTTTGGGAGGAACGAGCGGGCCGCGAGTTGCTGTCCGGCACTCGGAAATCAACGCTCATAGGAAACTTGCTTTTCAATCACTTTTCAATTTCGAAGAATGCTTCTTAACGTCCCAAACACAACAAAGTTATTCGAAATTGGTGACAACGCTGACACTGGTGCTTCATTGGAAAATTTAAGGGGAGCTGTAACCTTCATTTGCTATTCTGATTACTGTAAAAGTGAAGGAAATAGAGTTTTAAAGAGTCGTCAAAATCAACTGATTTATTGTTTCTCTTTATCATTGGCAGCAGCCCTTGTAATTCCACTGCAGGATGAAGGCCTCTCCCAGCGATCTCCAATTACTCCTGTCTTGCGCTTGCTCATTCCAATTTGCACCTGCAAATTTAGTAATCTCATCACTCCACCTAATCTGCCATCCTTGACTGCACTTCCCTTGGCACCCATTCTGTAAATTAAAATGGTCCACTAGTCGTTTGCCCTGTGCATTACATGTATAGCCTGTCCAGCTCAATTTTAAATCTTGATGTCAACTAGAATGTTGGCTATCCCCATTTTCTCTCTGATCCACACCACTCTCTTCCTGTCTCTTGAAGTTATGCCTTACAATATGAGTTCCATCGCTCTTTGCACGGTCCTTGTTTTCGAGTTTCTTTGTTAACCTCCAAGCTTCTGCGACATATGTTGGCGCTCGTAGAATTCAATGATTGTACACTTTTCAATGACAGTGGTAAGCTCCCAGGCAAGATTTGGTAACGCCTGCTGTATGCACTCCAGGCACATTTTTATTCCTCTGTGAATTTCTTTTTCTTTCTAGTGTCCATATAACGTTTAACTCAGGTGAATGTAGGTCGTTGCTGATGTATGCTCCCTGCTGCCATCGTGGCGGGCAGTGGTGAATCGGTTATTTTGCTCCTAGTTCTTGTGGGGAAATCATTATGTAAACTACAGAGAACACCAACTTATAATGAATTTTTCTGTGTGCGCTTTCGTGGAAGCATTACACCTGCTCCAAACACAACAGCAGGTGCACCAAAAGTGGATTTTGCATGCTCCAATGGCTGCTTGGATTATGTGTAATGCAAAACTTCAAATCTAGGTGCATTTGAAGACGGTACTCTTCGAGCCATCGGCCATCTAACTGAACCCTTGCACCCATTGCAGATAAGTTCCAAAGTGGGGTGTGGGCCGTGTATGCCCTTGGCTGCGTGTGCAGCCATGTCCGGCTACAGCCACAGTCTGAGATATGCGCTCAAGCACACGACCTCAGGAAGACTGCACTCAAGCAGCCACTATTTTTGGCTTAATTGCATGCTTACCCTTGCTCCTGTGGTAGCACACGATGCATGGGCCCTTCATTCTCCTTGCACTGAGGCTTGATTCAGAACTTCAGGGCGACAGTAGAAATTTGTCGGGCATTTCATTCACATGATTGCTATTGCAATAACAGACCTTGCTGCAGAGCTTTTAACCCTTCCAGCCCTGGCGGTGTCTATTGACGATCACACAGAATGTTGCACGCAATTTATAAAACAAAGTAAATAAGAACAGTTCAGATTTTTACATAAAGCCTGCATAGTCTTGGGGCTACAGCCAGAAGTTTAGGTTGAACGGGGTAAGAACAGCATTGTTCTCTCGAAAAATCAAACTAAAAAAATAATACCAGCAAGTCTCGCTTACATCATAGGACATTGTTACTGGCAAACTGCTTGGGCGTGTGGCTTGATAATTTTATTGTACAATGAAAATGTGCTGAATAGCAGCTCAAGAAAAAGAAAGTGCTTTTCGTGGGTCACATGATAGCTCATTTTGAGCTGTAAAAATTTGATACCACCAAGGCCTCAGTGGTGGTCGTTGTTTCTTATCAACTTAAGGTTGTGGAATGCAAAATTGTCTGATCAAATTAAAATAAGTCAAAGCAGATCGAATGAATAATTATTAATTTGACAGTACTCAAAGAAACAAAACGTAGAATTTTAACAGGAGATTCGGTCAGATTCCGTAAGGAATTTTTGTGTGGCGGTGCAATTATTCCTGTCGCTAAATACCAAAGTGGAGGCATCAAGTTAAAAGACTAACAGGTTCTGTTTAGCCCAGGGCAAGTCTTCGAAGAGGTAGTTCCAATACTCTTTTTTTCTTGTCACATTAAAGTGGTGACAAGAGACAGTTATAGTGTAGCGTACACTAAGCAGCGCCCATTTGTTATAGTTTTGGTTGCCCTGTGAGCTCTTTGGATCTGAGAGGCCATATGCCGTCGTTGGGGCTATCTCCCGATTGCAGCGATAAGTGGAGCTGACATCTCAAATGTTTCTTTCGTTAGGCTTCAACCCTTCCAAAACGAGAAGCTATCTCGGAAATTCCACAAGGTTATCCATAATACTGTGTCGTCAAAGTGGCCTGAGACTATGCGAAAGCTGTTTATACAGTGATTTGCTACGAACAAAGTGAATTTTACTCAAGGAACGCCAAATTCAATTCGAAGCGGGCAGACGAGACCGCCGCCATGTTTCCTGCAAACTATGCAAACCATGCAAAGACGACAGTGCTAAATCTAACAAATAGCATATGTACACTATATGCTATGGTCGTTCAGCATTCTACGCATGTGCAGTAACGACCCACTATATTATAGCGTACGCTGAGCTAATACTGTCTAAGATAGAAGGAAGTGATAACCCAGATTGGGTGCAGTCACTTTTATGCTTCCACGAAGCATTTTCTACAACCACAGTTTGCATTTCTGTTGTTTTTAGGAATAATTACTCTTGTAGGACTGTTGGTTAGCTGAAAATGTGATATATAATACCATAAGACATTCTGGTGCATTTTCAGTATTAATCGGCAAAGCCCAGAAAGCATACTGAAGTTGTGCGCACAACCGTTTCGCCGACTGAAAAAAAACAACAACTGAAGATTGCTTCAAGGAGCTTGGCTTTCGTATACCAAGTACTCCGCGTGCAATGCAACTTTGTACTGGAGGTTTTGGCACCTCTGATAAAGTTCTTTTTACAGAGAACTCTCATTTGAGTGAACTTCTAGGGATCCCAGGAAATAGTTCACTTGACTGAAAGTTCCCAAAACTGAATATTCACCAGAATATGGAACAGCACAGGGCGCAGCAGACGAGTCAGAAGTGCGAAATGCAATTTATGCAGTTAAGTACATCAATATATACGAAGTGCATAACAGTTACGTTACTGCCCATCTTATTCTGAAAAAAGAAAATTAAGAAATCTATAATTTTCATTTGCACTGGTGCTCTTAAAGCACAAAAAGTAACACAGCTGTCCAGTGAGTCTTCTGTTTTCGTGCCCTACCTCTGGCACAAATTTTTGCTAAGACCAGGAGAAAGAAGTGCCCAGGGCTCACTAGTGCTCTGGGCCTCTCGCTGTTATGCATTTTTTTACATTCTTGCCATTTTCGTGAGAGTCATTGCATCAAGGATGAGCAAGAACATGTTCCCACGACCACCTGAACAAGGTCAGTCGTCTACTTCATGGCTCATTTTTGGACGACGTGCCTTTGGAAGCTCGGACCAGCTCGATTCCTGGGAGAGCTCAATGCCAGAAGCCGTGGACTCTGACAGCGAATACACCGTAGTCATGGGCCACAGTATGAAGAAGATGCGCCGTATGTCGACTGAGGCGACTTCATCGCATCAGAGTGAGCAAGAATCCTTCATGGTTTCTTACGTGCCGCTCTCAACGTCGCACAGCATGAACTCCCTTAGCAGGCAGTTTCTAACCGAATATTTTTAGAGTGTGGCCCCTGGTCAAATTAACGAGATCAGGATCAACGCTCGAAAGAACATCCTGACAATAGATGTGAAAAATTCCGTAATACTTGAGAAGTTAAAGACCATTCCACAGATAAGCGCAATCCCCGTCCGCTCCTTTATTACTTTCGGGAAGGAGACAACAACTGGAGTGATTTCCGACGTGGAGCTTGAAATCAAGTATGCGGACCTCAAAAGTCTTTTGAGGTCATCGGTGCGCATTCTTGAGATTCACCGCTTGGGGCACTCCCGATGTATCAAGTTAATATTAGCTTCTTCGACATTACCAGCATCTGTCAAAGTGGGCTACGTTATACACCGAGTACGACCATTCGTTCCGAGGCCTATTCAGTGCCGGAAATGTCACAAGATAGGACACGTGAGCGCTGTTTGCAGAAGCAAAGCCACCTGCTCCCGCTGCACCGGAGAGCATGATACCACCGACTGTGAGGCGTCCTCATATATATGTCCCAACTGTACTGGCTCTCACGAAGCGACTTCGAAGGAATGCCCGAAGATGAAACAAGAGGTTGGTATTCTTCGAAAAATGGCCAGAGACCAATCTTCACACGTAAAGAGGCTGCTCAGTCTGTTCGCCAAAGTGACCAACACTCGCGACAGAAGCATCACAAAACCATTTCAGGAGAACTACCTAGCGTGGTACAAGTACCACGACCACCTCTGCCTGTGCGTGCATCGAAGACGGTAACGGCGTCTACTGATAATTCAAGGTCCACGAGAGCATGCGGCAAACATTCACCTCCGCCGGCTGATACAGACACAGAATGGCCTTTGCTGCCCTCTAGGCCCACGGCCATGCCAGTGGGCACTAGTGGTCCTCTGCACCATGAAGCCAAGAATTATAGGGCCAATGAAACCGGTGACACTACGGGCAAGCAAGGAGATGAACCCAATGAGACGGAGAGTGTACAAAAAATGCTGAAGCGCCTAGCAGAGTCAATGCGCGTGATTCTCGGTGGTCTCAAGACTCCGGCCGCTAAATGTGCCCTACAAGTGCTCGCCGTGCTACAGCCGCTTATCACAGCTCTTTATATGCTATAAAGATTTTATTTGGCGCTTGTGCTGTTCACGCAGGGGAGGTCCACACACCAGCTTCGTCTTAGCGCCTCTATTTTTAAGTTCACTCGAATTGGTGACTACAGACTTGGTAGGAAACCTGATAGTGGCTTCATGGATGACATTTGTGAATGTTTATCATCAGTGTTGAACTTGCTTTCACCTTTGCGCATCCCTCTTGCTATGTCATCATCATCCCTCATCACACCTTTATGTCCCTGTTCCCTCTCCCCCTGTGCAGAGTAGCAGGCTAGAGCGCCTTAGCTCAGGCCGACCTCTCCGCCTTCTTTCAATTAAATGATCTCTCTCTTTGCTAAGACAAGAAGTCTCACAAGTTTCCGAGGCATCCTACAGCCTCGGCTAGACAGTGTTTCAATCTGCCTCTGACATTGCATCTTCCTCGTCGCATTCTTCTACGGGACGAACACTGGAAGCAATTTCCAGATCTAATAATTCAGAAGAGGTAACAAGCTCACTGTCACTGTACATAATCTTTAAACAAAGTGTTGCTGTAAACATCCAGCTGGTGACAGACCTCCGTCCACATCCTGGGGTTGAACACCTCGTCATGTTGTTCCTCTTGCTCGCTTCATCGCAAAGGGGAAAACGCTTGATTAATGCCAGCAGTTTCTAATTGTAGTTAGTGTTACTGTGCACCAGGCGCCTCAAGTTTGTTCAACTGAAATATTTGCTATTCAGAAATTTACATAACTGAAAGATTTTTGCATAGAATGTGTGCGAAAACTGCCAGGAAGTTCCTAAAAGTTTGTTATTCTCAAATATTCGTTATACTGATGTTCGTACAATTGAGAGTTTACTGTATTTGGTACAGTTATATTTTGTTGTTTAAACATTACAATAACCAACAGAATGTTTCACGGAAATGAAATCCAACTTCTTTCAGCACCTGCAACATAATATATCGGAAAGCTGCGCACTTTTAAAAGAATTCATTACGTGTTTGTTCAGAACTTTCGATCCCTGATCTCAATCTACGCCATATCCGTAACTTTGCTAAAAGAAATTTTATTCACAATTTCAAAGCTTCATATAATGCCATCCACCTGGCCTATAGTGTTGTGCTAGAGGAAGTCACACCTTTCTGTAAGGAAATTGATCTTGCTTTGGGGACTAATATTCGTGCAAACAGCAATTATGAGCTAAGAAAAAGGTCAATTGTGCTTGTCACTTTGGTTTTTGAATGGCATGGACGTGACAAGAAAATCTTACTCGGGATCAAATCAACGATGAAGTTGAGTATTCTGTGGCCACTACACCAGGGCTGCTTAGCACAAGCAAACACAGTCTCACTGTAATGAACTCATGGCCGCGCTGGAACACAAGCAGCGTTCTTGTGTTCCAGTGTGGCCATGCACCATTATGTCTGACATAGGCTTTGTTAAACGCTGACATTGGCAATAAGCATTTTAGATTCACTCCTTCACATCTGATAATTTTTTGTGTGTGCGCACATTATGTGTAGGTTTCAGTGTAGTTGCATAATGCGCTACCAAATCTCAATGGTACATATTTCGTTGGACTGATTTTGTACATCATACCACTGTGCTCACATATGCAGTGTGTTTGAGGCACAGTGTCAGTTACATTAGCGTGCACTCACAACAGCAAATTATACATTTGCATTTGCATTGCGCTACACATGCTTGATGTGAGAGATTCACGAGTTCGTGAAGCAAATGTGTCAAGAGTAGACGCAAACACAGTAAACAACACCTCGCGATGGGACCGCTGACTGGGTGCGTCTTGCATGTCCTGCTTGCAAATGGTTCCTACTGCGGACAGTGAAGACCTGCCAATGCATTCAAGCTGCATGTTTTTTTCAGCTTGCGAGGATGTCTCCAAGTCTTCTGCACTTATTTCTTTTTATTGTTTTTGTTTTTAATTTCTATTTGGTTATAGTCTTTCAATGTGCCTCTCATGAGGTTTCGTTGAAATTTTTCGTTACACACTGGGCGTATTTAAGCATTGCCTAGGCAGCATTCTACCACAATAACTTTTCAATTTTGTAAAAGGCGTGTAATCATTGAAATAGAAGCAAATTGTTGCAATGCAAAGGTGCGAGGAGGTTAGCTACTCTTCTTGCTGCACAGCCTCTCTCTCAATGTTTTAACCACATGCCTGCTACCTGCCTTCTCCCACATTGCAGCTGAGAGCCCACACGACAATTGCATTAGGACCTTGACCTCCATTTTTTTAAAAATCTTAATGCGCAGCACATTTCTGCAGCCATTCTTGCGTGCCCAGCACTTCACGGTAATTCTCAAGCTGTTGCTGGCTATTTATGCACCACAGTGACACTGAAGCGCCATGCATGTGACGTCATCTCTACTGGTGCAGTCGCACCTCTCATGGAGTTGTCCTGGTCTGTGCTTATCAAGGTGCCACTGGTAACTGTCAAAAGTAGGACTTGCATTCATCCTGACTGCCGTCTATGCCGGGTGGCGTTGGCTAGGTGGTGAAGGGGACAATGCCTTACGAAAGACAGGTTGAAGTGAAGGAATGGATCTGCATAACCGCACTTCTTACAATGAACAGAGAACGGGGCACGGTTGCAAGGTGGTGAAGGTGATGATGCCACTTGTCCCATTTATTCGAGAAGACAAGTACGGTGTGCTACAAAAGGCAAGTTTTGGCGGTGGTGGAGCGGGTCTGTACAACAATGCTTTTACAAGGGGGATCAACAGCCACGGGCCCTCAATTGTCATTGGTCCGTGCCGTCGTCTTCGGTGGCCTGTGCCTCCTGCTGCGTCTGAATCTGGACGGTGGCTTGTTGTGTGCCTGCTACTGCCCCTGCTGGAGCCAGGAACACTGAGGCTGGCTGTCCTGGAGCTTGCTGGATCTGGTACAGTGTCTGTGGGATAAAAAAAGAGGCAGCTGTTTAAAGTTTGTCTAAACAGAAGTTAGCGGAATCAGTACAAAAACTCGACCTAAAAAGGCTTCCCATACTGGTCAGCTTATCAGACAATGTGTGTTGGCAGTTAGCCTCTAAGAGTATCCACTGTAATCACCCAGGATAAAGCATGCTGGCTAAATAATGGTAGTGTACCTCAAGTTAAATTTTATTCGTGATAGCCACTTATTGCTTTCCCCGATTGGTGTCATCTTGCCTGAAGTCCTTTTTGTGTCACATGTCTAATAAAAGAAAGCCACACAGGCAAAAGCCGTCATTTGGTGAGTGCCTAGCATCTGCAGATTGTTAGAGCAAGTATGTCAGTGGCAATGTAGGCAACAAAAACCTGGGCTTGTTGTCACATCTGTCATTTCAGTTGCAGTTTTATGCTAACAGCCTCTAGATTTTTTGGTTCTGAGCCAACTTCAATTGAGGGGGGACCCAAAAATAACCAGAACTTTTTATTGACATGGAAGAGTTAACTAATACTGACCGGTAGGTGTGCATACTACACTATCATCTCCATCACTAGACCAAGCAGCGCTCTTGTGTAACGTTTTGTCTGCTCAAAGCATTGCTTCCACTCAAGCCCCTTTCACCGTCTGTGTCGGTTTTACGGCGGTGCACATCAAAGAACAATGTGCATGTATAAATTTCTGTTGTCTATTTGGGAATGTTTAGATATCAAAGAGCTTGTTCACTTCAAATTAGTGCTGCAAGGCCAGACAGTTGACCAGCATTTCTTATGTTAAAGCGCCCAAATGTTTGTGTGGTGCAGATGGAAGCAAACACTCCACTCTGTGGAACACAGTAATGTCAAAGGCGGGGCTAGCTGGTACTGCATGATTAAATGCATAATGGAGGCATGTTTTGCTGTGCTTGTCCTTGTCAAAAAATTTGCACTGCTATGCTCTCAATCACGTGAACACAGGCGAGCTGCTTGTGTACTGGGACAATGCTTGACACCTGTACATCACCTCCCCACAACAATGGGATGATGCTACTGCCTTGTCTCGCCCTCTCCTTACACCCTGTATCCTGACTCTAGGAGGACATGGGTCTTGAACAAAAAAGTCGCGGTAAAATCAATTTTTTTTAAATAATGGTATTTGGGTAGTTGTAGGCAGACTGATTATATCCCCGGTGGCTCCTGTCGCGCAATGTAAATATTTCATTATTTCTTTTTTGTTCTACGCGATTAAAGATGAGCCTTGTTTATTTGTCTTTTTTTTTGCATTTTGCAAAACACAAGTTTTGGACTCCTCGCAATCTTTTGGAAGTGGTGTCTCCGCCATCAGGGCACCCGAAGGTTTTCTTACAGATTGTAGCTAAATGCATAATGCACACAATGGTATGAAGAGATTTTCGAAATTTTGATTCTAATTATTTTTTTTTCTTGGCTCTACATTAAATAGTGAATTAGCCACATATTTAAGCACAGCACTTTGAAGCGCTGTATATTTGTTCACACTCGTCATAACCAAAAATTTATTCCTGCCATTGTTAACCTTAGTCTTCCTAGTATCTAGCTGTGTGCCTAAAGAAACATCCTGGTGAGCAATCTTTGCACCATTGTTCCCGGAAAGAATAGAAATTTACTTTTTATTAACTTTGGAACTAATAGGTTTATTATAAAGATGATTGCATTATTGAAATCAGCACAAAACACAGAACAAGGCTGTACAGTTTCATTAAATTTGGTAAAGGAGGCTTTAAAGAAGGCTTCAATGCACCACTTACTTTCAACTCGAATACTGAAACGAGAGCTTAAAGGAAAGCATGTTCAAGATGAGGAGGTCAAAAAGAAAACGCCGGAAGCACTAAGGGTCATCAACTTGCAAGAGTTAAAAATTATGGGGTTTTACGTGCCAAAACCACTTTCTGATTATGAGGCACGCCGCAGTGGGGGACTCCGAAAATTTTGACCACCTGGGGTTCTTTAACGTGCACGTAAATCTAAGTACACGGGTAATTTGCAAGAGTTGCTGAACAATGAATAAAGCAGTGAGACAAGCCTATTACACCCTAAAGATACGTTCACACCGAAGGCGGAACGGACAAGCAAACAAGCGGATCCGGCCAAGCGGCCGTGGACTTTCCGCTTTGCAGAAAATCCGCGGCTGCTTGGCCGGATCTGCTTGTCCGCTTGTCCACTCCGCCTTCGGTGTGAACGTACCTTTAGGCTGCGTTCACACTTGGTCTCGGAGCAGGCGGAAGCGGAAAAAATTTGACAAAATCCGCCCGCCTAGGCGGAGAAACGGGCGGAAAACAAGGCGGCGAAAAAATCGGTCTGGGACCGTTTTTTTCGCCAAGGCGAAGTGGAAAGACGTTCTGCTTTACCGGAAGCTGCAATTGCATGTAAACATCCGGTCGTAAAATTTAACATTTTCCGTTGCTCATTGTCTACATTTAGAAAAAGCAACTAGCTAAAACTGTCGAAACTATGTCTTCTTTATCTTCCATGGTAGACTAAAGTTAAAAGACGGCACGCGCAGTTGTGCGAAATTATAACTGATGGGTAAATGAATGAACGTATGTCTTGAAATAGTGTGCTGAACAGCGCCACTAGGCGGACAAACGTACGCAAACTAGATGGATGAGGGCGAAAGCGGCAGTGGTTTCAGCTGCAGTGGCAAAACAAATGTGAACATCTTGTACATGCGTGGAAAAGACTTTCCGGCCGCTTTGGCTTTTCTGCCCGCTTGCCGTTTCCCAAGTGTGAACGTAGCCTTAGGGTGTAATAGGCTTGTCTCACTTGCGAAAAATATGCGGCCGCTTGGCCGGATCGCGCCCGGACCGATTTTTTCCGCGCGGATAAGTTGGCCGCTTTGGCCGCAGCCAATCAGAACCCGACACTGCGGAAGCGCTGGTGAAGGAATGTAAACAAATGTTTTTCTCTGGGCTTTTCGCTTCTGTTATTCAAAAGCGTCAAAACGGCAAGTTGGGCTAGTTGGTTGGGATTCATAGTAAGGTTTGTTACAGCGCAACACAAAACAAGGACAAAAGAAAGTATAAAACGACGACACGGCGCCGTGTCGTCACTTTATACCTTCTTTTGTCCTTGTCTTGTGTTGTGCTGTAACAAATATTGAAAATCGATTAGACAAGTGGCGAGTAAAATGCCAACAATCTCATCTTCTTCGTCTGAGCTCAACATTTTGCAGAAGTAGATAGCGGACGGGAGCGTGCCGACCCATGAAGAAAAAAATATCGCAAGTGCGCGCACAAACCCAAAGTGCCGCGAGATGGCGGCACGCCCCTGAAATTGCTAAAGAAATTGCGAGATGCCCCGCCTTCCCGGCGGCGCGGATAGCCAGACAACGCGGCCGGTCTGAACAGGCGCCTCACCGCTTTGAAAATCCGCTTGTCCGCTTAGATGCTCCGCTTTCGGTGTGAATGTGCCTTAAAGGTGTATTACTATTGCTGAAGGATGACACCCTGTATCGCCGCAACATGCACCCATAAATTTAAATATATTTTCAAATGTGCAAGGAATATGTGAATTAAAAAAAAATCCTCAAAAGAAATTATAGTTAGTACTTTTAAGATCCCTTTTTATAGCAGTTAACCTTGTGTACAGGTTTTAAACACAGAGAGATTTACAGTAGGCTAATTATTTGACAAGATAATTTGTTGGTTGCCATTGCTATATAACTGCAGCAGAGAATAGGACGGCTGAATGAAAAACTAAAGTACAGTCTGAAATCAGTCAAGAAATGGGAGATCCAGGCGATGACTGCAGTAAAACCTTGTTATAAAGAGGTGGGTTTAACAAGATAATCTATATAACTATAATGAAGAGTTCCTCTTTAAATTCCAATAGTTACTAGCGCTTAAAATCTCACACTGGTGAAACCTTTTTGTTCGCAGTTATGAATACCCTGTCCCCATGTGGGCAATGGTTCTAAACAAGTAGTTTTGGTTCCCTCTTCAATTTCATCGTAGTGAAGTTTTACTATGCATCCATGGTTGGAAGCTCATAGAATGGAAGCTCATGGAAGCTCAATAGTATACCCCATTAACCAAAGTTATGGCAGCTGCCACCTCCACTGCGACATTGGGATTTTCGCACATTTCCACAACCGACAACTGTAAAGCTGACAATGCTCTCTATATATGCAGCGCTTGTTTGTGGCTGTGTCACCTGTGTCTGCTGCGGTGGGGGCTGCGGTGCCGCCTGGGCGATGGGTGCTGTCTGGATGATGATGGGCTGACCCGTACTCTGTCCTTGCATCTGCATCCGGATCAACTGCAGTTGCGCAGGTGTTAGCTGGATCTGTAATGGAGAGAGTGGGATAATGTAACAACTTCGTTCCAATTGTGTTTCTCCAGTGGTCCGAGTGGGGTGCTCCGCCCATGTTATCACGAGGATTGACCATTTGTGGGCAGTGGATAATATGGGAATGGAGTCGAGTGAAAGGAATACCGGCCGAGAGCTCTAAATCTGCTGCTACTTTGAAACAGTACCATAGCGGAGCTCCCTCAATTTCACAAAATTCTGAAGAACAGTGATGACTCAAACTAAGAATGCGAGTGCCATCGTGGCGACGTGCATTTCAGTGAGGGGGAAAATCATATGCAATTTATCCATGCTTATTTGCTTGTTGGCCATAATTAACAAGAATGGCAGACTGCACGGCTAGGTAACTTGCAATTGCTGTTTTCGATTTGGTGCCAGCCAAGCTTCCCTTCCTTCCTTTGCTGTTTCACTCGCCAAACTTTGCATGACATGGAGGCCAAGGCATCGCCAAAAACAGAAGTGGCAAAGCTGCTGGAGAGCATTCAGGCATGTTTGACGAGGCTATGTGCAGTAACTCTTTCACTGCATCACTGTTTTATGTCAAAGGGGCGCCTCTTATTTGAACTCGATTCTACTGGAACAAATTCTCAGCGACTTGAAAGTTCAAATTAACGAAACTTTGCACCGTGTGCAGTTTGGCAACCTGCACGATGGGCTGTGACCTAGCCTTTGCTGCTGCCAAAGAGAGGCCGGATTCGCACACACATCGTCACTGATTTCTGCAGTGTGCTTGAATGTTTCAAAGCACAAAAATTAGTCGTTTGTGCCAATGGCGTGTGCAGTACCACATGGAGAAGAGCAATTCACAGACATGAGCAAAACGAGAACAAGGTGAAAGCAAGTGCCGACGTTTCGACAAGTGCACGCAGGGCAGCTACCCTCAGCAGAGCCCTGGACTAGAGGAAGCGACCCTGAAGAGAAGATGGAAGACTCCATCTGAAGCCGCAAAAATCACTGCAAAATAGAGCAAATAAACGTTTTTCATCATCATCATCATCATCGACAAGTGGACTTGTCTTCTTCAAGGCAAGTCCACTTGTCGAAACGTTGGCACCTGCTCTCATCTTGTTCTCGTTTTGCTCATCGTCTTGAATTTCCATCTCCTGCCTTCCCCGTGTTTTCGCTGAATTCATGGACATGACATTCAGGGCACAGCAATGTGCATGGTGAGATCCAGGACGGCAGCAAGTTTACGCACCGCTGTTTGAATAAAAGGATGCTTGGCTCTGCCCACTTGCCAAGCACCTCCCGGGACTAGAAAGAGTGCAGTCCACTCATAACAGTGGCTAACTTACACAGTTTACCGTTCTGCTTATACGATGAGGACAAAGCCTACAGTTACAGTGGGCTATAAATGTTGCCACTGTGAGTGGACTGCACTCTCATGTAGCAGCAGTGCTGGCTGTGAAAGACGAGTGCCACCCACCGGAATCTGCTGTATCTCCCCGTTGCTGTTGATGACTTGCTGCACAATCTGGATGCCGCCCTGCTGTGCAACCTGCTGTGTCTGCACGGGCTGCTGCAGCTGGACCACCTGCGGCTGGGTCTGGAATAGGGACAGAATAGCAGTGCCGTCAAGTCCACTTTGCTAGTCTAACAAACACAACCAACAAAACAAACGAGCTTGATATAACATGCAATCAACAATTTCTTTTTGGAAGCTCATTGCCAGAAATGCATTTGTCTTCGAGGCCAGTAAAAGAATGTTTAGAGTAAACTTACAGAGGTGTTGACTGGTTGTTAGGTGAACACTTTGTCATCAATATGCGTGTCTACTGTTTGGTGTGCGCAGGCCCCTGTGTGTCATGTCGACAGCTGGATACGTGAATTTTTGTCAACACAGTCAAACCTCGACATAATCAGCTTGGTAAAATCGGCAATTCACTTCATTATATCAAATTTTCATTATACTGAATTTTTCATTTCATTTCATTTTTATTTCCTTAAAGACCCCATGTAGGGGGTTTTACACAAAGGGTGGGGTTAATGTGAGAAAGAAAAACGTTTTTTTTTCATGGCGACAGGTGGGATGTAACTTTTTCTATGAAGGTTGATGGACAGGTGATGGCTGCAATTTCATGGGGAAGGTCGTTCCAGTCGCTTGCTGTTCGGAGGAAAAATAACTTGGAAAATGTAGTCGTACGGGCACGTTGGCATGAGACTTTCAGCAGATGACCAATTCGGCGAGACGTGCGTGATGGCGGTGCGCAGATGTATGGCTGCTGTTTGAGCCCTTAATGCAAATAAGTAGAGTTGCCAATGAATTCTTGTTACACGAAAGGGGCACAAAATTTTGCAATCAGAAAAGGCAAATTTGAATGTGAAAGACATTAATTTTGTGTAACTTGAGAGTTGGCGACGGAAGATACGGTTTCATGCCGTGTCGATGATATCTTCACACTGACGACACGAAGCGGGGCCAGCCACACTTTCACATCCACTCCGCCTCTATGGCTGATAGTGTTGCTGGCAGTGGGAAGACGCTATCATGAAAAGTGCCAGCAGCGGGAAGCGACTGCTTCATCTGCTTCTCGCTTCAACACGTCTCCAAAACTTGAGATTACACAATCTCCAATGCTAAATGCGCAGGAAGGCAATGGATGCCACACCACCTCAGCACGTTTTTTTTTAACCATCTGCACTGGCAGAAGTTTCCACTTACTGTCTCTGTATTCCTTCGTGGCAGAAGCAAAGTGAAATTTCATTATACTGAAACTGTCTATAAACACACTTCATTATATTGAGGTTCAAAATACATGGTTTTCTAGGGACAAGAAGTTATACTGTCGAACCATGCAATGACGAAACTGTCGCGGGAAGGAATTTCTTTTTTTCATTCTCGCGAGAATTTCGCTGTCGCGAAAATGGACAAGTAAGCACACCCATTACTTTCCAGAACCAAAATATAATGAAGAAAAGGTGCCTATTTTGCTCTGCTTCACCTTGCTATGCAGGACTCGTGCCTCACAGCTTAATTAACTATGCATAGCTTCGTCGTCATCATGAATGCCGAGGAAATCCCGGATGTCAGTGTCCAGCGGGACGTTCATGTGAAATGTCCCATGCCTACTTAGTTGCCAACAGATAAGCTAGCAAAATGCTGCTTCCAGCGGGGGGGGTGGGGGGGTGGTGCAATCTCATTGCTGTCATAATAATAACCGAATGTAAACAGCAATGGCCACACCGATGCTTGTTGGCAGAACCGCATGTGCCCGACTTGTCGGATGAGTGTGCTGCTGCAATTTTCGTACTTTTGGGTTCGCAACTGGCTCACGTGCTTAAAAAATGTAATATAACTCGTTAATGCGGGACTACTTTTAAAAAAATTCTTCGCTGTTGAGAGGGGGAAATTGTATTGACCTCTATGAACGTTTGCCGAGGGCCCCAGATTTATTCGTTGTTGCGAGGATTTCGTTATTGAAAGGTTCAACTGTACTTTGTTATATCGAGAATTTCGTTATACTGAAGTTCGTCATATCAAGCTTTAACTGCACAGCTTCTAAAAGCTTTATTATTTGGCATGCAAGAGTTTGGCTGCAACCACAGTTGCAGGAAAGCACTCAGTTTAGTTCTTCCTTCTCCACAGTGGCCATGGAACGTCGTGGCCTGTCTATGCGGGACAGCTGGCTTGTAATGCTGGTTGGTGCTGCACAGAGCTTGATCTATCCAGTGAATACGATTTCTGTTTAATGCAGTCATACATTCTGCTAGGTTTCCACATTGCAGCTTCACAATGTTCAGGAAATTGTTTTATAAAAAAAAATTGGCTGAAGGCTTAGCTTGGTTAAGCCTGGAAGATTGCGAAAGCAATACCCTTGGCTGCGCCTTGGTTCGGCTGATGGTGTGGGCATGGTTGCCCTTTGTTAAACTTATGGCTATACATCATCTGACATAGCGCAAGGCAGCGCGTCAACCACTGCGAGGAGCCGAGCTGTAGCCCCATTTATCCTCCTAGCGTGACGTCACACCAGCGAGCTCTCTCTCTCGGTAGCGCCACAGCAGCGGCGCGCAAGGCTTCGCCTCCACCATCGATGCCGCGAGCTGGGGCCCCGTCTCTCGGTCTGGCGTGACGTCACACGGTCACGTGACGCGCAGCTGTGTAAGGAGGCGCCACGACCACCGATGGGCCGAAAGTGCGAGCAGTATTGCTTTCCCAATAAAAAACATAATTCAACTGAGTTTGACGGTATACGGCTCCTCCCACACCATGAATGTGCCTGTGGTGTGGACACTACTGCCTCCCATCCAGTGCCGAGCTTGGGAGCCTTGAATATTTTTCAGACCAATAGTAAGCAAACATTTGTTAATTCGATTTCTAAAATTGGCCTTTGCTGGATAATTCGGACTTGACCAGTTAGTGCGCCCGATGCCTAGGTGACCCCGTAGCGACCCCTTTAGTGGCAGCATGTCTTGACAGAGCTTATTAATGCGCCCCCCACCAGGTCTGGTCATTTTGAGCTGACAAGCGCAGAGCACACAATGCGTGCTAACGATCGTGTCTACTAATTATTACTTCGCTACACGCCACGGAAAGATCTGACATTTCAAACCGAACGCACTTTGCCCTTCTCCAAGCCAGAGGGTTACTACACGTGCTAGTGCGCCTACGTACATGTGTTTGTGCTGTGACGTCGTTCAGTGACACGTGACCTCAAAAATTATTCAAGGCAACATCTGTTATTTGTGTAATCTGTTGCTTGAACAGACAAATTAAAGCATAGAGAAATAATAAAATACACAAACCGGATGTCTGTGTCTTTTTGATTTACTTCGCACCAAAGCAAGAGAGATATACTTCCATTTTGTCTCACATTCCCACGTTGTGCAGTCGCATGCACAGACACCGAAACTATGTTATTTTCTACTCTGTTCCGGCGCGCGATTGTGCTCTATGATCTGCTTGTGTCTGCCTCAGTGTTCTTGTTGCACTGATTTATGCCGCTAGTCAAGTGTTGTGCGCAGGGCACAAAATCGTGCACTGCACGAAAATGCGCTGCACCGCAACAAAAGCGAGAAAAAGAAAAAGTGAAGGCGGGGCCTGTGACGTATGCGTCACGCGATCCTTGAGCTTTGGTACGGGAAAACGCAGGGAAGAAATTTCGCTTGCAGAGGCTAGACGGGGCGAGCGGAGAGAGTGTCTCGCTTGACTGTGGAGCTCACCTGCTGAAATCGTGGGTTCGCGGCACTGAAATATATCTCTCTCGGCTATTAATGAGCCAACTTGAAAAGCTTTCGCAGCAGAATGCTCTCTAGAGGACACATAACTTCCAGCGTGTAACCGACATTCGCTATGTGGCCCTTCAAGGGACAGCGAATGCATTAGGCACACGTCATCTCCTGTTGAAAATGCCTATTTTTGGCCTGCCCTAGGAAGAATTTCAAGCCATAACAGTAGCCTACAATGTTTGAGTATGGTATTTACCCGATTCTAATGCATACCTTTTCTAACCGAGACAATAAAGCAGGAAATTACTTGCACGATGCAATCGGATACAAACCGAAAACCACCTTTGCAACGTTTGTAGGCTTTACGACATAACACAGCTGTATTGCAGCAAAGCTGACCCTAAAGGGCCCCTCACTAGGCCACATAGCAAATTTCAGTTACATGCTGGAAGCTGTTACGTGTCCTCTAGGGAGCGTTCTGCCACACAAATTTTTCAAATCGGCTCATTAATAGCCAAGAGAGAAATATTTCAGTGCTGCGAACCCATGATTTCTGCAGGCAAGCTCCACTGCCAAGCAAGACACTCTCTCCACTCGCCCTGTCTAGCCTCCGCAAGTGAAATTCCCTCCCTGTGTTCTCACATACTGGACCTCAAGGCTCGCGTGACGCATACGTCACAGGCCCCGCCTTCATTTTTTTTTCTGCTCACTTTTTTTTTTCGGCACTTCTGCTGACGGTGTCACACGCGACCTCTTGTGCCTGTCTCGTTTTGTGCAGCGCACCATTTCGCGCGCGGCGCAGGAGGACACATGACTAGCAGTATAATCACCAAGTTAATTTGGTAGTTAAGCACAGATGATACTAGCACAATTTAGCCTAGTGTTGAACTGTGCTAAATTGTGCTGGTTGACTGATGCAGAAGACTACACGAGCGAGGCCTACAGGAGCTTTCAGTAACTTCAACGCACGTGTGTAAAAAAGATCCTGTTATTTATGGCATTTCAGTGTGCATAAAGTGCACTTCTGCATTTTCATAAATTCTAAAATTTGTTGCTTTAGTTAAAAACGAAACCTTGCAAAGCAAAAGAAAAAAGAAACTTAGGAGGAACTGCAGGAAGGTACAACTCTCACCTGCAGTTGGATCTGCTGCTGCTGTTGTTGCTGAGCTTGTTGCTGCTGCTCTGCGGTGCCAACCTAAAGGAAGAAATGTGGCATTTCAGATTCGCCTAGAAGCAAATGAGGTCGAAGACGCATTGAAGGAGGTCTGAGTTGCATAAAAGTGCATTCACCTATATAAAAGTGTTCACCTATATATAAGTATGGCACGTTCAGCTCCTGTGCCAATGCCACGCTTCAAATCAGTAACTCCTTTAGGAGTTGGGCAACATCAGCAGACTGCTGTCACAAATGCATTTTCAGCAGCCGCTCCTACCACTCATTGATGAAATCTGTGAGCGCCACTGAGTTCGTAATTCATGTTCACACTATGGAGCCAACGGAGATATCGAATGTCACTGGTCCTTGCTTCTAATGTCCAGTCAGAATGCGTGACTGAGGTCATTCGTTGTCTAAAATTACCACTGATCACAAAAAAAGTAGTGCTGTCATCTGTTGCTAACTGCATGTCAGCATTTCAGCTTTTTTTATTCTAAATCTTGTTGTGTTTCTAGCCTGGGCTAAATTGACTGGCACTTGGATTAAACTTGTTGTCACATGGCCTATTTGTGCTGGCGCTGGGATATATCGGTGTTATGATTAAGTATTTGGCACTTGGATTATTTAAACTGGCGCTAAGATTAAAGTGATTAAGGAAACCGGTAGGGCCACAGCATCGTGCACGCGACCACAACATTAATTTGTCGCATACTGAAAGCATAAAGATAGACAAATAATGCATGATTTGACGTGATGTTATGTATACAAGTTGTATTCGCAATGTATGAAGTACTTATTCCATAAAAAGTATTGTGGATTAAAAACAACTGCACTATGAACAACGTGGAATGAAACTTGTTCGAGTGCACTACTTCTGTAGTTCTTGCAGTGTTGGCTGCTACCATATTTTTTGCAAACTCTGTTTTTCTAGTAGCGATATCATAGTTGGATGCGTTTATGTCAGCTCTTGTTCTGATTCAGACATATTTCAATTATTATGTACTTATATACAACGTCATGTTAAGAGCACCAGACTAATACTTCTAGGCGACTTCAATCTTCCTGACATCGACTGGAGTACACTGCAACATCATTCACCTTGTGCAGAAGTTGTTTTCGATATGATGCTTTCTTTCAACCTCACGCAGATCGTAACAGAACCTACCCATGTACAAGGAATTAGCTCTAACATTTTAGATTTAGTGTTCCTGAGCAAGCATTTCCCTTATCATGACGCGAATGTAGAAGTACTTGAAGGTCTGTCTGACCACAAACTAATAATGTGTTCTGTCCCGTTTCATTACACTACACCCTCATCCCGAACAATAACATATCCTGACTACAGCCGAGCTGACGACACTAGCATACTTGACGCATTATCTGAAGAGCTATCATTGTTCCGTCAACTCTCAGATGACACTAATACCGATATGGAAATTCTATGGCATAAGTTTAAAAATATTCTATCATATTGCATTACTAATTTAGTTCCCACTAAGACTAAAATAACGCGAAAGAATAATCCTTGGATTACTCGAACTGTAATTCATGCCGAACGGAAGGTCCGGCAACTGAAAAAAAAACGCAACGACGCCACCCATCAGAAGGAATAGCCGAAAAATTAGCATTAGCCACTAACGATTTAAAATCTAAAATCAATATAGCTAAAACTTTCTATTTTTTCAATACGCTAACAAATTTCCTAAAAGATTCTTGCAGAAGTTCTGGGGTTACTTAAATCCTAAAGTACATAATGACAGTCATCCGTCCTCGGAGGAAAATCGAAATACTGCAACCACACTGAATAACTATTTTTGTTACATTTTTACTACAGACGATAGAAATGCACCCCGCAATAGCCCCTGCACCGGCAAGCAACTAGGGCCCCTTACTGTGACTGAAGCTGGAGTCTTAAACCTACTACTAAATTTAGACACTAAAAAAGTATCGGGGTCTGATAACATTTCTAACACATTCCTGCGCAGATATGCCGAGTGGACTGCGAAGTTTTTAGTAATACTCTTTAACAAATACCTGTCATCCTGCACCCTTCCTAAAGAATGGAAAACAGCGAAAATAACACAAATACATAAATCAGGAAGCAAATCAGATCCTTCAAACTTCAGACCAATCTCACTAACCAGCACAATATGCAAGCTACTTGAGCACATCATCTTAAAGCACATAACAACCTATCTAGAAGATAACCGAATTCTAACACCTTTCTAGCATGGCTTTCGAAAGGGACTTTCTACCGTTACTCAACTAATTGAACTCGTGCATGACGTAACCACCTCTATTGATCACCAGAAACAAATTGACCTTATTTTCCTAGACTTTTCGAAAGCCTTCGACCGTGTGTCACAACCAAAACTAATTAGCAAGCTTGAACTAACTTTAGGAACTGGCCCAATTTTAGACTGGATTACTGATTACCTCACTAACTGTACTCAGTTTGTAGAAATTAACGAGAAATCCATAACAGCTGATGTCACATCAGGTGTACCACAAGGAAGCGTCTTAGCCCCAGTGTTATTCCTAATTTTTATAAACGACCTTCCTGCTAACATATTTAACAACATTAGACTTTTTGTCGATGACTGCGTGCTATATCAGGAAATTAACTCTGTCGTCGACCATATAGCTTTAAATAACGCCATAGCATCAGTAACCAAATGGTGTGAAGATTGGCAGATGACTATTAACGTTAATAAATCTGTTGTATTATCTGTAACTAGGAAGAAACATAGATCACTCTTTCAGTACACACTAAACAGCATTCCTCTTGCTTCGGTCTGTGAATACAAATACTTAGGCGTATTACTAACCTCTGATCTCAGATGGGATGCTCACGTTAACAAAGTCACGGCAACCGCACTAAAACAGTTATTTTTCATTAATAGACGCCTCAGACTAGCACCATCTGATATAAAGTTACTAGCATATAAAACATGTCAGACCGGTACTAGAGTATGCAAATGTAGTTTGGTTTCCTTTCACTAACAAGCTGATCAAAAAACTTGAAGGCGTTCAGAGAAAGGTGCTCAGATACATTTTTAACAAACATAGGCTAGCAGACTCACCGACAGAACTACTCAAACAAGCCGGGATGCTAACTCTCCAAAACAGAGCAAAACTAGCGCGCCTTAAAACCATTTACCAACTCATAAATAATCAATTAAATCTGGATACCTCACGATACATAACGAAATCTCAAACAAGGAAAACACGTCATAGCCCCCCACACACACTAAACGAGTATTCATTCCGTACTGACACTTTCAGGTATTCATTCTTTCCACAGACTATACGCGATTGGAACGCTTTGAACGTGGGCTCTGTTAACAGTTCATCACTAACTGCTTTTATCATGCTTGTTGAAAACGATCTACTTACATCTCAGTAATTATTTTTGTTTACTGTCAGTATCACTTTGTTACTACCTTTGTTTTGCATTTTAACACAATTATCTGTCCAACCCAAATCTTGCAGCGTGAACCTGATTATATATTTTTTACTGCTACTGATGTATAAGTTTATTCTGTGTAGTGTATTAATGTGTATTTCTAAACCGTTATTATTGTCATGTTTGTATGTCAGTGTACTTTTTTGAACGCCCTTTCTGTTACGATCCCTGAAGAGATTGACAGTATTGCATAAATAAATAAATATATATTTGCACAATGAACCCACTCGCTTAATAAACACACCCCAAATTTGCTCTTGAATATTTGTATTTTTGTTTCCCCTTGCATAGTAATCGCACCCCTAACTTTGGTCCTCTGCAGTCCCACGATTGAACGGCCGTGTTGTAGTTTTCGGACAGACTAGAATTTTTTACACACAGACGTGTATAGAGCAAGCACACTTAATCTCGATCCCCTTCGACGTGTTGGAAATATACTCAATAATGACACGTGAGGAACCCCAAGATCACATAAACGAAATTCTACAGCCAACTCATGTAACCTACACAACCATGCTAGTGACATGCTGTGGGTTCGATGATGGAGGAGCTGATGGCAAGCCATGACACTGGCAGGAAGCATGTCGCTAGTGCCAGCGCAAAGGCATCTTGCAGAATTGAGAGAGGAGGAAACGCACAACTGCTCTCGGCAACAGCGACTGAACGTGATAGGAGAGTGTGCAATGTATGGCCAGGCACGGCGCACGGAAGAGTCCAAGTGGAAAAGGGGCAGCCGGGTGATTGGTTGGCATAGTTGGGCACAGTGTGAAATTCGTATGTGTGTTGCTCGCTTTTCTGCCTCCCTTTGGTTTAGCTGTGTGCGATGGGCTGAAAGTTGAGTCATAAGCCTGCTGCAAGACAGAGAGTTTATCTGCTCACAAGACGAAAACACTGATCAGACACTGATAAAGTTCGACATGCCAATGAGCAGCACGGTCGGGGAAAGAGGCACGGTGTGCTTGCCAGAACAACAGGTGCAGAAAAACAGCGATTCGACATGATGCATGCGATAACGGCAGGCGGTCTGAAGCGGCTGCGAGGACAAGCTGTTGTGGAACCATGATGTGGTTGAAGCATCCAGAGACCTGGATGACAGCTCTGGTGATTCCAATGCGGAGTGAAGTGCAATAAAAACGCTATTACGGTTTGCAAATAGTGTACGTGTATTTTTACTGCGAAGATAAGTTATCTAATGCATTTTTCAAATAAATACTGTCTTACTTTTGCTGTATCAAAAACGTTCCCATAAAGATTACCCACTTGAAATTTACTGTGTACAGTCGCCGGTGGATTTTCCGGATTCCAAAAATAATATCCATCAGTCCATTATAGGTAATCAGGCCTGAATATCACATCGAGAGCCATTACAGGCTCATGCTTTCTGAATGCACAGTATGGTGAGACGAGCACTTTTCCAACTGACCTGTTGCACTTGTAGCACAGAGGGCATCGAGAAAGAAGGTGCTGCATTCTGCACGGTCAGGGCCTGTGCATTGCCGCCAGATGCCTGCACTATCTGAATCTGCAGAGAAAAAGATGAAAGAGCTCAGGCACACATAACAGGCTCACATCAGAAATGCTGTGGAATCTGATGTTATGAAGATGAGATGGCATTGCTATCACATTCAGTGCAGAATAGTCGGGAGGTGGGCGTGTTGGTACACTTATTAAAGGACTATAAACGGTACGAAAAAAGACTACAAACAGCGAAACTTGCAACAGCGAGTCAGTACCCGCGCTGTGTCTTTCAATGTCTGTAGTCCTTTCTGCACTGTTTCTAGTTATCCACATTTAGTGTAGGCAAACAAGAAACAAAATTCTGATTAACTGTTCTTGCTTGACTTTTCTTGAAAAGTAAGATTAAACAGAAGGCTTTACAGTTGGAGAAAAATTTGGCCTGGAGAAAAATTTGTCCTGGTCTGAGGATTAATCTTGGAACCAACACATTTCCAGTGCAGTTGCTCTACTAACTCAGCCGAAGAGGAGGTTAGCGAATCGCAGGGTGATGTTGAATTAAAAAAAAAAAAAATACGACTCGGAACGCAAGAATGGAGAGTTGTTCTTCAAACTACAGAAACATGTTTTTCAAGCGTCCCCCATTTTGTGAATTTCAGCAGAACTGATTTGTCAAGATTGTAACCATGTAATACCACATGGCCAAGTTTTCAAAAGTTACCTAAAGCAGGGAATTGTTGTTCAAAGTGGTGAACAGTAAGTGAGACGCATCAATGTGGTCGTCTACTCCTCTTGCTTGCTTGCCCTACAAACAAGCAGCCTGTCTATACAGAATGGGCTGGTGATGACAGTAGACTGCACAGCATGTGAATACTACAAGGATGATGCTTGGAAAGCTATGCATCTGTGCAGTCAGTTAATAATTGTTCTTGTCTCTCTTTTAATCAACCTCGTTAGGTTCACTGAAGGACAAAGGATCTCATACTAGCCGTCTTGAACTGTTGGCAAACTTCATCTCGTGCCTGCACATTTCCTACTCTTTTGTTTGTTTCAGCCCTTTTGATGGTGTACATAGGCATAATATATTGCCGAACATTTGTTATGCCGATACCTAGTGAGGGGCACCTAAGGCACAGTAATGCTACAGCACAAAACATGACCATTTTACGTAATACCCAGTAGCACTGGCATTATAACGATACCTGACACCTGAAGCAGACAAACATCTGCTGAGTAGCAAAGCCACAGAAATTTAAGCTAAGAGGTTCGAAAAGCGCACTCTGGTGTGAAATTGGGTTAAGCCTGGAAACCCTGCTGCCCACCTGTGGCTGTCCAGCTGTTGTCAGGGTGGCTGTGGGTTGTTGCTGCTGTTGCTGCTGTAGGGCTGCTTGGTGTTGCTGGGCCAACTGGAAGTAGTACTGGACCTGCATTTGCCAGGTGACAATTCAGGATCACTCGTTTCACTTCCCGTTTCATACACAGCAGGAAATGCTGTCGAGGCTAGGGCAACCTTTCACAATACAGTCAACGTCTGATTGTTCAGACAAGGGGCCACAAAAACGTCAAAAAAAGTTGGGCAACCTGAAAAAACGAATAGATGCCTTTTACTGCCCCAGGGCTCAAATCCTCACAGGCATTTCCGAAATAGCTCTGAAGGCCTGCCAGTACACGTATTAGGTGTATTGGTGCTCTTACTGTGAAAGGGTATGGCGGGTGCACTCGTGTATAATTAAGGAATACATACTGTGTCCTGTGACAATTGCCTCTTCCCACTTTTGATATGCTTTACTGCGTGACACTGCTGTACTGAGGCGAAGCTGACTTTTGAAAACCGGCAGCATGCAACACATCATGCTTTCTGACCTTCGAAGCCATTGGCGAGGATCACAGAGGTAGGGTCGGCGTCATTGCTAACAGTGGTGAATCGCTTTAAGGAAAACACACGGCACTGAACAGCAAGCTTGGTAGCGCAATGTCGAAGTAGCTAGGCCTAGTGTTGCCGCGATGGTGCCTACGGCTGCCAGCGGATCTACGTACGAGAGGCGGCAATATAATCAAAATGGTGGTGGTGGTGCCTTCGATCAATGCCTTTTTGGACTTGCGGTCATGGCAAAAACTCAGGAAAATCGGGCGGTGAAGGGTTTTTGTGTCCGTAAATTCAGACATTCTTATACATTGACTCTATAGGGTACTGTGGCGGCGCCGCGAAGGCGTCTGAATTACCGTACACGTCCGAAAATTGGTCGTTGACTGTACCTGCATTTATGACCAAAAAGTGGTATTCGCCACATGACTGCAAGAAACAGGAATGCGCTACATAATTAGGTGCAACATCGGCTTCATATGTTACGTAAAGTGTACTAAACAAATTTCATGCAGAAGACGTCGCATATATGAACATATTAACTACGGAATGAGGAGCAGAGTACAACCGCACTTATTGCACAGCTTCCAGAGCACATCGCCTGCATGCATGACCAAAGCATAGCACATCACATGCTGCAAGCTCAAGGCACACAAGTAATATGTTGTTGTACGTAACGTTACTCTATACATTCTCTAACTCTCTTATTATTATCCCTTCGTTGGGAATAACATGTGGGAGGCTTCAAGTACTTTTGGAGACGGATGTCAAAGTTGTCATGGGCTAACTGGTTGAGAAAGGAAAGCTTGAAAAAGCAGTGATGGGTCTCGAGTGGATCCTACGATAAAAAGTTTTTGAGGGGGATAACACCAATGTTATGGCGGAATTACTTAAGCTGCAAAACATGCTGGATGGCTTCACACCGCTCCTAACTTGTTAATTAATATGTTAGTGTAAGCATCACATATGATGGCAGCGTATTCTAGAATGGGCCACATGTTGGTTGTGTACAACACTGTTATTACCCCCTGAGGCACCAGCCTAAAGTTTTTTTCACAAAACTGAGAACTCGGCTGGCTTTTAAGGTTGTTGTTTGAATACGTTTATTCCACGTCAGATTTGATGGGAAGGTTACCGTATTTACTCGCATAATGATCGCACTTTTTAGTCAAAAAAATTGACGCAAATTTAGGGGTATGATCATTACGTGGGTTAAATTTCCCACGAAAATAAACATTTTCTTCTTTCAACCCGCTTTTTGCTGCGGGATGACACGCAGGCGGCTGCCGCTGTCAGTGCGGGACACCAAAACAAAAATGGCGGCTGGCGGAGCAAGCTGAACGTGATTATTTTTCTTCTCATGAATACATTATGCGCATTGAAACAGTTCCTTCCATATCAGTAATGAATGATATCATGAATATTGGCAAGATTGCAACAATAATGTAGCCTTGTCCACTTTGAGGGGAGAGAAACAGAGATGGGCATGCTTAGCTGGCAGTGACATAAAAACACAAGGTGGGCATGCTGCGGAAACTGTGGCATTTGTCTTCACTGCTATCCTAGTACAGCACTTTTCCGCTAAGGGTGGGTGAATATCTTAGCTGCATTACAAGCGTTGGCGTACAAATAGGGTACACTTCTAACGTACCAGTGTAAACGTGGCCACTATCGTTGCCACTCGCGATTTCTTGCATGCCCACGAGAGCAGACAAGAAGAAACGAAAGGCGCCCTTTATGTTGTTGTTGTTGACCAAAACCATTATGAAGCCTACAAATAATAAAGCTGAGGCAAGTTTGGTTCTAGCTTTCTTTTTTTCATGGAAGTGCAAAAATTGATGAAAGGAATGAAATGGGGAATCTGCTTATCAATGTTGGGTGCGTGCAGACCGCTTGGTATGTCTTCAAGAGTCGTTTGCATAGCATTTGACGGATGGTAAGCGTGATCATCATTAGCTAGACTTGGCACATGACATATCGCTGCGACAAGTTCAGGGTGCGATCATTATGCGAGTAAAATACGGTATGTCCAAATATTTAATTTTCAGCAATAGCAATGTTTTCGTTACTAAAGTGGTAAATAAATTTTAGGACATTGCATTTATGGCCAAAGCGAGTGTAATTACACTTGGAGGGATTCAACTTCATATTCCGTTTACCACACCACGATAGGATGTGGTTGAGGTCACTTTGTAATGTGGTGGCATCACCTAAACAATTAATTTCTCGGGATAACACACAGTTTTCTGCATAAAGTCGAATTGTTGATGAGACGTTCAGACTGATGTCATTGATGTAAATTAATGCAAGGGCCCCAGTACAGACCCCTGTGGCACACCTGATGTGACAGCAGCAAGTCCGGATTCTGAGTCGTTGGTTACAACTTTTTGGAAAAGGTAATTGAGATGTAGTTATGTACCCACTTAATGATGTTTTCGGTTAGGCCTAGGTGCGAGAGCTTAAGGAGCAGGAGTCAGTGCTGTGCTGTGTCGAAAGCTTTTCCTAAAGGCTAGTTTAATACATTCAGTTTGTTTAGATCCATCAAATGCCAATAACACACGAAGGGAAAAGTACTACTAACTGTGTAATGCAAGAAAGGCCTCTCTGGAACCCATGAGTGCACTATGAGTGCAGCTTCTGCAGCACTGCATGCAACTATAAAATGGAGTACAGTCGAGCACCTTGTGGGGATGCGAGACTCTCGCGCGTCCCCTGATGTTTTTCCCACATGGCGCGTCTCCTGTAATCCGGCTTCGCTGCGTGGCCTGTGTGATGCCCGCGGCGGTCGATGTGGTTGGGGCGCAGTGCGAGAGATGGCGCGAGTGTTGCGATGCTAACGCCGCATCACGGCAGGGTTACTTGGGGGCGCAGGGGAGAACAGGCTGTCTCGTTACCGGCAGATCGGCGAACAGCGTGGACATCCCGCGCGCGCGCCGACCCATGCTTCTGCGAGACCGCCTCGCGTGGCCGCCTTGGAACGCGTCACCGTTCGCGTGACCGTACGCGCGAACGACCAGGCGTTGGGATCCAGCATGGGGCAAACATATTCGCTCGCTATCCGGTCGCGGTGACTCGGACTTCCTAGATTTGTCACGTGCCCATCGGCATGTTTTGTGGATAGCCACTCGGCTAGCAGGCATTGATCTATGTAAGGTGCAATAAATGCCCTTGTGATTGTTTGCACTACTGTGTTGTCGTTCCTTTGTCCCAAGAGCACAGGAGGAGAACCCCACAACCTCTACAACAAATGCCTCTACAACGAAATGACCAGTATAACGAAGGAATAATTCTGTTCTGCTTCTGTTATGAGCTGTGTGGTGTGCAAACTTTACAATAAACTGACCTTTATAACGAATGACTTTGGAGGCCCCAAGTGATTCATAATAAAAGGTTTTAACTGTATATCTAATAGGCAAACAAGTGCTTGTGTTTTAACAAGAATGCAGACATGGGGTATTCAGGAAGAGATTTTCCACACACTCTCATTATAGCAGCCATGCCCCCCCCCCCCCCAAATGTTCAGCCTAATTCAGTTTTTACATGCTAACAAGACATGTCTAATTGAAAGTGCAGCTCTTGTAGCGTAACAGTTGCCATGGCAATCAAGTGCAGTGCCAGGAACCTTGTGCTCTGCATTACCACATGCTGCTTGCACCCACCAACTTGGTTTCGTCACACCTTCGTGCAATGCCACTTGACTGGACTGGATGCTTTCACAGGCACCACTGCAGAAGCTCGAACTCCTAACTGTTTCTTGCCATAGTGGCCAGCAAGTCAAGGACATGCTTTCTGTGGCTTGTTGCAGTCCCATTTACCTTGTCTGCTACAATGTCTTTCATTTATTCTAACACTGAACATTGACTGGAAGCCTGCTCCATTTCACTTTCAGTCACAGTGTTGTGTGTTACACAAACAAGCAGCTCTATATCCTATTACAATTCTGGCCAGCTGCTTTTGCTTTCAATATCTCTTCTTGAGATTGGCAGCACTTGCGGTGGGGCACACAGAAAGAACTTGGCAAAACTCAGGCAAATGGCAGGCTACCACATTTAGAACTTGTTACTTTGCTATGTCAGCACTTTCCGCATACACACATTTACAACGAAGGAGCAGAAGTTGGCTTGCCTTCTGTGCAGAAGTTTCTTTCTTGTAGAAATGCAAACAACAAAGGCTTTGGCATAACAAGATTTCGTTCTATAACTGCCATAAACCACATGCATCGCAGGTACTTGCGTACGACATGACTGACCTGGTCGGCGGGCATGGTCGTCGTCCGCACAGTCTCTTCTGCCCGTTTGGTGGCTGGCTTGAGCTCATCCCTTGGCACGATGTCAATGAGGAAGTCGAACTGGTCGTACTTGGTGATAGCCATGGCAATGTCATTCCTCTGAAATGTTTGTAGTGGAGCGATATTTACACAGACAACAAAAAACACTGTGTGGCCAGCAGCAAATGTGGCACAAACCTATATTTACTCTGTACATGAAAAGAGACCTGCAACAGTTTTTGAATGCGGTTAATAAACCAGTTTAGTCACTAGACAGTGTTGTCATGGTTATCTGGGTCAATGATTATTCCTGTACATGCCACTTGGAGCCAACAATTTCCCTCTAAAGGCTGCCTGCCCTTTCTATCAAGCTTTCAAAACCCTCGCCACTTTTCTTTTTCTTTACTCTTAAGCAGGAGTAAACACAATAGGTACTGGGTGGATATATTTAAACACCATTGCTAAGCACTGCATGTGGAGGAAGAAAAAACTGAACTGAACTTGTGGCTGTACCCGTATCGCTCTGACTCTATGGACTACGAAATGGGGCAACGTGACAGTGTTGTGTAATACACTCCTGAGATCAGGCAATACAAAAGATTGAGTGGTGCGATCATAGAAAGACCACGACAACCACCATTTCTGGCAAAATGACTTCGAGTGCACTTCAAATGAAAAAAATGGAGAGGTATATCAACATGCTTATGAACCAACTATAGTCCACAAGAATATGTTACTGAAGGCTGCGGGGACATGGCAGTGGCAGGAATTGCTTACCAAGAACTCCTTCACATTAAAAAAAAAAAAAAAAACATTTTGTTAAAAAATATTTGTAAGGAGAAGCTTTTTAACCCTCTTAGAAAAGACACCGCAGAAACCCTCAAAAGGGTCCTGCAGCGCTTTTTATCGAAGTCATAAAATGCAATGCTCATGAAGGGACTCAGGTTTAGAAAGATTTAGCAGGAAAAAGTACTTTAATGCGCTCAGTGTAAGCAGAGCTATCGGCAATCAAAAATCACCCTTTACCTCCCCCTACAGTGCTTCCACTCTTTCTTCAACGACTTGCACTGCAGAGGCTACAGAGGAGCGGTAGCCGCAGTGCTCCACCTGCTGAGTGTCATGGTGGGGTGCAGCTTAAATTTGGTTTTGCATCATCATGCAAGTGCCACTACTTCTGTCCGGTTTTGGCAACTTAGACATGCTAAACTAGGTGCTGTGCCTCAACTCACTTTTGTTGATATAGAGTTTACATGCTGCAACAGTGAGCACTATTGATTTAGCTCTGGCATTTAACATGCTCAAAGGAACTGAGTAGTTTTCTCCATGGCTCACGCATAGTGCGCAGTATCAGTTACAGTCACAAATATAAATGCCTCTTCGCTGTCTAACCCTGGCTGTCCGGTACACTCTAACCATGCTTGGTGAATCAGTGTGTGTTGCAGTAACTGGTGCAGTTCACTTGTATCAATCTCATTGCCTTTACAGCCAAAAACTGAACAATGGCATTGCATGCACATTGATGTTAACTTTTAGCAAATGGCTTGTGAAGTGTGCTTCATGCAACTTTAACTGAGGACACAACAAACACTGCATTCGCATCTTATTTATATGCAGTAAAACCTCGTTATAACAAAGTTGAAGAGGGAGCTACAATTATTTTATCATTATTTACTTTATTATAACCATTGCTTCGTTATATCTATTATTGCATGTGTTGCACTACGAATCTCTATGAAGATTTCAAGGGGAACTTCACTTACTTCCTTACATCCATTGTTTTGTTATACCTAATTTCGTAATAACAAGGGTCAACGGTATATGTGCACAAATTCTACACACAAAGACGCACAAGGGTATGCAGATGTGTACTGTGGTAGCGTCAGCGAAACTTCAGCGGCCCCATGACCTTGCACAGCAGAGGAGCCAGCACAACTCGAGCAGATGATGGCCACCGAATACCAAAAGTACAAAGCTGAATTTTTTATGTTCACACTCTAAATGTAGTATCGCTCGTAATATTTTTTGATATGTTAAGTATTGTGAACATTGTTACCGTTGCAGGAACTTTTGTGGCGTTTGATAAGGTTAGTGCTATTGCTTGTGACAGTTTCCCACATCTAGCCAATACTTGTATCAGGGTGCCCTGGCGTCATGAGTGTGCAGTTTTGATGGCAGGGGCTTTCCTGATGGTAAGAAAGCAGGACCAATCTCTACAGCAACACTGTGCATTCCCCTCTGCATGAGAGTGAGTAACATTTGGTTAAAGCGTTCACTGAAGCATTGTCTTGCGTCAAAGATGATTTATTTACCCAGCTAAAAGAAAGTGTTGCAGGGTCTCTTTAAAGTGGTAGCGACAAAATATTTTTCGAATCTTCTTCTGCTTTAAATGAAGTTCTGGTATATTTAAACCTTAGAAAAAAATACTGCCATGCCTCAACATAATGTAATATAATAGCTTTTCTACAGCCAGTTTCGGTTTCGCTTATACTGTGCTGCCACAACGCAGTATATGTGGCCTAGTGAGAGCCGGCCATGGCGACGTTTTGACCCTTGCTCGGAATGACTCGGTCATCTGCTATGCTACTATATCGGTCCTCACCACAAGCAGCCCCATATGAGACCGCACAGTGAGTCGGAGCGAGTGTCAAACTGCCGCCATGTCCTGCTCCCACATGACCACACACTGTGTCACGACATCACGACACAGTATCCTCCTGAGAAACAAAACCAAAACTGGCAGTAGAAAACCTGTTAGCGTATCAAATTATGAATCAACCTATGAGGCTTGTACTATTATTTATAGAATTTAGAGGTCTCGGACATTCGTTTAACGAAAAAAAAATTGAAATAATAGAAGAAAATATCATGTCAGTACTCCTTTCAACGCATCCTTACTCAGCAAGGATGTCCAAGGAGGAATAGCATCACATATTTTAGTGTACCTTACCTGCAATGTGCGTCTCTTGTTATCTTCCGTGTGAACCCAGGCACGTAGTGAGAGCTCGGTGATGAAGATTTCAGCAGCCCTGGCGAAAAGTACTGGTGCCTCGGCGCTAATCATCTGCCAGTAAAGATTGATGCAGTGAGTGAGATGCCTTAGAGTGCAAACTCGCATGTGCCCATTGATTTTTAGACCTTTGACACTCACCTTAACATCTTCGTCTAGCTTCATTATCTTCTTTATACGAGCTAGTGGCAATTCCTGGTTCTTGAATTCATTCTGAAAAAATATGGCGGAGTCAAGGCATCAGGTGCTACATACAAGTGCACAAGAGAAAGTCTACTGTTTTTAATATCAACTTTGTTCTGACAAGGCAGTGAGATGCTCATATGTTATAGTAACAGGAATTTCAATGTAGCCTTTTCTTGGCAGAATGCAAAGCTATGCAGAACAGTTTTATAAGGCCAGCAATAATGGTAACAAATTTGATCACTTTAGTAAGTACATGCAAAGGAACGTCCAACAAGACAACATTTATTGCTGTTTAATGATGCGTACACCTAGTATATTTGAATTTATTATGCACTATAATATTTTCATGACGATTATGGTTTTAAGTGTTCCAAGCTGTATACCTCTCTCATGTCTTCTCACTGTTCTTGTGCAGCAACAAGGTATTTCAGGTTGCCCATGAACATAACTAAGATAATAAAACTTCATGTAGTTTTCTTGCAACGGACACGAATCTCTGGCTGGCCATGTTGGCAGGAAAGGGTAAAGGTCAGAAACTACACAATATGAACCGGTTGTTTAAGTGTTGGTTTAGGTGTCTGCTCTTCAGGTTGAAAGGAGATGCTACCAATTGTTGCAGTTTTATTTATTCCAGTTGCACACACATGCAAACACACATACCCTAAGCTACCTTCAGTTTTGCTTTCAGCAGATAAGCAGCATGACCCAATGTCAATATTTCGCACTTAAAGGGCCCCTGACCAGATCTGGCCATATTGAGCTGACAAGCGCAGAGCACACATTGCGTGATAATGATTGTGTCTGCAAAGTATTACATTTCAAAGTGTTACGCCGCGGAAAGATCTTAAATTTCAAACCGAACACTGTTTTTCCATCTCCTCGTGGTCGCCGCGCTCCAAGCTGGAGGACGATGCACTCACGTCCCTGTGCCTACATACTTGAGTCCGCAGTGTAACGTCACTTGTGGTGACACGTGACTTCTAGAATTATTCAAAGCACCATCTGTTATTTGTGTGATCTGTTGCCTGAATTGACGAATTGAAGTTTAGAGAAATAATAAAACACACAAACGGAATGTCTGCATGTTTTTTGCTTTACTTCACACCAAATCAAGAGAGATGTACTTCTGCTTCGTCTGCTTGTTCCCACCACGGTTGTGCGGTCACGTGCACAGGTACCAAAACTATGCCATTTTCTAACGTGTTCCGGCGCGCGATCATGCTCTACGATCCGCTCCTTCTGCCCTAATATTCGTGTAGCCCTGAATTATACTGCTAGTCATGTGTCCTTGTGCACAGCGTGCAAAATCGTGCGCTGCTCGAAACGATAACAGCTGGCACACAACGCCGCCAGCGAAAGAGCGCATCACCGAAAAAAAAAAAAAAAGAAAGAACAGTGAAGGCGGGGCCCGTGATGTATGTGTCACGCGATCCTCAAGGTCCGGCATGGGAGAACACAGGGAAGGAATTTTGCTTGCGAAGGCTAGACAGGGCGAGTGGAGAGGAGTCTCGCTATGGTGTGGAGCCCGCCTGCTGAAATCATGGGTTCGCAGCATTGAAATATTTCTATCTCGGCTATTAATGAGCCGACTTGAAAATTTTTTGTGGTAGAATGCTCTCTAGAGGACACGTAACAACTTCCAGCATATAACCAATATTTGCTATGGGGCCTGGTGAGGGGCCCTTTAAACAATAGGAAACTCTACCTGCACAGATTTCTTACTAGATACTTTTTGACCCAATTTAACACTCCATAACACAAAGACAAGGCTGCACGTCACACATGTCATAATGTTGAAAACATCCTTAATTACATGTCTTCCCTTTCCAGCACATACTGGAGCACTTTGTCCAGACATGAAAATATTAGAGGATAGTTACCACACTCAGGTTCCTCGTTTCCTCCATGACGCGTGGCCAGAAGTATTCCAATGCCTGCTGGGCCTCAGATTGGCCAGAGGCATTAGTGTATGCTTGCGAATCAGACATGCTGCCCTGGATCAGAAATTGAGATCATGTACTCAGGATTTTCGCAGGAGGGGGGGGGGGGGACGTTTAGACGGTGACTGATAATGCATTCTTATGTGCTGGCGGGTTCTCTTCAATAGTCATTAAGCCTTATTTGTCTTTCTTGAGCGAAAGAACAATAACAGCTGGGAAGAAGGACTTCATGAGTTTGACATGCGCCGTACGCTCTGGCACTGCGGACACAAATTTTAAGGTGTCAGGACGTCCGGACACCCCCTTTGATTCATGGATGAAGTGATACAAGTGAACGTACAGCATGTTTTCGATTAAAAAAAAAAATTCCAAGGTGTGCCTGACACACACACTTTGAACAAGAAAACTTGAGCAAAACTCTAAATTATGTAGTGTAAAGCATGACATGCAGGAGTACTACCATTGCATATAAACAACTGATTGTGGTCAGCATACAGGTGAAAATTGCAACTGAAATGAAAGAGGTAGCTGAAGATTTACTGCCTGGCTAGTTGGTTCATGATCAAAGTGAAAAACGGTGTTTACCAGATGGTATGAAACAAGAAGGTGTGCACAGACATGGCACAGATTAACGACTGAATGCATCTATTGACACACCTTGCTTTTCATACACAGTTTAAGAACAAGACTGACAATGTAAGGCGGCCACAGAAAATGAAATGGAACGGTACCCATGGCATTCTCATCATATGTGCATTTCATTGTTACAGTAAGGGCAAAAAACGCAATTTCTTTATCTGTGAGATAAAGATAAGGATGACTGGCACAATTATCTCTTGAGCACTTAATCTCAAAGGGTTCTAATGCTTGTCTCATTTTATCTGGGTACTTAAACTGTGTTTTACACTAGGAAAATGCAGGGTTACATTTGCACTTGCAACAATGGAACGTAAAATTTCCAGAGGTAGCGAGCTCAGCTATTGTTAATGTTGCCCTTGCTTAGTTTGTCGCTGATGTATCACTTTCCACACATCAGAGGTATCGAATAAACAAGTTGCTGCACTCACACGCAGCATATTGGCTTTTGTGCACCATTGCATTATGTGCCAGAGTTAACTTTTGCGTGAAGACTTAACAAGCTTTAGTAGTGCCAAAAGTTTGTCACTGAGACTTGTGCATTTGCCAATCCTCTTGAGATTGTGTAACAGGTTGTGCAAGAAAGCACAACTACTTTCTCTGACATCCTGCCTCATAAAATTTGTTTTATGACATTTCGACAGCTCAAAGAGGACCTCTAGCCTGTGTGGCAGGAAGTTTAAGAGACACAAAAAGCTGGTACGCCATGAAGCAAGGCATCAGTGGAAAGGCAAAAGTGGTTTGGTTTATGCAACCTGTAGTAAAATCTCAAGAGGATTAATAAATGTATTGATGAATCTCACAAAGAAATTGAATTTCTTATCGTGTCTGCACAAACAATAGGATGTATGAGTTGAAAATGCTGTGCGGGCTTTTCTGTTTAGCTTTTTGAGATCATCTTACGTCAACTGTAAATGAACGAGAAAAAAGGGGGTTAACTGAAGGGCCCTATTTCTATTAATAATATCACGTACAAGAAGGCAAAAAACAAAGGTATCAAGGACAACACAGTCAGCGCCGCGCAGGCCGACGATTTGCAATGCCGACAAAGAGTGCCGACTGCTGATAGCTTGGCGCGCCGAGTTCTGACCCAATTAATTAGCGTTGAAGAAAGACGCGCGCGCCCGTATTTTGAAAGCGATCTGCGAAAGTGACAGAGAGAGAGGCGTGTGCCGGGAGCTCCGTGAGCGCTGTGTTCTCGCCCTTTCGTTGGCGTTGAAGCGAGAGACAGCGCAATGCTGAATTCGCTCGCTGCTGCGGGCTCTATCTCGAACGCGATCATCTTACGGGACGGTTTTGTCGTTGCGTAAGCATGGCTATGCTTGCACATTAAAAAAAAAAAAAACATATTCATCAAGTTTCTAATGGACCTCGCGCAGCTTTGCACAAGTGTGCAGTGACAGGCGAGTGATGAATAGCAAGGTTCTGGCTGCTCATCTAAAAAAAAAATTCGTCCGATAGCTTGGACTCTCTGAAAATTAACAGATCGTATTAGCGAACAGCTGCTACGTCGCCAGTGTATGCGCGCTCGCTTATCGCTAACTATGTGCTCGGCGTTGCTTATCTCCATACACGTCCGGATATGTCATCGTCGGGCCAGCGCCAACCGCTGGCCGCTAGCTGCTCTAAGCCTAATCGGGCACCACCGCGGTCACAGTCCACGCTCGGCTGCCACGAAAACTTCGTCACGACCAGCGCTTCGTCAGTCGCCGCGTGCTCGAAAGTAGCGGCGACCGCGTGTCCCGTGTTTCAAATCCGCCGGCGGCCAATCAGTCGGTGCCTTGATGGGAACATTTCTTTCGGGCCCCAAGCCAATCACAGGAGCACTGACCGCCCCATTGGACAAAGTTGATAGGACGACAGCCGACCGCTCGCACTCAGTGGCTGGGTTCTCGACCATAGGCGCTGCACTTTTCCGTCACAGCGCGCACGGCGCACCACTCACCCCGAATCGGCTTCGAATCGAATCACAGACTGCGGGCGTGTGACCAAATCCACGTCGACATTTCTTTCAGCTGTCCACGAGCACGCGCGCACGGAAAAAAATCGGCACAGTCAACGCACGCAGTCAACGACACTGGCGCGATTACGCGGTTGGGTTGCCCCTGTTTTTAGCGATATTCGCTTGTAGTTTTGTGTCTTTTTCGCCGTTGCGCCCAACTGCCGCTCAAGCTTGGTGGGCGCTCGTGTCGCAACTTGGCTAAACCATTGGCTAAACTTGGCACCTGGCTAGAACACCCGCACAGAAAAAACCGGAAGTGGCATTTTGTGGATCTTTGGAGCAGCTTCCTGCGAACCGCGCAACGCTCGCCATACGACAGACCGATGGCTGACGACGCTGAACAGGTAGGTTGGAAGAGACCGTAAGCTTAAAAAAAAATTCAGAATAGTGACACACGAATGTTTGCTTCGTTGTTAGGAATACGCTGTGTACGTAGTACATATGCGCGTGTCTGTCATTTCAGACTCCCGCAACTGCGGTGGAGGAGCCGCTCGACCTGATCCGGCTGAGCTTGGATGAGAAAATCTATGTGAAGATGAGGAACGAGCGGGAATTGCGCGGTAGATTGCACGTGAGTACATCAATGTCAGCGTTTTTTTTTTTTTTGAAGCAGTCGCTGTGAAGTTAACGAGCCAGCATATTATAAGGGCTGTACGTTTTCAGGCGTACGATCAGCATCTGAACATGATCCTGGGCGATGTAGAGGAGACTGTTACCAGCGTGGAAATTGACGAGGAAACCTACGAGGAAGTGTACAAGGTAATCTTTTCTTTTTTCTTCATGCACTTGTGGATGGAGCTGTACACACATGTGCTTTTATGGAAACATTTATTTTAAAAGATCTTGCGCTTACCGCCGCCTTGTTCTCTCGCAAATTTCGTAACTAGATCTCCTCTTCTTCGGTTCGAATTGTTTTATAAAACAGTTGGCAGGCAACGATGCTACGTGTTTCTATTTAACGATGCGGACCGAACATGCAGTCTGTTGCAAAATGTGAGCAGGGACAAAGCAGTAGCTCCAAATTCTCAATGAAAACGTTGGTTCTGTATATGTACATGCTATGTGACAACTGTTTCATTATGCCATATTTATGCAGAGTACCAGGAGGTCCATTCCTATGCTGTTTGTACGTGGAGATGGCGTCATATTGGTGTCTCCTCCAGTCCGAACAACAACCTGAATGCACATTGTGTGTTCTTAAGTCAGCTTGAACCATGGTCATGATCACTCAATAAATGTAAGCGTTCACAAAAGAACCTTGCCTCTGTGTTCACATAAGTCTACTGAATGTGCAGTATGAAGGTAGTCCATGATCGCAGAGTAACTTGTGAGAGCGTTGAATATCCTTTTTTCGCTGCGAGATAGTACATGGTCAAGCATGAACATGAGGTGATGGTGGAATTGTGTCAGCGGACATCCCAGCTCTGCGCTCAACTGAAGCCAGTCTTGAACACACTGTGCTGGCGTATGTTTGAATCCAGAGAACATGGCAGGGTTGTCGAGCATTCCTCGTGCTGCCATGACACCTGCATAAGAAAGATTGAATTACTCAATCTTTTAGAGGTCTGCAAGTCAATTTTGAAACACAGGCGTCGCAAGGAATGTAACAGTAACTAAGGTGAACCTACCATTGACTCCGGTTGCCTGGCAGATGTCCTCAGCCTTTCTCTTACTGGTCACATCACCATTGGCAACAACAGGTATTTGTAATGAGTCCTTCACAGTCCGAATGGCATCTATGTTGACGGGCTCACTACGCTGGTCCTTGGTGCGACCATGCACAGTTATAAAAGATACGCCTGCTGCTTCCAACTTCTGACAGAAGTCCACCGTTTTTCTGTAGTGAAAACAGTTTTGAGCATAAAATCTCCAGTGCATGCATACACTAATGGCACTGGTTACCTGAGGTCGCTGCATATTCGAATCTTCACCGATGTTGTAAAGTTGGAATCGCCAAGACGGTTCCTGGTCTGATAAACCATGTCTCTTACAAGCTCGGGATGGCTTAAAAGGTGCGCTCCGTACCCCTCTGCAATGGCCCATCTGTTATATGAGAGTAAATTACTTCTACAGCATTGATACCACCAGACATTCCAGTGAAGTCGTTCCAAGTAAGGCTTGGCAACGCAAGAACCACACGCATATCACATATGGTGCGACTATTTGCTTAGATATTGTAAAATGATGTGGCTCCTGGTTCAAATCCGAACATGAAAAACCCAAGACCACTGTTCAAACCATGTACTTTTTCACTTCCTCCGCCTCGCATTGAAGAACGCACATACGGGTACAAACATAAAAAATAAAAAAAAAAAATGTCCTTAGTCGCCATGGTACTACGTGCAGAGAAATAGACAGCAGTGACATACCTCTGCGGGCACCCACAGTTAAGGTCGACACCGTCGGAGTACCTAAAACAAGGTGACACGTTCATTAACTTGCCGTTTAAGGATAAGAAAATCGGGTCTTCTCACCTATATACAAGTTCTGCTGCATTTGCCAGATCGGTAGCGTTGTTTGCGGCGAACTGCACAATCAATGGTCGATCACCTGCCGGTAACAGCACCACTTTACGTTCAATGAATCAACCTCTAGATGCAGCAACTCCTTACCTTGGCCAGTAGTGAACTCTGCGTCCCTTGCCTTTTGCGACCTGACGAATGAGTCGGACACGATCATTGGCGTGTAGGCAATGTCGACGCCGTACTTCCGCACTAGATGACGGAAAGCTTGCCTTTGGAGAAAGACGCAGCGAGATCCGTAAGACCCTATGCGTAAGACATATCCCATGGAGCGTGTTGAATCACTTACTTGGAGTAGCGAACCATTGGAGCACAAATCTTGATCATGGGGCCACTATTCAGCAGGTCCAACGGTTTTTTCCACTCCGCTACTTGTTCATTCATTTTGAAAACAGTTTTTGAACACCCGCTTCCACTGACAGAGCCCACCACGATGCAGGGAAGCACGCATGATCCTGCGGTACGTATCGCTCGCTCTCAGCTGCGCGCTGCCGCTTATCCCCTGTTGATGCCAGGATGTAAACAAACATGGCGGAAGACACGTCGGGCGTTCTTGAGCAGTTCGCTGACGACGGTAAGGCCGGCTTTCAGCCCCCATTACTTTTGCTAAAGTCCTCACTTTGCAGTTTCCTAGAAGTTTGAGCAGTGCCATGCGACAGCGTCTAGTTGTGACAGTCGTTCTTTATATCGCGCAGCCGTTTACAAGCAGTTCCTGCACGACGACTTCGATGCGAAAGCTGTCGCATGCAACGCTATTCAGGACCTCGCCATCTCTCAACATCTCTCGAAACTTGCTACTGGCATTTCTCTTTTGGACAAGGAACTGCATAGCCAGGTAACGTGTGTCAAGATTGTATGTTGATATCAACGAAATGAGCATTCTCAATAGGACATTCGCAATGCACCTGTCATGAGATATTTTCTCCGAGTACCGGAACACCATGAGCTATTTAATGAACTCACAGGTGTCTGCTCATTATGAGGACCTTTTGGCTCAAGCGTCCGGGATTGAAACCTTGGAAGGTGCCTTGCAGACGATGTGCGCCTCTATTCAGAACCTGCAGGCGACGTCTGAAAGGTGATGCGAGCCTATGCACTTTAGTGATGCGATGTGCAGACATGCATTTACCGCCCAATTTCAGGCTCCAGAGCAAAATCGTTGAACCTTACAACAAGAGCTGGACCCAGACGGCCATGCTTGCCAGGTTGCAACAAACCTGTGACATGATTCGACGAATGGGACGGCTATTCCAGATCGTCAAACGCCTGCGGGCACAGCTGCAGGGCGGCACCAAGGATATCACCAAAGCTGCCCAGAGTCTCAGCGAAGCAGGTAAGCCCGGTTTAAATACTGTAGCTAAGTCTGCCGTCGTGGCTGCAACGTGAAGCGGTGTCACTGACATATGTGGAACTCCTGGCATCTGGCCGTCATTTCATCTGAATATATATATGGACACAGCATGACGGCTTTCGCATCAAATTGCGAAATAAAGTGCCGAGTAAAGAGTGCGCTCGATTTAGTGACATTTCACCTCATATTTATGGCCACTCTGTTCAGATAAAGAATGGCATGGAGAGGAGCATGTTTAGATGCATTAGAACATTGCTTAAAAAGACGCTATGGTACCTCAAGGAAGTGTTTGCTCTTGTGAAAGCTTTCATTCAAATGTGCATTGGTTAGCTTGGTATGATTAAAAGTAATGCACCGTTAAGTCGTACATAGAGATATTTGTTAGCATTCTGCAGAAGCACGCAGGCCCTAAACATATCTTCCGAAAATTTGTGTTCTTTTTTGCTCGTCCATGCATTAAGTATGTTGGTCATTGTAGACTGTTGAAATGTGTCGAAGTACTAATGCCCCTTCATTGGTGTGATGGTTAATCAATCCATAATTCACACGCGTTTCATTTTCACCATAGACGATACCTTGTTACTGTGAAAATAGGAGGCCAGAGAAGAAAAGCTGCATCTGCGCAGCTGATTAAGCTCTAGCCGCCCGTACAGCAGCATTGACACGACAATTTGTTATATGGTTCAGTTATACGAACATAGCAAATATAGGAACAATCATACAATACCATTATACATAAGGGTAGTTACAAAAACAATTACACAATATTCATATTTCAATGTACCTTAAGCTCATGAGCAGTTCCAGAAACAATTTCACAAACAGGTCGAATAAGATGTTGTTACTAATGTCGACGTTTAACGTCGCCATCTTCCAGGTCTAGCTCATTTATTGTGGTTGCCAGTGCATATTTAAGTCTTTATTTCCCATAATGGGTATGTGATAAGTGAACATATCGTCACGGTAAAATGCGGACAGAAGACAGGGAGACGTTCTTCAAGAACAACAGGACAACCTGTTCAAAAACAAACAAAGCAGGGACATGTCTTCTTTGTCCTCGCCCAATCTCACTGATGCACTAGACAGAGTCTGTTAATGCCCCCATCGTCATTGTTGTCTGCATAGAAAACATGCGTCAGTATTATGGCGGTGGACAAGAATAGGAAATTGTACTCTTCCTAAGACATACACGGGAATTCTTCCAGTAGGTCCGCTCTACCTAATGTGGTGTTTCTGTAGGTTCTCAATAATTTGTGCTTGCATATATTGTGAAATTTCATAATTTAAGTTTGCGAAAGAGTGGTTCTGTGTGTTCTAAAGACAAGGAATTTTCTATTGAATGAAATGCTTTTTTTTCAATGAGGAAGAGTTTCTGTAAGTTTGACGCTGTTGTGTTTCCTCATATTAGCATGCAGTAATACAAGTGAGAGAGGTAATGATTCAACGCACTCAAGAGAGCACCTTTTCTGCATAGGATCGCTTCCTAACTATGACCACGAAGTGAAGTGAGCAGCGATTTGCACTTGAAGCCAGAATGACAAACACCATGAAGATCTCTTCAAATTACATACCCGTTTGCAAAACATTTTCGCTCGTAATTCTTTGAACTATCTGTTCGAAGTCATCCGATGGTGAAAGGATACCAGATATGAAACTTGGGTCAAGCGAGCTTATGCGGACAAGTTTGTGAAAGCAGGCTTAATCAGCAACACCACAATTACTGAAGAAGTCATTGCGATGTAAAAACACTTGCCAGTATTCCCTATGCCAAGTTTGTTGCTGCTTTTGTGCTACATCAAAAGGTAAACTGTCTTTAATAAAGTTTATATGCTTCGCTGAAAAGACAGCGCTCAGGGCAAGCTTTTAGAAAAATGTGTCTTACCTGTCTGGGGATCACCCCACGGTGTATTGAAGTGGGGGGGGGGGGGCACCTAAAGAGATCCAGTTGACCAGCTACCCTTCTGAGGTGGGGGATTCAGCAATTAAAATGGTTGATTTGGTCAAAGTTACCGATCTTTTTTTCTTTTTCACAATTCCGAGGCAGCGCTTTACCACATAGCGAAATATTGGAAATATGAAGTAGACATTAAGAAAATAGCCCCTTCTTCTTACACACGCATGCTGGCATTTCTTACACATGGCTTGTCACACAGGAACAACCAACATAGCCAATTCAAAACACATAACTTGTTCTTGGCATTACACAGAAAATTCATTACATTATGAAAAACATTTGTGTGCTGATTCAATTTTGCATGCAGTGACCTCGAGGCAAAATTGGATCAGCTGGACACAAACAGTGCTGTCTACTATATTATTTCTAGTAATAATATTAATAATATAAAATTGCAGACCAGCTGCTTGAAGGCGTGGACCTAAGCGGCGTGGAGGTGGTGCAGGAGGAGCTTGCTGTGCTGGAAAGCGCTCGACAAGAGTTGGAGAGGCAAGCAGAACGCATGCTTGAGAAAGGCACTGAGTCCCAGGTGTGTGTTTGAAGCAGGAGAGTGGTTCACAGAAAGACGGAGGCTTGAAGGGATTAACCATGGTAGAATTACAAGAAATGTAAATTGCAAGCATTAAAATTACAAGGAATGTTGCTAAAGTCAAAACAGTTGGCTTCAGTGACACTGCTTGTTGTACCACTGTTAATTGGTAAGGAAAAAACAGCAGCGCGAAAAGAAACGAAAAAGAGACGAGTATGCAGGACTGGCACTTTTAATCGCTTCTGGTATGTACTGCTGTTTTTGGTTTTCCCTTCCTTATGTGCCCATGAGATCCGAATTTTTGTTCTGTCATGTGCAACCCTGTGTAGTGGCTGAACGGCCAAGATGTTCTGCTGCTGTATGCATTGAAACTGTATACGTTTCAATGCATATGGAGTTCCACGGAATCTCAATGTTTTTATGTAATCTGTGTTAATCATCGGCCACTCACCTACACTGACGCCCAGAGCACTTTTCTCAAATGCGGAGGGCCTGGCTGTTGTAGGCTGATGAGGGAGATGTAAACCCAACGCCTCCTCTATGTTTTCGATGCCAGTGCAATCGCTCGCTCCCCAATGGGAGCCGTTGGTGCACCTCACTTCAGTGAGTTGCCACGATGTGATGCTACCCAGATGGTACGACTGATTTAGCTATGCCTATTTGCATAATGCGGGCATCTGAGCATGTGCTGCTGCCGTTCCCGATCAGAAGTGGTAGACGCTCCATCCCTGTGTCTGTCAGGTGTCAGGTTATTACGCGTCTGTCAGTCTTCCTTCGACTTCGCTATGAGGCGCCGCCCAGGTGATACTCTCCCCAATGACAGTAAAGCAGACATGAATGCTTAGGAAAGGACGATAGGAGAGGGTCGTGAAAGGTTGGATTGGCTGTGTCTGGCTGGCATTGAAAAAAATAGGTGCTGGTAAATCGCAAGCAAAAGTGCGGAGACTGAAGGTGCCGTATAAAAATTTTGTTTTTCCACAACCTTGACATGTAGCCTTATATTCAGTGGGGCAATGCATGTGTGCATGTTCAGCCAGTGCCGTGCAGGTCACAGTTCTTCGTTAGAGGGTCGTGCTAGAATAAAATAAAATGTTTTTTTGCAGCTGCTGTGGTCTCCAAACTTTTGCTTCGTGGTAGTATGTATATTATCTGGTTTATTTCGAGATGAATTCGGTCTCCCCTTTAGTGTGTGTAAAAACGCTCTTTGCAGGGGTTGTTCTATAGCTTTTACAACCTGCTGTATTTTTGTGCATATGAACTGCAGCAAAATTTCATAAGATTCAACAGTGAAGTCGGAGTGCGGGCTATGTGTGAATTTCGCCTTGAAATGCGGCTTCATGGGAAATGGGAGCGCGGCATGGCTTCACCACGCTGCCGTGAAGCCATGCCTCAAGGAACAAGGTTTTCCGCCGTTGAAGGTTTCGTAATCTCATAAGGAACCCCACTCTCTTTTCACCCCTGCGTGTTAAAACACCTTTCTTCCCCTTTTCATGGTCGCCCATTCTCCTCTTTACGGGTTGTCATTTTGCGTTTAGCAGCTAGCAAATAGCGTACCCGGTGCCGGCAAACTCACTTGTCACCCATTTGCTTGGTGCTTTCTTAGTCCGGGCCAAGTGCTTCGCGATACGGCGGTGAGCCAAATCTCCGTTTGGATTTTTGGCTCAGTCGTGTTTGCTCCATCGTTATTGTCCATGCGAGAGCTTCTCCGTCCGCGCTGTCATCCGCACTTGTGTGAGTGCAGTGTTGTCAACTCAGGGTGCTGTATTACCCCTAAATTGATACCAAAAATTTCCTACATTGCGTAAAAAGATCCCTAAAATTGTTATGCAGTGACGACATTACGCTCTGCAGGGTCGCAGAGCTTTGTATGCTTCTGTTCACATCTTTATATGTTTTGTTGAATGATAAAGTAAATTGGTTTCTTTTTACTCGGCTCACCTTGCTTGTCGCCGCCCGTTTCATAAGTTGCCATTTACTTTAGTAATGTGTCTACTGTACGCCGAGCTCTTGGAACCATGTACATACAAGGTACTGTGAAAGTAGAACTATTGTAAACTGCCAAGCTTCAGAAGTTTTGCTATTATGCGCACTGTGCATAGGTGGCAGTGCCGAATGCCCTTTTTGGTCAAAAAGAAACACTATGTTACTAGAGCCGCCTCAATTACAGGGCCGACGGAGGACATGCCCCATACAGCCGTCAAGAGAACAGCTCCACTCGCTCCACCCTCTCCTGTTACGATGCCAGAATTGAAAGAAGTCGCGACGGACTACAGCGCCACTAGGTCTAGTGACAGCTACTCCAGGATTACAGTGTACTAGAAAGAGGCAGTGGGCTTACTCGGCCACTCCTCTGATGCAGTTAGTGTCGCATTGAAGAGGTGGCACCACAGGCAACTTCAATGGAAGCTTTGCAGAAGTAGAGTGACCCTAGCAGAAGCTTTCATTTTCCTTGCGCTGCTGTTGATCTCGGTTCGAAGCAGTTCATACTCTCATTTGTCTTTAATTTTGGCACACTTGAAATTCTTTACATATCTTTAGCAAGTACTATATTTGTTTAGGCCGCATGATATTTGCCGCAATACTAGTACCTTGTGGAAAAGGACAATGCCAATGCTTCGGCGATTTGCTGCCTATTCTAACCGTTAGACTTTTTACACAAATGAGTCGTCGCCGAAGGATTTTGCTTATGCAAAAGAGGCCTTACATTTTTACAAATTATCAGGCAGTCGTTAAAAAATTAATTTAAAGAACAGTCTTGTTGAATTAGAGGATTGGTGACCAAATATATCGTTTCATGCCGTGTCGACTTTACCTAAACTGATTTTGTATCAAGATGATGATCCTCCGGCTTAGAGCACGGCGGCCGCCAGGAGAAGGAAAAATGGAATTCGGTTTGAAATTAAAATCTTTCCGCGGTGCGTAGTGATGTAATACTTTGCAGACATGATCGTTATCACTCAATCTACGCTCTGCGCTTGTCAGATCAATATGGCCAGACCTGGTCAGGGGCTCTTTAAGGGAAGAGGAGGGGATCAGAACTAACTTTATTGCTTCTTGGCAGAAGGGGCTAAAATTTGGCATACACAGTGCACATTGTAATAAAGAGACAAATGTAAGATTTTAGTAATTAATCTTCATTTCTTGAAGCATGTCACTAAAGTGAGAGTAGAAGGTCGGTAAACTTGCACGAAATTTGCTGCAAAGTCGCTCAAATTGTCACTAAAGCTTTTCAATAAATTTGAGGTAATATAGGCTTTTAGGAATACGCTAATATATGCTAACATGGCATAAATCATTTATCAGAACATCTCACATTTGTCTAGGCCCTGTGTGAGTCAACAATAGTCATATAAGTTCAAAGGAAGATGGAAATTTTAAATGACGAAGAGTAGTCAAACAAGGAATATTGCTTTAAGGCAATCTTTCGACAATGAAGACGAGTCCCCTTCATGAAAGGTTGGCTTAAAGCAACTTGTTCGACCACTCCTCATCATTTCAAGAGTTGTGGGGTTCTCCTCTGTGCTCTTGGGACAAAGGAACGACAACACAATAGTGCAAACAATCACAAGGGCATTTATTGCACCTTTCATAGATCAATGCCTGCTAGCCGAGTTGCTATCCACAAAACATGCCGATGGGCGCGCGACAAATCTAGGAAGTCCGACTCACCGCGACCAGATAGCGAGCGAATATGTTCGCCCCATGCTGGATCCCAACGCCTGGTCGTTCGCGTGTACGGTCACACGAATGGTGGCACGTTCCAAGGCGGCCACGCGAGACGGTCTCGCAGAAGCATGGGTCGGCGCACGCGCGGCACAGCACGTCCGTACTGCTCGCTGTCCCGAACCAAAGAGAGAGCGCCTTGTCTTCCGGCGCCCAAGTAATCCCGCCTGTTGGCGGCGTTAGCAGCGCAACACTCGCGCCATATCTCGCGCTGCGCTTCAACCACATCAACAGCCACGGGCGCCACGCAGGCCACACGGCGAATTGGGATTGCAGAAGATGGAGGAAAACAAGATATCTGGGGACGCGCGAGAGTCGCGCATCCCCACAGAGTACACACAGGGTGCCTACCAACCGGGAAAACCGGGAATTCTCAGGGATTTTGAGTAGTCTGGAAAATGTCAGGGAACACTCAGGGAATTTGGGTCTCTATCAGGGAAAATTAGCGGAAATTTTATTGAAAGGGTCGAAAGTCTCGGTAATGCTGGCTCGAGCAACAGACAGGAATCGTAATCAATCGTCTTTGACGCCCGGTCGTCGGCTGGAGGAGTTGCCAGTGTGCAGGCTTGTAGCATTTAAAAAAAAAAAAAGTTAGACTCCAGTGACTATAGGAAGCAGATTTTTAATTTAGGTGGTCACTTTTTTTAGTAAAAATCCATAAAGCTGCAGAATTTAGAAAAACAATACTATCAAGTGTACAATTTCGTAACTTGTCAATAAAAGACACTATCAAAATTTTGTGAACTGCACCTAATAATGCATCTAAAGTGGACAAAATTGATGTGTCAATTTTGTCCACTTCTATATAGAGTTTCAGATTTGTAAATTTTAGGCTTCCATTTCCTTTAGTCTCACCAATTTTTAAAAAATTTATTACAAATTCCAGGTCTTAAATGAAAAATTTGCTTCCTGCAGTCACTAGAGTTACCTATTTATCTCATGTGTAAGAAATTTCATTTAAATTGGTTCAGGGGCTATCTCATAAAAACATTTCTGCATTTTATGCGTGTTTGAACAGGCGGCATTCGAGTTGGCCTCAAGCTAAGGCTTCCTCTGAAGTTGTTAGAATAAGAATGGCGGTTGCTATGGGCTGGATACATTGTATCCGTTAAGTCATGATGCCACGCGCTCGAAATGTGGTGACGCGGACGTGCCCTTGTCGCATATGCAGAACCAGGCTCAGGTGGGGACGGCGCTGCAGGTGTTGTTCCACCTGCAGCTGCTCCAGCCGCGCGTGCTACAGCTCGTGCGCTCCACGCTGGAGCGCCTCCGCGACTCTGTGCAGCAGGCCCTCTCCGTTGGAAGCTTGGACCAGCAGGCGGCCACTTCCTTTGGGAGCAGAGGTGAGAACTCACAGCTAATGGCCTTAACTTACAACTCTGGGACGGCATTGTCAGTCTTTCGCTTTCGGTTATACAATCGCTTTTGTGACTTTGCACGATAGCATCAGACTTGGCACTGCTCCAGGAACATAAAATCGTGCATAAGCGATTGTGTACCCGAAAGTGAATCACTGATAATAATTCTACTGTTCTCAACATCTGCGATTCACTCCTATTGATGTGATGTTGCGCTCACTTAAAAATTAAGATTGTATGATTCTGTCTTGCAATAACGACAGTGAAACCTTGGTAAACCGTAGTTGGCAGGAGCTTAGACAAAGTACGCACTCAACAGAAGTTCTGCTTAACCGAAATAGCATGAGATCGCCCACTTACCTGTCAAAAACAGAACTCGTAGAGAGTGCGATGAAAGGGCAAAAACATGCAGCATTTATTCACGTCACGCAACAAAAGTGTTATTTTCGTTTGATGCCGCGGTGGCCTAGCAGTGATGACAGCGGCCTCTTACTGAAGCTGTGAGCCAGCTTTTCAGCCAGCCCCTTCTTCTCGGCAAACACTCACATGGCAGATTCCTCGTTGGCGTTGCATATTCTCCGCGCACGCGCGCGGATGCGCTGCAGAAGTTGCAGAGCGCCTTTTCCATTGCAGGGTGCTGTTCTCGTTGCAACAATTGCATTCGTGAGGCTGATGTAATGCGCATCGTCTGCCACTGTCAGGCCTGAATCGCCCATGTTATCGCTTTCCGTGTCGTCCTCATCACTGTTGTTTAGCGACACTTCGGCAACAATGGAGGCAACAAGGATGAAAAGCCGAACCTCGTAGCCAACATCTCTTCACGGTCGCAGCAGCGCTGCCGAGCAACTTCGCATTCCAAATGCCACACACCTTAGTCAACGGTAGATGCCTGTTGTGTGCCAGCGCCGACTTCTTCGTGTCACGTTCGATAGCTGAACGACATAGAATTTTTCTTCTATGCTGAGCACCTGGCATTTTTTTATCTGAGCTTCGCTTCGGCATGACACGAGTCCTCTCGCTTGCATGACTACACAAAGCCACAGTACACCTCTGGCATGGCGACACGGCGGCGAAATGATGATGTTGATGTTGCTTCATGTACAAACGCACAGGGTGCTTGGAGGTAGTTGTTCCGCCAGGCCGCCTGATGGGGACGAAGCACCACCGTTATTGTGCAACAAAGAGTGGAAACACTATTGTTGAATTCCAATGGCGGAGTCGGAGCAAGTTTTTCTGCTCGTTCCTGAGCAGGTTTATTCCAATGACAGAGTGAGGGCGGGAGTAAGGTGTTCCAATGAGAGAGTCAGAGGGGATTCAGAGCGGGATTCACTCCGTGGAGCAGAAAAAGATGCTCCGCCAAAATCGGCGGAGTGGACCGGAACTCTGCGTGACGTATTTCCTTTACCACGTTTGTCTGCTGGGAGGCGCCACCGGTCACGACTCGCGAGGAAGCAAAAGATGCTGCACGCTTGGCGAGATATCCATTCCGCACATTTAAAAAAACAACAGCTGAACGGCGCTGAAGAGACAAGTGACCGGTGCGGCGGTGCTGGGAGCGAACAGCGGAAGGAAATGACAACACCCAAGGCATCCTGGGTAACTTGGAGATAGAAGTTCCGCTTCCGCCTTGCTCCGGCGGCGCAGGTTGTGTTCCACTCGCGGATTTGGAGGCGTTGCTCTACGCCAGAGCCGAGTGCTCGCTCGCGGAGTCCGTCGGCTGCTCCGACTCCGCCATTAGAATTCAACATGTGTTAACCGAGAAGTACGCAATAAGCTGGTACAGTTTATGTGAATGCAAGACGCATTATGTTCAGTGACCGATGAGTGAGGGATTTGACTTCATTACATGTAAAATGAAGCTACTGTTTAAGCGGGTACGGTTTAACGAGGTTTTACTGTACCAGCATTGACTGTGTGCATGTGGCCATACAGCACATGTATGCTGTGCTGTTACTACCATTTCTGGTTGCAGAGAAAAGTGAATATGAAGGCAAAATTTAATTTTATTTGAAAACTTGTTCCCAAATCTTATTGATAGTACATTAATTGGACATCATGTAACTTACAGTATCTTCTTTTACTATAGCCATTTTGGTACAGAAAATGTTTTAGAAACTTTCATGTAAAGCTTTCAATTAATCTAGGATGCTATGTAGTGCTCCTCCTTTGCCGATAAACAATTTAAAAAACTTGAGAAAACGCTGTTAGAATGAATCCATGACGGATTAGTGGGTTGGCCTAAAAACTTCAGTCTGTCATTGTCACCTGTCTTTCATTATTGTGCCACTTTATGGCTTATCAGACCTCCTTTCGCAGCAAGAGAGGTTGTTTTGCTATTGCAGAAGTGTAGTTTGCTTCCACAGGCTAATATTTTTTTGATGTCCCTTGAAACATCATCGGTCAATGACACAAGGAATCTCTCCACCTATCTGTCCAATCAATGAATCAGTCTCTCTGTTTGTGTTGTCATCTGCCTGTCCAATCAATCAATCAATCAATCAATCAATCAATCAATCAATCAATCAATGAATGAATGAATGAATGAATGAATGAATGAATGAATGAATGAATGAATGAATGAATGAATGATAGTGTTAGCTGTGTATGTCTATTCCATGCAGGGCCTGGCCGAGCAGCCATGCCGGTGACTGGAAGCAGCGCTGCATTCCGGGCAGCCCTATGGACCAGCATGGACCGACTGGTGGACAGTGTGTGCCAAGCCTGCTGTCAGGTCAGGGTCACAGCATTGCAGTGTGTGCAGTTGTGGGCAGACAATGCAAGTCAAGTTACTGTTACCACCACCACCACTATCATCAAGAAACACCGCCATTTGCTGAGAGGCTTGCTAGAAAAAATATCGATGAAAATTATTTAGTAACTAGTGACCCTTTGTTCACTGTTCTGCATAGCTGATAGTGTGGCTTCCAGATATGAAATTCCATAAGTTAGCACTGTTTGGCAAAATATAAATGTCACAGAGCTGAGGAAGAAAAATAGTGAGTGACTGCTGGGGCAGAATGCAAGTGATCAAGCAACAGCATTGCAATAGCAATGCTATTGCTCAATCAAGTAGAAGTTAATCTTATGAGAGATTAACCTAGCTACTGTATGCAGTGGAGTATAGCTTGCGGGAGGAGATTCTCAGTTGTTACGTATGTTTTTTTTGTTTATGTTATTTCTTTTTGTTTTGTTTTTCACATTGTAACATACATTGTGCTCACTCACTGCACTAAGCTGTGACAAATGCCTGAATGTCGCTTGTATGTGTGTGCGCTTGTACAGATTCAGCAGTTGGAGCAAGTGCTGGCCAAGAAGAAAGACCCGGTGACACACGTGGTTTTTCTCCAGGAGCTGCAGAAGGTAGGCGAGGCTGATGCCATGGGTATCAACAGTAGGATTATCCGACACTATGCAAATTTTAATTGTAAAAATCTAAGGTAATGTTAATGTAACAACCTGTTTCAAAGTTCGAAGTGTAACTGGAACGCATGCCTTTTGCATTTAAGGAAGTTGTAGTGGGATTTCAAGATTGTTAACGAACGGGGAACGAGTTTTCGTTCCTGCTTCTTCCAAGAAGAAAAAGCCAAATATTGAATCGAATATCAGAAAATTTTCTGATATTTGATATTCGATTCAATATTTGGCTTTTTTTCTTGATTTGATTCAATATTTGATTTGAGGTCTAGTTGTTATTTGCACACCTCTAGAAAATTTTATATTCGAATGATGCTAGTTAAAGTAGGATGGCAATGGTTCATTTTATGACCATCGGCAGCAGTACCAAAACAGCATTGGTGCGATTGCTTTTAAAATGATTGCTGAACGCTTGGTAATAAGTATGCTGCAGCTTTACGTCAAGAAATGTCTTTCAGTTAATTTTTTGTGCAACACTACTTGCAGACAACTAGATTTTAAGGGAAATGTTGCGTTCTACACACATATTATGGAACAGGCTCAGGGTGCGGAAGTCCAGAAGGGTGGATGTTTTTGTGCGATATTTTATGGCAGTGAATTTATAATCAATGTCTGGTACGCACATTGTTGTGCCACTATTTCTGTTTGTGCCTGTTTACGTTTGTGTGGACAGTGTCCTCAGTAATTTGTCAGTGCATCATCACCGCTTCCCAGAGTGGCCAAGGGGACATCCTCCGCTCATTCTGGCTCTCCCTGGCTGAGATGCTGTCCGACGAATTGGCTAAGGCGGCGGCTGGCAAGTCTCTTTGTTCTCGAACCTTGGTTTTTCTTTTGACTAGGCAGTCGGGTATTTCCTTTCGTGGGCTTGCAATAAAATGCAAAGGACAGCTTCTCCTTTTGTGGTGAGCTGTAATACAAGTGCAAAACATTCTTGTGCTGGGAATCTTTCTCTATTAGGTGAACGGTGAAACATGCAGAAGCAGATATGCGGACTGCATTGAAGGCATAGCTTATGATACTTTCCTGACATGTGATAGGAAATATGTTGGCCAGCTGGGGCCATGCCTTAAGAAAGAAACGTTAAAGTAGAACTCGTATTTGGTAAATATACTTCGCAAACCTTTTATAATGAATTACACTATAGTATATGACCTTCTTGCGAGTTTGATGTAAATGGTTTTGACTGCACTCACTTTTGTCCATTTTGCCAGATGCACCAGTGAATCATTTTTTCGAACAAGGTGCTGGTGCGCAGACAACAAACATTAGCTTTCTCGCGTGACTGCTGCAGAGTCAACATTCCTGCGGCAAGCGTTTGAAGGCGAGTACCCCAAGTTGCTGAGTCTGTTTAATGGTCTCTGGAAGCGGCTGGACCAGATTGAAGGCCAGGCTCCTGCAAGTGGTGACGGCGATCCTGGTGGCCGCTTCTTGGGCCAGGAAGACTTCAAGTAGGTGCCATCTTGCCTTGAAAAGACGGCAGTACTGTACAATCCTGTGGAGCCATTGTTCTTTTTTGGTGTACGAGGTTATATGCCTGCTTGCTTTGCTGTCGTGATACTAGGTGCAATAGCTGACCCCATAATTCGTATTGGAAAGTTTCATCAATACAGCTAACAGCTCTGAACACCTTGTAATAGTAATACGTCAGATGTAAGCGACGTTTCCTCTATGACTTTATTTTGACTTTGTCTTACTCTGTAGTTATGTATGTATATTTGTTGAGCTTATATAATTGTTTCCCATTTAACTTGTCGGGAAACGAGATGTCGCAGCAGAGCACCAGAATAAGAGGACCAGCGTAGCAGGATTCTAAAACAGAACTGCTCGTGCCGTGCTTGTGAATCAAGCACTAGCTGCCCATCTTTATTTTTGTCGTCTTTTGCAGCCGTCACCAAGGTGCTGACATAGAGCGCTGACCTTAGTGTCCCTGTGTTGCGGCATCGGTGGGTGCTACAGGGCTCCCTTCCCAGAGGGAATGACGGTTACAAAAGGGTCCGTGGTCAGTCCAAGTAGTCGGCGTTTAGGCATAGAGTCACTGCTGCTGAGCTTAGGCAGACGAGACTGGGTGCTACCTAATGGGTGAGGGACTCTATGAATGGACGCTGTTGGGAGGAACATGCCAAATTGACGAGATGATGGTTGGCACATGCGTTTTGAGGAAGAATAAATGGCTAAGCTTTTTGACAGTGCTTTCGTGAACGTTGTCGATGGTGCATCACTGACCGCACCATTGCACGATAAATAGGGTGCACGCATGAGCAATTCAGTTCATGCGCTGGATGGGGCATGATGCATGCGTTGCAAGTGGATGTGGGGCACCCTGTTGGGATGGGAAAACGATCCGGCGCTGCTCGCGATGGGTTGCATCAGGAGTGAGCTGAGGTAGTTGCCCGGCGGGCCGGACAAAGAGGGCTGAGGCTTTTAACAGTGTCTGGTTGTTCGGTGTGGATGTTTGATGCGGGATGCAGCGCATCTGGCACTGTGACATCGTAAAAACCGGGAGTGGGACGAGGCCATGAGGCGTACAGTCAGGAGGCATGAACGTTGTGGTAGCTCCGATGGGGTGGCCGGACAGAGGATTTACGGCATGAGGCCTAAACGGCCGGGGCGCGCAGCACCGCAAGAAAGAGCCGGACTGCTTCAGTTGGGGACCAGACAAAGAATGAATTTTTATTTCTGCGAGGGGAAACAGGAGGCAACTTACAGCGTATGGTACTGAGTGGTGCCCTGACGTAAACAACCCAAAACCGAAACCAGAAGCCAACACAGGATACCACATCACCTCTCCCTTGAAAGGAAAATGCGCTACTCGCTCTCCTCGCAACAAAAGTAAGCCATGAGTCACAGAAGAACACATGTTAGCACTGTAACACACGCGTTTAGTGATGACATCAGCTGATTCCAGTCGTTGCAGTTCGGCGAAGACTTGCTCATGGAGAAACCGAGGTAGAAGACTGTTTGCACTGACGCTCGAAGATGAACGTCGTGGATGAAGCCCTTTAAAAGTCCCGATTGTCCTGAGTACGGCTGGGTGAACTCCGAGGAAGCGTTATGCCGAAGAGATGGAAGCTGAATGCTTGGGTCAGCTGGAATTCCTGACACTTGTTGGCATGCAGCGAAAACAAGCTGCGTACGAGCAGGGGACTGTCGATGCATTCGTTTTCTCGAGCGGCAAACTGAAGCGAAATGTCCCACTTTTCCGCACGCACGGCAGGAAACGTGCTTGGCTGGACAGCCTGGATCGGATGCGATGTGGTGAGGTGAACCACATCGGTAGCAATGGCCTGCGATGTCTCGACTGGCTTCGCGGAGTTCGGACCGCGCGCCATGTTGGCCGGCCTTCCCAGGTCGTGATTTTCTGCCATGCCGCCGAGCGCCATCTTGAAGCCGCCGGGTCGAGGGAGGAGGGTGGCGGGAACCACCATCTTGCGTGCCCGTGCGAGGAAGGTGATGGCTGTTGACACCATCTTGGTGTTGTGTTGAGAGGTGCTGAACAGACGAGCTGTTGAAGACGAAGTTCTTTGTGAACTTGCTGTACGGTTCGTCCGATTTCCTGGGCCTTCTTGAGCGTGAGGGACGATCCTGTATAGGGTAACCTTTCTCGTATTCCTGTTGATGTGATGCCTTGGAGGATTTGGTCGTGAAGGGACTCGTGCCAAGCGCCGAATGCACAAGCAGGTGCTAGCCTTTGTAGCGCAGCGACGAAGTCCTGGAAGGTTTCCCCAGGTAGTTGCTTCCTGTCGCAGAAGATAATGCGGTGCACCAGGGGATTGGTGCTTTCTTCGTAGTGCTGGTCGAAGACGCGAGGAATTTCTTCGAATGTAATAGCTGTCTGGTCCGTTTGCAACGCGAGGTCATAGTAGAGACACTGCCCCTCAAAGCCTAAGTTACTCAGTAAAATGGCTTTCTTCCTCTCGTGTTGTAGTGCTTTGCATCCGGTCGCCTGGAGAAACATGCAAAAACAACGTTTTCATGTGAGCCACGGTACCGAAGGAGTACCGGGTAATGCAAGAAAAGGCGGCATGGGGGGTGCAAACGCCATGCTGGGCACCGAGAGCAAAGGCGGGGGAGTTGCAGTGGACGACGTCGGAGTAGACGTAGCGTCTTGCATGCCGGAAGCAGGGGAGCAGCAGAAGTAGAAAAGCAAGAGACATAAAAAGTAAAGTGAGCGGTTTACCTCGTCGCCAGTTTGTGGTAGCTCCGACAGGGCGGCCAGACGGAGGATTTACAGCACTCGTCCTAAACAGCCGAGGTGCGCAGCCCCGCAAGAAAGAGCCGGACTGCTTCAGTCGGGGACCAGACAAAGAATGAATTTTTATTTCTGCGAGGGGATACAGAAGGCAACTTACAGCGTTTGGTGCTGAGTGGTGTCCTGGCGTAAACAACCCAAAACCGAAACCAAAAGCCAACACAGGATACCACAAATGTCTGCGAAGGTAGCACAGGTGAAGATTTGGAAGGGCTCGATAGGTTGAGTGACCTATGCCAAAAGCACCGAGGGCTGTTGGCACTGGAGATATGGCTTATTTGATCTTGGGGTAGCATAAGATCGTGGCTTGTGTCTACGGTGGTGGCATGGTCAGAGGCAGCGGAGTCAGCAAGGCGCAGAATTTGTGCACCGACTCGGAGGCAGGCTTTGCAGACGGCATAGACAGATCGGTTGGAGGGTTCAGGTTGGTCAGGGGCCGAGTGAACACTTATGTGAACACCTATGGACACCTATGTCGTTATGTGCCAGAGTGTTTGCTTGGCTCTGTGCAAGGATTGCTGTTGCCCATAGACGCCTAATGTGTCGAGCGCCAAATCGCAGAATGTCTTGCAAAAGTGATATACCGAAAATACCGCTCCTGGTATACTCGCCGGGGTTGCTTAGTGGCTATGGTGCTGGGCTGCTAAGCACAAAGTCGTTGGATCGAATCCCTGCCACAGCGGCCGCATTTCGATGGGGGCGAAATGCGAAAGCACCTGTGTACTTAGATTTAGGTGCACGTTAAAGCACCCCAGGTGGTCGAAATTTTCAGGGGTCCCGCTGTATGGCGTGCCTCTTCACGAAATCATGGTTTTGGCATGCAAAACCCAGTAATTTAATTTTTTTAGCTGCTTCTGGTATATTGAGCTTTCGCGAAAAGTTTAGTAGCTGCTGGCACCTATTTCAAAAGGATATATATATATATGTATATATATCTGTGTGTGTGTGTGTGTGTGGTCTGTGCCCGGCCAGGTACTTATAATTTTGCGAATTCACAGATCTCGAAATTCCATTTATTTAAAATTTTCCCCGGTTTTTACAACTTCAAGTTAATGGAGTTTTACTGTATGTCTGTTGTCACGTTGTGGATACAGAGAAGCACAAGGGATCATCATGAGTGTTGTACCTTCTGATATGGGAGCTCATCACAAGGGATGTGTTATGAAATCCTGTGAGGAAAACTAGTCGACCAGAGGAATAACGATGTCTAGGTGTTAATGGTTGAAAATATTTGGAATTTTGCATGAAGTTTGAAAGAATAGAAAAAAAGATCTTGGAAAGCATTAGGGGTTGCGGGAGGTGAGTATGTTGGAAAGCGCTCCATTCGACGCTTTGGTAAACAGGGCTAAAAAAGACTTGCGGTATTTTCACCATCCTCATGAATGCAGTCTACTTCCGTTAGTTTGACTCTGACAGGGCCGACGAAATCAGTCAAATTATCTGGTGGCTCGAGGGGCAGAAAAAACACCATAACGCACAGCTCATTCATTTGGCAGGGTTTGCGCCGATTCTTAAATGCCCTTAGTCAAATACGCACTAACTTTTTATGAGTTAACGTAAAAATCTAGCATAGAAATGATATAAAGCTCCCCAAAAAAGCTTAAACTCAATGCACCCCCGATTTTTTAGCAAGAAAAACGTAGCATGCCACTGATTCTGCCAATAAGAAAAAGTATGAAGCTAGCGAATGTTACCTTCACAAAATGGCAATTTATTTACTAAATGTCCATTGTCATTATTCTCAAACAGCATTTCATTGCTGTATATGAAGAACCACCACATGTAAGGCCCATGGCAAGTTTGATATTCTGCATTTATCAAACGACTCCGCAGCAACTGCAAACAGGATGGTGGCCTATGCCTTTGCTAGTTTGTCCTATGACGTATGCGATTCTCCATAACGCCAAGAACATGTGACTTTACATGTTGCCGCTAGCCTAACATGTAAAATACCTTAACGTTTTTAAAGAAAGTTTTTCTGTGCATGGCCTGAACCCAAAACACATAAGCACAGCTGCTCATTGTAGACAAGCTGTTATGATTCATGGTGAAATATTGTTCTCAATATTACATCATGTGAAAGCAGAAGTGTTGCTGAATGTAGTTGACCAGGAATATGTCCTGTAAGTGTAACTCAGAGTGGTTTGATAGGCTGGGAATATGGAGCCGTTTCTGCTATGACTTTCGTCTGTACAGCCCCATTCTGTTGTGGTTTTGGGTGCAGGCCAGAGGAGGCTCTCTGTGGTACCCTGGCCCCACTGGAGAAGGCGTACCTATCCAGATCTCTCTCCCGTCTCCTGGATGCGGTCAACGTGGCTCTGTCAGGCAGCACCCGTGAAAGCCGCCCTTCACAAGACGACCTTGATGGCATACTGCGAGCCATCTCCAGGTGAGATGGCCAATGCTGAGTTGTTGTTCCTTCTCTTTGTGGCCGCCTTTGGCAGGAAACGAGCACATTGATGCGTGATCAGTTGTGGTGGTGCCTGGAGCTTGTGACCAAAGTACCAAAGCCTAGTGGTTTGGCATACGTAGTTGTCGCAACTTTATATGCATGAATATTCACTTAGTTCTTAAAAAATGCATTTCATCACTCATATGCATGAAGAAAAATGCTTATGTATGAGCACTTTTGTGGTAGGTCACCATTCTGTGACATTATTTCAATCTTATTTTTCCTTTGTGTATGAAATGGCTTCTGTGGTTTGCCAGTCTTGGAAATCATGGCATTGAAACACAAGGACAAATTGTGTGTGACAACCTGGAGAGCACACGTGGAGAAACAATGACGATGCGATGGAAAACCTATGTCAACGTTGTGATTACTTCAGTGTGGTGCTGGAATTTGTCGGTGCAAGCCACTCAGGCTTTACTTGAAATAAGACACCACTTTAAAGGCAGGTTCAAAGCATCGGGGTCTGTATTCTCAAATCTAATTTGTAAGAGCATTTCCTCATAAGTTTGGCTTTCTGCATCTAGAACCATTCATGACAGCAATCAGTGCAATAACAAGACAAATGTTGTAGCGACGGAGTCTTGTAAACGGCACTTAGTAATAGGTTAACAGTGGGGGTGAAAGACAAGGACAAAGAAAGCAACACATTGAAGACCTGTGATTCGGCTCTGTTACTGTTAGCTTAGGGTGTGGAATGGTGTCTCTTCTGAATGAGCTTTCATAATGAAAGGGGCAAATCACTGTTGCCGACCTATGCAAAAAGTTGTTCTGTCACCATCTTTTGATAACAATGATGCTGACTCTGACAGTAAGCAATTGCCAATACTTTGCATGTAGTTTTGGTCTTGTATCCGAAGGTATTTCATTGGCAATTTTTTTTTACTATTATCGAAGAAAAATAAGTGGTGTTTTAGAATCCAGCAAATACAATAATTTATTGTAAGCAGTAATTCTCTCTCGAAGCTCTGCTGATGGCCTGCCAGAAATCAACATTTTTGTTGGGGGATAGCATATCTTGCTGATAAGTCAAATTAGGATTATCTGGCTAGGACAAGGTTGAAATAATCGAAGTCCTGGTTCGTAGAAGTGTATGCGTGTCAGTCAGAATGTTCGGTTGGGGCCGAATTAACTGAAAAATCAGATTAACTGAAGTCGAATTAATGGACGTATGTGTACTGTACTTAGTAACTTATCAGCAACACAGCCTGCAGCCTGTCTCTTTACCATCATTAACGTGATGGTTTGGTAAATCGGTGCAGCATCAGAGTTTCGTTGAGCCATTTCTTTTATGAAGGAAAATAGTGGCATGTGTTAAAAAAGCGACAGAGAAAAAGTAGAAATTGGATTTTATTGAAAATGCCAGTTCATAAACTAGATGAAAAGGTTTGCAGTTCAGAACTCAGTGGCTCCTGGTAGTCCAACATCTGTTTGGCACTAGTGGTGACATGTCATTGTCTAGATGACCAAGGTTAGGGCCAATCAATGCTCGCTTTCGAAATGTTGACTCTATAGGAACTTTTGAGGATGGTACAGTTAAACAGCTCTGCAAGAGCAGTTGTTTGTGTAGGGGAACCTGCTTGCAGGGTACTGCACAACTGTACCGTTTGGTTGATTGTAGTGATGTCTGTGTAGGTGAAGACAACGATGAAGAAGGAGTACTTTATCCAAATAAGTAATACAGTCGAACTCACTTACGATACTGGTTTTAACACTTATATAAGCTATAGTAATGAGAAGCTGCTGCACCGTCAACTTTTGTGTGTTTCTATGGTGAAATAACCCGCTTACTACAAAGCCACCATGCTGGATTATTGGTCATAACAATGAAGTCTGCCTGCTGGGTGTCCGCGCCAAAATGTAATGAAATGTGAAATCCTTGAAAAGAAAAAGAGAAATTCGAGCTACTGCACGATTGCCTGTCATCCGAATGACCGCTGCGTGCTCATTTTCCAGCCTTCTCTGCATTGTCAGCCTCACGGGCCTCTCTCCGGTCACCCTTCCACCCCTCCAAAGATGAACGGGCTGCGCCCATAGCTCTAGGACGCACGACCCTCCAAAACGCGAATGGACTATGCCAACTGTGCTGACAACATTGCACTGCTCCCAGACTGCTTGCTGGCCACTCATTCTGCGCAGTTTTGCCAACAGATGCCAACAAGTTGCTCATGCTCGTCTTTGTTGTTTGCATCGAAGTTGTTCCTGGTCACGGGGTTTCTTAGCCTTGTTTGACTCGCCGCTGAAATGGAAGATGGCTGATCCGATCGCTAATCATCGGGAATGTGCGATGTTGGTGAAAAGAAAGTGCACTGCTACAGATTTTGAAATGAAGTGCTTCTAACCGATGAGGCGATCGTTGAGAATTTCTTTGCATCAGATAGTGATGACGATGACGGCGGCGATGACGCCGTAGAGCAGGCTGCCTCAACGTTGTCCTCGTAGGAGATCCTGCAGATGATACGATACCTCTAGGGCTTCATTGTTATGGGGGACCTTCTACTGCACTACGTGGAGCACCTGCATGCCTTGGAGAAGGATGCTGGCAAGCTTTGCTTAAAACAAGCAATGCTGACAGACATGGAGTTTTCTTGTGCAAGCCAGTAAGGAGTATGTGGCGAGATGCTTGTGGTGACTTGACCCAGTGTTTCTTCTGGATTTCTCAAGCTGACAGGCTGCTGTGGCAACATTCTCACATTTCTTAAAAGGCCCCTTTTGGGGCCACCAAAGCGATGCATCGGTGGAGCTCACATGCCGCTTGCTGCCTGTGACCTCTCTGTGCAGTTGTTGTAGCAGTGCCATTCTTGAATGCTGACAGCTGCGACTGCATACAGAAGATTATGTATATGCATATGGATTCCTAGCTCAAAGCTAGTTGGGATCCCATACTAGTTACAACATTTTACTACAGGGAAAAGAGAAAAAAAAGAGGTCAGAGATAAATTATATACATATATTCATGTTCACAGAACAGAAGGCAGGCTGTTTATAATACTAATAGCTATGACAATACTTTGAGGAATGGCTATACAGTCGGCTCCCATCAATTCAACTTGCCGCTTAATTTGACTTCTCGATTTATATGAATGCAGTGGAAAGTTTTGGTGAGAAATCATACACTGGGGCTATGGAAGGAAATCTCTAATTCAAATGCAAAAGCATGCCACTTCAGTTAATTCAATCCTCACCAATTGCCACTCATGCGAGTAGCGGTTGCAAAAAGCTTAAAAACGCTATAAATTCAGCTGACGGCACTACTGCTTGCCTTAGCGTGAAGCTAATTATCTTTACTTTTTTCTTCAAGTCCAACGCTGAGGCACTGTTTAAACACGTCAGCACTCTATCTTTGCTGCATGCTGGTTGAGTCGTGCTTCAAGAGCAAGAAGCAAAAGCAGTGACAGATGACTTTAAGCAATAGGAATGATTTGAGTTAATTCATTTTGCCGCCGTTTGTGACTTCAACCTGTCGGATAATTCAACCTAATGTCGTGGTACCACAAGCATCAAATAAATGGGAATCAACTGTGTAATTTACCAACAGAAATACATAAAACATAACAGTAAACGACGGCAGCGACAGCGATTGCAGTAGTTGAGTGCTGATGAGGAGGTCCACGTTGTGCCACTGTCCAGCGAGCTGCGAGTGGCCTCGGTGGACAGCCGCCTGTGCCGCATGGTGGCCAAGAATGTGGCGCAAGCCATCCACCAGCTGGCTGCCCGGTGCGAGCAGCTGGCTGCCCTGGAAGGCTCGGACGCTTTGCAGGTCAACGGCCCTGCCACCGTTGCTCAGCAGTGCAATGCCAGCCTGCTGCACCTGCTGCACCTCTTCCAGACGCAGATGGACACGGTGAGCGTGCCTCTGTCTTCTGTTCCTTCGAGGTTAAACACAGAATTTGTGGAGAATATTATTAAGTACTTCTTTAAAATCTATGTGATCTCAGTGGTCAAACAGGAAATGCCTCAGCCTGGAGTATACCTTCCAACAAGTCTTCATTAGGGCATTTTCTTGAACTAGCGCAACTTAAAAGGAGTACAGGAAATGAGACACGCAAGAAAAAGACCAGGGGTAGTTGGGTGCTAATTAGCTCCCCCATGTCTCCAGTATTTTTTTTCTTGTGTCTCTTGCTTCCTTCATTCTTTCTGAGTTCAAGAAAATGCCATGAAATACCGACTCACTGAAACTGCCCTCCTTCATCAGGGCTTCAACTGCTTTCCTAGGCAGCGTTTAAATTGCTAATTCTCTCTCTCTCTCTCTCTCTCTCTCTCTCTCTCTCTCTCTCTCTCCCCCCCCTGTTTAAACGAGGGGAGAGAATAGGTGAGTACGTAGAGGGTGAAAGTTGAAGGCGAGAGAAGTCAAGCTGTTTGAAAGCAGACATTGCTTGCTGATGGTGAAAGGACGTCACGTTTGTGGGAAGGGTGTACTGCGGGTTCTTCCAAGAATTAAAGGCATAATAAAATATGGAAAAGTACACAAACCAGTGAGTGGTGCGTGCTCATTAAGCTCACTCTCTTTGCAAGTGTCATCAGTATGTTCAAGTGTGGCCATTAGTCATGCGACAGCTCTGATTACCAGCACTTTTAGGTCAGCTCCATTGAATTTTGATCATTTTACTCTATAAAGCACGCATATTTTGCAGAGTTGTACGAACTAGACCTCTGTGTTTGAACATCATTGAAATTAGGTCTTCATGCTTCGCTTTTCAGCCTTGTGTAGCTCTTTGTGCCACATACAGCGTACTGTGTATTTATCTTAAATTTCTGGCATGTCACCTTGTTACGGTGATTTCTTTTTGGTCTTTCATACAGGCTAGCATTATTTACAGTGTCTCTTTACTTATTGTTGTCTTGACATTGTGTTCCTCCCACAGTTGCTGTGCGGCAATGCAGTGGAATCACCCGAGGCCGCATCTATAGTGAGAGCGGCTCTACAGGCAAGTGCAATTTCTCACTTTTGTCAGTCTGGTCAGTCAAACAAATTTAGTGACACTTTTTATGGCAAACAGACTGTTCACTTTGCCACCATCTTATTATGGGATACGTTACCGTTTGTAATTAAACTCCAGAAAGCTCGCAGGTTTAATCAGGAATTGAAAAATCTTTTGTTAAGCGACACATATGTGTCACAATGTACTGTTTAATTCGTTTTATTGGATCTGCTGTTCTAGTGTAGTGCACGTTTGTTTAAATTCTTTTTTTCTTTTCTTTCTTCTTATACCTGGCTTTGCATTATAAAACAGTTACCGTCTATATAGTGATGTGTATTTATCTTCTTGTTTTTTCGTATTTTCATCTTATTATCATGTATTTTGTAAATGCATTTATCAATTATCACTGTTGTTGTCTATGTGATATTGTGTATTTATGTGCTATGTACAGGAAGTCTCAATTCAGTCTTTTACTATGAGACCTGCTTCTGTCCATTTTGACCTGTGAAATACTTTGTGAAATAATAAAAATTGATTGATTGATTGATTGATTGATTGATTGATTGATTGATTGATTGATTGATTATAAACTTGGCAGCTCAGTGCTGCACACTAAATGATGTTTGTAATTGTTCGCTGGTCATTGGTTACAAAAATCACTTGGAGAGATAGTGAGCATGTGGAAGTATAGCATTGTTGCTTTTTCAGAAGCATAGAATGCCCCTGAAAGAAGCTTGCCTACGCTGCTGCACCATAGTACATTTGTCCAGTTTTCTTATTCCCCGTAATAGATGCGGGGCAAGGACATGATGTTGGCCACCACTTGTATATCTTTGTGCAGTAAAAGATGTCAATTCAGGTTTCACAGGACAAAAAAAGTTGTCCGATTTGACCAAATGTTGAAATATAGAGGGTATCGAAAAACAATAAACAAATGCTTACTAAATCAGCGAGCATTTACTTACTGATTTAATCAACAAATCCTGTTTCTATTGAACGTGAATGAAGTGCGGAAGTTGCAATCCTAGACATCTTGGGAATGATTAGCGCTCTCAGCGATAGAGGCCTCACAGCTCCTTCGCAGCGCGGCTGTGGTTCAAAGACCTGTGTCTTCATCCAGGATATGCATTTCAATACCACACGCACATCCCAATGATTACCGTTGAGCTGGTTGGCAACAGAGCGTTCGTCCACTGCGATATAGCCGGCGTGCTTGATGCCAGTGTGCAGGCCACGGCAGAATTTCTTCTCATTCTCGACAGCTTCCGTCCTGTTTCTGACATTGTGCCTGCATTGCACCAAGTCAAAGCAAAACTACTGCTAGCCTCAAACGCGGCGGATGAAACCACAATCACCACTATCAATGCGAGCATGGATGGCGACTATGCATTGCTGAAGAGCACGCGGTCAATGGGCACACCAAGTCAGTAGGAAGCTACTATTTGCCACAACCGCTGCAGACGGAACCGCGGTCACTATCGAAGTGATCATGAATGTCAACCACACATTTCTGAAGGCACATGGCCAATGGCTGCCTAGATTCTAAAGGAAACTACCCCACAGCCGTTGCGAATGAAACTGCGGTCGCTGTTATTGTGATAGCAATTACATGGACACCCCAGGTGAACTCCCGCCGTTGCCGTGATGTTCAGGTGAAGTCCAAGTGTGATAACATGGCTGCGTGCCATATGGTGCGAGCAAATCCGTGTGAGGGTGATCCAAGAAGGGCGCTGGCTTGATGGGGCGATATCTTCTCGCACTCTTAAGGGAGGAAGGTGGTGAGGCTATGGGCTGTCTTTACATGTGCGTAAGGGGAGCAGTGGGGAGATGTGCATGCGCTAGGAGGGGGTGGGGCAAGGGGGCAGGTTAGTGCGCATCACCTCTTCTGCTTCAGCTGCAGTGGCTGAGAGCCCATGTGCGTCCTATCTTGGAGGCAGTCTGTGCTAGTTTCGAAGGCTAGCCAACCTGAAATAGCTGATGGCTTCGTGTGCGCTGTGTTCTCACTGCCTAGTTCGCATTGAAGTGAGAGGTGGCACGAAGAGGAATTCGCTCGCCACTGCTGGTGTTCTTCATCACGCCAGTGTTCTGACAGCGAGTGTCTGCGGTCATCAAGTGGGACGTGTTGTTGTTTGCATGTGCGTGCATGACAGTGTGCTTGTTAATTTAGTTAGTAAGTGAATCTTTACAGCACCTTATGCAGTTTATGCAGCTGATAAAATGATTAACCTTATTTTGTATAGCTGTCTAATAATTTGCTATCGCAGTCGGTGCTTCACCTGTTGGGCGAAACTGACTTTTCTTTCTTTTTAGTATGTGCTATCGGGCTCAGAATGAGCTAAAACACGTTACTGCCTTTCCACATGCTTTCACACTGTAGCTCACACTGAACGTGATAGTACCGGCCTGCTGAAATAAATCAACTCATCTCACACTCATTGAAACTGCTCACCGGAAGTACAAGAATATTCTGTTTGGTGGTTAGAATGAGCATGGTTTTAATAATAATAATTGTACAAAAATATCGAACAAATTTTCCCCCCCTTTTTTTTAACATTTGCAACAGCTGTTGTCGAGACTATGCACTTTGCAGGAGCGAAGGATAGGGAAGCATAGTGAAGCGAGTTTGATGAACACACTTTTGGTTGAGCACACACTGTAGCCAGTATCACTACACCTCCTAAGGTGCCAATCTCTGAGTGACACTCAGAAGTGATACTAAATTGTTCTATCTGACAGTGGTGTGTGTGTAAGGCTTGGAATTTGGTTTTTTGTAGGCCACAATATTGTCATGCTACTGTGAGCAGAAAAACAGTGATGATGATCATCAGTGTGTTGAAGATGATGCAGGGTTTCTATTTTAGGCTTTCAAATCACTTGGGGCTTTCTTCATGATACTTTATAAATACTGCAAGACCTTTTATTTTCACACACCCTTAATTTATGTGAAATTTGTGATTGGAAAGCGAAGCAAAATTTAAGAACAGGCAGCATGTTGAGGGAAAAAATGTGAACACTGTGTTAAAGAAATGGTTTTACTAGCTAGCTCTGTTGTCTGTAACCCCTAAAGCATGGTGCATTGGATTTACTTGGCTGCGCAATCCTGTGCCAGTCTTCTCAGATGATGCATGGGGATCTCAGGCCTCACAGAGAGACAGCTTTTGCAGCCTAAGTTAGTCAGGCGGCACAATCCTGAAATTGTGTAATAGCTGCAAATAGTGTATACCCAAAGTTCTTGATTTGTGAACAACTAGGGCCACAAAATTGTCGGGTTTCTCAGTAATCTGTAAATAAATTTTCATCTATCTGTGTCACTTTGATGGAGGTGCTGAGTGCAGAAGTTAATGAGCGCCAGTGTGTGGTTGGAGCGATGAGCTTTCTTTGAATTGCGACTTTGCTCAGTGTGTCATTTCTGCTTGGCTTGTAATGCAGTCTGTGGAGACGGTCATCCAGAGCATAGTGCAGCCGCTGCTGTCTGCTGTGAGCCAGTCTGTCGAGGCAATCATTCTGACTATGCACGAGGAAGACTTCTGCACGTGAGAGCATGCCTTGTCTTCTCCTTCTCTTTTATGCACCCGGTTTGTTGTTGGCGTTTTCACACTGCGTGACAACATTGCTGGCAGACAACCAAGTTGGTGTCGACCATTATGCAAATGCACTGAGCAGGCCATGGCAGTAATCGAGAAGTGACACGACAAAAGTTCCACTTTCAGTGCTTCCTTATGGAGGAGCAGCTTTGCACTGTTTGTTTTCCTTGTTTGTCACCAACACCTACTGCATACGATTCATCACTTCGCAGGCAGGCTTTTGGTAAAAGGTCTGAGCATACGGAGAAGCTGCCAGCTTTTGATTGGGCCAGGCTATCGGAAACCATTGCCAAATCTGTGCACATCAACAGCAGTGCCGTAACACACAGACTTATGGACAGAAGAAACAGTATTCAGTTGGACAGGGTGCAATTTCATACCAGCAGATTTGCTGCTCATCATGAGCCACATGTGTTGATTGTCTAATCTGACGGGGCAGCATGTGGTCACCTGTGAGCATGGACAGAGCCTGGCTGAACGTGTCAAGTGTCAGCAAGCGTTGATACAGGTGTGTGTCTGTCATCATTGAAAAAAATTGTCATTTTTTCTGTGTCCCTACTAGGGATATTTGAATAACAAATCAAATAGTGTGCTATTTATGTTGCTCTTCGAGTCGAATAATTAATCATAAGTACGAATATTTTCTGAATAGTCTTCAAGCGCTAAAAAATGTCCACAGTGCTCACTTATACATAAAATTGGAGCAAAAGTATGGCAAATTTCATCCCTGCAGGCATATAGGCATAAAACATGAGAACTTAAATAGTGGAACTGGCTACCACACTAAAGGAGCCATATTTTACTGGCTATACAGCGATCATTCCCACTATCTCAAGAGTTCTGTGCATGCAAAGAAACTACTTGATTCATTGTTCCTATGATTCATTTGTGTTTTTGGTAAACAATGCTTCATAAGGTGCTATGTCATGATACAAACTTTCTAACATTAAAAATACTAGGATGGGTTTTATAGTAATTGTGAGAACAGTTATTCATTATTTAAAAGGTATTCGATATTGTGTTTGATCTGGACTCAAACCCCGAGTCCCTGTTGGACAACAATAGCATAATTCAGTTGTACACTCAAAACTACCCTAGCACTTTCTAACCAGCACAGGTGCCCCATAGAACAAAAGATTGCAGTTGAACCTCGCAACTAGAAAATCGGCGGGGAACGCGAAAAAAATTAACTTTTGCTTGAATTTCGTTGTTGCGAAATGACAGTACTGTTAAGGAATGCGTCGCCGAACGAAACTTTACTGTCAAAATTAAGTTGGCCCACTTTGGCAAGCTTTGCTCGAGGATATCGAACCGCACTGCTGACAGCACAAAGTGCGCCCCATGTGTCGTCGATCAGCAGTGGCAGCCCTGCCGTGGAGCAGCACTTTTGGTTGATTGCCTTCAGAGATATGATCACTTTTGTGAGATTTTGCGCAACACGGCACCAGACACAGAGCAACAGCGCTCCATGCACGCAGCAGTGTTTTTCCAGTGCACGCCGTCGTCCATGGACACCGACGCATCCGATGCCAAGGCGTATCTCATATCCCCGAAGGCGATCGATCGAAATTACAGCTCCTTTGCACAAGTCTACATCCACCACCGAATCCACATGCAATGCCTGTCAGGTGGCACCAAAAGAAGCATTCTTTAAGTAAGGGAGGAGTATTCCTGGATGATCGCTCAATCACAGCCTGATGCGTGGCAGTCTACTCTGTGGCCGCCACGTCAAGTGCCATAAACAAGTTCATGTCGGTAGGATGTGGATTTCTTTGTTTTTGCTGCACTTCTCTCACCGAGCTGCAGGTTATGTACTGTGCTACGTTAGCAAAAACTCTCATTGCATGTCGGTAGTGACGTGCGTGCCATTTCAAACGTGCGATCAACAAGCAAGATGGCGGCCATGATGTGTTTCTTGTGCATGCGATCACTTCCGGCGCTTGTTCTGTTTGTAAATAAAAATGGTGGTGCCCGCACAAGCATAATGTGATATTTTATGCAATTTTAGTGCAAAGCAAACACATTTGAGCACATTTTGGGAGCTAGCACATTTTGGAGCTTGCTAGCCTTGTGCGAGTAGGTATAACACATGGGGTTACATTCCTGCAAATTCCGTTGATGTGGGATTGTAGTTCAGCGACATTTCATTGTCGAGAGGTATGAAATGCATTGAGTCCTATGGATGTTCGCTGGGGATACGCAAATATTTCATTGTCATGAGAATTTTGTTGTCACGGGATTCCATTATCATGGGTTTCAACTGTACTGCCTTGCTTTCAAAATTGTGTTGAGAGCCTTAGCTCTTTCACCCTGCAAAAGTGCCTGCATGCACTTATTAGGCATGGGACAAAATAATGTTAGGTAATCATCACTAATTGGGAGCCCCTCATGAACACCTCTTGTTCCCGCAGCCCTGCTGTGGACCGCATGGCTGCCCCTGATGCTCCCTGCTCGCTGTATATGCGCGAGCTGCAGCAGTTCCTTTCCCACTGCCAGGCCGACTTCTTCTCCTCGTGGCCTCCCACTGCAGCCGTCACGCAAGGGTGAGTTCAGGGGAGGGGTTGCTGCAACACCCCACAGGAAAGGTGCAAAATGTGCCTCACAGCAGAAAGCGTCTCCTTGCAAATCATCTTCAGCAGAATGCACTTTACTGTATCTGGTATGAACGGCATCAAAGCAGAAGACGCGTGGTATGACACTACTTCTAATACGATGTGTGGGATTGTTGGAAATATGATTGCTCTAGCTGGATGTCGCTTGCTGGTATGGTCTATTGCACGTTGGATTGTGGGTGTCAATTGTACCATGTGCCTTCTGCTTGGTTCTATGTACGACTGCTCGCACCACAAGTTCTAATACAGTCGCCGATCGTTTATTCGGACCTCATGGGGACTGCGGAAATGTCCGAATAAACAGGTGTCCGAAAAAGCAGATTAAGAAAAAAAATGAAATCCTTTATTTCCACGCACTTATTCGGGCTCGTCAGTAGGTTTGAAGAAATCGTGAGTGCGCCGTTGCACGCTGTTCCGTTTACGCGCAATCAGATAAGCCTTCGGAGTGCGTCGTACGGTCACTATAGGCGGCTGAAAGCACAGTCACTGCTTGTGCACGCGACAACAGCGTAGCACATGGTGCGTCATCTTCTGACTCGGAGTCATCGTCCGGCGGTGCAGCAGAAACCTGACGAATGATCTCGCCGTCGTCGAGTTCTGCGCATGTCAGTACAGCAGTGTCAGCACCTGTGAAACTGTCAAATGAGACGGTGTCCTGAATCGCAATGCAACCACTGTGCAGGTCTCGGCAGAACATTTTCCGCATCAGTAGGGAGCACATCGGAAGGTGACAAATCCTAGGCCTCCCGGCACCCACTTGCCGGCATTCCCCAGCGCAGTCTGCGCTGGCACTGTCAGTGCCATTAGACACTTGACGCGATGTTTCCGTACGCCGCGTTGGTTCACCGAAACCTCGACACAGCACACAAAGCAAACACCACCGTGCTGACACCAGTCGCACAAACGAAAAACGTGGCCTGCTCGCAGCGTCGTGCGCGAAACCACGCGAAACAAACAAATCAGCTGCTGGATTGTCTTGACATGGCTTACTAAGCTGAAACCGGAACTGCTGTATGGCCACTCTAGCAAACCAGGCAGAAACAATGATGATGAGCGGGGATTTCCAGTAGCGCCACTTCGTGGGGCAGCAAGGAGGCTCCGTTCAAAACAAAAGTGGCGTTCAGCAAGTCGAACTATGCGCCGGTCAGAGTCGGTGCATGATGCCCTCGATCGAGTTGGCTCAAGGAGTGTCCGAAAAATCAGACAAGAGGTTGCAAGGTGTCCGAACTTTCGGCAGTTGTTATACATTATGGTCTATGGGGAGAATGGTGGTGCCGCGAAGCTGACCGAATAATCGGGCATGTCTGAATTTTTGGAGTCCGGAAAATCGGTCGGCGACTGTAATCTAATTATGGGGCTTTACGTGCCAAAACCACTTTCTGATTATGAGGCACGCCGTAGTGGAGGACTCGGAAAATTTCGACCACCTAGGGTTCTTTAACGTGTACCTAAATCTAAGTACACAGGTGTTTTCACATTTCACCCCCATTGAAATGCGGCCGCCGTGGCCGGGATTCGATCCCGTGACCTCGTGCTCAGCAGCCCAACACCATAGCCACTGAGCAACCACCACAAGTTTTCAACAAGTTCCTATAAACATCTGGTGCTGCCGTCTTCCTAACATGTGCCATGTTGTATTGGATTGTACCTTGCGACTACTGCTTTATCGACAATCTTAATGGTGCCCTTTCCGCATCCTCACAGCATTGTCATTACTTTAGTCATTCCTACTGTGGTCAAAACCATGCCGCGTGGCGCACTCTAGCATGACTCGAGCATGGTGTGCATGTAACTATGCTCACCAGCCTTCACCGATTATCACACTAAGCTTTTGTGTTGGCACATCATCAGAAAAATTGGTGACACAGCCCTCTGTTCTATTTTCTGATCTTGAGAGTTGCGGTATCAGTATAGTGATATTATCTCCTTCCACCAGATGGTGCCACGGTCTTATCAGCAATTAAATTGCTGTTGTTTCAGAGCCACTGTTTACTTACAACACCTAAAGAAAATTGATCAGTGGCCATGACATTCATACGCATGTAGCAAATATGCAAAAGGTGGTGGTGACCTCAGGAAGTTGCGGCAAAGAGCAAGGCTTGAGTGAAACTATGCATTCCCTGCTGCGCGTACTGAAATAATATTTGCCTTGGAGGATGCTACAGAGGATTGTAGTCGAGGATGGTAAAGAATTAGGTAGTGTGATGAAATTAGGAAATTTGCAGGCATAAAATGAGGTCAGCTGGGATTAAAATTGCTGTGAGAGGCCTTTGTCCTGCAGTGGACAATAAATAGCATGATGTCAATGATGGTTGGGCTTTGTAGGTCATGTTCAGGGGTGCATGACATTGCAGGCTGCTTAGCATAGTCATTGGTGTAGGGCTGCAAAGGCTGTGTTTATTAATCAATTAATAACTAAATCGGAGCACATGCTGGAAAGTTCATGGGAACTGTTGTGAGAACTTTAAGGTGCCATTGCTACCCATATTTTTTTTTTGTCCTTTATCACTTACCAAGCCTGTGCTTATGTTGATACTGACCTTTCTAGTTTTCATGAAGGTTTTCGATTCAGCTCAATATTTTTTAATTTACCTGTGCTGGCCCTCTGCCATATGCTGTTGGAAACGTTTTAGAAGGGTGCTGGTGCTTTCGCCTGTTCATTTGTGCACCTGCATCCATGTTGAGTGTGCGTCGGTTGTGTGTTTCGTGAATCGTGATTAATTAATTATTGGCTTCTCTGGGGCAGCATGTCTTCTCTGGAAGCCAGGTAGCATGCACCGACTACTGATTGTGAAGGACTGAGTGTGCTGTTGTGCTAACAGTGCACCCGATAAAGGCATGCTGAGTTCTGTCTGCTGACGCCTTGTAATTTGTTGTTGCTAATTTCTGCACTTGCAGCTCGCTTTTTGTATTCATTTTACGCATTCTTTAAACATGTTGCGTATTGAAGCAGTGTTTGAGCACTGCCTTCCATGACGGATTTACCAAAGTGGTGCATTTGTTTGCATCAATATCTGTTGCCACAGATCTTTGTTAGCTTCAAATATTGTGGAAACAGGGCATCACTAATATTAGATAATGTCAAAACGTAGCAAAACATACATATCTGTGTGTATGAGCTGCGCTGTTCCACTTAAAGACGAGTCAATATAAGCGACTGAGCAGCTTAAAGGGGCCCTGAACCACTTTTTATCAAAGTGGAGACGTGCATTTGAAGTTAAAATAGGCTATTTCAGAAATAGTTTGCCACAAAAAGTACTTCAATGCGTTCAGCAGAAGCGGAGTTATTGGCAACCAAGCACAGCCTCCACCACGCTCTCGTTCCTTCTCCAATGCCTTGCACTGTGAAGGCTACGGCAGAGTAGGGCATGCCAACAATGCCCCGCCTATTGAATGTCACCATGATGCGCAGTTCAAATTTGATTTTGGATGTTAACATAGATGCCACTACTTCAGGTTTTGGCACCTACGACGCAACAAACCTAAGCCAAACACAATTTTCCTTAGCGAGCCATGGTGCACTGAGCCAGGGGACTCACGGCACCTGGTGGCAGCCACGGTATCTACGCTACATGGCAGACTGCACCTACGTGCAACTGTAGTGCATATGTGCAGTGTTTGCTACGTGCAAATCAGGGCTTGAGTGCATGCTTGCTTTCGTACGCTCCAGTCTGACCGTGCTACATGGTGCGGAACGGCTTTGTCCTTCATTAGCTTGACCAACAGATAGTAGCCACATCCAACTTACACATTTTGATGTGCTGTCAGTAGTCTGCCAAGGTGTCTAAACAGGAGTGCCAGGAGTGAGCATGCGCTGGCAAGTGTGCGTGTGGTCTGAACTTAAGTATTGTGGGGTTTGAGGCTAGTTGAGTGTTCAAAACTAGTTGAAATTAGCGAGGCCCGACAGTTACAACACCAATCAGCAGGGTGGCCAAAGTGCAATTCCTATGCGGGCGGCTGTGGCCTAGTGTGAGCAGACGGTAGTCGGCTTCTTTCGGAAGTATGTAATTGTTATTGAAATTCGAAAGCAGATTTTTGCTTCAGCCTGTTTATTAAACTTCGTCAATAAATATGCATAGTAATAGTAGGAAGAAGCGCACTGACCCAACCTCCTTGATTGATGTCTGCTATTGGCCAGTAGTAGACATGTATCAGAATCTACTATATTATGAAAGAAAGCCTCCAAAAAAGAGTGAAAAGCAGGCTTCTGTTGAAAAGAGAGTGTTTGAGATTAAAGGTGGCTTCATGCTCTGCTTACGAGCTGCACAGGCTGCGCATGACTCCAAAACTTGGCTGAGATGTTCACAGCAGCATATGCTATCCGCGGGCTATGTTTTTTCACCAAGCTCGAGGGGTGGTTCAGGACCCCTTTAAACGACAAATGTGGACTAGATGCAGATATTACGGGCTGCTATTTCTGATTCTCACTTTTCTTCATCATACTTACCGTTTGTGTATTTTGCAAGGTATTGTGAGACAAAACTATGTTTGCGGAAGCGCTCATTTATAGGCCGTTTAGTCCTCTCATGAAAACACGAATGCCATCGCTGATATTGTCAGTAACTGAGGGAGATGATTGTTTATGCTGCTGTACTGAATGCACCATCTCTCGTTTCTCGTTTTACTTAGTGGTAAACCGAGTATCTCTGGAATTAAGAAATGTGTCAGTATAACAACACATACAGACAACTCATACCTAGTGAATTCGACGGGCGGCCTTTGGAAACATTGACATACAAATGTCACAGCGCTGTGTCTCTGCTTCCTGCTTATTGTGTGTCTGCTTTGCCAAGTGAAGAGTGGTTGGTTTCAAATGCTAAGGTTAGAACTGAGCTATAAAAGTAGTTACCTTCTTCCTAACTGGTTACTGCGAACTCTACAGCTGCACCAGGCCTAACCTTTGCTGAACAGGATCAACATCGGCTCAGTCTTCATTGGCTCAGTCTTCAGCCCTTCAGAGGATGAAGTTTGTGCATTTCAACTTAGAAAGCATGTTTCAATTAATTTTGAGTGTGATCAGGTATATATACACGTGAAGGTGCTCTGTTAATCACGTCATTGACTCTGCAGCCGGCTGCATGGGGATAGGTCAATCTATGATCAACACGCTGATTTTCTCTGTTCAGTCAACATGAAAGCATGTCCACTATGATGGTTTGCATTTGTCAGTTGCGGCGTTGTCAGCTTGGTGTGATAAAATGGTCCCGGAGACACACCATGCTAAATAGTCGGTTAATTGTTGGCGTCGGCATCTCGTTGGTCTCGTATCGAGTCAATGTTACCGCACCTTAAACAAGTACAGGCATGTGCTGCCACCCCCAGCAGCAGAGTCACCGCAAGAAGACTTCAACAGCAACGTAATGTTTTTGAATTCTTGCCTCAGTGTAATGCAGGGGTTCCTCAATAAATTTGCTAGCCATCAATGAAAGTCGGCTACTACGCAGTTCACGGTGCAGTCCGGTCAAATGCCTGGCCGCTTTTTGTTTGAAAGTTGCATTCACACAAAAACTTTTTGTTTTTGTGTGAATGCAACTTTTGGTTGCATTCACACGCTATGCACGTTTTCGGCACTGTACTGACGTAGAGCTACAGGTGGAAGTGCAACATGGTACACAGCATGAGTGCTTTCTGCAGTGCGCGTGCATGCATTCTTCTTTTTTTTTTCTGGAAACTTGCTTTTGAGTTTAGGCCGCGTGCGCGACCCTTCAAACATGTTTCGCAACTAATCCACTAAGGCAGGATGCATGTGCTATTGCACTGTGACAAGGGTGGAATGAATGTTCTGGTTTAATGTTCCTTGGGAACATTCACATACCATTAGTAACTAAAATTCGTGGCAGGAAGTGGTCTATACGTGTTTTATGTTTTTTCGATAAAGACGCTGCATGTGAACTTATAAGTACATGTTAGCTTTCAGTGAAGCAAAGGCAAAGCATACATGTTAATACATGTAACTTGCCCAAAAATGTGTTCTACTGGGCATGAAAACTTAGTTTAGCAGAATTGGTCACTGTCACCGTTATAACCATTACCACTTGCATGTATATACAGCTGTTACAGAATGTCTGCCAAATATTGGCTACTACCTTGTGTAAGAATGTTTGCTGTCTAGTTGGTGGTATTATGGTAGTCTTTTCTGCAGTTATACGAACAAAGTGGTGTATTGGACATGCTCACTTTTCATACACTGTTTAGCGCTTCAGTGAAATGGCCTGCTCTGAGCATGTACAGCTGCTGCATTAAGAACATGGTGCATAACTGAAACCCCTTGTAAGCTTTAGTAGATGCTGCTTTACACTGCAGATAGTACTGAGTAGGACAGACAACAGTGAGTAATAGGTTCATGTGACAGTTGAAAGCATTAAGAGGAACCTTTATCTCGGGCGCTCCTATCTAAATACATCTGAAAGGAGAATCCATTTTTCTCGGCAACCGCTGCACCAAATTTGACGAGGTTTGTTGCATTTAAAAGAAAACTTTATTTCTATCGACTGTTGGTCTCAAATTGTTTATTTCAGTCGTCAATTTTTTACTAAAAATGTGCAAAAAGAAAGACGCATCAAACGCTTCGCAGGTTGCGGGATCTGGCGTCACGTGCCTTGGAGCTACTTGTGCGGCATGCAAGCTTGGTGCGCCCACTGGCTGAGGGCGGCAAAATGAGGCTGGCTGCTGACTTTGCCCACATGGAAATGGCACTGGCACCACTGGGCCAGCCCCTGGCCGACCTGGGGCGCCCCTACAAGGTGGGTCGTGTGTGTTGTGCTGTGTTCGAACAAATTTAATTGGAGTTTGCTGTGAAATAAAGTGCGGTATGTTACAAGTTATAATGCAAAAGCATTATAGGCCCCTTCATGCAAAAATCCATTGGCGTGACCGAGAGATGGTACCAAAAATGGCTATGGCGCAGAGTAAGAACACGTACAAGAAAGTGCCCAGATTGACATCAAATTTATCAAGCAGGTTCCTGTAAACTAAGTAAATTAATGGCTTTCAAAAGACAATTTCGTAAGTTTATTCTGGGTGGGAAACGAACCCGGGGCTCTGGAGAGTGAAATGAGCACGCTTCTTTGATGCCATGGTGGCTCCACGGTTCTGGCTGAATTGACTAAAGTTGTGGCCCAGTGCGTGCATCATTATACACGTGACGTTGTAACCAATGAGGAGGAAGTGGCGCCACGTCATGAGTGCTTAAAATGAGTTTAAAATAAAAGCATTTCACCAAATGGACTATAATGCTTTTGCATTCCCGCACGTAAGCAGTCTTAAGTGTCTCTGCCAAATTTTTTAGAGTGCAGCTTTAGGCCCCCATTCCTGCATTTTGCATTGGCGTCGTCCCTTGGCGTAACTGAGTGAACGAGCACAGTGAAGGATAAAAGAGTGAACGTGGAGTGCAGCAGGGGATGAAAGACGGCGATAGTGAAAAGAGTGCAAGGAGGAAAGTGGAAAAGGAGGGCATGGCAAAAGCGTGAGAAAAGAAGCGTAGTGCTGTGCAAGTTGTGCACACGGCAAGCACATAGACCAATACCATATATGGAAACAAAGCACTGCATAAGTGGAGGTCTGTCTGCAGTGGCTACTGTGAATCATGCCCACGTGTCATTCACGTGCTGCCTGTCACATTCTTCTGATTAGCAAGGCAGTCACGTGCCATACTTCTTCGTTTGCCATGTGCTGCATGAGACAGATTGTCTGCGTAAGTCAATATATCGCAAAATGAAAACACTTACAGAGCAGCGCTCAAATTTCATATTAGGAAGTATCGTAATTGTTGGTGAATTTTTTTAGACTGAATCAAATACGAATCGAATAGTGCCTGAAGAGAATTGAATCAAATCGGAGATGAAATCATTTTCAAATAGTTTTGCATAATGAATAGCCATTATCACAATTAATATGAAACAGTGTTTACATCCCAGTATTCTTAAAAGGTCCCTGAAACGATTCGACAAATTTTGTAGATGCATAGGGTACAGCTACAGTAAATCATTCGCACCATAATTTGTGTGAACTGTCTCATATTAAGAGAGCTATGGACGATTACAAGTTACCCTCCTCCATAGTCCTGCATTTTCTCCTCAACTCGTTAGCCGAGTGATCGGGGCTAAGCTTTGCCTTCACTGGCTCTGCGTCATGATGGGACGTCATGTTGTCTACTTCTGGTTGTCTTGGAGTTGGCTCGCGAAGCTTCTCCAACCTCTCCGCCAGCCACCTGGCAGTCGATCCCAAGTGAGAGCTATCGCAGCAGCGTGCGTTGCGAGCATTCTGTCGCAGTGCCGAGCGTGCCCGGTGTTTCAGTAACCACAGGCAAGCTGCGTTTTGATGGATGCATGAAGGTGTAAACTAAAGCCCCTTCATACTACCGTTGCTGTGATGCAGGAGCTTTAGCGTAGACGTACGTGAACGGCCTGATTGGTCTGCATGGTTCAGCCACCTGGTGGCACAGAGCTTAACCAGCCAAACAAAGAGCTAATACTGCTCTAACCAAGTGTAAGGCATTGTAAACATGTAGAAAAACAATGTGCTCATGATTACGCTTCTGCCAAAAATTTACACCAGCACCAAAGCAGAATACACTTCCTTACTGCTATAGTATTACTTTGTTTGTTTGAGCTCTGTGCCACCAGGTGGCTGTACCATGCAGACTGTTCACATTTGCGAGACTGTTCATGCCCTGAAACACCCAAGCCCAGTCCACTTGCGCTTACCCGAATACTGGACACACGAAACACTATAGTAGTAATCCTCCGGCGTAAAGTGACGGCAGCAAAGAAGAATACACTACGTTACTGCTACTGTGTGTGGTTGAGTTCTGTGCCACCGGGTGGCTGCACCATGCAGACAATTCACATTTGCACTTCTGCTCATTCCGTGAAACGGCACGGTCAAATGGCCAGGCCCAGTACCCTTGTGCTTGTGTTTACCCAAATACCAGACTCACGAAACACAATTGTGATAGTAATCCTCCGGTGTAAAGTGATGGCCGCAAATGCGCAAATCTTGGTGCCAATCGGATAGTGACAGTCCGATGCGCTGTAGCCACTCTGCTCGTCTGCTGCCTTGCAGAGGGACACGATGATGACATATTGCCAGTCACTACGTTTGCAGCCCACAACGCAACAAAGGCAAATCATGGCGCTCGCGAAAAGACTGACACTGACACTGACTGCGGAGCTCTCGTCAACACGGAGCACATTGTAACACAAGCAGATGACACTTGCTGTGGGCCGGAAGTCTTGAGTGTAGGATAGATTGTCCTTGTGCATTCTCTTTCTGTTACTTTCTTTTTTATAGGAACAAGTTAACTAACATTGCAATTATAACGAGCAACACTTGTTCACCATAAGGTTGCAAAAATGATCGAACATGTGCCCTGGGCAGCCAATTGGATAGCTCACCCTACTTGCGTCATATGGTCACCTCGCGCACCTAGTCAAGGGCGGCTGAAAACTCAGCGAGTGGCACGCTGCGATCGGTAGTGATGCACATTTTTAAAACCTTATAGTAAATTACATGCTTTAAGCGTAGCGCTTAGGTGTGTCAATTAATGATCAAAAGGACCGACCTTAACGACTCAGTGTGTTTGTACAAAGTCACCGAAATCGTTTCAGGGTCTCTTTAAAGCTAGCAAGTAGGTTCCATTACCAGTAAGTTATTAAGTGCTGTCAAAAACACAAATGGAGCATTGAGAACAAAGAAGTAGTTTCTTCGCATGCGCAGGGGTCTTGAGAGAGTGCAAATGATTGCTCTACAGCCTGTAAAGTATGGCTACCTAAGCGGCGTAGCCTGCTCCCCTATGCAAGTTCTCATGTTTTATGTCTATACTATGCCCGCGGAGGTGCAAATGTACCATACTTTTGCTCCAATTTTATGTTTATTTGGGTGCAGTTGACTTTTGAAATATTTGAAATGCATTAAAAAATATTCACGTTTACGAATAGTGACTATTCAATTCGAAGACCAATTAGAAAGTTTCAAATATTCGCACACCCCTAAAGCTGTTATAGTAAGTTATTTAGGGCATTACTCTAAGGCTTCTTGATAGTTTATCTAGGGTTTGAAGGTTCCTACACTTGATTTAATGCCAGAAATGAAGAGTCGAAACTGTCATCTTAGTGTTTCTTTAATGCACCATCTCTAACAGTAGTAGCAGTAAACAATATGTCCCCCTTGTTTGTTCTTTTCGCTCTTATTTCGTGCCAGTCAACCTTTCTCTTTTGACAGTCTCTATAAGGCCTCTGCATGTGCAGGTACTGCGGGCGCTGCGGCCGCTGCTCTTCCAGAGTCCCCAGCACGTGGCCCAGTCCCCCATGCTGGGTGACGTGGTGCCTCACTCACTGATGCTGCATTTCCTGTTTGCCAAGGCACCGCCTGAGCTTCGGTCTCCATACGAGGTGCGTTTCTTTGTGAAGGATGGACTTCCTCGAGCGTGTGTTTTGACCAGCAGTACTGTGGCAGACAGCAGAACCGGTTAGATAGCTGTAAAGGATGGTGACGTTAGGCAGAGGGCTTGAAATGCAGCTTAGCTCTGGAAGTGTAAACAATTGCTGCCCATTGGAACCCCATTGGAAGGTGGCGTGGCCGTTGTTGTTTACTATGCAATGCATCACCCTGGGGCTGGTTGCATCAACGGGCGAAATGTGTATTCCAGTTAGGTTGTTGCATTGTTAACCATAATTGTTGTTATGTGCTTGTGCACTCCATGTTGTCCAGCACCTGTTTCCACTTTGCCCGTGTGCGTTTCAGAAAATGGTGTAGCACAGATAGTGGAAGTGTTTCACATGCTCACGTACAATGTCATGTGCCAGTTCACCTTTGAAGATTGTGCAAACGGCATGATGCGAATGGCAACGCATTAGGCGGAGGCCTTGCGCATCCTCCTCCTTTTGTTTTCTGTCTGTGTTTTCTTCACTTCACTTTATTACCTTAAAGGCCCCCAGGATTGGGGGTTTTACATAAGGGGTGGGTAGCTAATAAAATAAATTACATACACAAGGAAAAGATGTTTAGGTACAAGTTTGCTCGCTGGTAAATATGTTAATTATACAGTTCAAAAATGTGGATGGTGCTGGTGATTGTGGTGATGTCATGTGGAAGGCCGTTCCAGTCCGAGGCCGAGCATGGGAAGAATGATGAGGCAAAAGTGGTAGTGTGTGCACGTGGACGGGCAACTTGAAAGGGATGACCAATGCGGAGTGAAATGCGTGCAGGAGGACTGATGTAGGGTAGATGATGAGGTGAGCTGTAAAAAACCTGTGAAATAAGTACATAGTAGCAATACAATGCCGACAAGCCAGGGTTGTTAAGCCGGATTCTGCTTTTAACGATGATATACTGACATTATATGAATAGCATGAATGGATGAATCTTGTGGCACGATTCTGTACTGATTCTAGACAGTTCGTTAGATATTTCTGGTTACCTTTTCTGGTGTACCTTTACTGCACAATGCAGAGACAGAGAGAAATGGTCAGGTGCATGTAAAATTCCAGCTTGTCCAATTGGATCGCCGGTGTGTCGCGAGTTGGTTCGGAAGGTGCAACCAAGGAGTTAAAACCGAACTCCCGACCTGTCATGAAGGTTCTAGATGTAGGAGCAGTGTTCTGGACTTTTGGCTTTGCCAAGTTTAATGCATCAGTTCCGATGTAAACAGCTGCCCGTAAATACTCTGCACATAAAGTCCAATTGTTTTCTAAGTTTAAAGCATCTGTGGATATCTGATGGCAGGAAACAACGAAGGTACTGGCAGCAGGTGAAGCTTGTGCCCCAGTTAAGCTGGTTATGTTGACTTGAGAAGTAAAAGTAAAGGGGTGAACAAACTTTAGTGGCACAAATGTGAGTAGGTGGTATTTTGATTGAGATTAAGACGAAGAAGTGTTGTTGTGCTGGTCTTATAATGTAAACAACAGATAACTGCTGGCCGATTATAATAATGGAATGAAAGCTTAGGGAAGGAAGAAAGAGTCGAGAGTAGCAGAGGATTAGCTGGAGTGAGAAAATGACGAAATTTTCAGGCATCGTTTGGAGTCAGCTCATGCAAGACAGTGGTGATTGGAGATTACCTGGCGAGGCGTTCTCCCTGTATTGCAGATAAATATGGTGTTGACAATGATGGTGATTATTATGGCAGAGCCGATCGTTGCCATGTGTACATGGTTTTAGCTTTTGCCAGTGACCATTTTTTATGGGATTGTCACTAATCCAACATTTCTAGAATGTTGTAGTCAATTCTATAGCGAAAGAGACATGCCTGACCAGATTGCATGTGCAACGGGAATAGTATTGTACCTTTTCAAATGCATGCAAGCACCAACAATTACTATGGAATGTATGCTGAGGCACGTATAAATAGCGGATGCACTTGACTCGTGAGATCAAATTCATCAACTGTGCTTCCCACTTTTGTTGTGATCTGGTTGTGCTTCTAGGAACAAGTTCACCCATTAAGAGGAAGCTTTAGCTCGGGTGCTCCTATCTAAATACATGTAAAAAGAGAATTCGTTTTTTTCAGCAACCACTGCACCAAATTTGATGACGTTTGTTGCATTTAAAAGAAAAACTTAAAATCTAGTGACTGTTGGTTTCGAATTTTCGATTTAGGTCCTCAATTTTTTATAGAATATAGGCGAAAATAGAAAATTTTCATGAAAAGAAACTATCAAGTTTACAGCTCTGTAACTCAACAACGAAAACCGATAATACAATTCTGTGAATTGCATCTAATAGCACATCTAAAGCGGACAAAATTGATATGTTACACGTGAATCTAAAAAAATTTAGCAATATGGAAATAGAGATTTTGCGGAACCCTTGTGAACAATGTAACAAATTCACATAACGTATAAAATGACGTATCGAATTTGTCCGCTTTTAACAATCTAATGGATTCTGTTTACAGAACTGTGATACCTGTTTTTGATGCAGAGCTATTAATTTGTAAACTTCGTGCTTCTATTTTTTTCAAACTTCCAAATTTTTGAAAATTCTTTTAACAAAATTCAGTATCTAATTTGAAATTCCGCTTCCAACAGTCACTAGAATTTAATTTTCTCTCTCAAATGCAAATGATTTCATTCAAATCGGCCCAGGGGTTATCTCAGAAAAATGTTTTTGCGTTTTACATGTATTTGAATAGGCTGCGTCGAAGTTGAGCCCGAGCTAAAGCTTCCTCTTAAGAATTGGAGTCTTAACTCTTTCATTACCGCGACTATAGAAACTGATAAATTTGATTGGCAACTTTTCTATGTGCTGGTAAACCTTTCCGTTGTAATTCTTCTGCTAGCAACGTCATGCACTGTCTAAAATGGCAACTGCACTTTCACTATTTGTCAGATTTGGCAAATTTTTGGCAGATTAAGGAGTCTATAAAAAACGAAAAACGTTTATTACAGGTATCACCGGAAGCAGTGCTCCTAGCTATTTCTCAATAAAACAACACAAAATTTACACTTTGGTCGACTTGCCAACATAATTTTTTAATGACTGCAGCAGTTAGGATGCACAAGCTTCTCTTGGGTTGCCTAATTTTCCGCTCCATCGTGTAGGCTGTTTTAGCAATTTCTCAAATGGTAGATGCTCATGAGTGCATGTTATTTTGATAATTGTGTTCGACTAATATCAAGTGCAACTCTATTTTTCCTACTGTGGGTCACTTTTATTAGCGTGTTGACAGCATATGTACAACATGTTACAAGCAATTCTTCCAGTCATGTAAGGTTCTCACTCACACAAGAGCATGCACTCAATTTTCGACTGACTTTTGGCCAAATCTTGACTGGCAGTTTAATCTCTTATATCTTGAACATCGCCTGTGCTAGTGGCTTTATCCAGTACTGTGAGATATTGTGCAACACTCCACATTACTGTACGTAACTGCACAGAAACTGAACAAAGCACCTGGAAGCCCTGCGCCAGTTGAATGCACACAGACCACCTTGCTTGTACGGAAAAGCTGATCGAATGCAATAATCAAGCATGAGGAGGCTTCTGCATGCTTCGCTGTCCTGACAACCATTGCTTCGTGAGCCTAGAGAATGCAGTAAAAACAAACCAGCTGTCTGCTGCAACTAGTAACAACGAAGGCTCCCTGTACCAATGGGAACTTGCCCATTTTCACATCTGTGAAGCTGCTGCTTTGCACATAGCATGGGCATCACTGTGGCTGGTATTCATGCCAGCAAATCTCCATAATAATTTTTTTTGCACAATCTGAGTTACAAAAGTTGTGAACAGGGAGCCAGGTGTATATTCTGTATACTTTAGATTTTTTTTTCCTCTTGGTACTTAAACTAAAAATAACAAATTATTACTTTCAGTGGTGTTCCTTGAGGTGCTTCTTTGAAGTTTCACATAAGAATTCTCAAAAACTGTCTGTGCAGTTATTATGGTTTTACATCCATTCAAAACACCAGTGGTCAGGCTATAATTTTACGTATCACGGTATACGTTGCGACTACTATGTCTTGAAATAAAACACTGAAATGTAAAAGCACCGAAACTGAGCACATTTCTAGTGGTAACGAGAGAGGTAAATCACACTATTGGCAGCATTTTATTCTTCCTCTTTTGTTGATTGCAGTCACTATGACGTGACGCATTATGGCTCTGGTAGATTCCTGTTGTCTTGACTAAAAGGGCTTTCCTGCAGTGCAGCTTTCCACGCTTATGATGATGCAGTAAGTTTCTAAATGAGAGGTTACGTGCATAGATGATGCATTTTGGTGGGCAGAAGATGCCATTTTCGACCCTGTGATGAAATCACATGCAAGAGTGAATCTATGGCGCACAAAGTACGCAGTTTATCAGAACAGTGACCTGAGCGACTGTTGTTTACTCAGAAGTGCTGTGAGGGGAAGTGCAGCTGCGAACTTGGAAGGCGGTCTGTTGTAATGCAATGTAATAGCGACACGTGTCATGGCCATGAAGCGACAGAATTCTGTTTGACTGCAGAGTCTTGAAAAATTATCTTCAGAGCACCAAGGTCAGCTTTCATTGCGTGACTATATTGGTGTTGAAAAAAAAAATTGATCTCCAATCCATGCTGTGAAGGTGGTTGGAGAGTGAACATACAAACTACAACTAGATGATTACCCATTGCGACGTGGCTTGAAATTATTCACATGGTGACATTCACAGTCACTTTACCTAGTTATTAGCCTAAGACGTTTCAACAGCCTGTGACTTGGCTTGCTCGGCTACTTCGTGCACCTACACAGAGTGGACCAGAGTGAAGCGAAATGTGCTTAACCAAACTTTCGTCGCGCTTTGTATGCACGCTGCTCTTCAGTAGTCCTCTCTATAGGTGGCCTTCCCATAGCACTGTCACAACACAAATCAGCTGCTAGGCAGGTTCTTCTTTTACATACGAAAGTGTAGTTGCGTCACTCTCTGCTTTGTATGCTACAGTTTCCGCTTCTGGGCAACTGCAGCTTATGCAACCATAATCCTTACCGGGAAATGTTTGCAGCGAATGCTATGCGTAAAGGTGAGCTTTCTGGTTCTTTTTTTTCTTTCCCCTGAATGGGTGGTGCTGCCATTGCCGCAGATGCGCGAAGGTGAGCGCCATCTGCTGGTGCTGCTAGGAACTCAGCAGTGCATATGGTGCGCGCCTTCTGAGCTTTTTCCTATGGACATGACAGACCCATTGGGAGGTAGAGTTATAAAGCTTTGCTGTAAAAAAAGAAAAAAAGGAAGGAAATGGACAAATGTAGGGGAGACACTTGAGCACACCCTTTGCATCGTGCAATTCCTCTGTCATTATACTTTTATTGTGCATGCTGTTGGTGTGTCTATAGTGTGTAAACAACAAGTCCATGTTGCAGCGCTGCCAAGTTTGTTCCACAATGTTTTTTGTGTACATCGAAGAAACATGTGATAGGCACATACTTAGTTGATGTCACATTGTCAGCCATAACCACCCTTTGAGGTACATTTGATGTAGAACGCATTTCTTTTTTTTTGTTTCAAGAACTCAGCTTGCGTTACATATTACAGCTCATGTTACAGCTCGTGATACCACCATAAAATGCTGCTGCTCTTGAGAGAGGCTTTAGGTTTACAAGAAGCAACTCTACAATCTGATACGTAAGCACCCACAGAAGCCATACATGTAGTAATTTATTTATTTATTATACCCTCAAGGTGCAGTTGTGTATTGCAGAGAATGAAAGCACAGTCATCTGCATTACAACCAGCTGTGCCAAAATTGTGCATGTGAGCCTTGGGAAATTATTCATCGCTGATAGCTGCCATTATTGCCATAATTATAATTCATTACATCAGCTGCACATTGCATGTTTAAAGCTTTTACCAGAGTCTCCCTGCAAGAACATTCAGCATGTGTCAGAATAACTGAGCCAACATTGACAAAAATTCTATTACGCGAGAAGGTTTCCTTGTTCGCCAGTGTTAAGACACCTGCAACTCGGGGTAATAGTCAACGTGACAGCAAGACGATCGTTGCAGCAATGACCAGTCATGGATGGTTCTAATGAAAGATAAGTATTTTGAGCACAGGCCCTTTGGTCTAAGTGCAACCACAGTTCCTGTGCACAAAATCTTTGCTCTTCAATCAGCAAAGCACATGGTTATAGTGGTCATTGTTACTGTACAATGTTGCAGGCGGCATCCTGGTCCCGCAGCCGCTATTCAAAGTGGCTCGATGAACACACGTCCGAGAAGGAGCGCCTGGTCCTTGTGCGGTGAGTCGCCCTGCTTTTAAGGGGAATGTTAGGTTGCCAATTATTGGCTGTATTTGTGCAGACCCTCGTGAAATTGGGATGTGCATGAATTTAGGGTGCGCACACCTTTCTTGTGCGAGCACTCATTCTGCACATTGAGCTACATTCATGCAATGTGAATCAGGTTCTCATCTTTGAATCTTGTGACACGTACATGGAGGGTCCATTGACGTGAAAAGACTATGAGTACACTGAGTGAGAAATACAGTCAACAACCGATTATTCGGACAGCCACATGGCACTGCCACTAGCTACAAAGACTTAATCTGTAAGGAAGACTGAAATTTCTGACACTTTACATTGGTTGTGTGACAATTCGGACTCCGATTGCACGACTGTATGCTCATATGGCCAACAAGTCAAGCAGAAATAACAATATTGTTTTGATACGTTGCTGGCATGGTCATTGGCCATGTCGCTCGCGCTCTGCAACACCCTAACTAGCGAAGCCTGGTCTATCTAGCAGTCGCCGATGAGAATTTGGTGCATGCATTGACTATAGTGTCACCTATTTGTACCAACAGCATGAAAATGTTCGAGATACAGGCTGCGATTTTGCGGCGGCGCCTTCTGCTCGATTCTGTGCCACTCTTATCACGCACCATTCATGGCCAGCTGATCCTGTCAATAATGCATGCAGAGCATTGCTTTGGCCACTGACAAAATGCAAAAAGCATGAAAAGGAATGCATAGCATAAAAGGCATTGACAGAAAATTATAGATGCTCACCCAGCCGCCTCAACACTGCATGCGAGATGACTTGACCATATGTAGCGCTTCGCATTCTGTACGTCGGAAATAGCAGCTTATTTTCTTTTTTGTGCCGATTAATGTGACAGGAAATAAAGCAAAGGTGTGCAGATACTTGAACATCACCGAATCAAATAGTGAACATTTGAATTGTTGGGTTCCTGAATGGAATATCTACTATTCGATTTTTTTAATATTTGGCCTTGGGACCCATGTGGTGTGTGCCAAGGAGCCTTTCGTGCTTGATGCTAGCCAACCAAGTGTTTTGACTCATTGTTTTTGGCACAAAAGGAATGCTGAGCATGCCGTGTATGGTCGGCCCCAGTCGATGCGATTGCGGACTTCGTCACTGTGAGTGCTTCTGCCCCACTGCATGTGCTTCCTTGCAGCGGTTCAATGTGGGGACATTGTGCACAGCGCCTGAAAACTGTGATTTGCAGAAAGGCGCTACGTCTGCTGGGACAACCTGTTTCGGTACAAGGTTCCTGGTTGACAGGACAGACAGAAACGTTAACACAAAGCGGACAGAGAAAACGGCAACAGAAGCAGCGCCTATATCAGAAACTGTGAAAGCATGTGTGACGTTCTGGCCAATTATTCATGGGAAGGCACTCAGATTGTGTTGGATACATGAGGGTGAACTTAACGCCGCTTCTACAGGCCCTTAACTGTGATCTCGAGACTGATCATTGATGAGCCACTCGTATGAACGCATTAGCGGTAAGCATTCTGCGATGACTTGTGACTCGTTACCTAGGTCATCTGCTTAGGATTAGCCGATTAAGCCTAAGCAGTGCTGGTTATTTGGGCATTAGCAACTGAAGTTATGCTTTAGTGCTGAATCATTGTAGTTTTATTTGCAGAAGCCACAAGATGCTCAGAAAGCCGACAAATTGTCTTGCAAACGAAAGGGAGTGTGTGGCATGGCAACGGAGTTGGTCACGGCTGCCATATTTTTGACACACTGTACACACTGACACACTGTGCCTGACGCCATTCGTAGAGACACAGACACACGTCTGACTTTTTTTTTATAGCTTCGAGCAACCGGTCACAGGACACGCCATTAATTTACACGGCAGGCACAAAAATGTCATGTGACTAGTGCTCTGACCGCTCGACTATATATTTGTGCGGACAGCGTACGGAGGAGAAGGGGAGGAGAGGAGTGTCGCAAGAATTCGCGACTCTTAATTTGAGAATCTTTGACAGCTGGCAAATCACGAAGGGCCTAACAGTGAAAAGCTGCTTGCTCTTTACGGTCAATGCCAACCACAGTCAAGCTGCACAGCACGAATGATGGCTCCACAAGGAACGTTGATCGATTCATCTGGTGCGAGGTCGGTGCTTTCACCTGTCGCGCAGAATGGCCTTACGATAACCCACCTGCTGTAAAGGTGGGATCACCTTTACAGGAAGAGCCTACTCCCTGTTGCGCCTGACTAACCCCGCCGTTAGGTGGTGCTAGCAGCGCAACACTCCCGCCATCTCTCGTAATGCGCTGCAAACCAGACTGACCGTCACCGGCACTAAGGTATGCGGAGAAGCCGGATCCCAGGAGACATGAGACATGCAGGGAAAACAACATATCAGGGGATGCATGAAAGTCTCGCATCCCCACATGATGCACAACTGTTGTGTTCCCTTTCCATGCTCATGTCAGAATAAAAAAGAAAAGTTGCCCACCAAAAAGGTGTTATTGGTAAGTTCTAGGGTATGTTCTGACTTCCATACAGAGAGACATCTATTACTTATTAAGAACGCCTGTTTGGCCGGCATTCTTTCTTTTTCATCTGATGTGAATTGACTACCTGACCAGATTAGATGTCATCACAATCACTATAAATTTATCTTTACATAACAAGAGAAAACTGTCTGAATATATTTGCGCAAGTGAATCCCAGAACTCATTGAAGTGTAAAGAGGTTCATATAAAATAATACAAGCTACAGTAAAAAAGAGGAGTGAAACAGTAGGGCACATGGTTATGACCTCAGAAAAAGTTAGATAAAAAAAATCTGATTATTTAATTATTCATGCAGGCATTGAAGGAATATGAAATTATTTGGTACTAAGATATCCTTTAAACATGTTCCACAAGGAGAAACAGGTATTGTTCTAATTTGGTTCTAAAGGAATGATTAATATTTTTTTGCTGGTGAGGTTTTGAGGGAGTGCATTGCAAAGTTTATCAAACCATCGATTTCACCTATCCATGCTGAGGCAGAAGTCAGCGGCACGCTGATGCACGGGCACGATTCATGAGCAAAAATGTGCTCTGGTGTCACTGTCTGTAATCGGTCATGATTCAGCTTTTGTCTTTGTGGTGTTTCTTTTTGGGGTATGTTTACTACACCAGTCACCACTCGCATTGCATCGCGCAAGTAAAGTCAGAGAAGCATTCGTCTTCATATGGGCATTTGCAGGTTCTGGTAAGGCATTGTATGAATTACTGCATATGTTTAAAAAATTTAACACATGGTGTATTTGCAGAGGACAGTATAACAGTAAATTCTGTAAACATAGTCCCTTCAATAATTTTAAATTGTCTGTTCTTGTTAAGGTCCAGTTTGCTTCAATTTTTCACTTCAAGTTGTTATTAGTATCTCTGCACCATAAGCTACGATGGTTGACCTAGTTATTTTTCTTTGATTGTTTATCTGATGTACTGGTTGTGACACAACCAGGCCATCTTTTACACATTCACTTTTGGCATAGAGCAAAGGAATAAACAGGACTCTCTCTCTGGAAAAAAGAATATAATACTGTCGAAACTGGATATATTGAAACTGGATATCTCGAATTATTGGTTATATCGAACATACAGATTATCCCCTTGAAAATCCTGTGTACATGTATAGGAAAGTTGCGTCGTACATTGAACTCTAATTTCGCAGGTCATTCGATATATCGAACCCCTTCCCGGCACTGGAAGGTGCGCTTTCCACAAAGACGCAGGCATCTCTCGTGCCCATCTGCAGTCGGTCGGCGCGGTATGCCATGTGACGTTTGCGAGCCGCTTGCGCAGAAGAAACAGGTTTGGCAATGGCTGATCTAGAGCAGCGCCGCGCCCTGGAACGTGCGCTTTCCCCAAAGCCCCTCGCATCTCCCGCGGTCGTTTGGCACGTGACGCCGCATGACGTTTGCAAGCCACATGCGTGAAAGAATGAGGAAACTGGCTTGGCGATGGCTGGTCTAGAGCAGCGCCGTGCCGTAATGGCCGCAGTGGCCATAGATCAATGTCCGGAAGCCTCAGACTAATACGGATATTTGCACGAGGCATTTCGTGACTTGTTTTCCGGGTGCCGTCCCGCCCGAACTGACTGTTGGACGATTTTGTTGACGCTGACAGCGACGTCAAGCTGTAGCCGCTCTAGCTGACGAGGACATTGTGGCGGGAATTGCTGGCACCCAAGAGAAAGGCAATTCCAGTGGTGATGAAGGTCACCGTTGTTACGAGGAAATGCGCCCGTGCACAGCCGTTGGACGGGTGTCCGTGTTCAGCCTAATTTGGCGTTGTTCTTGTGAAATGGAGGGCATCGGACTATTGCACCTGGAAAGTCTCGAGAAGATCGAAAGCAGCGTGTTCAACTTTATTTCCCAGTGCAAGAAGCAGCCAAAGATTAATGATTTTTCTTCTGTGAAATAAAGTGCGCTTTCACGTTGCGCGCATGGTCTTCACTGCTCTCGAATTCTCCGATAAGCCACCGTTTGTCACAACCACGAGCGGCATCTCAAGGTGATTTCTGTATAAAGAATTATTGATATTGTCATGGCTCACTGGAGACAAGAGCGGAGAGCGGTATTTATTCGAGAAAGTTAGGGCTAGCGCTCAGTCCAGACTTCTTCTTCTCTAGCGCCTCGCTTGCACGGACGAGGTCGTCGTCTTTTTCGTCGATGTGGTTGGGCACAGATGGTGTCGCGGCATTTGCCCCTCTCCAGAAGGAGCATCATCCCGATGCTCGGCGGGTAGCATCCGGTGTCCAGCAAACCACAGAGTGTCCATGTCACTCAGAAAAATAAGGTTTCATGCGCACCACGTGCACAGTCTCAGGCAGGTCGTGACGGCGCCTCGAGCAGGATGGGCTGTCAGGAACGACTTCATAGTTGACGTCGCTAAGGCGTCGTAGAACCTTGTACGGCCCGAAGTATCGGCGCAGAAGTTTCTCCGCGAGGCCTCGGTGGCGTACTGGAGCCCAAACCCATACTCTCTGGCCGGGCTGGTAGACGACACATCGATGGTGTTGATTGTAACGTCGGGCATCACAGTCTTGCTGACTGGCTATGCGAACGCGCGCGAGCTGTCTTGCTTCTTCGGCGTGCTCTGTAAAATCTGCGGCGTCAGTCTCGGAATCGCTGGAATCACGAGGAAGCATAGCATCCAGCATTGTAGTTACTTCTCGACCATGGAGGAGACTGAATGGCGTCATTCTTGTTGTTTCTTGCCGAACCGTATTATAAGCAAACGTTACATAGGGTAATATTTGGTCCCAGTTCTTGTGTTCCACATCGACATACATGCACAGCATGTCTGCGAGAGTCTTGTTGAGGCGCTCCGTAAGTCCATTGCTTTGCGGGTGATAGGCGGTCGTCCTTCTGTGTGCCGTGCCACTGAGGGTGAGTACATTTCGCAAAAGTTCAGCCGTGAACGCGGTTCCCCTGTCGGTTACGATGACCGCTGGAGCACCGTGCCTCAGGACGACGTTTTTGATGAAGAACTGTGCGGCCTCGGCTGCTGTGCTGCTAGGAAGTGCCTTGGTTTCAGCATATCGCGGGAGGTAATCTGTCGCTACTATGATCCATTTATTTCCAGCAGCAGATATTGGGAATGGGCCCAAAAGGTCCATCCCAATTTGTGCAAACGGTATTTCCGGTACTGGAACGAGATGTAATAATCCGGCAGGTTTTGTAGGTGGCACTTTTCGTCGCTGACAGTCAAGGCACGTTCGACTTCATCTGTGCTGCGAGCCGTGGCCAGTAATACTTCTCTTTGATCCGTGTTAATGTTCTTGTGAAGCCTAAGTGACCTGAGATAGCTTCGTCGTGACAGGCCTGCAAAATTTCATTGCGGAGAGGTTTAGGGACGACTAGCAGATATTTTTTCCCTGTTGAAGAGAAGTTCCTCCTAAAAAGAACACTGTTGCGTAGGCAGAATGATGACACGTGCCTTGAGAACAATCTGGGCTTGTTTGTGGTGCGGCCTTCTAAGAAATCAATAAGTGACGCGAGCTCCTGGTCCTCTTGCTGTTGTTGAGAGATGGTGGCCGCATGAACAACTCCCAAAAAACCTGCGGATTCGTCATCGTCTCCGCCTGACGACTCAATTGGCGATCTGGAAAGGCAGTCAGCGTCTAAGTGCTGCCTTCCCGATTTATAGACCACTGTCATATCGTACTCTTGAAGCCGTAGGCTCCAGCGTGCCAAACGTGCAGATGGATCTTTCATGTTGGTCAACCAAAAGAGAGAATGGTGGTCACTTATAACTTGAAATGGGCGGCCGTATATGTACGGGTGGAACTTGGTAACTGCCCATACTACAGCCAAGCATTCCTTCTCTGTGGTAGAGTAGTTCGACTCGGCACGTGAAAATGTTCTACTCGCGTAAGCGATGACTCGCTCAGCGCCGTCTTGCCGTTGAACAAGGACGGTGCCTAGACCTACGTTGCTGGCATCGGTGTGGATCATTGTCGGCGCATCCACGTCAAAGTGGGCAAGAACAGGCGGAGTTTGTAGGCAGTGCCGCAACTCGTTAAATGCCGCCTCCTGCTCCTCGCCCCACACAAACGTGACATCTTCTCTAGTTAAGCAGGTGAGCGGTGAGGCGATGCGTGCAAAACCCGCAATAAATCGCTGGTAATATGCGCATAGGCCCAGGAAGCGTCTGACTGCCTTTTTGTCTCTAGGCCTTGAAAATTTTGCGACGGCTGCGATTTTCTCAGGATCAGGTCTGACACCTGTGTGACTTACTACGTGACCCAAAAACTGTAGTTCTTCATAGCCAAAGTGGCACTTTTCAGGTTTTAAGGTAAACCCAGCGGACCGTATGGCTTGAAGAACCGACCGTAGCCGTCTGAGATGTTCATCAAATGTGGCAGAATAAACAATGACATCGTCTAGGTAGACTAAGCAAGTCTTCCACTTAAGGTCTGAGAGAACAGCATCCATTAGTCTTTGGAACGTGGCTGGGGCGGAACACAAACCAAAAGGGAGAACTTTGAATTCATAGAGCCCCTCAGGCGTTACAAAAGCCGTCTTTTCGCGATCCCGCTCATCGACCTCTATTTGCCAGTATCCACTCTTTAAGTCCATCGATGATAAGTAGCGTGCATGCCGTAGCCTGTCGAGGGAATCGTCGATGCGTGGTAAGGGATACACATCTTTTTTTTGTAACCCGATTGAGCTTTCGATAATCGATACAAAACCGCAGGCTACCATCCTTCTTCTTAACGAGTACCACGGGCGATGCCCAAGGGCTTTTTGACGGCTGGATGACATCATCTTCTAGCATTTTCTTGACTTGCTGCTGTATTGCTTCCCGCTCTTTCTCAGCCACGTGATACGGATGCTGTCGGATGGGTATTGCTGCTTCCTCCGTAATGATGCGGTGTTTCATCAGTGGAGTTTGATGTACTCGGGAGGTTGTAGAGAAGCAGTCCTTAAAATTGTCAAGCAGTTCCCTGAGACTTTGTTTCTGTTGCGGCGCTAGACTTGGGTCTACATCGACGACGGGTGCATGTGGCATCGTATCGGTGGTTGATTCCTCTTTTACAGCAAAGCAGTGTTGAACGTGGTCAATTTCATCAAAGTACGCCACAGCGGTGCCTTTGCTGATGTGCCGGCGTTCATTGGTAAAATTTGTCAGAAGTATCTCTGTGCGACCACCGATTAGGCTGACGATACCGCGAGCGATGGCAACACCTTTATGGAACAGAAGTGCAGTTAGTTGTTCGGCTACACCGTCCTTGTTAAATTGTTCTCCGCAACTGACGGAGACAAGACTGCGTGATAGTGGTGGTATGCAGACGCCGTCGTCGGCGACACGTAACAATGTACGTTGGCGCTCTTCATCTTGGCTCGTGTCTGTACTAGTTGACAAGGTTATCTCGCCATCCCGTATGTTAACCACGACGCCGTACTCCCGCAAGAAGTCCATTCTAAGGATGAGGGATCTGCAGCACTCTTCTAAAATAATAAAACTGGCGACAAAAGCTGTATTTCCTATCTGGAGTCGTGCAGTACATGTTCCTATAGGTGTCATTATCTGGCCCCCGGCATTTCGAATATAAGGGCCCATCCATTGCATTTTGACTTTGTGAAGCCGGTCTGCTAACTGCTCACTCATTATCGAAAAGTCTGCACCAGTATCAGCTAAAGCTGTCACGTCGTGCCCATCGATCGATAAGAGTAGGTCGGCACTCACAAATTCACCGGCGTTCCGTTTCTCCGGGTTGCTCTGCTCGTTTCTCTGTAATGTTGGGGGACTTTCAGCGGTTCGACGACTTGCAACCTTCCCCCCGGAGGTCGCCGATTTCAGTTTCCCCGCCGTGGGCTTTGCGAGCGGTCTCTCACCACGTCGGCGAAACTGCGACGGTTCGGTGAAGAATAACACAACGGAGACGGCGAGCGCGACCGGAGATTAGCTGAGCTGCCTTGTTCCCGAGTGACACTGTCGTCGAAGCGTCGATGTCTCTCTGGAAACTGCCGTGGAGTGGCAGGTGATATTTCCTGGGTGCCACCCTGGCGATGAGGGCAAAAACGATAAATATGCCCTGGTTCGCCACATTGAAAACACAATGGTCGGCTATCAGCGGTGCGCTGTACGTCGGTCCTGCGAAGCTGGGGTCGCCTGAAATGCTCCCTCTGTATCCAGGCAGCAATGGGTGGCTGCTGGTGGTATCATATATATATATATATCATATTATATATCAAACTATTTTGCGATCACTTTTGAGTTCGATATATCTGGGTTCGACTGTATTGTAATTCCATTTGATATTTCACTTTTTGCAACACTGTTCGTCTCATATTCAATCTATGCTGAAGTTCCACTATTAACATCCGAGGTTTTTGGTGTCCTATTGTGTATATAACTGCCGTGGCATGCAAATGCCATTAGGTTTTCCAGATTCACTCTCCAGACTACAGCTTAAAGCTACAGCTTAAAGTAAATATAAAGATAAGAATTTTGCACCGTTTGTTTAAAAAACTTTCTGTGCTGACTCTGGCTACAGCTAGGTTGGCAAAACTAGAAAATTAGGGAGATGACTAACAGAGCACAAGCGTGATGCTGAGAACAACCATCTGTCCTCCGACACACTCACAAAGCATGTACACAAGTGTAAGTGTGTAATTAACTGAGACTGCAGCTTAGTTATAGCCCTTCCCCCCCCTCCCTAAAAAAAATATTAATTATAAATGAGTAATCACTCGAGTCATTACTTCACAAGCAACCCACAAGCTCACGAACTGGATGGATCGCACCATGCACCAATGCTGTTCCTCATTATTACGTCATATGCTGCATATTTAAACTGGCAATGACAAAGTGTCCGCTGTATTGTGAACAAGAAACTTGTATGGGTTCCGAAATGTCAGCTAACTTTTGACTTGGTCAGTGACCAAGTCATACATACACATGAGTGTATGTGTTAGTTTTTCTTAACGTACCACTTGACCGGGTCAGTTTTTTATTGAACTCTTGACTAATTACACATGCCCCGTGTTTCAGTGGTGCGATGGAGTCGTATGTGCAGACTGTGCGTCAGCGGCAGGGCAAGGAGTTTGCACCGGTCTACCCCATCATGAAAGAAATCCTTGAGAAGGCCATGGCCCAGGCCTGATGTTGCTTCACTCTCATTGTGACTGACTCTTTGATTGAATCCTGGTGAAGGTGTTGTACAGCTCTGATCTTTTCACGCAGTGGCATGCTTTGCTAACGAAATAAAGGTGCAATCGAGATTGCTTCTCGTTGCACAAAGAACTCCTGGTAGACAATATGTTAACTGGGTGGACAGACACTATTTGTGGTGGAATGAAATGTGAACGAGAAACTTCAAATGTATAGACGAAATCAGAGTATTGTGCTTGGGTAGGTGAGATATTAGTATATATATAATTAAGGCCACTAATACTGGTGCACTTTCGATTGCAGTCGAGCCCGATCTGGATCAAAATTCTCGACTGCGATTGGCTCCCTTCGGCACCTTGTGCAAAGGAGCCAATTGCTACTCGGAAATTCGATCCTGATGGGCCCGATGCTGATCAAAACTGTGTTGTGTATTGACGTAGTCTCCCTGTCCAATCGAATTCACATGGACACAATAAAGCAAGTGCACCCTATAGCAAGAAAGTAAAGGTCAGTTGCTCTAAGAAAGTAAAATTCACTGCCTTAACAAGGAATGACTCGCCCTTACTTTCTTTCACTACTGTGTGCATATGTGTGATATGGTAAGTGGCCCTCACAGCCTGTTGCATTATTTTCTTGCTTACTATTATTTTTTTACATGGACCAGTCAAGTGCTGTTTTTGTGCTGTGTACTGAAACAAAGCTCAGCCAGCCATTGTCGGCAATGGACAGCTGGCCTTCCTTGCGACAGGGCGTACGCATGGACAACACAGAGAAGCACGTGGTCCGGTTGTGAGGGAGTGGCCAGATTGTGAAGTAGTCGGTGGCTTCAATGACAAAGCAAGGCTCACCAGATAAAAGCTGATACAACTGAAGTTTCAATAAATCATCGTTCTGTATGCTTTCTATGGGTCGTTTTTAAGAATGAAATGCTTTTAGCTCCTGTTGTCGGTGACCTTCAAGTGGCACGGAGCCAAAAGCCAGAGCCGTTATACAGGCACTCAAGACAAGAGTGGAGTGAGAACATCCGGGCAACCAGTGAAAACTTAAGAAAATGCGGTCTCTGGCCCCCATACCTTTGTACAGGGCCGCATTGTATAAGCTGATTACTGCCCAAACAAACTGAAAAAAATGTTTCTTCTGAGTTCTTCCTTATGCTTGTTCACAATATCACTCAAGCTGTAATTTCGAGTATGCTGAACTTTTATTGTCATTTCCAATAACGACGTTAAAAAGGCACATATAGGGCATCATGCACTTCATTGTCATCTTTTGGCGTCAGCAGTCAGTGGGTTCTGCGGTGCGGGTTTTGCGTCACCTCAAGAGATGACGCCACGCAGTGCGGCGCCTTCTTTAGGCACTGCTTCTACCTGTTGCGGTGGCTTAGCAGTTATGGTGTTGCACTGCTGAGCACGAGCTCGTGGCATCAAATCCCGACCACAGCGGCCACATTTCGATGGAGGCAAAATGCAAGAATGCCTGTGTCCCTTGCATTGAGGCACTCTAAAGATCCCCTGCTGGTCAAAATTAATCCGTAGTCCCCCACTACAGCGTGCCTCATAACCAAATTGTAGTTTTGGCACATACTAAAATCCCAGAATTCAATTCATTCTTATAGCTGGGCAGTGCGCTCTGTCTCCCTGGCGTCTTTCGCTGCCTATTGTGCGGCCTTAAGCCAGTTTTCTTCTAGCTGGGCAGCGTCCATATGGACCAGCACACAGTGTGGCGTGGTAGGTGTGGTTTGGTGGGGTGTAGTGGGGTGTGCCATAGCCAACGTGCACTACACACCTATTTCAAGATTGTGGCTCACCCGCCGTGGTTGCTCAGTGGCTATGGTGTTGGGCTGCTGAGCACGAGGTCGCGGGATCGAATCCCGGCCACGGCGGCCGCATTTCGATGGGGACAAAATGCGAAAACACCCGTGTGCTTAGATTTAGGTGCACGTTAAAGAACCCCAGGTGGTCAAAATTTCCAGAGTCCTCCACTACGGTGTGCCTCATAATCGGAAAGTGGTTTTGGCACGTAAAACCCCAAATAGTATTATTAAGATTGTGGCTGGTATCATCTCCAACCAGTCTGCTTTGCCAGTTGCCATTTCATGCTTACATCTACTCTCAATTACGGGAGAGCCAGCAATTTTTATTTTGTAGTGATAAGGCACAATAACTATGGCACTGAATGGTTTGGTTACACAGTGTCAGCGAAACAGTAGTGTTTGCAGATCACTGGTGTTTGTGCCTCTAGGTTACCATTGCAAAACTGTTAACTATTCTCACTATCTCGTAGCGTGTTTTTCTGGTTGTTTTTATCTCTCTCCCGCTCATTGGCTTCCTTTCCAAGATGTATTCTGACGAGGCTGGATTATGACATTTTAGTCCCCATAAAGGGTCATTAAACACATATCTAGAAGTCAAGATAAAGTGATAGATTAATGTTCCAAGGTGCGCAATGCACTGCTTTTGCTAAGAACAGAATTTTCATAAACAAGAAAATGGCACAAACACAGAAGAAGGTTGACTGCAATGTGAGTAGGCCGTACGAACTTCCATTATGTAACATGTCCCATTAGAATCAATAAACTATCAGCTGCCGATACAAAGTTATGTTGCATTTCAACATGAAGCAAATTGCAGTCTAGTCAACTTGAACGGACGTTAATGTGACTGCAGTTATGTGGATGCTTGAGTCAGAGTCACGCTGCTGCCATTGGAATCGATGTCAGTGCTGTTGTGCTGTCCTGCTATCGATGGCACACATGCAGCTCATGCGCGTGTAGTGTTGGAAGGCCTCCAGAGGCACGCAGCACATTTGGCCGCAAAAGTGGCAAAGCCAAGTGCATGCACCATTGTGCTCTGCAGCCACGCACATTGGCATTTCTGCTGGAGTTTCTGTGTGCAAACCACACTGCGGCACATACGCTGGTCTGAACGCAGTGGACAGCGAACGTCAAGATGTAGTCGCCAACAGTTCTCATTCATTCTCATCTCTCGCACCGTTGAGGGGTGCGACACGTGCGAAGCTGCTGGCAGCACTCCTCATCACACCTGCGTTGTGAGGTGCTTTTGCTGCAATGCCAAACTTCGCTATGCTTTCAATACTTCAGTTTTTAAGCTACACTGACTTTTTTTTTTTTTTGCAGAAAGATATTCACGGGGGATGCATTTTTAACAGTGCTCACTAGGCACTATTTGCAAGGGTGCCTCTATGCAGAAGCATGTGCATTTATGCATATGCTTATTTATGCATATTTATGCATATGCACAACCATTTGTGGGGGTACGGCGCCCCCTTTGAACTACTACTCGATTGCAGTTATATCCATGCTGATGATTTGCAATATATTCAAGATTTTTAAACACAGCCATTTGAGCAGCCATTGGCATTGCATTTACTATAATAAGTGGACTAAATTGTATATTAAAATATTTGATTTACTGTTATACATTTTTCATGCATTTACACACTCCCAACTGCTAACACTATTCAGTTACGAAGAGGCAGCATCAAGAACGTCGACCACACACAAGCTTTTTTCAAGTTCATTTATTCAGTATTTGATGGTCATATTTGAATAGATACATGCACTGCTAAATTTTTTTTTTTTTTTCACATACAGTCACTCATTCCTGGCTCATTTGTGACCGCCATTAACTGCCTGGCATCACAACCGTCACGGACAGCAGTTTCATTGGCATATACGTAAAGATGCGTTTTCACTGAAAAGGCACACATTGCACTTGGAGCATTATCTAGCACATACATAATATAACCACTCAACTGTATTCCATGGTCTCTCGTAAAGCACACATGAGCAATAAATACATTCTTTTTTTTTTTTAAGATGTGTAGAAACTAGCTTTCTTTGTCATGAGTCTGCTGACTTTGTTTTGCCTTGGACAGAGTTTACCACTTCGCATCTTGGGACAAGTCTTGTGAGACTTCTGTGGATAAGTGTGGCAGAAGACGTACATTATATCTTGTGGCAAGCCATTTACGACTGTGTAACGTTCAAATAGTACGAAGACGGCAGAGACGGACATGTGCCGGCTGTGTATGGAAGAAAGGAAAGGAGAGTTTCTGGAAGTAGTCTTATGGCTGCTGAAACCCATAAGACCGTTACATGTGACAAAAATAATATATTCGGTTGCATCCAATGTATGTTATAAACAAACATTTGTTACATGCTGATATTGTCAAGAAACATTTCAGATTTACTTTGTTAAAGTATCTGTGCCCATTATGGAGAGGTTTGAGTGTAACAGGGATGTATGTGTGATAGTGATTACTATGGATACTTGCGATGCATAGTATATGTGAGGTGACGTTGCTGATGTGTTCCATTAAACTGGCTTTATTTTGAAGCAGTGCACATGGTGTGTGGTTCATGCCATGCAGCAGTGTCCAGAGAACCAGCTCACACGTGCTAGCAAGCTTCATGAAAATGGCCAGGTAAACTTAAACCGGAAGTGGCATTGGAAGTACATTCACTAGCCACATGGGCTTGTGTTGCTAAAACAGGGCCTGCAGTTAAACGTATGCGTCACACAAGCCGTGTCAACTGTATTTACATGAACTTTATTCAAACGAGAAGTAGGTTCCACGCTTGTCACCAAGAATCCTGAGCTTAATGCACAGCTGCAAGCATCTATGTGGCTGCTGTTTGGTTCCCATGACCGAGCAGCAAGGAATGAGTGATGGTGTGGCTTTCGCTTTTGAGAAGGCAGCTAATTGAACTTCTTGAACATATGGTACGTGAAAATGATGAGTATGATACCACAAGCCAAATACATTGCAATAATGTGCAATAACATTGTCGCTGTCTTGCAGCCATCATTCTTTTTGGCTTGGGGACAGCAGAGAAAATACTACTGATACAACAGTGACAATGTTACAAAATAAGGAGTTGCTTTAAAGGCCCACATAAGACTAAAATGAATTTGAACTTTCTTTGCACAGTATGATATACATGGGCTTGTTTTCATCTTATGTAGATTACATTGATCCATATTGTTGAACATACCACTGGAATTGTCTAGGCACATTGTACTGAGCCATCGTTCTTATGAACATTAGTTCCAAGAATGTTGCCTTGGTCAGCAGTGCCTTTTATTCCGCTGTTTAAATGTAACGCACTTGGATAACTCCTGAGGTGCTTTCATTTTGCTTGGGCATCTTTGGCATGTTGCCCATATCAAAATCTCTAGCCACCATGCACTCGGTATTCGCTATGCATCAACAAAAAGAAAGAAAGAAAGAAAAAAAAACGAAAGGAGCACTCGAGATGAATTCCGCATTGATGCACACATCATTCCGTTTTCCCTGAACAAACTTCCGGCTATCATGCTGCTTTGCGAGGGTTGGCACAACTTTCCGGTCTTTCTGAAACATTTATGTTTCCGTAGGTGTGTTTACCAGTCATTCTTACTAGAAGAGGGACGCAGCAACCTAAGATGCAGTCTTGTGCTAGCCTGGAGGACGAGCCATCTTCCCTGTTTTTCGTGACCGAGGATTAAAATTAATGAGGTGCCGGGATAAGCAAACGGCTCTCTGGCACGGTAGGATACATGGCGAAGGAATACGTGTGCTTGCATGATCGCACTCCCTCTTGGCTAAAGCCAGCACTAACTTCCACAGTAGTGAAATAGAATATGGCTAAAGGGAACAGCGCTCATTGCCGGTCCTCGTTGTGGGATGTTCATTAATGTGGCAGTCATTACCACAATGTAAATGTAAAGGCCATTCTGCTGAGCATAATGTTGTGTATTTTCCTTGGCCAAGGACTTGCGTGAATCTGAGAAGAAAAATGCAAGAACAAAACTCCAACTAAGTTCATGCCTCTTGTGTCCCATCTATTCCAATGATATTTCATTCAGAGCAGGGACTGGATTTTATACAATTTCTGTGCATTATGGTGGACGTACCATGCTCTGACATCCATTTTAGATATTGCAGATGCTGGTCAACCCTATTACACACAAGAGTAACGGTTTCTTATGGTTATCAGACACAGAAAAAAGATATTTGATTGTGGCAGCAAAAATACATGCCCCATGTACATTTTTGGCATTCCACAGATTGCAAATCGTATCTAGAAGAAACCCTAAAGGTGCGTTTATGGTGCACTTTTTCATTTCAACTGTGTCCTTCCAATTGTAGTACACTCAGTTTATTTATATAGTTGAAGTCAGCTAGCTCTTCAACTACCATTTATGTAAGGATGAGATCTTTCCTACATTTGTCAGGAGTTCCATGTGGACCTCTGCTGCCAGCTATCCTTTTTAACAGTGCTACTGTTGATCACTTGGTACGGCACAAGCAGCACTACATGGTGCAGCAGTACGAGAATGCTGAGGTTTCTGAACAATACTGTCGCGTAACAATACCTGGATGGAACACAATCCTCCAATAGGCGCACTAGATTGCACTTTAAGTCACCAGGTGGCTTTGACTATTATCATCATCACCGGGAGTGCTGCAACTGCAGGCAGGGTCGGCATGACCGGAAGTGGCCGCCGCGCGAAACACCGATGGCCCGGATGACTAGACGGGTTTTTGTGAGTCGCGGATGTGGCGGCGGGCGTCACGGGTATTGCCAGTAGGACAGGTCCGGTCGAGGTATGCTCTCACAGGGCACCTCTGGGTTGCTGCACACAAGGTAGATGGACATGTGATATACCTCGTGCTTACCTGTGGACGTACCTACTCCCTCATAAAATATTAGATACTTTTTACATGAAGCAGAAACGCTTGTTTAAATGCATACAAAAAATCACCGGCCAAGCACTCCGCACATATGGTTAGCCAGCGAAGCTGAAACATGTGGCCCCGGTGTTATCACTGGGTTAATCCCGACGGTTCATTGAACGACAGCTTGGTAGGCCGCCGCATCCTCGGTATGCAGTTGCTGCTTGCGCTCGGCTGCATGAGCCTGTTCTTGTGCCTGGGATGCAGCATCGGCACGGGATAGATGAGTTCGTTTCCGGTTCTGCTCGCGGTGTTGCTGATCGAAAGCTGCCTGCTCCTCAGGAGTAGGTATGACGCGTGGCCTACCTATTTCGGAGCCGGAGAGAAACTGCTGCGCGCGTGCTTGGTTGCGACGGAGAACGACGATGTCACTACTGGCGCAGCCAATCGCGAGCCTCTTGCGCCGGAGGAGTTTTCGACGTACAGGCGACAGATGGACGGATGGACGAATCAGATAGCCCATATACAGCTTTGCTCAAAAAAGAATCCATGTAGCTGAGGCATACAATATTAGTTTTAGTACTGCGTAGAAGTGTACCAGAACATATAGCATTAATAGGCGCGCCTGGTAGCACTACTCTTGCTGCTAAACCACTGGCTCACGCTCGAATTGAGCATAGAGATAGCATTTTGCTGTCAGTTTGGTTTAATACCACGTTTTCGGGCATTACTTACTAGTTTTTTTTCCACGATAAATATGACATGGGTTCCGTCTGTGGCGAAGCCAGTTGCAGCGCTCTCATATGGGTATCCATTCCTCCTCCTCGAAACTTGCTGCTAGTTTTTTACGCAACAATTCACCGTGTCCTGACTTGATGCTTTTTTTCCTCGTTTATCTGGGAAGGAACAGTCCGTGATAATACCTTGAACCTAGAGGCAACAATTTTCGTATGCAGTCGTGCCAGCCAATTGGGAATGAGAATCGCAGGTACGCGTTTTAGAGAATGAAGAGACCGCTTCAATTCTAGCTGCTAATTTTCTCGTGGTCCTTCGGTGCTAAGCGGTCCTAACGGTGCTAAGCGGTCCTTTGAGTTTAGCGCTGCGAGTAATGTACCATCCTTTTCAAAAGATGAAGCGCCAACGTTAACCTAACCAAACGTGGCCGAAACGCAGACACAATAATCCTCACGGCGTTACCGCTGTGAGAATACGCCGCGCCACGCTAACGCCTTTTACGCTAACCTAACCTAAGCTAACGTAACCTAGACCTAAGCTAACCTAACCAACGTGGACGATACGCAAAGTCAATAATCCTCAAGGCGTGACATCAGGCAGTGGCATGCAACCGCGGTTGCTAAGGCGCTGTGCATTTATTTCACTCAAAAGAGACCACTCAAAAATGCTCCTGAAAGGTGGCGGACAGCAGCATACGAAAAACCTGCCAAGAGCGAACATACTGCTCCAGGAGAGCAGCCCGGGCCTCTGCTACGGCCCCTATACTGCTCCCCCGGAAAAGTCAGTGATGTGTTTTTCAAGGTAGAGCGCCGTAAGGGACGAGAAAGGTTTAATCCGGCATGACTGACTCAGCACCAGGGCTGCACGCGCGAGAAAGTCCGTCTGACGTAGCTTCAGACACAGCGATCACCAAATGGGGCGTCCGTGCCCACTGCCTCACCGCGCGGGCAGCCAGCGTCGGAGTGTAAACAAACTCGACCCCACTCCGCAATGCCGGCACGCCTAGGGGACAAACGCATACAATACGAGCAAAGAAACTTCTCCTACGTAGTGCCGAAGTAGGCAAAGTCATATTCAAGGAGCAAAAGCCCCCACATTTTCTCTCTCGCACCTGCGAATAAACGTCGGGCGCCTCCGAAAGTGCCACGCCCCGCTGTACTTACTAGCATTTGTAAAAACGCACCCTGCTCCCTCAACGCATGTGTGCCCTTTCGCCCGCTCTGCTACGCCGAGGAGAGCTCGTGCTGAGAGCGAGAGTGAGGGTGACTATGCGTCGCAGCGATACCCTCTCCCCTCACGAAACACTTGGCGCGCTAGCGCTGCAGCACGTGATCTCTCTCGCCCGCTCTGCCCCGTCGAGGTGCAGCTCGTGACGTGGCGTCGCAGCCAATGATTGCGAGTTTATAGGAGCCTTTTCGCTGTTACAGAGAACAGACGCCGGCTTTTTCGCTCAATGGGCCCCCCATTTGGCGCTTCCTCATCAATATTCCCCACGTGGGAGCGGCGCGCAGCTCGGCCCTAGGGCAGGGCTTCTCAGGACCTTGTCAGTAAGGTTCCTTGTCGGTATCTCTGTCATCAAAATTGTGTGCCTTGCACAATTCGACAAATGTTAAAATTTTACAGAAAAGCGCATTGCCGTTGCTGTTAATATGTTCACATTGTGGCAAAATTGTAAGAGACCAAATCTTAAATGGAACATAAATCCATTTCACGGCACATCTTGAATTAGTATTACTAGAAACTGTTACTAGACAGTTTCTAGCAAAATTTTTGCTTTTGAGTACTGGCTGAATTCAGTTCCGCAATTACGTGTCTCACAAAGCCACCAAGTGAAAAGTTATTTAGTGAAAAAATCTCAGTCAGTCCGTCGATGCTGTGAAGGTCGGCTAGCAAAAATTATTTTATCTCGAATAATCAGAGGCAGTTGCTGTTGGAACGTGCAGTATATAGCTTGAGCATGATATCGTGCTCAGACACAATGTAGCGCAGTGACTGCAAGTGACAGTGTGATGTAATCAAGAGGAATGGGCCATCTAATTTGTCCCTTATTGGTTTGCATTTGATGGCCGATGGTAACACGTGTGCTGCTTATATGAGACATTCGTACGCCTTTTCTGGGTCCTCCCGTGTCCTATGGTGCTGAGAGGCAAGTGACGGGAGACGTGCCTTGACAGATTGTACCATCGGCTTGCTATTTAGAACAAAAAGCTTCAAGGCCACTACTCCCAAAAGAACTCCGCGCAGACGGCTTTCTCTGCGACGCTCATGTTCCTTGGGTCTACGGGCCCACATAACACACGTTGAGAACGCCACCTGCTGCTGTTGGATTATATAGGCGGTTTAATCCGTTTCTGAGCCTCACCAGTTTTAATGCGGTTAGCATATTCTTTGGGAACTTCGCCCAGTTTGCGGTATATTTGTCCATATCTAACCTATTTCACGCCAACTTGGGTTCCTGGGTTTGTGTAGCTCGGTTATGTGCCGCTCTTCAGTTACAAAAGAATAAACTCCCTTTAAAATTTAACCGCTACCGGGCGAAATCGAACGCGCATCATATATATTCAGGCAATCTTGTTTGAATATATATTCAGACGCACGCCACGCGTGAACTTCACGGTGCCGCCACTAGATGGCGCAGCGTGTCCAGAGTTTGGAAACGTGAAAGAGGAGCCCAGCTGCAGTACACGCCTCATACATGACGCATTACTGCGGTGGCATTACATTGTGTCGCTATATTGCTTCAGTGTTAATCGCATTAACGTCAACAGTCATCCAGAGCTGGTTTCTGCCGGTATTTTGAAGACAAGGTCTTCTTAGATGACTTCACACGGGTTTGGATTATCTAGGTATCGTGTAACCACTCTCAGGAATAAAAATAATCAACGGTCTTGAATATAAGGTCTTCTTAGATGACTTCACACGGGTTTGGATTATCTACGTATCGTGTAACCACTCCCAAGAATAAAAAACAATGGTCTTCCAGAGTGTCAGAGAGCCCGAAAGAAGTAACAAAATGTACGTCTCAACGAATACGAAGCCACAATTAGTCGCCGAGTAGGTAAAATTAACGGTACGGGCGTAATTAGTGCAAAAATAGTCGAAAATTAACCACATAGCACTATACCCCTGTAAAGGGTGCACCGCCGTAGCCAGAGACATGTCGCGGCAAAGCCGCCGTACGACATACTTTGGGAAAATGGAGCGAGTTCGCTTGGACTAAGCAGGGCTCGCGCGAGGCGATGGTGCGCTGAAGGCGGCTTCGGCGGTGCCTACAAGAAGTGAGAATGAGCCCCAGAGTAGGTAAAATTAACGGTACGGATGTAATTAGCGCAAAAACAGTGTCGAAAATTAACCACATTGCACCATAGACTGCACTGTACCCGGGATCGCCTCACCCGGCTTTTTGTTCAAACAAAGAAAACGTCAAACAAGCGTCCACGCTTAAGAAGACGAGCTCGGCGTAATTGCGCGTCAAATACGATACGAATAAGATACAAAATGATTGAATAATGAACATTAAAGAGAGACAGAATGGAAATACATAATCAAAAGAGTGAAACGCGATAGCATTCAAAGATCCCTGACTGCTTTCTCACGCTTCCCGGCAACTGCAGCGTATGTAACTGTATTGTGTACCTGGAAACGCTAGCGGCGAACGCTATGCACGAAGGCGGATTTTCTGGTACAAACGCGGCCGCTTGCATGGGTCGCGATGCGGCGGCGGCGAACGCCATCTGGAAGTATTTCAAGAAAACTGGCCCGGCGCTCTGTGGACTCCGAGATATTCACGCGCCGGAGCGCGCAAATGGCGGACGCTGTGTCCGATTTATGAATGGTAGAAACGCTGGAAAAGGTGTTTGAGTTTTCGCGTAAAAGAATTATGTTTTCTCGTATATTCAAATTACAATCCGACGCTACCATGTCTGTAGGTTGTGTCTAAGTCGTACTTTACGATTTTTTCTACGTACTTTAGCTTGAGAAATACAATAGGTTCAGTAGCTTCCTTGCGCCACATGAAGGGCCTGGGTGTGGGTGGTTCGAAACTATATTGCCGAAACGACGTCGACACCGGATTTTCTGGGACACGGGACCCTTACGCTGTCGCGTTAAAATGCAATCGTATCATTTTAATCATAGCGTACGGCGACCTTGTTTTTAGTGAGTGTCGGCACTTGGTTTACCCAGTCTTATTTTAGTATGATAGCAATTATATGGGCATTCCAGGCGAATTTTCGCCGTCGCCGTAATGTTCCATATAAAGTACAAACCCCATGTAAGCGATTTCGCGCGCGACGGCGACAAGTGACGTGACGGAGCTGGCGGTCGCGTCCGTTCGTCGCCTACAAGTTGAATTTCACGCAAGCGACGGCTTTGAGCGACGGCTCTCCAGTGTTGCCGGTACGTGGGCAGCAAATAAGCACCGAAACTTGCGTGACGCATGCTCTAATAACTTAAGTGAAATTCGGTCCTTCGCTTGTTCCGTGCGACAACCTGTAGTACATCACCGATGTACATCCTGTCCGGCTTCGCATTATTGGCTAGTCTCTAATACCACTTCCGGGAGACCAGCGACGAATTCTAGGTTTCCAGAACCGAGCGACCGAGTGACAAGAACAAGCGATTTGGTCGCGCGATGGCCCGTTTCGTCGCTCGAAGCCGTCGCTCGTCGCTGTCCCTCACAAAGTCGGCCACATGGGGGTTTGGGCTTGAAAACAGAGCGCGATAAGAACTTATCGCACGCCGCATGCTGTAGGTATGAGGGAAAGCGCGCGAGGGTGAGTCGAGAAGGATTGTGGATTGATGTGCTTCGTCTTGCCGCGCGCCGGAAGTGGGAAGATCACGTGATCAAACGCGCGCGTGCGCTAAATCGCTGGACGGGGGGGGGGGCGGGGGGAGGGGTTGTTGAGCGCATCTCCTCCTCTATCCCGACCGTGGCTTTCCGCGCGGCTGAGCGCAGATAGGGGCCACGCGCCAAATCTAGGAGTTAATCTCTGATGGGGGCAAAGAACGGGGGGGGGGCGGGGGGGGGGGTGAGGTGCAGTTAGTGGCGAGATGGCTGGTGGCTGCATGCGCGCTGCATTCCCGCGCCCATAGTGTTGGAGGTCACGCAATCTTAATTTTCCGAGACGTGGTGAAGCGAGACGCAGCGCGAATCGTTCAATCCCCGATGCTGGCGCTCTTAATCACGCTAGCGTTGTAACAGCGAATGTTCGTTGTGATCGAGTGAGATCTGTTGTTTGCCTATATCTGTGCACGTGACACCATGATTGTTAATTTAACTATAGTCAGCGAATGCTCACTGCCGTGTATAGGGCCGATAAAGCTACGAAACTTACTTTTGTGTAGTTGTCTAATACTTTGCTATTGCTATCAATCCTTCAGCTTTTAGGAGAGACCGCGGGTTTTAGTACCTTTTACACCTTCCCACCGGGCCGGCATAGCGATCCAGAACACGAGAGAGAAAAAAAATGAGTTGTATTACTAAATTAAACAATACCAAGAGAACCACTCTAACCGCGACAGCCAGAAATGACGCGAAACATTGAAGACCAGAGGTGATGCCGATTTGAAGCTCCCTCCCCGGCTTGCCATCACTTCACGGGTTTTGACGGTCTCTGGTGGGGCCTGGTTAACTTTTTTTGCCGGCTAAACGTTGTATACTAAAAGAATCGAAGAGTGTACACAGCAAGTTTCGAGAACATTTGCTGCCCCTCAACGGCCCAAATATGGAAACACACATCGAAATCCGTGACGTCACACTGACGTACCGGCGTTAGCTAGTTTCCGACGCGAAATTCAGCAACTGAGAGCTTGGTCTTCGCTTTCTCTTCTCGTATCGTATCGGCATCACCTCCGGTCTTCAATGTTTCGCGTCTTTTCTGGCTGTCGCGGTTAGAGTGGTTCTCTTGGTATTGTTTAATTTAGTAATACAACTTATTTTTTTTTCTCTTTCGTGTTCTGGATCGCTATGCCGGCCCGGTGGGAAGGTGTAAAAGGTACTAAAACCCGCGGTCTCTCCTAAAAGCTGAAATTTGCTAAGAGGAAGTTCTGGAAGTATGCTTTATCAGCCTAAGTTGATTTCGTATTTCCATTTAGCGTCTCTATATTTCACCGCTTTTGTATACTCTCTCTCTCTCTCTAATTCGCGTTTCGGTTCACGTTCGTGTACTCACTCTGCCAACTCCGGGCGGAACATGGTCCTGGTCTGGACCGAGGTGAGCGAGTAGCAGTTGTCACAGAGGATGTGTGCCAGCGTCGTCTTGCGGATCTCCTGCACTTGTTCTGCGAGGAAAAAAAGAACGGAGCTGTAGGGGGCGGCACCGAGTATGTGGACCGTAAAAAGCGGCTTAGTAAGCTGCACAGTCGGGCACCGACCTTTATTGCAAAAAAAATAAATAAAATAATATTGCATGCATCGTCCTCAATCGTCATCCTATCCAACCCCGCTTCGTTGTATTACAGAAGTAGCAGGGATAAGTTGTACGCCAGCACATATTTCAACTGACCGGTCGAAAAAAGGAGATTGTCTAATCTCTGGAGCGGTCGGCTGAAAGAAGAACGTTGACGGCGCTTGGTTCAGGTGTGTCAGGAATGCGCAGGCGTTTCCTATCGTGCTTTCTGTAACATGCAAATTTCTTCGTTTTGCCCCAATATTTGAATCCTTGTATGCATCGATGTCTTTTTACCGACTGTATTTTGTTATAAATTGTACCTTATGCCACCCCCGCCCCATCACCCTATGCCTCTTCGTAGACCTGTGACTGTACAGGACCGACTGTACAGGACCGACTCCACACATTTGACGAACTTGTCCTTGCGCTTCTTTTGCACCCAATCTTGTGACAGGCACTGGAATTGGTCATTCTGCGCGGTTTTTGAAGCTCTTCAGGAGCAAGTTAGCGCTCGTGTGTCTTCCATTTTATTTGACTGTCCTGGTTTGGTTGTAAGCTTTAAGCTTTTTAGTCATGCCTATTTACCATGAGACTTTTCTTTACATCTTTTATGACTAAGCTTCGCATTATCACATGGTGCTCTCTCTTAGTCTTTTTTCTACGCTACATGTAGGGCATACACATGTTCATCTTGATGGGAGCGTGGGCCTATGCGGTATTTTCGCTAGGATTTGGAAACGACACGATAAGCTGAAATATGTAGCATACAGAATAGTGCGACGCACCATTCTGTGCACCTTGGGCACTTACTTTTCTAACATGCCACGTCAAAGAATACGAGGTGCGCGAGACCGTTGTCTGGTCAGACAGAGAGAGGGAAGGAGAGAGATGTGTGAGGGCGTCCTCACCTGCCGCGAAGGACCCGGCTTGTCCCTCGTGCTCGTAGTAGAACCGGTCACCGAACTTGAGCCGACGGAACTGCGTTCCCAGGATGCAGGCGAACGTGGGACCGACCAGGCCGCCCTGGACGCTGGTCTCCGTGATGCCGCCCGTGAACAGGTCGATGTCCGTCACGTCGCTGCGAGAGATAGGGAGAGCCGCCGATACAGAGAGACGGACATTGAAAACTGTACAGACAGATAGCAGAGACAAAAATAGTATATTGACAGTACATATAGGTATACTGATACGTTGACACATATATAACCAGACCGATCTGTAGAAGCATATATATATATAGGTAGATGGTATTCGTGTTATGCCGACCTCGCCCCACACATGTACGCGAGTTGCTTAATATGGTCGCTATCCACTGTACACCGGACCCGTGTTCATGTACTGTCCAACATACGTGGCGCAGACCGTTTCCACTCACTCGTAGAGCGTGCTGTACAGCTGCACGACGTGCGCGGGCGTGTACTGGAGCAGGTCCTCGAAGGTGGTGGCCTGGTAGCCCGTGCAGTACTGCAGGTAGTCCACGTACGGCCGCAGACCGTGCTCGCGGCCTCGCTGCAGGTTGAGCGCGATCAGGTCCAGACCGTACGAGTCGTTGCGAAGTCGGTACAGGTGGTGGGTGACGCCCTCCGTGATGAAGCTGCACGCGCGAGAGAGGCCTTTGTGAGCGCGGAGCAGGACCAGTTGTGGGTCGCCGGGTCGCGCGTCCCTGGTCTGCCACATATCGCCTGCTATAGGATTGACAGCAGCCACTTATAACTGAGCACATCGTTATCTGAGTCCACATAGGTTACGTGCAAAAACGCCGGCGTGAAGCGTAAAACTGACCAGTGTAAAAAACACTAACGAATGCCGAAGGTCACAGACTGCTGTTTTAAAAGTCTCAGGATGTGTACCGGGTGCTTCCGCGAAGATTAACAAGGTCCCTGAATGTCGCAGCCGTGATGTCCTTTCCGGGATGAAGTATTTGTGCTACTGGCTGCATACATGTATACACTAAAGGATTTGTGTGGAGCCTTGCCCCCCCCCTTCTGACACTCCCCCCCCCCTGCCTGTGTGATGTGTGACTGTTGCAGTTACTGGAGTATGCTGCCGGTATTAGTGACAGCACAGACACTATTTCTGTATTTGTCACTGGTGTTCGCGTGCGCACTGCTTCTTGGCATTTTCTTCTCGTTTTCTTTTCCTTCTTTATTCTTGCCTCAGAAGGGCATTTGTGATTTCAGAATAGCTGGCTCTACAGAGGTCCAGCTTTGCATATATTCATACACGAAAAGAAAAAAAGGAATCCCCTGAGGGGAATTTTGTACAAATAAAAAAAAAAGAAGCTTGTTTCAGGCGGTGGGCGTCCAGCATGACGTGATAATCACTAATGGCCTTATCAGATATTTACTATTCACTGACTCGCCTTTCACAAACTTAACACAATAGGTAAATGCAAAGCCAGCCAATTCCTACTGCATGTTCATATGCAAAATATCTGGGACAAGATGACGTTTCAACATGTCGGTCCTCGAAAGGTGCTGAAATATGTGCTGATGCTCCGAGTAGCAGTTTTTCAAGTGCCTGATTCTCGGCCGATTTAATTAGAGCACCACTGTATTCCCCGCTCGTTTTGGGAACATTGAAGTCAGTGCGTACGTCAAACGGTAGCTTAGCAGATGTTCAGGCATGTTTCCTGAGGCTAGCGACGACCAACAACGTCGATACCAGGAGCTACCAGTTTGTACGTGCAACAAAGTTCCAAAGTTCTTTTCAATGTCCTATCATGCGGCAATCTACAAAAAAAAAAAAAAATGTGCAGCAGTTGCCTGGCTAACATAACTATCAGTACAGATAGAGGTACTATGAATGGTTAGGGGCAACAACACAACGAGAACCATGGCAAAAAAGAAATAATCCGTGTTTATATTTATGGCAATGATACAGAAGACAAAAGAATGTCCAACCGACCGTTCAGGCATCAATAAAAAGGAAATCTGGTTTATTTGTTGTTATTCAGTAGAAAAAATAAATACTAAAGTTGGAACGTTTGCCCATTCCGAGTGAGTCTAGTGACCCAAGTTGGTGGGAAAGAGGTTAGATCGGCACCGTCATATATACCAGAAAGTTCGTGAAGATGTTGACAGGTGTACTAGTTTATCTTTCTCGGGAGACCGCTTCTCACCGGCTAACAAATGGTAAACGCTATCGCTCACCGCAGGACACGCCTGCATGTATTGGAAGTCTTTCGAATTTTATCGATGGTTCTATCCGTTGTCTGTTGTCAATGCACCTTATGTAATTCGATTGTACGCGCCAAACGAATTCTGTCTTAGTTCCTGGAAGACATGCGGGCACCAACGATGGCTCTGGAATCTTCGATGACGCATGAATAAAAGCCGACGCGCTTGATCCGCAGATCATATTTTCGATGATCGCCGACTTTGTTCGCCGCTTTCGTTGTGCCTTGATTGTGAGTTGCTTTTGTGGGCACAGGTTGGCCCAGTGAAAGTTTATTCGCAGTTTTGCTGCTGTTCTCTTTTTCAACGTCACTATTACGTGACAATATCCTAAGAATGCTAACTGAAATTTAAAAATCCGTTCTGAGTCAAACCGCAACGACAAAGGCCCGTGCTCACCTGTCGTAGTGCTGTCCCGGCTGCCGAAGCAGGCCCCTGATGACGTTGTCTGTGTCTCCGTGGTACAAGTAGAAGGGGAAGAAGTAGAAGTCCTGCAGTTCAAACGGGCTGCGCTGGCCTTCAATGTCGATCCTGCGCGCACAGGCACAACCATGAGAGGAGAAAAAGCGCCGAGTTGATGCGCGTTCGCGGGTCCAAGAAGTTGCGAGCCAGTCAAAGTTAGCACGGTCATTCGTTGACGGTGTCACGTCAGCAAAAATCGGCACTAGCACACTTCGTCAAAGTACACGGAATGATGCAACCCAGAAGTGCGTCTGGACTCAGTGGACTGGAGGCGATTCGCTCGGAACATGTTTTGCTATCGGGCCACCTGCAGACTCCTTCCCGCTCTACGATTGGCTGTCTCGGCTGCCTACGGTCAAGGAGGACAGAGACGTACACACCAGCTGGTGGGCCTCAGAATCGACCAAGGAGCCAAGCGAGGGCGCACCTTACTGCCGGTATCCCGTATCGCTTGCTGCAGTCTTGGCTGCACGGTAGACCGTGCAACAGCAGCGCTGGTTTGCCAATGAAGCACTATGCTGTCAAAAGCAGATTGCTTCGGCCCCGTAAACTACGCCGGAGGGCGCGGACGCACTCCGTATAGCAGCGCACCGCTGTCAACCTTTAGGCTCGTGTGCTGCCGACTCCACTCGGATTCGACCAAGGCGTGTCCGTACACGGGAGCCCAGCGAGAAAATGAATGGGCACCAGGTATTCGAACAATGGAGATTGCTGTCGATATGCAAGCGCGAACTTCACTTGCCGGTATGCATACCGGCAAGGTACGCGTTGAATCTTTCTTCTTGCGTTGAAGCGCGTGCCACGCAGGTTATAGTAATCTCAGGTGCTCTACTGATGCCTCCGTCTGCCGTTTACATTGCCCTACTGGAGCAGTAGTTGCAAGAGATCCAGTCTATCGTGGCGGCTAAAAAGCACGCCGAAACTTCTGCAACATCAGTCAGAACCTTGCCTCACGCATTACGTCTTGATCCCATCGCCAAAGGAAGTGCATTTGTTCAAAATCCTTAAAAATATCCTGTGGCAGATAGAGCGATAGCCCTTAAGTTGGATTACTTGAAGAGGCGGGCGCTATTGTCACGAGAAATCTAAATGCACAATCGACTAGTCAACAAAATTCCATTAATTTACTCAGTGCTTTATGGCATATATTGTAATTTACGCATTGTAACAGGAAATTTCTAATATACGGTTTAAAAAGTCACAGTCTCGCCCGAAAGGCGAAACATATAGATTGCGATAGCACTTTAGTATAGCCAACTATACGAAGTAAGTATAGTAGTTTTATCGGCCATATAAACTCGCAAACATTCGCTTACTAAATAAATTAACAAGCATGGTGTCACGCTCGCACAGGCAAACATAAACACATCTAACTCCACGAGCACTGACACTCGCTGTCAAAATGCTTGCGTGAGGAAGAGCGGCAACAGCAGCGAGTGAATTGACCTTCGTGCTGCCTCTCGCTTCATCGCGAACTAAGCGGCAAGAACACAGCTCACACGAAGCTATCAGGCCTCTGGCATCTAGACTCTGTACTCATTGCAGATCGCAGAACACGTACTATTGTGTCATCAGCAACTACGTGTTATACAGTCGTACATACCTATGACTATGCCATGTGGTGTATGTTAAAACGACGATGGTATTTGCACTCCAGCGATTAAATGTTAAACTGTAATTGTGGGGTAATGAAGTTGCTACAACCGTCGCGCAGTTTCTACTACTACGAGGAAAGTACGGGGCAAAGTGGGCCGGTCCCAGAGATAGCATAATCAAACACGGCGCGTCAAAGCGTGAGCTGTCACAGGGAAAGAAGGCGAGTAAGCGTTGCGAGGCACACGCGCTTAGTGCTTCGAAGAGCTTGCTGCCGTTGTAGCAAGAGGAGCGTGCGTACGATCGTGGCCTAGGGGTTAAAGTACCTGGCTGCTGCGGTCGACGGCGGACGTTTGATTCGACCATCGGTCACACATTATTTTCTTCTTATGAAAGCGATGCGAGACAGGAACATATACCTACACACCTACCGCAATGCACCGATGAGGCAAACAACGCTTCGCATTGAACAAGCCCCCAGTACGAATCCAACCCTCCCGCACCGGCTGGCCTCAAAGACACGCCGCGGGAGTCGGGCGCGCTCACCTCTGGAAGACGCCGTCGATGAGCGTGTGGCCCAAGCGGAAGGCGGCCGCGGCGAACTCGTTGAGGATGGTGGCGTCCACGTCGGGCGCGTACTGGCTGCGGCCCGTGGGCACCAGCTGGTAGCGCACCATCGCGTCGGGTCCCAGGATGGGCGGCAGCCACTCGGAGTAGATGATGTGCTGCCACTGCGCCATCAAGATGCGCCTGCACGAAGCGCGCGCGCGCGTCAGTGCGTCGACGACCGAACTGTCCTTGTCTTTTTTGTGTCTTCGTTGTCGGCTGTCAACACGACAGACAAAGAATTCGTTAAGGTCCTTAGAAGCCCCGCCCTTAGAGCAGCACCGCGGCCGCTCCCACGAGGGGACGGGGAGGCCTATCCTCACCGCCGCATCACGGGCTCTCAGGACAGCCCGGAGCTGTGGGAGAAGCTCGGAACTCTCGATGGCAAAGCTCCCCTCCTCCTCGGTGACCTGATTGGGCCCCCGTAACGAGGGGCGCTGCCAGAGCATGTGATTTAAGCTGCTAACCGACCCGCAGTCCGGGCAGGTAGACTCGAAGGCGTCCGGAGCAATAATGCTGAGGAAAGCTAAACTGGGATATGCCCTAGTCTGCAACATTCTGAGTGCGATTGTCTGAGACCCGGAGAGTTTACCGCGCGGGGGCGGAAAAGCTCGCGTGCCCATTTGGTAGTGCTTGGTGACTTCGTTGAAAGTGAATAAAATGTCTTTAAATTCCCCGTACCCATCCTGCAAACCTGCGTCCTCCCCGGCGCGGAGGGTTAGAGCGCGCGCGGAAGCCGCGCTCTAACCCGAGACCGCGCCCGCGAGTGAGCAGTATCATTGAGGTTGGTGAGGGGAATCTAGCTGGGAATCGAGATGTGCCGGAAGCCAAGTAATGGTGTGCGGGGAGATGATCTCATCGCCGAGAATTTTAGAGGCTTCACGGAAATGGAGCCAGAAGCAAAGGCCCTAACCGCCGATCTAGAGTCTGTGTAGATCTGCGGTCTACTATCGTCCAGGTGGGCGAGAGCTACGCACGAAAGGTAGGAAAAACACGAAGCGGCTCCACCGGCCGCCCAGTCTAGCATGAGGCGAGGCATCAGCCAGCCAGAGCGTGAACCAGGAGAAATGTCCGCATATGATCGCCCTCCGTGCATCGCTGATTGAGCGGAAGCGTCACCGGATCTCATTGCTGATTGGCTGATACTGGTCTCGCTGCAGTGCACGGCGTGGGTGAGCGCCGCGTATAAGATTCGGCCATTGCCGTCCCTTGGCAGATAGCGAGCGTGCAGTAAGCGCGCGAGCCCGAAGTCCATGCGCGCGCGTACCGTGTCTCCTGGAAGAGTCTCTCGTCGTCCCAGTGCGTGTTGAGCTGCTGCAGGCGGCGGGCGACGCGGTTGTGCTGCCGAAGCCACACCGTGTGCATGCTCGTCAGCGCCGGATGTTCGTTGACGCGTTCGTCACCTGCGCATGCACGTAGTCGCGCAGTGAGCACCAGCTCGCTCCTTGAAAAGGGACACCAATCTGAAATACTAACGAGTTCGTGAAATGGTGCGAAGCAAGACGAGAACCGTAGAGTACAGCCATGCATATAAAAGACACGTGGGGGCTTTACCCGTGTCTCCGCCTTGTTTTGGTTGGGTATACCAAGTCAAGCTGTATTGTACACACGTATGAGTGAGCTATGTCACGGAACACTTGTCTCGGCAATATATATTTTTTTATCGAAATTGCGATGTATCCGCTTTTTCACAAGAAGAATCCGATGGCGTCACTGTTACCACGACTCTGTGGGGCTCACCCATTCACGCGGGATTGACCGCGAGTCGCATCGCTTACCGCCTCGGAAGCAGATCTCGCCGGTCTCCAAGTTGCTGCACCGATCCTCGGCTGGGAAGAAGCTCTGGGGCAGGAGCTCCTCGCCCTCCAGTGACTGCGCTCGCAGGAGACCTTTGGGAGAAGGCAAAGGAGAGTGGTTTCAGATTATGGCAAGGCGTCTGCGAACGTGTGCATTATAGTGCGCAAGATATCCGAGGCGGATACTGTCGTAATTAATCTGGTACACTATAGCGCCGCTTTATGTAACTATGAGGTTTAACCAACAATGCCGGAATCAGGCTATCCCCGCACTTAAACAAATGTACCAATCGCACGTGTTTTCTAAATTTGTCCTTAACCCAGAAAAATAGTAAAAATGTCGTAAGTCTTGTTTCTTTTGCTTACGAATGTTTCAGAAGTCGGTGTTACTTTTGTTTGAAACGAATAAACTAAAATATCGACGGCACGACAATTCTCGTCATGCCGTCGTCGTCCCGCCATCGTCGTCATACTCTCGCCGTCGTCCCATTGTCTTCGTGCCGTTGTCGTGCCAAGTTGTCATTGCGCTGTCGTCATACAGTCGTCTTGTTCTCATACACCGTTTCGTCGTTGCCTCGATGTCATTCCTTCGTGGTCGTTTTATCGTAATTGTGGTGTCGTCATTCAACCGCGATTATGCCGCTGTTGTCACGCTAATGTCTTCATTACGTTGTCATCAGACAGCCGTCGTCATGTCGACGTGGTCGTTCCATTGTCGTCGTTCCAGCTTCGTCGTACAATCGTCGACATCCCGTTATCCTCACGAAGTCGTCGTGATACTGCCTTCATCGTTTCGTCAACGTCATTCCTTCGTCATGTCATCGTGCTCACTGCGCCGTCGTCATGCGTCAAGCTTGAAGAAGTCGTGGTTTCGCACGAAAGGCGAAGCACTGATTGAGCCTGCAAAGTGTAGCGCAACTCCACAAAAAGTAAGGTTCGTAGCTTCATCGGCCGTATACTTGCAGTAAACATTCGCTTACTAATTAAATTAGCAAGCGTGGTGTTCGGTCCCTCAGGCGCCAGTTATTTCTGCGCATTGAAAATTTAGTTTCCCACATTTCCTGTACCTTTGGGATTACGATAAGGGTGCAGCTCCCAGAACAGATTAAGAATTTTCCATCCTGCAGTGAGTTCTGTCACGTGTACAGAATGTGGACTTCATGCGAGGACTCTTTACACTGACGGTCAGGTATGAGAACATCAACTCGTTCACGTCTACGATACTCGAAAAGCACCTATCTATAGTCACTTGGAAAACATGCCTATTGTGAAACATTGCAAAAAAAAAAAAGCAGTGAAAAAGTGAACCCGCTACATGGCTACATGCTGACAGTTAGAGCGAACACCCAGCCGTTTACCTTCCAACTGGTTGTACTAAAGCACGTGACTCGTATTACTCACCCTCGCAACGCAAGTCCAGTCGGAGGTGTTTCAAGATCTACATGAGAAACACGGGGAGGGCGGGAGATAGAAATTCAAGACGATGAGCAAAACGAGAGCAATGTGAAAGCACAAGCCAACGTTTCGACAAGTGGACTTGCCTTGAAGGAGACAAGTCCACTAAGGCAAGTCCACTTGTCGAAACGTTGGCTCGTGCTTTCACCTTGCTCTCGTTTTGCTCATCGTCAACATCTACGCGACGCATTTTAAACGTCTTTATTTGCGTCAGTGCTTTTGATGCACTACTGTGGCGTGCGAGATTGTGCACACGGCACCTGAGAGGGTTCAGCCGCTTCTCTTTCCGTCTCTTAAGCGCGCTGCTGTTACCAGCTCACCTATACAGACGCGAGTGACGTAAACAGGCACTTACCGGACTGAAACTGTCGGAGCCGGTTGGTGTCGTCGTCGCTGCTACCGTAGATGTGCGATGCATCCAAGTATGACGTCAGCGAGTCCTGCTGCTCGCGAGGACCTGCCGAATGGGAAGGCCGTTGCATCGTAGGCGTTAAGCTCAGCGACACCACGAATAGGACATTTAAACCCCCGTTAATCCCGACGAATTGCTTTTTTTTACAAGCTAATTTTTTATATCTCCAAATTCAAACTCAGGCGTGGGAAATGTAGCACAATTAGCCCGAATTTAGTGGGCTTTTTTAAAAATCCAGGATCGAGCCTTCAGTTGTGCGTAGTTGAGAAAAGGAATTACTAGTTAGTTAGTTGCCATACCAAATCTTTCACTCGACAAATTTCTCTCTTTTGTATGAATGCACACGCCACAGCCAGCTGTAACGGTCAAGAAGTAGATTTTTTTTATACGAAAGATTTTTGGCAGTTTGAGAGGTTAAAACACACAAACAAACAAACAAACAAACAAACAAACAAACAAACAAACAAACAAACAAACAAACAAACAAACAAACAAACAAACAAACAAACAAACAAGCAAACAAACAAACAAACATTTTTTTCTTCTGTTTCATGAAACTTCCCCCATCTTTTGGATTTCAGCAGAATTGATCGGGTCCCTGCGTGGGCATTTGACTTCGTTCTGCTAGCCCCGGAAGGGCGTTGGTCCCGGGTTCGACACCACCACCAGCAAGAAGTTTCCTTTCTGAGAAGCCTTTTCGTTGTATCTGCGTGCTGCTTTCGGGTGGTTGAGAAGTCTTCTCTTTGATGAAAAAAAAAATTCGAAGCAACCGTCCCCGAAGTTACCCGAGAAATACACTGGCGTTCTACTTAGGTCAGCCGGATGTGCAGGGGGGGGGGGGGGGAGGCGTTTTGCAGAATATGTGAAGTGCTGGTCGATGATGTCTATCCAATGTATTTCGAATATGTGTCTCCAACGCGAAGTCGCTAAGCATACTTGGAGATGGGAGTCTAGAATTTTTATTTATTTCTTTTTTAAAGGATCTGGCTTTGAATGGACGTGACTGCATTGCTGGCGCTGTTTGGATTTCGCGCTTGCAACGCACGCTTTAAAGGAGGGCGATCTCATAATTGACCAGCGGCGCTCTGTTAACTAGATAAGCGCTATTTGAAGTCCGACTAACGTTCGCGCGTTAAAGGGGTCCGAGTGGAGATTCGAAATCGGATTGATAAACTACTAAAAACATATTAAGAAACGTGGCTTTTGGTACTACACTTAACGACAACAATATTTTTCAGGAATCAGGATTTTGCACATTGGAGGATTTATTTACCAGAACTGTTATTATGCGGCATAATTGGAGCGATGAATTCAAAGAGGCATACGATGCACCTCGATTGTTAAAAAATAAAAAAAGAACGTTTTAAGGTACCCTATTCCACTACTAACTATGGTGAAGCGAGAAGAAGTGTATACATCCCAAAAATATTTAACGATTTGGCCGATGAATTCTTCTTGGCAACTTCGAAAAAACAGTTGAAGAAATTATTGATGAAATGTTGAAATTTAGTCCTGATCTTTACTTAAGTTGTTTATGTGTTTCTCTTTATTTACTATGTCATTGTCTGTTAACGGGTAATACTACCAAACATTCTTAATAATAATAATATTTGGGGTTTTACGTGCCAAAACCACTTTCTGATTATGAGGCACGCCGTAGTGGAGGACTCCGGAAATTTTGACCACCTGGGGTTCTTTAACGTGCACCTAAATCTAAGCACACGGGTGTTTTCGCATTTCGCCCCCATCGAAATGCGGCCGCCGTGGCCGGGATTCGATCCCGCGACCTCGTGCTCAGCAGTACCAAACATTCTTCTCAAAGTTGAAAAAAAAAAAACGTGTTATTATGTAAATGTCTACCTTTTCACTTTTTATGTAAATATGTAACCACATCGCTGTACCGACTCTGCCGGGCCTAGTCGCACAAGTCCTCGTGGACTTAGACAGGCCCGTTTCTTTGTTTTGCTTTTGGATGTGTGTCAATAATAATAATAATAATAATAATAATAATAATAATAATAATAATAATAATAATAATAATAATAATAATAATAATAATAATAATAATAATAATAATAATAATAATAATAATTATTATTATTATTATTATTACCACTGGTCACCGAGAGTCCGTTCACAGCTCTACACCATCCGAGTGCCAGCGGCGTGCATTTTATTTATTTATTTTATTTTGTTTTCAGTGCTACCAGTCTCACGTGAGACCAAGGCATGTGGACAGTACTACTTATACAAGCCACGGTCAATATTAAAAGAATGCTTTTCACAACAATAATGAGAAATAATGAGGCAGCTAATACAATGTCTATACTAGTGTAGTTCAGTAACAGTACGCTATCTGGGAATAGAAGTAGTACGCACAGAACAGACCCACTTTCTCTAGAAAGGATCTACACAATAGAATGTAGTCGTCAAGTGATATTAGGAAGAAAATTAAGCTCGTAGTGGCTCTTTATCAATTACATCCTCCATCATATGTACTGGTAAAGGTGGTTATAGTGGCACACGCAATCGGTCATCCGTGGATCGAGGCGGTTTCACTCCTGAACTGCGCGCGGCAGAAACGGATATTCGAAAGCGTGACCGTGGCCGTCGACCTCGGTCGAGACGTAGGGACTCATTTGGTGCGGGCGCAAGCGTAGCGGGCGAGTCCTCACCCAGCTGGCAGGAGCAGGGCGCCGAGCGCGGCAGGTTGAGGCACGTCTGTCCCAGCGGCCCCGAAGAAGGGGTCGCCCGCGGGCACCGCGATGGAGTAGCACTCGGGCAGCACCCACCGGTCAGGGGCTGCAGCAGTCGATCGGGTTGTTCGGGTCTGCGGGCAGAGAAATGCGCGGGCGCACTGATTCAGCGTGCAACGACAGCGCTGTCGGTCAACGAGAGACTTTTTTACACAGGCATGCCACCGAACGCCGAACAGCTTTGGCAATGCCCCCCCCCCCCCCCCCGCATTTAAAGACCAACTGCAACAAAATTTCAAGTGGCGTATAGATAGAGAGCGAGATAAGATAATGCAGAGAGAAAGACATGTAGGTTAACCAGAGGTAGTTCCGGTTGGCTACCCTGCACAGGGGGAAGGGTTAAGGGGGATAAAGAGAGAAACAGAGTGGAAGGGGGAGATAGAGAGGAAGAGAGACAAGCACGAACAAAGCGCGTACACTACAGAGCGGTAGGGGGCGGCATTCTTAGAGTCTGTCGTGAAGCCGCGTAGACCGCAGGAACCTTCATAACGCGAGTAAGGCCTTCAACGCGGAGGTTCTTTCGGAGCATTGGCCTAAAGCTTTTAGTTCTGATAGTGGATGATTGTCCAACTGGTCCAGTACTCTGCACATCACTTGTCTCTGAGCACTGTATCGCGGGCAGACACAGATAATATGTGCGAGCGTCTCGTCGGTGTTGTATGTGTCGCACGTGGGGCTGTTGGCCATTCCAATGAGGAAAGCATATGAGTTCGTAAAGGCAACGCCTAGCCACAGACGGTAGAGCATAGTCTGTTCACGTATAGAAAAACCTAGATCCAGGTATAGTGGTAGATACGTGAGAGCCGAAGTGGAAAATTTTAGGCTTGAAAAACGAGTGCATGGGCGTCAGGAAAGGCTCACAAGAGTAGGCGTTTGTGACCCGAAAACTGAATAAAGAACAAGAAAAAGAAAAAGAAAATAAAAACACCTTCATTACCGCTCGCCGGAAGTGATGCATGACTAAGACATTCCGACTACCATAAGCACCGTCGGCGGCTGCCCACAAAAAAAAAAAAAGAAGGAAAAAAAAATCGGAGTTGCGGAAAATCTCGATGCTGCGACTTAAGTCACAGCCTCTAACCACCAAGTATACATGTGTCGTCTGCTTAGGCGCTATTAAAAGGTCTCGAATAAGAAACTTAGATGACTATCATTATAATTATAGTAGACTCGCGCAAATGAACGACGGACACAAAGAACAAAGTGGATAAGGACGTGTGCTAATATAGGAACCGTGTGTCCGTTATTAGGTTGCGCTAATCTACTGTAGATGTAATGCAAGACGAACTAGCCCAACAGTCGTGTCCTGCTGTAGAAAGCTACCAGCCCCGCATCTTTACAAAGCTAACTTCACTTGTATACATTACTCATTTAACTTCATTTGTATACACTGCTCATTCATAAGCAATTTATAATTCATTTACAAAGAAAAACCCAAAGGTGCAATTATGCTGCCGTCGGCGTGCCTTGCATGTCTTCGCTGGGCTGTTAAGTTTTGGCACGTGACCTCCTTAAGGCGCTTATGACGAGTGCGGCCAAAAGCATTGTCCCGGCGGCACCAACACTTAAGTGCACTAAGGCAGATATCACAGGTAATGCAGATATATATATATATATATATATATATATATATATATATATATATATATATATATATATATATATATATATATATATATATATATATATATATATATTACAGCTCTCGCCAGCAGAGAGCCACGGATTGAAGAAAGGCATCCAAGCCAATGGAGGCAACACTAATTCCACGCTCTCCCGGAAACACGTAAATGTTTCTCCCGAAACAGCCCGCTCGTAAACACAGCGCTAACTATATATAAACTGTACGCGTTCACTCGAGTCAGAAAAGGTTTTACACTGCGCGCTTTGTCATCTCCGGCGTATCCACTCGGCAACACACGTGGCACGTGAACCATAGAGACCTCTCGGGCTGTAAAGAAATAACTAACCGGATAAAGGAAAAGCTGAAAAAAAAAAAGAAGTAACCGAAAGAGTCTGCGCGAGAGCCCCTAATTGAATAGAGTGAGACAGCACCCTGGGGAATCCTCCACGGGCAGGCGCTCAAGGATCGCGCTCGCGGGCAGGCAATATATGACAGCCGTTTTCCCGTGCGCCCCTCCCCCAACTGCATCCCCTCTTTCCCCTCACGTCGAGGGTCAGATAGGAAAAACCAAGGAAAGGGAGAAGACGCGGCTGTGAAACGCGCCGTATCGCTCGATTAAATTAAGGCTCGGCTGGGCCGTCTGTGCGTTCCCCGTTCTCGGTTTGGTTTCTCAAAGTGGCTGGTTGCCCACGGAACGCTCACTTCCGAGAACGCCAGACATCCTTTGTGTGAGTAAAGCTTGTCGGATTATCTCGCACGCCCGCGTAATGGCCGCGGCTCTGGTTGTCCGTGCATCTGCCAGCAGGGCAGCCTGCGCGTTTGGCTTTGCCGCTGAATACGCACGCGGAGAACAAAGCGGCGGGCGTTCGGAATGCCGTCTGTTTAGGGTTGCGTTTTTCGCTCTGATATCGTACGTCGAGCAACGACGCGGTTTTTTTTTGAAGGAGTCCAAGCCGCGTAGAAACTGATTCCCGCGTTTCCAGGCACCAGAACGCGATACACCGGTAGGAAGGGTTGGTTGAGATGCGCAAGTCCTCGGCACAGAGAGCGAGATAAGGAAATACGGGAGAAGAAGTTCCCTTAGTTAAAAGGAAGCCGATAGCCACTGTGAGGCCCATCTCCGGCCAATATTTTCAGTCGGACGTTGCGATTGGCTCGTCGCCGACCGGTGTTGTTACGACCGGAGTCCTGCAGCAGCATTTTCTTGGCCGTCAGAGCTGGAGTCTTCACCCTTGGTGGGTAAAACAACGGAACGTGGATTAACCAGATCGGTACAGCTCAAACTGCCATTTTTTTTCTTTCGCGCTCAAGGCGCTGAGAGAGGGGCGGAAACCTTTGCCAGGTGACGGCCTAGCAACAGTATTTGCTAGAGCGTACACGAACTGAGATTTGGTCAAGTTAGTTTATATAGGGTACGCCTGTTTCCACTAACAGCGCAAAAAAGAGCGAAGATGGGAGAGGAAACGCTAGAAGAAGCGCGATCCTGTCGTTTTCTCCTAGGTCATCGCCTTCCTTTCGCTATTAGGGCAAACATTGTCGAGCCTGGTGCACAGGTGTGCGCAAGAAAAGGAGGAGTCAATCTCCCACGACGGTTGACTAACGTGCGCTTCGCTCCACACAACTTCGAGCACGTGCGTCTGATTTTGTTGGGCTCGTTCTCCACGTCAGGTCAGCATACGGCTTGCGCGTGGGGCTTCGTGCTAGCTCTCTTGGTATCCACGAAGGGAGCATTGGAACGAAGCATGGTTCACGGAGACGCGGCGTGCGGTAGGTGTGGGTTCCGCTCCAAGGGGGCCCAATCGGCCCTTATGATCGACTTTCATTTTTTTTTTTAGTATAACGCTCTCCAAACATTTCTCTGCGCATCAATTAAAGAAAAAGAAGCTAAATGTATTTCATTGTTTTCGTAGGTACCAGCGTCCTTATTTGGCTTTATATGGTTGTCATTTGGCGAAATGCCAGCCTTTGTTTCATTGATATATATTTAAAACGCCTAAACGTGAAGATACACGACAAGACAGAAACAATCCCGGAGGTTTTGTGCAGAAATGTCGTCTTACTTTTGTCACACGTTATTTGCTTTCGACTTTTTGAACTTAGTTGTCGCGTTTAAGTTACATGACATCAAAGCTAACTTTTCTTTTTACGACTGTTGTAGAGAAAAAGGTGAACGGATCGGTCTCCATGACAAATTGGTCGACCTGCCGATTTTTTCGCTTACTGAACAGGCTGATCCACTGTTCGCGCGATCACGGAAAGCCTCAGCCCAAAGTCAACGTTTCGACAGGGTGACTGGACGAAAGCGATTCTTGGGCTCGATCGAAACGTTATAGCTCCGAGACGAGGCTTCCCTACGTGCTGTTCGCCCAGCGTTTACGAAGTCTCTGCGTGTGCGCGCAGTATACGTACTTCCCAGGTTACGAATCTCGCCGGGGTCCGCCTCCAGGGGCGCCAGCGCCAGGTCGTGGTCAATGAACTGGCCGATCTGCATGAGCATGTGCGAGAAGTGCGGGCTGGGCAGGCGCCGGTCCGGGTGCACCAGCGACGAGATGAGCCGCGCGTTGGGCAGCTCCTGGCCGCTCTTGGCCAGCCGCGGGCTGCTCACGCCTGCGAGAGGAGAACGGCGCTGGACTATACGCATGACCACGCTGGAAGCATCGGCGGAGAGATGGGAAACCTAACCTAGCTTGACCTAGCCGAGCCTAACCTAGCCTTGCCTTGTCTAACCTCGTCTAACCTAACTGCCTGCCCCACCGTGCTTTCGGGTAGTTCGAAGTTTTCAGCGAAAGAGTGTAGGTTCCCGTTTGTTCATTTTTTTTCTGTCGTTATCCTCTTGTCGAACGAATCCAAAGTGTTCAAGAGAATAGGCGCGCTAATTCTGACACACTTGTCTCTGCGTTAGCTGCCATCAGGAAAAGCTTCGAAAGGCGTCCGCTCGTTTTGCGGTTTACGCCCGTCCGTTTTCTTCTCGTCAAGTTCATTGAGGTGCCGTCCATGAGAAACGGAAATGGGGGAGGATGCAGTACACCGTTCCAGGCAGCACAGTTAGGTAAGCAGTGCGCAGAGATAACGCTCTCAACAATTTGCTTGTGCGTTGTTATAATTAAGTTCTGATGACGCTGAACGGGTGTCAGGCTGATCCAGACAGTGCTTTCGTAGCTTGCAAATAACGTGCACAGAAGGAAGCGTTGAAACCGTATGCAATACTGTTACAGCTCAATGGTGTAAAAGTTACAAACAGGAATAAGGGGCTTCAAAAATCCTGGCCTACGTTTCGAGAGGTGGGCCTATCTTTGTCAAAGGCGGCCTTGTCATCCTCGGCTGGTTAGTTTTAACGGGTTAGTCACCCTATTAACCCTACTAAACCATTAAAGCTAACCTGCAGAGGATGGCAAGGCCGCCTTTGACAGGGATAGGTCCACCTATCGAAACGTAGGCCAGGCACCTGATTTCTGTTTGTAACCTTTATAGCACAGTATGCAACTTCGTCTGTCGGTCCCCTCCTTGGTTTTAAGTAAAAGCTCAATGGCGCGATGTACGAGGTAGAGAAGGCACAAAAAGCGTTGAACACAAACAATGGAGCGCTTGAGTTAACATACAGTCTTCGCTGCACCTTTTTTCTTGTGCGGGAGCGTATTGCGGAGAAAACACCTTCGACAGGACAACAGCCTTTCTTTCGACCTTGTTGGAACAAATTACCCGCGATAGGACGTCTAACACGCATGCGTAGTAATGCAAGACAAACTTGCAAGCCTTCGTTCTAATTTATCATCTTGTGAGCGTCTGGTATTCAGAGGCCTTTTCCTAAGAAACCATGTAGTTGGAGGAAATCTCGTGCAGTCCGGGTAAGTCACTGTCACAAAGGACAAGACGTTGCCGACCAATTTAAGAGAAAACAGCGATGTTCAGGCTCTCTTAGGGGACCTTTTAGGCGATACAAGATGGGTAACGAATCTTTAACAGATGGCGCAGGCACCGTGCATAAACGGCAGAAAGACCTTTATCGTTCTGCTTGAGCGTGGGAGCAGCTTTCTAGATTGCGAGAGGTTCGAGATCGAAGCGCGACGTTAGATTTCGCACAGCGGCCATCACCTTCGCATAACTCCAGACAGGGTAGCATTTTATGTGACCTTGAGGGCGACCTCGACACGTACGTACGTACGTACATACATACATACGTACGTACATACATACATACATACATACATACATACATACATACATACATACATACATAAATACATACATACATACATACATACATACATACATACATACATACATACAAACAAACAAACTTTAAGGGACCTCAAGGACCTCAAGGCCAGAAACTGACATAAACTATAAAAATGTGGGAAAGAGCCAAAGAAAGCTATCGCCAGAGTCCTTCCATGTTTTTCTGGTCACGAAACTCCGCCGTCACGCTATGGGAGAGGTTCATATGCCGCCCAAAGGTGCCGCGACGCGGCGCCACTGTGCCACAGAGGGCATCGTTCGCGTACCGAAACGCGCGCGCAGTGCGAGGCAAGCTGAGTGATCGGGTGCGTTATGTGCATGTGCTGCGCTATTTTTCGAGTGCTGGGCTGTTTGGTTGAAGTGGCGGGGTGGGACAACGATGCCGAACACGTGTTGCGTGCCTGGGTGCCGTTCCGGCTACAAGGGCACGACCGAAAAGGTGTCGTTGTTCTGTTTACCTAATAACAAGGAGCAGCGCGAGAAATGGAAGCGGGCCATACCGCGGCAGGAAAGTGGCGGTTTTAATTTCGAATCGAAGTATACGCGTGTGTGCGCGAAACACTTTGACGCCTCGGACATCGTCACTGCGTACAATTTCAACATCAACGGCGACGACGTGTCCCTGGAGCGTGAGAAGCCGACGCTGAAGACTAACGCCGTTTCAAAGATGCTTTTAACAAACTTCTTGCATTGTGAATGGTGGACCATTTATGACCGGACGCCTCTGTACTATCTGTATTTCGCTCCGCTTGTTTTACATGATAAATAAATGATCGTGCTTGTATTTTGTTTTTGCACCAACACGTTTTATTTCTTTTCTTAATCGAATTATAAAGTCCTTTTTTTTTTCATTTTTCGACCATGATAAGAATATCAGGACCGGTGATTGCAACATTTTAACACATTGTAAATAGTTGCGAATTAAGAACCAAAATACCTAGTCTCGTCGTTTCTGCGTCGAAACCACGAGCAGCGTGAATAAGTGCTGCGGCTTACTGACGCTTCTAAACGACTGCTTGCTAAGGCAATTGCCTAATTACAGCTAGTTTCAACTGAACCTAACACTTCAGGTTCGCCTTAATCCGTTGTTAAAAGCCGCACCGAAGACATTTAGTAGCGAAGTTCGTCTTGCATTATCTTATTCAGAAATGGCATCGCTTTGCAAGAAATCTTAAGCGCATGGAGCATCTCAGTTCGCTTTTCTTTGTCATGAAGTATTCTACGGTAGCAGCCCTTTGCAATAGCAATTTCATTCTTTTGATCTCGTTATAAGATACTGCCCACAGAGTCCTTCTCTGCCACAGTTTAACAGAAACTGAACAGCTGTGCTCGGCGAACAACCTGGCGCTATGCGCAACGGAGAATTGGCGCTTACTCATCTGGTGATAAGTGGGACCACTGGCGTTTTGTTGCGAATGCGCGGTGTTTAATTTAAGGCAAATATTAAAAAGCGGAGCCCACCGAAGCGTTGAGGCGAACGGCGATGATGAAGAAATCCGGACAGAGACCGCCCGGCCGTGTACAGCGGACGCACTTCGACGGGGGCGAAATGCAAAACACCCGTTTATTTAAATTTAGGCGCATTTTAAAGGATCCCAGGTGGTCAAAACTAATCCCGAGTCCCCCACTACGGCGTGCTTCATAATCGTATCGCGGTTCTGGCTCTTAAAATTCCAGATCTTTCTTTTTTTTCGGTCTGAGACCACCGCAAGCTCCATGTTATGAGCGGCTTTTTTTTTTTTTCGTCCCGTGCGCTCATATCATCGCAGAAGACACGCTCAGGCAGTAATTTAATTATATTCAATGTTAAAAATAGTTACGTGAAACTAAAGGGATGGTTGAGGAAGTTGAGTAAGCTAGAATACCGAGGCTGCCCCACACACAACCACAGCGGCAGCGGCGTTCGCATGCCCTCTCATGCACGGTTGCGCCTCTAGCGGCGGGCGCTGGCGCTATATGAAACTGAGGCGGCAGTTTCGTGACCAGAAAAAACATGGAAGGACTCTGCTATCGCTTTGAAAGGCGCCAAGCGTTTTGAGACGCCTGGCACCTTAACTGTCCCGCCTGCACGTACCGTCGTTGTAGGCGGGCGTCAGCAGGCGGGTCATGCACGTTCCGGCCATGCCCCAGCGCGGGTTGGCCAGGTTGTTGCAGGCGCCGTCCGAGCGACGGTACGGCGTGGTCGGGTCGCAGGCCCCTACCAAGTCCGCGGTGCAGTCTCGCTGCGCAGCCAGCAGCAGGGTGTCGCCGCTGACCAGTGGCTGCAGCGATTGCAAACCGTTCAGACCACCCGGGACCCTGGGAGAGCGACGAAGAGGCGAACACGCATTTCAGTATTTCCGCGCTGCGGAAAACAACGCTTAAAAAGAAGACGAGACCAGAGACAGACGGATAGAGAGAGAGAGGGAGAGAGAGAGAGAGAGAGCGTTTGCCTTAACTCGTTAGATGCACGCAACAAATTACAGCTGGGAACATTGACATGGGTTAGAGACGACACGCCGCTGCCCTAACAACCGAATGATGATGATGATGATGAAGCCTCAGGTAATGGCACAAACCCACTGAGGGGGATAGGCCACGAATCTGGTGGTAATATGACTCAATACATAAAATAAAATAAATTGGTTAATAAATAAATAACTCGAAAAAAGAAAGGAAAACAAATAATCCAAGATGTAAAATAAACTATGAATACATGAGATGAAGTATTGATCAATGCTATGGTAAGCCTTGCATTGATAGGAATGTTAAAAAAAGGATATACTTAAACTTGAGTAAGTTAAATTATGAATAGTAATAGTAAGATTTGAACTGTGAATTTGTGCTTTTACTTTTTGAATTTTCTAAACTGCAGTAGAAATAAATCAATTCTTCAAACTAAAAACTATTAACTAGGCATTCTTTTTGTGCCACATAGGAAATTATAAATGGCTAGGCAAACGTTCCTGTGGCTATATCCCAAAACTGTTGCTCCAAGGGAGAGTATAACAGTGCTGCTTAAAGGTAATCCTAAATTTTGAAGTGGAATTTCTAGACATAGTTTTCGATGATTAGAAAACCGCCGGCATGATAATAAAAAATGATCTATAGTTTCTGGTTCATTACAGAGGTAGCATAGAGGGGATACCGACAGACCACATCTGTGCAAGTAAAAATTAAGTGTTGGAATACGGCAACGCAGCCTAGTTAATGAAACTTCAAATTTCCGGTTAGGACACCATTGCCGGTTCCAAGAATAATTTAAGTGTAAAAAATCTGAAGATTTTGCTAATGACAGAGCTTTTTTGTCCTCGCTCAAAGAAAATTTCCGATATCTGGCTGCAGTAATGTGCGCAGTTGCCGGCAGCACAAATAGCACAGGACCTGCTAAAGAAGCTCTTGCTAAGGAATCGGCTTTTTCATTAATATGAATGTCTCGGTGGCCAGGGACCCATACTATATGCGCTAAACTTAAGTGAGGTGGAGCTAATGAATAAAACGTGTTTCCGCTTGGCGACTTTGTAGACGCAGTAAGTGCGCTGCATACAGATAGAGAATCTGTGACGATAATAACTCTTGTAATATGAATGGGTAATTTCCGCAAGGCAAGAACTATTGCCAGAAGTTCGGCATGAAAAACTGATATGTAATCTGGTAGGCGAAGTGAAAAAGACCAATTGAGGGATGGTGAGTAGATACCCACACCTGCCTTCTCTTCACACGAAGAAGCGTCGGTCGCAATTACGTTTATTTTGAAACGGGCCAAATAATCTTGTAAACGGTCATTCAAATATGTTGTGGGCGGAAATTTCGCATTGTGTGGAAAAATGTCTGCAAATTCAATTTTCAGTGACCCCGGAGACCTATGGAGCGGAATTATTTCTCTAAGGCGAACATTTAAAGGTGCTAATTGCGCTTGCACAAATACAACTTGCGGGTTATGGAACCGTGACCACGTGGTCTCAAAAAATGGACCTGGTTCACTAATAAATGCATATTGTCCACGTCGTAGCGAAGAATCATAAGCTCTTAAGTAGGTTTGAACCGTAATCATGCGGAATCGTGTGTGAAGAGTAGGTAGGCGCGCTTCCTGGTATAATACATTATTAGCAACGAATTTAGGAAGACCTAAACATAGTCGAAGAGCTTCTCTTTCTAACAGAACAAGGGGCCTTAATTTATATTTTGCACTTCCAGAGAACAAAACACAACCAAATTCTAGAATCGGTCGTACATACATACGATAAATCATAATTAATGTGTCACTTCGCATACCAGAGCGTCGGTTACTGATTCTACGTAGTAAACCTACGGCTCGTGTCGCCTTCGTTCCAATATTTTCTATGTGAGAACGCCAGTTCAGTTTTCCGTCATATGTGATACCCAAGTATTTAAGCGACTCTACCTGAGGAATGGTTCTCTGTTCATATACTAATGATAACTGTAACGGCCTGGAAAGCAGAAAAACAAGGACCGCGCTTTTGTTTACGTTTAATGACAGGTGCAGGTTGTGAAGCCACGTCTGTAGAGTACAGAGGTACGTTTGCAAAGACAGGTGAAGGGAATTGATGTCTCTAGCTGTCGCGAAAAATGCAATGTCATCTGCATAGACATACAGATTCACATCCTGGTGCAGTGGTACTGAACTCGTCAACAGGTTAAATAGTATAGGAGACAGAACAGCCCCCTGGGGCACCCCTCTTGTCTGATCGAACATTCTTGAAGAAAATCCGTTTTGAAAACAATGAAATTTTCTGTTTCTTAGAAATTCAAAAATCCATGCCGTTATATATTTAGGAAAATTGTAGGACTGTAATGTGTCCAGCAGTAGAGAGTACTCAACGCTGTCATAAGCTTTTGCTATGTCAACTGTCACTAAAGCGCTAACTTCTTTTCTATGCTGAGCAAGTTGGATGCGGCTTTCCAAATCTACATGCGCACACCAAATGGAGAGACCGGGCCGGAAACCTATTTGACTTGGGCTCAGCAAAGAATTTTCAGATATATGATCTATCATACGATCAGATAAAACTCTTTCAATTAGTTTTACCATATTTGACGTAAGAGAGATAGGCCTAATGTTGTCAAGGTTGTAGCCAGCTCCTTGTTTTTTAAGCAGCGGAATTACTTTGGCTGTCCTCCATTCTGGTGGAATCCAAGCATTTTTTAGAGAATAATTAACTGCGTTGAGAATGTCATCAGAAGACATTTCAAACAATATTTTTAGCATGACATTGGAAATGCCGCCAGGACCTGGAGCTGAGGCAGGCAGAGATCCAAGGACATTAGAGAGCTCTGACACTGTGACTTCCACGAAGTCATCAGCGATGGGAGGCCTTAGTGACCCATTCGGCAAACGTGATGTTAAGCGTTGCGCTAAGCCCTTTCCTATGAATTCTAAAGAAGCAGATAACTCGCGTGGTGAAAGTATTATCGATTCAGAATTCGCTGGTGTTGGCATGAATTTTCTATATCGAAGGAATCTGAACAGAGCTTTTTTGTTGCTGGGCTTAGAGAGGAATTCATGATGTTTTACGCATTACTCGTGTTTGGCATTCGAACCCGTTCTCTTGAACGCAGCAGCTGCGAATTTATAATCACTCCAGTTACTCGGGCACTGATTGTAACGTAATTTCTTCCACGCGGCTTTTCGTCTTCTATAGTCCCGCGTGCAATCCGAATTCCACCAAGGAGAGGTAGTATTTTTGTTTATCTTAACATTAAATTGGGACTTTTTAAAGGAACTTTTGACTACTGCGCAAAGCCTCATGGCTTTGATGTCATTCGGTAGCGTTTTCTGGGAACTGAGTACCGTTTTCAAGATACTCTGAAATTTCTGGTAATTGACAAAAGTACGCGTCGGAGACTCCAGGGGAATAACAGGGCAGACAATGTCAAACCTAATGGGTAGATGGTCACTATTTGAAGCTGAGTCGACAGTAGACCAGGAAGTTACGGAAATTCCTGAATTGGCAAATGTTAGATCCAATGCCGATTTAGAAAGACCCTGAATAAAGGTAGCTGACTTCGTGTTAAGCAACAACAATTTTGATTAATTGCCCAGTCGGATAATCGCTTTCCACATGAGTCCGTTTTGAAACCCCAAGATACATGATGCGAATTAAAGTCTCCGGCTATCACAATTTCTTTCCTACAAGAGTTGACAACGGTATCGAGGAAACGAGTATCATGCACGCCTGTGGAAAAATATGCATTAACTAAGGAAAATGGGGAACAACCAGGAATAGTTACATATATTGCTAGTATCTCACACTCCGTAGACATATACTGGTAGGAAATTTTTACTTTGTGGCATATTTTAGTTGCTATCAAGAGAACAAGTCCTCCGCCTCTCGATGGACGGTCCAATCGAAATAAACGATAATTTTGTATATGAAAATCTTGCTCATTGGAGAGCCAAGTTTCCTGCAAAAGGATAATGTCGGGAGAAAGTTGTGAGCAAAAATATATTAAATCAGTAGCTGCAGAAATAATGGAACGGCAGTTCCACTGTAATACCTTTAAAAAACCTATGATGAATTAATGCCTGCTTCAGAAACCGCTTGCTCTAAAATACTGTCTTTTAAAAAATCTTTCTTCGAAAGACTGTCTTTACCGTACTTTGTTGGTTTTGATTGAGGATCATAGCTGGAAGGAGTTAGGATTAGAATCTGACTTGGAAAGACCATCTTTCACAAACTTTTTGGTTTTTGAGTGCGGGACAGAGATCGATGAGCTATCGTTGGGTGATCTTGTGCGTTTAAGAGTCGGGAGGTCCATTTCTACATCCTGGTTGTTTTCCGACACTGATCCAGAGAAGCATCCGTTGTCGGTCTGCTGAGTTGAAGTTGATGGCCTCGCATTGTCTGCGTCTTGTACAATAACTGAAGAGGGATCCATTAGTTGTTCAGCATTCGATGTTAGGGTCTGTGTAATAATCTGCGAGCTAGCATTAGAACTCGCTAAAGGAGTGGAAAGCTGAATCATTTGTGATGTCAACACTTGAGCTAGAGTTTCCGACAGGTTTGATGTTAGTCGTTCCATAGCTTTTGACAACGCCTTTTCGACCGCTGTCGCAATAGAATCGGAAAGGGCTGAGTCTGCAACCATTTGCTGACGGGCTGTCACTCCTGCATATCCCTTAGACCTCCCCTGGACCTCAACAACAGCATCACGGCGTGAGCAACGTCTCCTTTCAATTAAATCTACAATTTGCATTTCCTGTGATCTTGCAGGACAATTCGAGTAGTTGGCGGAATGACCACCACCACAGAGACAACATTTCTCTTCTTTGGAGGAACAATCACTAAAACTGTGGCTGTCTCCACACGCACGGCAGCGGGGTGCAGATCTGCAGCCTCTGACGCTGTGGCCAAATCGCCAACACTTGTTACATTGCAGAATGCGTGGAGCTAGAGCGTCTACCTTGTAAATTAGGGGCCAAACCTTAATTTCTGTTGGCCGCATCGTTCCAGCACATGTAACTATGACTGACTCTGTTGGTATCTTCTTATTATCAATCACTCGACTGCACCGGTAAACGGAGATGATGCCAGCTACCGAGAACATTTCTAAAATATCCTCAGGGGTTAAAGTGACGTCCACCCCTCGTACAATGCCTCTGGAGCATGCGAGATGTGGTGGTACGAAACAGCTCACGGGATGGGAAGCGAAGGTGGTACAACTGAGTAGTTCTTTGACACAGGTGTGGTCTGGCGAGCAGCATAGTATGCCACCTCTACCGAATTGACGGATCTCTGTGATTTGACGGAAGTGGGGTGAGGCCTTCTGCAATTCGCCTTGAATCGTTTAATATTGTTTTTGAAAAGCCACCGCAGTGTCTTTTCTTTTTCTTCTGTCACGCTAATAGTGCGTTTCTTAGGCCGACGGACTGTTTTTTTTTCTTTTTCTGTTAGCAGGATTGATGGAATACTGATACACGATTGTCTGCTCTCGTTAATGAGCATGTCTTCTTAAGTTTTGCGCGTCAGCAAGTCTTTACCGTTTATAAATGTCGGTGTGTCGCGTATCTTATTTTCTTTTGTCCATGTCATTCTTTTCTGCTGGAAACCGTCCATATTTTTCTTCAAGACAGAATACTTATTTTTAGAAAGGCAGAGAAGTCAACCTGAGCGGGGGCGCCCGGGGGATAAGGGAAACACGGAAACGAAAAAGAATGATCATAATGATGATGATGATGACGACGACGACGACGACGATGGTGATGATGATGAAGTTGATAGCATGGTGCGAGGAATGCAGGTTGTCAGCACAGCAGCACATTTTTAGTACAGTCACGTGTCGGACGGAAACTGTGTCATAGTCCGCACTGTTCAGCACATCTCCAGTGGGGACGAGGAAACAGCTAAATAAAAATAAAGCGTAGGTAAGTTGAACGTGGTGAGATGGGCGCCAAGCAGAACGAATCGAACGAATCGGACAATCGAATGATCAGTCTGTACGAACTATCACAAATTTAAGCTGTTCGCTGTGGTTAAGTGTTTGCTGCACAGGCGGCAGCCTGTGTAGCCTATGGCGCGCTTCGGAATTTATCCTTGTGTGTGCGTGTGTGCGTGAGTACGTGAATCGTTAAAATAAATAAAATAAAGTTAGCGTTCCCAACGTTGGCTTCACCGCAACAAGCATCATTATGAGGAGAAGCGTACTTCAGCGAGTTTCTTCGTTTTATAGACAACTTGCGCGATCGAAATACTAGACGGTTTTAGTTGGGCGTCCGCAACCACTTACGTAAGCAGCGCACGAGCTCATGCGTACGTATCGAAGCACGCGTGCACGAAAAGGCAATAGTTGGCCGGACGCAAAAGCTGAGAAGGGGATGGCTGACTTGCACGCGCAGGGGCCGGTAGTGTGCTACTCAGCGCCACCATATGCCAGCTTCTGAAACTGTGTACCTAATATCTGCGTATCTGTGTAGCCGCCACGAAGTCAAACCACAAGCCGGAGTCATATCTTCGGCTGGAGCAATATCGAAAAATCCGCTCTCGTGGACACGCGAGAACACGCGAGAACGTCCCGCAAAGGCCGCACAGATTTTAGCGGACGCTACGGAGCTACGAAGCTGCGGGCGCACGCAAGAGACCGTGCGTGCTCCTGCGTACTGCGCATGCGCACTGTCGCCTCCTCGAGTTTCCTGCGTACGCAGAGCTGCTGCGGACGCCCAACTAAAACTGTCTACTAATCCGTTCGGGAAACGGAGCGTGCGAAGGCACCACATAGTCCTACCGGCTGTCGACCTCCCACTAATGCCTTCAACTTCACACAGCGCACATTCCCAACTTGTCATGCAGTTCGGTAGCACTTAACGCAGGAGTGCGTTTACAGCGGACCACAAAGACAGCTTTGTATTGCTTTTTTATGTTTTTCTTTTTATCTTATTTCTCGCACCCGCTACCCCTTCCCCGGAAAGGGTAGCCAACCGGAGATGTACCCTCTGGTTAACCTGCCTCTCTTTCCTTTGCTTTTATCTCTTTCTCTGTCGTGTAACCGAGAACGTTAACAACGACATGCGCGATGCGATGCACGCGTGCGTGCTGAACGGAGGTGACCATTATGCAATTTAGCAGCAGGGGCATGGTGCCACTACCAACACACGGGGCAGGAACTTGGAGGTTAACAAAGAAGCTTGAACGAATGTTCAGGACCGCGCAAGAAGTGATGCCTGGCGACGAAAAATGTCAGGCGCAATGTTAGCAGTAGGGCTGTGCGAATAGTGATTTTTGAGACCGAATCTAATACGAACCGAATAGTGGTAGAAGTGAATCGGATTGAATATCAATAGATTTTGAATATTACGCAAATTTAAGACGCCACCAAGTGCGGAAAAAAAGTTTCAGGACAAGAAAAAGCGTTATTGAACCATCGTGAACATCGTTATGTGAGCATCGTTATATAAAACGATGTTAATATTTTTAAAGTCAGCAAGTAAACGATAGAAAGATAAAAGGCTTGTATAGAAAAGCAGGGTGGTTAACCAGACGTAGTTCCGTTTGGCTACCCGGCATGGGGGAAGGGTTAGTTGTTAAGGGGGATAAAAAGAGAAAGAGAGGGAATAGGAGGAGGGGAGAGAGAAAGAGGGCCGAGCACAAACAAACCGCGTACATTATAGCGCAGTAGGGAGCGTCGTTTTTAAAGTCTATCGTGAAGGCCTGTAAACCGCAGGAATCTTAGTAACGCGAATAAGGCCTTCTGCGCGGATGTCCTTTGAGAGCACTGGCTTAGAGCTTTTAGATCTGATAGTGGACGATCATCCAAGTAATTCATCACTCTGCACATGACTTGCCTGTCGGCAATATCGCGCAGGCAGACACAGATAATGTGTGTGAGCGTCTTATCGCTGCTGCATGTGTCGTACGTGGGGCTGTTAGGTCTGTGTAGCCAGGAGCGACAATAGGAATAGGTGTGCATGGCTGCAACGTCTTGCACGTGATCTTTGCGTAGTAATCCTCTGCCACGTCGACTTCTCGACGTCCTTGTTGAAGAGCTAGATATGTATATGGACGGCGCTGTTGAGGACCTGTTCGAAGTCCACGGACTGTTCTCCAGACAACCGACAGATGCTTACGCGAATCGAGAGTATCACAAAAATGTTTCCAGCGTTGATTTTGGAGCACAGCAATGCAACGCTGAATCTTTTTAAAATGCGTCTGGCGTCTTTAAGGTCGTAAACTGATTTAGTCCCTCTCTATCGTCGCTCCGCTCGCCGGCGGATCGCACGGAGGTGCTGTATTTCCGCATCAAAATCCGCGTATTTCTCCAATGGCCGAAATGAACGAATAGCATCCTGCATGGCCTAGGAGACCTGAATTTTCAGTGTGGAGGAAAATCCTTCGTGGCATGCGTCCTCCATAAGTGATTTAAACACGGACCAACCTATTCTTAGTTGAAGACTTGATGAAGCCGATTTGGCCTGGGCCCTTTACTTTCAGGTAGGTAGAAATGTGGTCGGTTTCATAGGTTTCTATATCTGCGAGCCAATCCTACCGAAAAATCCGCGTATTTCCCATAGCGCCTATATCCAACAACATCGTATTACATATGGGAAAAACAGGTTTTTGTATGGGATCGTATATGTTTCATATAGGATCATTGGATCTGGGAGTTATGGGGCGCACGGATCTTTCAGTAGGGAATTGACGCTTCCAGTGAGACATCGCGAGACAGAAGCTACGTCTAAACAACTGCTGTACGTTCAGCCGCGCAGATACGTGGGACTGCCATCATTTAGGCAGCAAAGTTCATGGTCACAAGCAAAGGAAACGAGATTCCTTCCTTTAGAATATACCTTGATGCTTCCCCGAAGTGAACGATGTGCGTTAAAGTCCCCAACAACAATCCATGGATCAGTCGTCGTATCTAAAATGTCACTCAGTCTCTGTCTGTCGAAACGACTTCATGGAAAAAGGTAAGCGCGCACTAGAGTAAACGCAAGGTTGTGTTTTTTCGCGGTCAAGCAGACATACTGATTACCATCGCGAGTCTGCACTGGATGAACAGCATAAGTCAATTCACACCGTGTGTAACAGGCAGCAAGTTTCTGTCATTACGTAGTACGGTATGAAGCGCGTTATTTTCTAAAAGCACAAATGGAGCATTGGGAGCAACAAGTAGTTTCTTCGCAAGCACGGAACTATTCAGAGAGGGCGAACGAGCGCTGTGCAGTCTGAAAAGTACGGCTACCCAAGCGACGCAGCCTGTTCCACTACGCAAGTTCTCATGTTTTATGTCTATGCTATGACTGCGGGGGCGAAAATTTGCCGTACTTCTGCTCCAATTTTGTGTTTAATTGGGCGCAGCTGAGGTTTTCAAATGTTTGAAAAGTGCCCGAAAGATATTAGCACTTACGAATAGTGACTATTCGATTCGGATGGAATAAAAGAACATAAAAACAGGCAGATGATGGCGATGACTGACAGTATGAGCAGTAGCGCGATCCGAAGACATTGCGGGTGGGGTTAGCCCACGTACATTTTTTTTAACGGAGACGAAACCAAATGCTGTGGGAAATAAGTAAACGAATCATGGGCGCGTACAAAAAATTCATAAGGCTAGCCAAAGGCTGTTCCACACCTTTGACGAAATGTTTGCTTCTACAACCATCGTGTGGCGTGCGTGATGTACGTTGATTGAAGATTTTCTTTCCCTTAACTAATTGCGTGTTTCTCAGTTGTTTTCAGTTATTGCTCTAGCTCCGAATATAGAGTTCTTTCAGGCAGATATGTAACGTTCATTCACGATGTTTCAGTGTTTGTTTCATGTATAAGCGAATACGTATTTTTTTTGTTAGCTGTTTTATATTGTTGATATACCTGCATACATGGTGTCTGTTTAGCTGTACCAAATTTTAGAAATTGCCCGTTGCAGATAGCGCAATTCTAACCCACGATCTAAATTACTCGATGAGGCGGCTCTTACTTCAACGAGAAATAAAAAAAATTCATTGAATAATTGACATAATTACGCGAATTAGCTTGTTAGCTAATTATTTTACGGCACATATTTTAATCTACTAAAGAAGGAAGGAAGGAAGGAAGGAAGGAAGGAAGGAAGGAAGGAAGGAAGGAAGGAAGGAAGGAAGGAAAAAGTGGAGAAGGAAAGGCAGGGAGGTTAACCAGTTTAGCTTAACCGGTTTGCTACCCTACACATGGGAGAGGGATGGGGGCGATGAAAGATGGGGAAACGAATTGTAGCTAGTGAGTATGCGAGGCATATCCACTTAGAACGATTTCTCAAGACTACACCTGTGTATAGACAGTTTTCAAGGTGTCCGACGAAATGCGTTGGCGTTCGAGTTTACATATGCGCTGGATGAAAAATTGTGCGTTTCCTTCAAAAAAAGTAAGTGGAACAAGAGTGCATTTTTACCGCAAATTAGACGGCGCATATCTCGAAACCGGCGCCATCCTCAGAATTTGTTCGAAGTCAGTAAACCTTGTATACTGACTAGCTATGCGATTATAATATTAAAATATGAGCCGTCAACTAATTGATTAAAAAGTTAATCAGCGTGTTTATGACAATGATTTAATGAAGCATTTTGATTTCTCGTAGAGGTAATGGCCGCCTCATCGAGCAATTTAGAACGAGGATTAGAAATGTGCTATGTGTCAGAGTCAGTCTTTAGCAATATTTAATGCAGCTAAAGAAAAGCAAAAGAAAGACACCATACATATGTGTGCATATATTAGGTGATGGACGCAGAATTAATTTTATTAAGATGTCTCTGTGAATAAGATATTTTCCACAAGCTGCCTTTGTGTTTGGAAATGGTGTGGAGGTCTCAGTCAAGGCTTTTGTGGATTTTGCCTTTGCACCTCGACGTCAATGTCCTGCACGTACGATGTCGTACATAATGGTACTTTGACGGTCGGAGGCGAGTTTGGAAGCTACAAAAAGCAGCGCCGAGGATCGCTGGGGCAGCGCGTCATTTCTTCAAAGACTGCTGGCTCTAGAAACATTTGCTCCGGATATCCTGCCCTACATTCGAGCTAATTGCGTTCTGCAAGTCGAAAGTCGGATCTTCCAGTCACGAACTCAACTGTAGCACAAAATCAGTAGCACCCGCCGTGGTTGCTCAGTGGCTATGGTATTAGGCTGGTGAGCACGAGGTCGCGGGATCGAATTCCGGCCACGGCGGCCAAATTTCAATGGGGGCGAAATGCGAAAACACCCGTGTACTTAGATTTAGGTGCACGTTAAAGAACCCCAGGTGGTCGAACTTTCCGGAGTCCCCCATTACGGCGTGCCTCATAATCAGAAAGTGGTTTTGGCACGTAAAACCCCTTAATTTAAGATCAGTAGTGTAGCACAACATAACTGTGTAGTGTCACATGGCACGCCATGCATCACTTCCTCTACGTGAGTCTGTATCACGCGCACCTCCTTTCGACTGATTTACGTTCCACGTTATCGCGCTCTACGCTCGCGTGACGAGAATCGCTCATGCGCTCTTCACGGCCACGCAAATGTCTGATTACTTCAAGCCATAGATATCCCTTCTGATAGTGCCGTAAAGAGACGCGTGTGTTTCGCGCTCGCTTACTTTGATGCACGTAATCAAACACTGTAGAACTTCTGCTCGGGCGAATCGGTTGGTACGTGTTGAAGCCACACTAGCGCGAAGTAACGCGGACGAAGAAGAGGGCAAGACACCGCGGGCACTCCTGTCCTCTTCTATGCGTTTCTTTGCGCTACTACATGTGGCTTACATTACGAATCAACCAGGTCGCGGAATGCTTCCTTTCCGTTATCCGCCGCGTGTTGTTTTTGTACGCCACAAAAGGCCGGGAACGCTATTATGTCGGTTACGCGCTATTCGGTTCGCCCGGGGCTTACTACGCCACTGGCCCGGGTGGTGGCTCACCTGGGTATGAGCAGCCTGGTGGTCTCCTCGAAGAGCCTGGCCGCACGAGCCTTCCGCCGCGACTTGGCCGTCGGTCCTCTGCTGGCCACGTGACGGAGCTGCGCGCCGGGACAACCCGCCGGGTGCTTGCCCTTGTACGAGCCGCCCTTCATTTCAACTGCGCGGGATTCGAGGCAGAGGTTCGAGCGAAAATCTCCTTCACGAGTGGGCCGTGCATTGCTAGAGGGACCCCTCCCAAAATGGAAAAGAAAGACCGAGTCGAGCTAGATCGATAGACTATTCGTCTAGAAGCCTACGCTTGTTTTCTGTGTGTCAGCGCGCACCACTTTGTTGCGTAGAAAGCAGCCGCCGAAGGTACCGCTGCTGCTGCGCAATTCCAACCGCCCGCGCCGAAACGGACGAGCTGACGTGATCTCCACGTGACCCCCCTCCATGCCGGTCTATGTGGACCAGCTAGTGCTGACGTCGCACTTGTGTTCCCATGTTCCTGCAGGGCGCGGCGACGCATCAATTTTCAATTTTCTTCGCTTTCTCGGGTATAGATGCTTTGCTGTCGATAAAAATAACCAATTCTTTATTACAGAAGCCTAATCTTTCAATCTAGCTCGACTTACTATTTCTTTAGTGTCCCTCTAATACGCACGGGAAAGATATCCTAGTTACACGGGTATGCTAAACGCAGTAAAGAGGCACCTCAGTTCCGGCCAACCGAAGTTGCCTCCGGTGAGAGGGGAGAAAGTAAATAGTCGCGTGGAAACGCAAGTAGTGACCATAACGGAAGTTAGTAATAGCGAAAGACGCCTTTTCAGGCGTGTCGCAGTTTTCTGTTACGTACGACGTGATGTTGTACGGTTTGTTTTTCAGGTCCTGCATAGTCTAGACTGCCGAATGTGGCTGTATTTTGTTTCGAATCTAAGGCTTTCCTTACAACTTCCACCATCACAAGAATAAAAAGTGTAGCAAAGCGACTGTCACCTCCAGCGCCGGCGAAGAAAAAGACGGCTAGCGAGCAGCTGGCGCGAGACAAAGAAAATTATTAGTACACTCATTCATCAAACTCGGGCTATCGCTAACCTCACCAACCATTCTTTCTTTTGGTGCGACCTCACTGCGATCAAGCCACAGGGATGCTTTTCTTGCAATTTACAGTTTTATTAGAGGTACCAAAATAGTACCTTGCTGACTTTCTCAAATTATCAATATTTTCTATTATTTCATTCATTTACGTTAACTTATTTTATCAAAATTCTTCACAATATTTTCATCACACGTCTAAATTACAGTTCTAGTCTCACGCTCCACAATTTAAATCTAGTTTGGCTTTACTGCTAAGCATACGACAAACCGCCTGCTTCTTGGCCAATCCCCCATAGTGGGTATGCGCCACTGTCTGGGACACAAGACAAGATTATAACACGCTGGCGTTCGGCCTATCGGCCGCTCCCGAGATCCCGCGGCACCACCATGGCTAGCCGTCCTAAATGAACCGTGGCTACGGCGGCTACCTGTTCGCGCCGCCTCCCGCACAAAGGCAGGAGGATTACATTCGAGGAAATACGGTATTAGCGGCCCCTGTTTCTTCTTCTACTTGCGCTCCACTCTTGGATCTCGTGGTGTTAGCAAAACGGAGCGGCAACCGTGGTTGCGGGTCACACGAATGAGACCCGCAGGAGCAACGCGATCCCACTTCGACGTCGCCGACGACGTCGGCCGCCTGGCCTGTTCGCCTGTAACCGTCCCTGCGTCGTACCGTGGTGTCGTGGAGGCGGCGTGGCGGCTTCCCTCTTGTCGATCTTGTTGGCCGCCTCTCGCGCCATCTGGCGCAACATCCGGGCGTCCGAGGAGCGGTCCGTGCCGGCCCACCGCACGACCGCCACCTCTGCGACCAGCAGCAGCAGTAGCCACCTGCGGGAACAGAGGGCGCTCGTTCTAGTTGACAGCATCGGGACGACATTGGACAACAGAGGGACAGCATTGAGCTGGCATTCATTATGCAAAAAAGAGGTGAGGCGTGCAGACAGGACACAAGAGTAGAGAAGTGGACAACACGAACGCCGTACTTCTCCACTTCTCTACTCTTGTATCCTGTCTGCACGCCTCACCTCTTTTTTGCATAATGAATCCTTACCAACTAGCTCAGCTTTCTGTCGTTCTGAGCTGGCATTTCTTTTCAAATTGACGAGGTTTCCTTGCAAGACTAGATATGCTGGTAGCTATGGCCTCGTTTTGCCGCTACAAGAAAATGTACGGGAAAACGGGGCCGCGTTAGTTCAACTGGTAAGAGCATCGTACGCGTAATACGAAGACGTGGATTCGTATCCCACCTGCGGCCAGCTGTCTTTTTCATTTTCCACGTTCATTTCCATTTATTTATAGTTACTACAATTCAATTAAAAACTACAAAAATTTCCTCTATACATCGCTTGACATCATTATTTGTTGCCTTCTTATGATTGCTGTGGCTAACAAAAACCGGGCCCCTCTGTTTTCCTTCTTGTTTCCCTTACATACATCTACATATAGGAAGGCCTGTAGTTCTATAGTAAAAAGTGCTGGCACACGTAGAAAAGCAAACATTTATTTCAACCTCTCGGACTGGGTGCGGCCTTTATCAAGAGCGAGACTGCAAGCACACGCTGTCGATTTATATATTTTCTCTGTAAAGGTCGAGCGTGTGAGCACAACTTGTTACAAAAAAAAAAAAAGAAAGAATACAGGGAGCGACAAGCATGACTTTCGTACAGACGGCTGCCTACCTTTCCCTCTTCGCTTCTCTCTCTCTATCTTGGAGACGGACCAAAGGCATCATGCATATTGAATCATTAATTTAATTCTGGAGTTTTACGCGCCGAAACCAGGATTTGATTATGAGGCCGACTGAAACTGTTGGGTAAATAAACTAAAGATAACCGCGAAGTTGTGCTTCTCATCTTTCTAAATGCGCTTAGTCCTCACAGCTGTCGCTGACCAGCAGTGTCTCCCATCGCTCCTCACATGGATTTATGATTATGGGCACTGCTGTTATAAGTTGGCATTCGCATGTGGTGCGGTACAAGGTGGGCTTTTGACCGCACAGCGGGCATTTAGCTGCGCATCTGCCGGGGGTACATTTGTCTGGAGCTGTCTGCAATCAGTGGCCTCGTGAGTGATTTATGTGGGGGAGGATATCGTATCCTGGTTCCCCTGTAGTGTGCCAATAAAGGCGAGTATTCATTTGGAACAGACCGTAGACTTTCGAGTGTGGATTCTTCGGGTGCGGGGATATACCCTCGAGCTACCCAGTCCGCCTCCTCGTTCCCCGCTATTCCTGCATGGCCCGGCACCCGCAGCATCTTGTGTTGGATCGGCTGTGGTTTTGTTGTGCGGTTTGTTACGCCGCCTTTCGTCTCGAGGAGTACACGGTGGGCGCAGTGGCTTATTCTGCCGTACAGGAAATGCCGCCAGGCGTCTTGTGAATCTGTCACAATTGTTAGAGATTTGCCGGTTCTGAAGTCCTCCGCCGCTGCTAGAGCGGGAGCTAGCTCCTCAGTTTCAGTCACGGTGCTTTGGCTTGTTGAGCCAATTGTGATTTGGCGATGGTTTGCGTTGATGACACGGGGCCACTCTGCGTCCTCGTTTAGGATCTTGGGTGACTGCTTCTACGTACACTACGTCATTCTTGGTGGCCTACGTGCGTTGGATGTAACCTGCACGTGCCTGCATTCGTGTAGGTTCGGGTCCATGTTCTTCGGTATTCGGTCCACTCTGAGTTGCCTGCGGATTTCATCCTGCACGTCAGCTGTTGCTGCCACTGTCTTAAGCTGTTCAGTATACACAAAGTATTTGAGTGTAGTGCTCGGCCCCCATTGGGGTTTGTAATAGTCTCTTTTTGTGCCTGGAGCTGAGCTTCCCGATGTTCTTGGAAGCTATTGTGCGCCCCCAAGGCAACCAGTTCCTCTGTAGGCGTACTGATTGGGAGTTTCAGTGCTGTCTTGTACGCTTTCCGAATGATTGCTTCCGCTTGTTTCTCTTCATTGAGATTCAGCCATTGGTGCGGTAGACTATACATGACTCTGCTTATGACTAGGCTTCTTACTAGTTCCAAACTGTCCCACTCCCGCAGTCCTGCCCGATGAGTGGCTATTCTCTTAATCGTTCTGGTAACTTGTAGCGTTGTATTGTTAAGGAGCGTCTGGGTGTGGTTGCTCTGTTGGTTACATTGGAGCCACATCGCCAGCACCTTGTTTTTGATGTTTTTGCTGATGTGCAAGCCTGTTCTAACAAACATGCCGTGGCTCATCTTTTCCTTTTTTTTTTTGCCGTGTGCGTATTTAGCACAATGCTTTACCGCTTCAGGTATTCCCCGAATAAGTGTGGACTCCGACCAAAACGTAGGAAATCGAGCATCGTTTTTTTTTCGTACGTGCATCCTCAACCTACAGTGCAACCCCGGGGCCTCCCCCCCCCTACACACACACACCCACCCACACACACATGAAGTTTATTTTCCTTCTTGTTACAATGAAGAAAGCCGGGGTAAAGGCTGAAAGGCGTGACGACGGCCTCGGCACCCCTGTGCAGTTTGACATCGTATAACAGATAACTGAACATATGATGATACAAACTTCAAAATCCCGGGTGCACTTGCAAGTTTCTCATAGAAGCAGATAACAAGCAGACAACAAAAAGATGGCGCTATGGAAAACGCAGGTCACAATTAATTAAATATATTGTTTAGGTTGCTCTTTAAGTACCCTCAAACACACACACCAAATTGACATTCGTTGGCACCTTATTAGGCTTTGCAATTACTTTACATTTGCATGTAGGCGCTTTATGATACAGCGTCGTTAGCGCACGATAAACGAGGACATTATGGAAAGATACAGGTGTACGCACGTTGCGATAACGTGCAACTGGATTTTTTTTTTTTTTTTTGTAGACGAGAACCGTGCAGGCGGCCGCAGCTAAGGGAGTCGCCGTGTAAGCAAAGCTGCTTTCTTCGTCGTGTGACAAAAAAAAAAAAAAAGAACGAGGGAGACTTTTTCACGTATACGTGAACCGGAGGCAAGATGCACACGCGCGGCAAGACGACGGCAAATCAGCGCCGCAGGCGACGACGGACGCCCGAGGGCCATCGGGGCGTCGCATCGCATACGCAACGAGGTCGCCCCGAGAGAAAACGAGGGCTCCTCTTCTTTCGCCGATCCGGCGGGGGCGACCGCGCGCTGTAATTGCGCGAGTGTCTGGGAGGCCACACGGAAGGCGGCCAAATTGACGGCTGTCTCTCTCTCTCGGAACCCGCGCTGATATATGTATTTTCGGCGAAGGACCGCCGCGTCCTTTTTTTTTTTTCCCGGAAAGCGCCGCGCGTTCCAGAGTCACGTATCGTGACCTTCCACTGCTGGCTTGCACCTATCCACAGCTGATGGCGTCGGGGGTGCAGGTCCCCCTTCGCCTGGCGGGGTTACGTCATCATCTCGGGGGGCGTCTCATCATCTCGGGGGGCGTCTCGAATTTAGAAATCCTCTCGGTGTCGTCGCGAAATGAGTGGCCGGCTAATCGATGCCGAACCAACAAAAAAAAAAAAAAAATGAGAAAAGAGAAAGAGTAAATAAGGGCAAACGACTGTTGCACATAGTTGCCTTTCGTGCGTTACACAAACGGTGTCACGTGGGCCCTCCGACCGAGACAAGCCGCCCCTGCTCCGATTGAGGCTCGATGCACCCTTTCATCCAGCAAGGACTCTCAACACGGTTACACTAACGTGGAATGTGAATGCGCGGAGGGCAGAAAGGGAGTCGAATAAATGATGCCACTGCAAGGCTTCCTTATATATATATATATATATATATATATATATATATATATATATATATATATAGAGAGAGAGAGAGAGAGAGAGAGAGAGAGAAAGAGAAAGACCAGCAAAGAGAGAAAAAGCGTTTGCAGTGAGGCACCGAAAAAAAAGCAAAAAAGAAAACCCGGAATCGTATGGGCAATCCACGACTGAAGGGAAGGTAGGAATTACCGAAAAACGAAGAGAAAGTAAGGAGCTGAGGGACCTTGTGCAGGAGGCCGAGGAACGCAACATCTACGAGTATTCATATAACGCCGCCGCGACTGCGGATGATCGCCCGTTTTTCGCCGAAGCGTTCGGTCCGAGCGTTGGGCAACCGGCGCTTTTCCGTCCGTTCGCCGGATCTTGCGCGCGTGTAATGTGTCTCGCTCGTTTTTCCAAAGCGCGTAAGAGGATCGCGAAAGACGCAAAAATATCCAGAAAAAGGAGGGAGGCGGGGGGGGGGGGGGGTTGGCCGTTACAGACGATCAAGAGACCCCGACGTCGCTTTGGGTAACTTCCTCGTCCCCCCCTTGTCTCCTCGCCGGCGCGCCGCGTAATGACGGCCTCGGACCAATTGTTCGATCTCGCGCTGCGCGCTAGCGGCTTCCTGGTTCGGCGCGTTGCGGCAGCTGCTGTACGCCTTTCTCCTTGAACCCGCCAAAAGGCCGCAGTCTTCGAGTTCCGTCTCTCGTGACGCAATCGAACGCGCCCGTGGGTCACGTCTTGTCGCACGCACGCCTCAGGGTGCATGGTGAGCGTACCGCGCATGCACGGGTGCACGTGGTAGAGCTTGCGCGAATGGCGAGAAAGCATAAATCTCGCTGTCGAACGTCAAAAAAAAACAAAGTACAGGCCGACGGAATTGCGCGCTAATTGGATTACACGCCAAAGATTACCCGCCAAAGCAACTGTGCGGCGCGCTGGCCCGGCCCGCCCGCAATTTGCAAATGAATTCCTACGCATTGCGAGACATCGTAATGGCGCGTGGGGGGATAATTGATGTGGAATAAGTTGTAACACTTTCCTAGGCTACACATGCTGACCGTGAAGAGAGTCTGGGGCGGTTGTGTGCTTAAGGCACATTCGGGGTTATACTATACACGAGCCGTGACCCCCGTAGGCAAGTTGCAACGATGGGCGATTCGAGCGCCGGAGGGCGCGCCGTTTAAGAAGCGCGCCCTTCTTTGCACGGCGCACATATCCGACGCCGATATGAGTAATGCGCGAAGAGCTATAACAACACCGCGTACTTGCCGGTATAGAACTTTATTTGATCAACTGCCCTGTAGAAGTTACGGCGCTCACGTAAAGCACGCGGGAACAACGACACGGGAGCGCGACGCGTACGCAGGGCCCCGCACAAAGAGTGATATATCGCCAAAGTGTGGCGAATGAATTAAGTAGAACGTGACGCATCTCTGCAGAGTGCTCGCACAGATACGCCATCAAAAGTGCCCGAAAGGCACGTGCCCACACGTGCATACTGATATGGAACAGGACAAAGAAAATAGTAGCACTATAGCGGCAAATGAGACAGAGGTGCGTTCGCATTACGTCCTTGATTCATGATTGAAACCGCGTTCATCACATTCAAAAGTGTTCATATATATATATATATATATATATATATATATATATATATATATATATATATATATATATATATTTGCATTAGAGCATTATTATGCAAGGTCATGCTACGCTGGTCAATGTTAGGGGAAAGGAAAATAGGCAGAAGAATTAAATTATGTCCTTGCCAGGATTTCCGCTTCACGCGCGAAATCCCATATTGACTGCTGGACCCAATCAGCGTTGTATTGAGACGGGGGTGAAATGCACTGTTCATGCGATCACGTGTTATAGCGGTGGAGTGTATACCCCAGTAGCCTATAGACCGGTGCAGTCCCGCACGAGATGCTTCGTTGTATATATGGGACAGGTAGCAGTGTTGTACAGTACGTGCGACGTGTCTCACGGTGTACGTGAGTCATGTTGCGCACAAGGGCGACTTCAAACTCATCAATGTTTAAAAGTAGCCCCAACCACTTCCCTCCTCCTCCGTTCTACTTTCACACTCGGCGCGGCCTAAAGCCCTTTAAACTTCGTAAAATATCGACACTCTCCTCCTCCGCCTTCACTCCGTTCACGCTCCCTCCTCGACCGTGGCGCCGCCTAAACTGCTCGAGCGTAGCAACATCGCCAACATGTGCTCCTCGCCACTCCGTAGACGCTTCTCGAGCAAAAATGGCGCTGATGCACGGCGCGAGGGCCCACGTGATGCTACTAGGCCAATAGCGACGCGGCGTCGGCCTCCGCCAGAGCGCGTGAGGAGGAGACGGCATTCTTCAAAGCGTGGCACTACTTTACGAAGTTTAGGGGGCTTTTGCGCGGCCTCGACGGTGGAGCCGCCTGTGTCCGAACTGCCGTAGCAGACGACGGCTAAAGCGCTGCTGAAGGAAATCCGCGGAACACTTTCGTTCGAGCCTTGCGGAGCCGTTCTTGAGGCGAGATTTTGCTTAATCAGTCAGTTACTGGCCTTACTAATGCCATGTCGGAATTACGCAAAACAAGAAGAGAGAAACGAACCATTATTTAAAGCGCAAAGCATCCGCTCGTCGAGAGTTGGTGTTGCCGAGGCACGACGCATGCACGCGGTGGGCTGAAACACGCGCGTTACTACCACAGTTTCTAAGAAGTTTATTGAATGGAAAAGGCAGAGGCGTCGGCCGGAAAGTGGGATATCTGGCCTGCTACTCTGCGTAACGGAAGGGGAAGTGAATCAAGAGGGTCACCATGTGCTCGTGGTGTGCCCGGTGTATGCGCCTGAAAGACTGACACTGGCATTGACCTTGACCTTGAGGCATTTAGACAGGAGACCACTATCCACTATCGGAGGACCTCCTGCTAGGCGCATGACCTGAGAGTTGGCAGACGATAGAGGCAGTGCTGGCTTTTTCACGTTCCTTGGGTGACCCGGGCCTGGACTCGCGCTTGTGGTGGTAGCGCTTATGCGATGTGTTCTTTCGCCTCGTTTCCACCAAAGTTTTAATTTTTGACTGCGTGAAAGTGTCTGAACGTGGTTTCGTAGGTTCAATTACGTACCTGCGGAATACTTTTGTTCTGCGTGCTAGTGAAAGACTCCAACTGTCTTGGGTCAGCAATGCCTATAGAAACTGGGCCCCTTCTGCTCTGCGTCTTTTACGTACGTGTGTGCCTGATGCACGGGTTATGTTGGCCATAAGCAACGTTGCTCCCGTAGATGACATTTATAATGGGGACAACGTACCTGGAATTATTGCAGCACATGAAATAGTTTTTTTAATTATTTGCTTTATTCCTGTGCAAGAGGTTGGAATTTGATAGCAAGGACGAATTAGATGGCAAAACTGGTCAGAGGTGCCGAAAATAATTACCACCCCCCCCTCGCCCCCAATAGCACTAGCAGCGCTTTTGTTAAAGTGCTAATTTCATGTCTGCATACTGCGCTCGTTTCTTTTTTGCGTTGTAAGTTTTCATAGGGAAGCAGTGTCCCTATAACTCGGACACTATCTTCGAACCAGTAGAAACAGAGAGAGACAAGAGGTTTGTATGACTACACAATCCTCACATGGGTTTAATAAAGGGGCTCAAGGACGGAAATTTCGTCCACACCCCATAATCAGAAACAGCGAATGTATAGAGAAATTAGAGATCCAAGGCAACACACAGTGCATATGACGCATGCGATATTCATTTACTTAGTCGGAGACATAAAAATGTCAATGTAAAGCAGTAAAAATGTTAATCCTTATCTGGGGGCATGTGGTCCTTTGCGGCCTTTCTCTGCTATAATAATCCCGCACGCAAAACGTGCAAGTAGCCGCTGCTCATCCCTCCGATTCCGAGGACGCATCCGGCAGCAGCCGTGGTAGAGGCGAAATTCAAGGGTCCCGTGTACCGGACGATAAAAAGCGCATTAAAAACACCCAGCTGACCTAAATTAAGTTATCCGACGCCATCCACAAAGACCTCCCTCATAGTCTTAGTCGCTTCGGGACATTAAAAATGTTGAACACCACAAACCCAATCAATACATGCGGGCGTACATTGTAGCTAAACGACTGCATTCGTAAGCCTTAGCGAGCGTTGCAAAAGCGTCAGGAATTTGCTAACTTCTGTTGGAGCTTAAAACGTGGCGTGTATAAAATCGCTTTTATGTCAGGCCAGCCGGAGGTGCTAACACTTTCGCCGCAAAACAAAACTCTTATGAAACAAAGCGAGCACATTCGAAAAAAGTCGACTTTAAAAAGTCAAGCTAAATACCGCGCACAGCATGGACACATACGCAAACACTTTTTTGAAGAAGCAGGCGTAAATTAGGTTCAAAAGAAAAGGCAATGAAGGACCGTGGCACTTCACAACGCCGTGCGTTTCTTTTTTTCAACCTCCTTGAAGTTAGCCCGCGCGATCATATGCATACACACTTTTCTTCTTTGTACGTTGCCCTCGTCGGATGATAAACAGAAAAAAACATTTTGCCCTCGCCTTGACGGTTGTGGCAACTGAAGGCGCATCAGCACGGCATCACAATGAAGTTTTCGTCCCTAACACACTTGATCTGGTACGCTAATGCACTCGATCAAACCGCTTGCGCGTACAGCACTTTCGACGCGCTGTTACAAATATGGCGATCGGAGTACGCTGGAAAAAAAATATACAAAAGCGCTACGCATGCCTCCACGTGATACGGACTGGCCAATGGGGGAGTGGAGGAGGCTGGGGCGACAGGAGGCGGCGAGGAGGAAACGCCGGGGGAGAGGAGTAGCGGAAAGATCTAGAAATGGCATTACTTTTGAAAGATAGAGGGGTTTTAGGCTGACTTGCATGTGCTCGCCATCTGTTAAGCCGGAGTTGCGTGCCTCGAGTTGCTAAGCATGAAGACTATTCATGCGATTAGCATTCTTAAAATAATTCACTCGCTTTTCGGGGGCTGACTGTCTCTCTATCCATGTCTATAATAGTTTAACTTGGGTAGTTGGGTAACCCATGGTCGAATGGGTAGCGCGTCGGGCTGCTGTGCTGAGGGAGCAGCGTTCGAAACCAACCGTCGGACCACCTTGTATCGCTGGGTATATGGCTCTGTGCACGCATGCACCACTTTTCAACGAACCTCTTTGACGACGACTTAGGTCACAGAAATGCGGCACTAGATGTGTGGAAACAGGTATGTGCCGCTCTGTAGACAACTTTTTTTCTTTAATCTTTTATCTTTTCTTTAATCTCATTTCGTTCTCTTAATGTCAACTAGAATATCGGCTATCTGCGTTTGCTCGCTGACCCAAACTGCTCCCTTCCGTATTTTTTCGTTACGCCTGACATTTTTCTGTCCATCGCTCTTTGTGCGGTCCTTAAATTGTTCTCGAGCTTCTTTGTTAACTTCCAAGTTTGTGCCCCATATGTTAGCACCGGTAGAATGGAATGATTGTATTTTCAACGACAGTGGTAATCGTCCAGTCAGGATTTGGTATTTCCTGCCGTGTCCACTACAACACATTTTTATTCTTCTGTAAACTTCCTCCTCACGGTGCGCAACGATCAAACGATTCACCTAGATAAGCGTACAAACACCCTAGAAGCTGACTGGCGATCCTGAACTCTTGTTCCCTTGCCAGGCTATTGAACATTACATTTGTCTTCAGCGTATGAATTTTCAACCCCACTCTAATACTCTCTCTATTATGGTTCTCAATCATTCGTTGTATTTAGTCCCCAGTGTTGCTGATCAGGACAATGTCATCTGCAGACCGAAGGTTGCTGAGATATTCGCCGTTTATTTTCACCCCCAAGCCCTCCCAGTTTAATAGCCTGAATATTTCTTCCAAGCATGCACTGAATAGCGTTGGAGAGATTGCGTCTCCTTGCTTGACCCCTTTCTTCGTAGATACTTGTCTATTTTTCTTGTGGAGAACCGAAGCATTTGTGGAATCATTGTAGAAATTTCCCACGGTATCCACGTATGCCTCCTGCACTCTTGATTACGCAATGCCTCCATGGCTGCGCGATAACCGACGCTAATTGGTTGACAGACGCCACTTCGATAATTTTCGCTCTTAAGAAGGGTAACTTCAATTACAAGTAAGCAAAAGTAATCGAAAAGGAATCTAGAGGAACAGAGACGGTACAGTGAATAGAAACGATGCAAAAAAATTGTGTCCGCGGAGTTTCGCAAGGATGGAAAAAAAGAAATCACGAAAGAAAGCTTGCATGGTAACGCGAAAGGCAGTGCCTTATCTTTCGATGCTTGAGCTGGCTGGTCGGCTGCTTGAGGACAAAAACACGCCAGAGCAAATATTCTAAACACGGGAAGACATGTGTCAGCAGCAGAAGATTAAATTGAACTGAATTCTGGAGATTTACGTGTTAAAACAACAATCTAATACGAGGAACGCCGTATAGAGGGGCTCTGGAACAACTTCGACTGCCTGGAGTTCTTTGTATAGCATGCAGCTAATTCACATTTCACGACTATTTTTTGCATTCCCACTCCATCGGACTGCGGCCACCGTGGCCTGGATAAATAGCTGTATATTTTATCGCAAAGAATAACAGCTTAATACAGTACATTATTAGATAGGTTGAGTAAGATTACTTAACGCTTATCTAATCAAGGTTCTTCCTTTTTTGTACTACGGCTGTTGGCGCGTCAGCACATGTCACTTACACCGTTTTTGCGATTCCATCCGGGGTGTCTGCTTGCATGCCGCTCACTCACGTGATCGACCGCGTTTTTTTTTTCTTAGACCTATTCCTTTTTTTTTTGTTCTCAGGTGGCGGGGTCGCCACTTTAACGGGTCCGTTCGATTGCCTCGCATATTGTGAATCACTTTCCCGCCAACTAATTGCCCGCCAGAAACGGCACGGCGCATGCTGCACGAACGCTGAATTACCTTTCTGATACGAGTGCACGGAATGCTGTGAAGCTGTCCTGCACCAAGTCTGCACTGAGCGAAACGAACGGTGACGTGCGGACGCCTCCACGTTGAACTGGCGAAACGAAAAGCAAAGTGCAGCACCTCGTGCACTGCAGCTGAGAAAGTGCAGGTGACTCGAATGGGCCTAATTGCATACGTGACTGGCATTGCGAAAGACGCGCTCGCGAAGTGCTCTCTGCGTGTCTCCGATGTACGCGAGCGTGGGCCGAAGCAGGCACGGCATTTTCTTACACCTCGTCGTTGTAAGCAAATTATTTTTGCTGTGGAAGGAATTGTTTCTAAACTCCACGGAACAACTAGGTGCAGGTGACGAGTTTTCTGCTGTTTACCGCTTTGGATTGACAGTTGTGTGTTGGGCGTGTTGGCGGAAGTGCAGGCGCGGTAACTGGAACGCAGGAGCTATGGCACAATGCTCAAGCATCTAGTAGCCTTGAGGCTGCTAGGTGGTATTAGAATGGAACATTTATGATTACGCATTTATGATTTATGATTAGGGATTTTTAACGTTTATAGTTACGCAATCACGCATGCGCGCAGCGCATGCGTAATTCAATTTTTCGGTTCCCCTTGAGGCTACAGTTCCCAGTTCGGCTACAGTTCCCGTGTTCCGATTACTTTTGTCCTCGCGTGTACTTAGAAAAAGATCATTACAGCGATGGTATACAGGGATAGTAAGCTGCGCACATTCTTGTCTGTGTGTTCCCCTTGTCCGTGTATGCCAACGCTGAAATGGTTTTCTCAAGCTTTTCAGACGAGTATTTTTTTCTTCGTGTGTCCTGCTTCGCACAATCAGCCAGTTGATCTGCAAACTGAGACGATGGGCAGCCTATCTGGATCATCAGCAAGACGGAAAATTAAAGTCTAACTGAAGTGGAAATTTGGAAATCAGCATTATTCCAGGTAAATACAGCCGGTTGCACACACACACACACACACACACACACACACACACACACACACACACACACACACACACACACACACACACACACACACACACACACACACACACACACACACACACACACACACACACACACACACACACACACACACACACACACACACACATATATATATATATATATATGTATGCCACAGTGTAGGTGTATGTAAATTAAATCATACCGTTTACAGAATGCATCGTTAGCGTAGGCGTTCACGACGATTACTCGTGAAAAGCTTGCCACCCGTTCGCTGTTGGCGTGGGCGTGGTTCTCGGCACTTGTAAGTGGCTCTCTCTCGTCGCCTAGTTTGCACCGCACACTCGCGCAATAAATCTGCCGCATCATCGCAACCAATCTCCACATAATTCGTGGGGAAACACTGCCACATGGCATCGATCGGTTGGCTCGCACGAAGAAGCCGTAATTGGCTTCTCCCTATTATACCCCCCCCCCTCTCCCCGCTCACCCCGTCTCTTAACACGCGCGCGAATCATCTGTCCATGTATTTACGCTAATCACGGAGCTGACCGTTGTCGTCACTTACGCGGGACACGCCGCACGCGGAACACGTGACACCGGCGACGAGTTAGCCGGTTGCGAGGAACGCCACCGAACGGTATGCGTCGCCGCAATCAGACGAGCGGCTAACGGCGACGGCCATTTCGCGGGATGCGTATAGAAAAAAATTGCCCCAGAGTAAATTGCGGCGAGAGGCGCCGCTTGGTGCGGCGCGGCAGCGCGGGCGGACGCGCACGTTACCGGCACCAGGATGCTGGGGCTTCAAATTTACTCTTTCCACTGTAATGCTTCGCCCCCTCCTCATCATTCCGCCGTTGAAACGCGTGCCACAGAGCGACGAAGGAACTTTCCGCCCGCCACGCCACGTTTATGGCTCTCAGTCTTTCGTTCGCGAGGGTGGTCTACTAAACGTATACTCAGGAGCGATGGGCACAAGAAAGAAAAGACATAAAGCGAGAGATAAAAGAGAGAGAGAGAGAGAGAGAGAGCAGAACTCAGCACTGTTAGGGCGACTTCACATAACATAGAAACAGAGCTCAGTGCAAAGGCAGAAAGAACACGCGACCTGCTCGGTATTTGTATGCTCGCCACTTTCTCTACGCATTCCTCGTTTTATTCTCCCTTTCCTTCTTTCTTTGTTCTCCTTTCTTCTCCGGCGTCTACTGCATATAGCGCAGGTTGGTCATAGCGGACGTTCCGCAGAATATTTTGGCATCAGTATGCTGCGGCCGCGCTGGTGAGAGATCCAGAGCACACGCGGATGCCAGTATAGCTCGCACTGCCCCGTGCGGGTATCGCACGCGCCGCGTCGCTTTAGCGCCGACGAGTCCCCTCGCTTCTCGGAGAACCGAGAGGGGTGTGGCGAACATTCGAACCTTTCGAACGGCGAATCGAATGCAGCACCGTTCGGTATTCGAATGCTCAGTTCACCAGTTCGACATCGTCACCGTCGTGTCGCCAGTATCGTCTTAGTAAAAACGATCTCGAATGGGCACCGACGCTCGGCTGCGACGTCGTAGGACGTGTGCGAGCGATCTCAACGGAAGAAAAAAGAAGTGTGCGTGCGTCTTGTAAATATTGTGGTTACGTTACAGTGAACCACGGAAGCGGACACTGTCTATTCCACGTCTATACTGTTTATACTTTTATGTATACTGTTTATGCTGCTCCACGTTTATACGTTTTATCCTGTTATACTGCTTAAAGACTGCTTGGAAAATACTAATCGAAGGTCACCGAAGCGAAAAGTCGGTGCCCACTTTTAACAGTGCATGCTGTTTCATCACCTGGCACTGAGCTGCGCGTCTGGTTACCACGGCATCGAGATGCGTGTAGTGAAACGCCGTAGCAAGAAACCAGTAGCGGTGGCCCGGTGGCTATGGCGTTGAGTCGCCGAGCATGAGGTATGGAGTTCGTACCTGGCTGCGGCTGTTGCATTTCCGTGGAGGCGGCATGCGTGAACGCTGGTGTAATGTCGAACGCCTTTATAGCGAAGTGCTCGGAGCCTCCAAAATCATTCGTTATACAGGTCACTTTGTTGTAAAGGTCGTGCAGCGCACAGCGCACAATGGAACCGGGAAGAATAATTTCTTCGTTATACAAGTCGTTTCGTTTTAGATGCGTTCGCTGTAGAGGCACTCGACTGTGCTTGGACTGAGGCGAACGTTAAAGAATTCCATGCTGTCGAAGCTAACTCTCAGCCTCAACTGCGACGTCTCTCGTAACCCCGGTGTTACATTTAAGACGCTAAATTCTGCGAATCACCCGGGCCGGGGTTTTTTCGCTAAATAAAGTTGTTCTCTCAATCACTCAATGTAACGACCAACGCAAACAACCCGTCAAAAAAAGAAACACATAAAAAAGAAAACCACCGAGTGCTTCGGAATTGAACTCCCTTATACGATTCCAAGTACTGCCATGATGATGATGATGATGATGATGATGTGACAATGATGACATGCATTTAAATATGACACAAACACACTAGGGAGAAGGAACCTTCTCAAGCACAGCTTATTTCCTATAAAGTATGATGGGGGATTGGCCAAGAAATGGATGGATTTATTTATTTTATTTTATTTTAGAGGTACTGCCAGCCTTGTAACCATTTATAATGAAGAATAAATTTCTGAACATCTATGGACGTAGAAGAGTTGATTGTTGGGCTAGTTGGTCGTCCATAATTGAAGTAGTAACTTAGCGCGATAAAAACACGGAAACACGAAAGGTGGACAAGGACAAGCGTTACTCACAACTGTTTAATGGAAGGGAGGATAGTACTTATATATTCCCTTGTCACGCATGCGCATGCCCAGCAGAAGGGAACAAGCACATGCACATCAAAGGCGGTTGCGCAAGAAGTCAAATTCGGCATCTAGTAATGAGATAGAAGGCTCACTTAACACCTATATCTATTCTTTTCGATAAAGAAGGCCTCAAGAGCGAGCCAGGAAGAGGCGTTGCCGCTCCTGCCCAGCATAGTAGTCGCAGAAAATCGAGCGTCACCACCACACGCGCTAACAGGAGCCACCAAATGTGCGCCCTTATCCTCCTTTTTCTGTAGTTTTTGCACATCTTCCCTTAAACGGTCATTCACGCAGCCCTCGGTTTGTCCAATGTAGAGCTGCCCACAAGGGTAGAAGGGAATCGCATAAACGACCCCTCTGGAGCACTCAACAAAGGGCTTCTCATGCCTCGTGCGGCAGCCCCGCCTGCTCTCTCAGCAAACTCGAGAGCACAGCTTCGAAAGCTTGATGGGCGCAGAAAAAAACCAGAGGAATACCATGACGGTTAGCAACCTTTTTAAGGTTGTGTGACACCTTGTGAACGTAGGGTATCACCTCTGGTCTAACCTTCGGTCGTTTGACCTCTACTCTCGCCATTCGTGCCTTTACTTTTACTTTTACTCTCGCCCGTCGTGCTTTTGCTTTTGTTGCTTGTTGTGTGTATTTTTCATTAACTCTAGTGTGCTAACTTCCTTCGCGGCTATGAACTATACGTTTACAGCCACAAAATGAAAAAGAAAAGAAAAGAAAAGACAGCCACGAAACGGCCACGAAATGCCGAGAAGTGAAAACCAAGACTATGGCATGATCAAAACTGAACGGTGACAAAATGGAGACGAATCGTCTAGAAACATGAAGAATCGATGTCCTTTTCATCACTAGATTGCGCGGCCGCGTGCTTGTCTCAAAACATTTATCTTCGCAGTGCTTGTCTGGCGCCATACCCCGTTTGGCGTTTTGCGGTGGCGGCATGAGACGACTCATCACTTTCCCTTATACCGTCGCCGTTTCTCATCTTTAAGGGAAAATATTTAGGTACGGTGGTTTCACCGGCGCGGATTGAGCTTTTTCAACTTATGACGTCAATTTTTTCCGGAAGCCTCCTCTCTTGAACGCAGTCAGTGGGGCGTTTGCTCTGCCGTCGAGGAATCCTTTTAGCCCCAAGTCGCCCAAAGTGTGTTCCTGTTGGGGGAACTTGTTTCGAATTGAATTCTCCGCTAAATGCTTAGTGCTTTACGTTAGATACCGTCTCCTTCAATATTTTGCCCGAATTATTCCTTTGATTTCCAGATATGGACCGAATTCAATCCGATTATTGGCCTTTATCCTCCATACTCTTCCCGCGCCATTAAAGAAAGAAAGAAAAGTAAATGGAACCAAGCCGAACAAAATTATCTTTTTTTCTTTCCAGCTTCCCGTTACTCTCGCAATCATCTCTAAATTTTCACCGGGCGCTTGTTTGACGGTTTGCAGCATGCAAACGAATGTTTACAAGGCGACGTAGGACCGCTCTTACTCAAAATAACAAGAAAAGAAAAAGAAGTCAGAACGTGCCAAAATAATAATAAAAAAATTACGCGTGTGCAATTTTCTTTTTGTTTCGTTTCCATACAAATCAAGAAGCGCTACGGCACAATATACAGCGGGATACTTTTTTTCTTCTTATTATTAACACCTGATATTTCGGAGATGTTTGCCTCGTTGGCTGCTACTCTTTCTTTCCTGTGAACAAATATATATACATATGAAAAAAAAAAGAAAAACACGCCTGCACCGAAAAGAAAACAAAGGTAACAATAACGAAAAAGTCAGTCAGGTGACGTACATGCAGTAAAACAATTCAGTACAGCAGTCGGCAGTACCAGGTTGGGTGTACGGGCCGGACATCATCAAAAATAGCCTGCTCAGCGTTCGGCTCCTACGAACCTTCCTCTTCGCATTCCTCACTTTTTTTTTTCCTTCGGCGTATACGTAGCTCGGGTAGCGGTGTCGCTATATAGGAGAGCGTCATCAGTATGCCCGCCGCGCCCCGTAAAGCTCAATGTAGAAGCGGATCCAGCCCGGATTGTAGATCTGGTACAGAAAAAGAAAAACAAAAAAAAAAGAAGGAGAAGAGAAAAGAACACGTATCGCGGCTTGCCCTGTCCTTGCGGTGCAGTGATTCGCCTCCAGAATTCGATGCGCGCTTTTGTAACGAACACTGCCGCTGGAAAATAACTGGGCGGCTCTGCAGGAATCGGTTCCGTCGCTATTTAGGGTGGGGGAGCCATCGCAGGTGGTCGTAACGGAATTTTCGACGTAATTCGACGTAATGCGCAGAAAGTAGCAAACGGATAGGCAGAATAAAGGGATTCAAATGGATAGAGCTTTAGTAAAAAATATATGTAAAAGCCTAACGACGGAGCTTTCGCAGAGACGTGGATCGGTTTCGAAAAATTGAAGCCTTCTTTGCCTACTCGTCCCCGGGCTCTCGTGTTACTGCGTGCCGAATTTTCACGCCGAATAACCGACTTATGTAGCATTGAATATTTATCGACAAATTAGTTGTCAGTAATCTAATTGTCGATCCGCGTAATCAAACAACAAATCACGGTGCAAGACTTGCGGGTGTAACGTGGCCTCATACGCGCCTCTCTAACGCTCTGGCGCATGGCGTTCAGCCGACTTCTTAGATTTTATCGCACTTCTTGTATTTGGCCTACCCAATTTTTGGGCTGCTCGATGGACGTGTGACACCGGGTGCGCGGCCTACCTTGGCCAATTCCCCAGTTTGGGGTAAGCGCCTTTCTGACACGAAGGGCACGGATTGATTGTTAAGTGCGCCGTGCTTTGTGCAAACGCCTCTCGCCACCATTCTTGCCTCGACAAGCGTCGTGCGTGGCCTTGGTTCTCGTGGCATTGCTGTGTAGACAGCTCGCATTTGCGCCTGATTTGGTGTTTGCATTTCGACACAGCGTGCGAGCTGCGTAGAGAATAAACAGAAAAAAAAAACAGCTGTGCGAGAGTAAGTTGTGACCTTCCCGGTGGACAAACATTGTGTATGGGTTCACCAAAGAAACTAACCGAGATTGTCTCGCCATCGCCTTTAGTTGTAAGGCATTTAATTAGCCGCTTCGCCGAGGCTTCACTTTACATGTCTCTTGGTTCCGCATAGATTTTTTTTTCCTTTCTCTCATGAAGAGATACGAATCACTGCAGACATAACGAAGAACGAGAAACTACAACCTCACCACTTCTGACGGAAAGTTGCACCTCGTACGTGCTACGGAACAGCGATGTACAGAGCGTTTAGTAAAGCGGTTGGGCGTAGCAGTGCTCCGAAGTGAGCTCGAGTTGCGTTGCGTGCTCTGAGGGATCAATGGGCCCGCAGCTCAGTTACTTACCGTGGTTTTATTGCGAAGCATTCTTTGCGACCCCTCCAGGTCACTCCTGACCGTGCTGCTGCTGCTGCCTTGGCGAATAGCTAGTACTTTGAAAAGTTACGTGCCCTATGATGGGATCGGTCCCCCAGCACAGCAACCCGTTGGCCTATCTGCTAGGTCCCAACCGCGCGTATACTTCTATCGTGCCAACGCCGACTGGCTCTTCGAGATGACCTCCACACGTCAAAAATATATAAATGAATCAGAACGTCACAGGAAGCGAAATCAAATTTAGGTCGATGTCAAAAAATAAAGGAAATAAAGTTTAGCTAAGTTCCAATGCAGGCGTGCTCCCAGTGCTTAGAATCTAGGTCGCACGTCTCCGAAAAAAATTAACAAGAGACATTCCCCACAGTACATATACAACGCTTTCTTCGCACTGTCCGGAGGAGACCAAGGCCAGAGAATATCCGCCGAGAAAAGCGGACATCTCGCCAGCACTTCTAAAGCTTGACGCACAGTTCTCGCCTCCGCCGGACATTTGTACAACACCGAGATGCCTTCATTTCTTACCCCGTAAGCCCACGTTGAGGGTTCAGCGCGCCAGCTGTTAAGTGGGCTGCATTCGGTGAAGGCAAATCCCAGCTGCATTCGGTGAAACACAGTTTCCACGTTATGATGGAAGGTAATAAACAGGTCTGAATTTATTTCGAGGTGTACTTCGTCAAAAGAGTTGGCCGACTCTCGGCCTTCTTGCATCATTATTCGACCGTCAACCAAGTCCGCGGATGTGGGTGGCTCGGCCGGCCTTATTACAGACCTCCTCCTGCCTTCGTAATAATCGGGTCTCCTTATTATAATGCTTATCTTGAACACCGCATTGCGTCTTTTTCGTCTTTCGAGAAAGCGGCCTTGAGTGGACTATGTGCGAGACTGCCGAACATGGGCGCTGACTTCCCGGCACTTCGTTTTATTCTAACTTCACGCCGATAGTAGTCTCGCCTTGCCGACATCTCGTGCGCTCCGAAGTGTACGCGCAAGGGTGTGGCCGTGCTCTTGATTCAAGGTGTTGACCATCGGACCTGTATGTGGGTCAAGGGCTTTGACTGACGACAAAGGGATTATCAGGAAGCGCCGACAGCTGGTGAAATCGCCTCCCTGATTAGCCTCACATGTTGCTTAAATAGGCACTAAGCAGCAGCTTTTAAACGAGAAAGGTCGAAAACTGAGTTTGTTGGCGCATTACGAGAACACTTGGGAACAGCCTGAAAAGACCACAGACAAGAATGGACAACGCAAGGTGCTGACTAACCACAAGTATTATTTGAAAGTCCCCGTATTGAAAGTCTATGATTGAAAGTCCCCTATCTACTCCACCATTACACAGTGAACACCGCGTTTAGTATGCATAATTTTTTTTATAACGTGAACGGCCCCAGTGATCCGGTTTCTTACGCGCCATTCTGCAGGGAGGGTTACCGTGTAACAATGTCTATGTCTAAGAGAAAAAGAAAAGAAAAAAAGAAAGAAACCCCGAAGCGACCCTTAAGTACTCAAGTAGAGCCTTCGTCTCCCTTCTTTCCCATTACTGTGGCTCAACATTCTGTAAGACGCAGGAGGTGACGCTAGCATCGTGTCGGAGAGCTAAAAGGGCGATTTGCTAGAAGAGCAAGAAGTCGAGGACGAGAAAATGAGCTTTGCACGAGCCTCCGCCTCGCGGGTGGATTAGTATTTCTCATCCTTTTTCTTTATGATAAAAAAAAAACAGAAGAAATGCTCGCGTGAATACGCAAGAAACGGAGAAGGATTTCCTTAATGGGAATTTTTTTCTGCCTTAGATATCGCGCTGCTGTTTAAGGTGCAAACAAAAATCAGAAAGCCGCGTGCCATTTGGCTGCGTCTGCTTATTATTATATTTTTTTCATACTCTATTCCTCGGGAATTATTCAAACGGGATGAAGAAAGAAAGAAACAATAAAATCAGCACATCCAAGCGCTTGAATCTGGAATGTTATCAACCACCGACTGGCAGGGGGCAAAATCGACAGCAGACGTACAAAGGTAAAAATAAAGATAAAAAGAGACCAGAAAGCGGAGAAGAGAGAGCGTACACGAAGCGGTGCGATGAAGGTATGCAGGATGGAGGTTTTATGACCACGATTCTAGCAAAGCGGTCACGCGGCAGGGGGAGATTTATGGCGTCGGGAACGGGAGAGGAGGAGGGGGTGGGTGGAGAGTGTGACGCGGGGCCTTCGAGGAGCACCAGGCCGAGGGAAAGTGTCGCAACGACGCTGTGCGGCACATCAGTCCTCGCGCGAAGCGTCCGCGTTTACGCGAAGCAAAACGCTGCTGCGCGCGGGGGGATCACTCACTCCCTCGCCGGCAAATCTCCGCTCTCGCAACCACCGGTCCGGGGTGATGATGTCGCGCGCGCCATTTTAGCTCCAGCGGTGCACCGAGCATACGCGACACTGTGCGCGGCGCGTCGCTCTGTTGTTGCGGTCGGTTGACTTTGTGCGCGCAATAAATATACCGTGCAGAGAGAAATATCGGTGCGCAATCCTGTAGTACGCAATGGCTATGACTACGTTGCACGCGTTTACGACGTATCTTCGGCGCGGGTGGTGCCAGCCCTCTGTTGGTACGCTAACTGCACCGGATTTGTTTTTGTAACAAATAAAGTTGATTAATCGATGCGGGCGTCCCCGTGTTCATCACGCTGTCCGTGACGACTGGGCTCTTCACCCAAAACAAAATGAATGAATGAATTTCTTCACTACCTTATGCATCACGTAAAACAAACGTGTCCCACAATAACTTTCACGTCACGACGCGTACAGCCCATCACAAATGCGCGGATTGTCTCGCCACGTAAAATTGGTCTCGTCGACACCGGACCGAAACTGCGCGAGAACAGCGATGATTGTCCGAGCCTGACAGAGCAGTTCGATGCTTCGCATGTGCGCGTTCGTTAACGACACCGTACACACACGCTTTGCATGGCTACAGCCACACAGGTCCTTAGCATGCCTGGAGGAAGTGGACGATCGCGACAGCACGACCGACATGCAAAACGTGTGCGCCCGTCGCCGTGTTTCAGCGTGCTCCCTATGCGGAGGTTTAGAGCGCGTGGTTGTGACCGCAGAGGACGTTCAGCATTGTTCGGTTTCGAATACCAGCCGAATTCCCGTGGGTTGCCGGGCTCAGCAAAGCCAGTGTCCAGATACGTTACATTCAGTCGAAAATTTTCTGAAGCCTTACGCTATGGGCAACCAGTGCCGTAACTTCGCCTGCCAACAGCAGCGCCGTAACAATGCGTAGCGAGCGGACGAAACAGTTTTCAGTAGCACATGCTGCGATTTCGTGTCACCAAATCTCTTGATGCACGTGTGTCAAGCCTCTGCACCTGAATGGGCACAGGCGTGCTAGAAAGTGGGAGGACGTGCTTACTATCGGCATCATATTAAGCGCGAACAACGGCGCGCGTGGCTGAAGCATAACAAGGTATAGTGTGCGTGGTCCGCACTATAAACAGGCTCGCACGTCCGGTTTGAGCGCACAGTGCGATGGTGCTGCCTCTATACTGCGGTATCTTTAAATGCGTAAGCATTTCTGTGCCTGTCGAGGAAAAACGCCCGTCCGTCCGTTCGTCCCTCTGTCCGTACGTAAGACGATCGCTTTCATGATGTGTCCGAAGCAGTGAGTGAATTGCCCTTCGTGCTGCCTATCACTTCACCGCGAACTAAGAGGAGAGAACACAGCGCGCACGAAGCTATCAGCTCTCGCCACTCTGTGTGCCCATCGCAGATCGCTTTGAAGACAGGGGGCCGCGCGGCCGCGAAATACGTTGCCGCTGCCGCCGGAGTACGGTTGGTCACGGTCGATAATAGTTCGACGTGGATGGATAAGGCACTAAAGAGCGATAACGGCTTATAATGATCAAAACGTGATCAGCGAATCTGGCGCTGCCACCTGCAGTGGTTCGCTTGCGTCATTAGTTCACCTTGCGCTGCCGTCCGCAGCAGTTCATGCCGCCGCCGCGCTGTCGTTTACACTGGTCGGGTCGAGTTTCGTAATATTGATAATGACACTGGGCTGGCTACTGTGGAGGTGAGCAAGGGGCACAATGCTTACGCATACTTAGACAACTCCCAGAGGAGTTTCTGCGTGCATTTTCTGTTTCTGTTCTGGGTCTCTTTTATTTGGAAGCGAGAAAGGATACTGGCGCAGTAATGATGATGGCGCGAACCGCGTACTACGCGTACCGCTGTTCGAGTTTCATTTGGCGCCGATAGCAGGTACGGTTTCGCCGTAATGTGCTATAATACTCGCCACTAGACTGCGGTATTTTAGCTTCTGTGTTCTTTGATTAATCTTTTCTCGCTTTAAAATAAAAGAGAACCAGAACAGAAACGACAAGGAGAAGCATCACCTCGCAGTGCGGTAAACCGGATGTACATGCCTGTCAATCGTGATCCGCTGTTTGCGCTTCCTCTGACGCCGATAGCGCCTCGAAAAGTACTTGGCCATGAACAGAGCTTGACTAGACGCATCGCGCTAACGTATATGTTTATACAGCCGCGCGCCTGTTATTGTTCAAACCGTCGTGTCATTTCCTTGACCTCCCTACCGGACGACGTAAGCATACTTGAGTTGCGTCTCCAAGCTGCCGTTGCTCTTCCTCGCCAACGCTGGTTTCTTCATGACCAGGTAATAGCAACATAGCGGTATGAAATCCTGCTTTTTCATATGGAAACCTGCAAACCTTAGTGCCAACGTACGACGAAATCTGTCCTGCCACGCTCCGTAGTCTGTCTAACGGTAAGATGAGTCTCTGGCAAGTCTAGCGTAGCCACCTCTTTTCCCAAAGTCAGTCCCTGGGGCTCAGTCACATATTCTAAATCACCGCGCTAACTAAGTGGTTATCGAGAGCTGCTGCCATGCGCGATGTCCCCGGTTCGTCTCCTGGCCGCGGCGACCGCTACTGGGGGCGGGAGGGGGGGGGGTGCGGCTGGAATGTAAGTGTACCGCGCTTTGGTCGTGTATGAAACAACCCTGGATGGTCGAAATTAATCTAGGGCCTCCAACTACGATGTCTCTCGTCATCCGTGTGCTGCCATATGGGACATCAAACATGACAAAAGAAAGTTGGACAGGAGGCGAACTTCTTTCACAGTTTCCACTGGCTCCTCCGTATTCTCCTTTCAAACTGTGCCTATGTCTTTCAGCGTCCTTAAACGTGTCCTTCCATCCATTCTAGCGACTACCACTTCTTGGACGGGGTGCGTGGCGACGTCTTCGCGGCTGCCTTCGGGTTGACCGCGTCTCCCGATCGCTACCCTGCTCACGCAATCGTCGCGGTTTGTCGCGATTGTACCTTTTTTCCTTGTCGCATGGCTTAATGAAGCTTTTCGTTGCATAAAATCCGGTGTTGGCGTCTTGCATCGGACGTCGTTTAGCGAAAACTCATCCCGAACCACCACCACGCAGGCCTTCTGCGTGGCGCAGAGGCGTTACTGAACTAACTGAATATCCAAAGTGAGATGCGCCAGAAAAATCGCGAGGTACAACATAAACACAACCTACGGACGTGGTAGCGTCGGACTGCAATTTGAATATACCAGAAAAAATAATTATCTTACGCGGAAACTTAACTCCTTGTCCTGCGTTCCTACCATTCATAAAGCGGCGCGCTGGACTCGCTACGTCGCAACACCATCCAGATGGCGCTCGCCTCCGCGCATCCGCGGCCCACGTAAGAGGCCGCGTTTCTACCAGAAAGCTCGCCCGCTCGCCTTCGTGCTTAGCGTTCGCCACCATCGTGTCCAGGCAAGCATTATGGTTACACAAGCTGCAGTTGCCGGGAAGCGTGGGAAGCAGTCAGGGATCTTTGAATGCTATCGCGTTCCACTCTTAAAGGCGAAGCTTAAACATCCTCCAACATTTTTCGCCTAACTTTCCGGCCGTCTCCCTTTCTTTCCTCGTTAACGACTTCGGCGTCTCTTTGGATTTTGTGAAGCCTAGGGCAAGCCATTCCGGTCTCTGCTTAGACAAGATGGCACGGAGAGCAACGTCGCAAAAGAAAAAAAAAAGTAAGAAAGAATGAAGGTCACAGAACAAAAATCAGGCGTAACGGAAGTTTCGGACGTGTTCTCAGTTTCTTAACTCCAAATCTCCTAATAAATTTGGTGCTGGACGCAGGGAATGCTGTGCGAGGCCTTCTATATGTACAAACCCACCCGTTCGGCTTTTAAACGTAACGTCGTTTTACTGCATACCTTCCCGGCAGGACGGCCCACGTTTAACCCGTTCGCGTAGAGACCGTTAAGAGTGCTTCCTTATGGCGAAGTGGTTATATATATAGCTCGAGAACCAGTGCCCAAAAAGAGAAAAGTGCGTATATAACGCGGCGGGTCACCACGGCCATCAAGATGCACGGTCTCACCTGACCCATCCTGACCTGACGGGGTGCTATCGATGCTTCTAGGTCTAAGCGGTCACAGCGCTACGCCGTCGTCTTCGACCGGGTTATTGAGAGCGAACGAGTGCGATAAACGCGCCGATAAAGAAGCCGGTAAAACGTTCGTAGTTGAAGGCGGGAAAAGACATTAGAGGCTCTTCATAACTTCGTTAATCTCATTTTAACGACATTCGACATGATACGGCATTCGTTTTCACATACGCTGCCGAAGTGAACGGACATATAGCCGGAAGTATTCATTTAGGGTCAGGAAAAAGAAAGAAAGAAAGTAAAGTGGCTGCTTTTGAGTTCTAGGGACGTATATTTCCCGTCCCTCAATTCGGTGTCAATTCAACCTCGAGGTCTGTCGGTCGTGACCGCACGCTTTCGATATCGATTCCATAGGGTTCTCTATAAATCACACGACTGATCACACCGGGAACACCGTGCTAAAGTTTCTTTAGCGCCGGGCCAACCGTTCGCCGCGGTCTCGAACATAAAAGGCGCGGAAGGTTGCTATGCGCGAACGGACTCATATTTTAGAGAAAAAGAAAAGCGATGTTCCAAACCGAAAAAGACGAGAAAGGAAGAATGAAAGAAATGGAAGCCACTGGTCGTGAAAAGAAGAATCCCGAGTGGCTATCGTGTCCAGCGGCGTCCAGGGGCACGGGCGCGCACACACGACTCACAGGCACACGGAGGCAAGCAGTGTTCCACACTCACTTGTTCATGGCAGCGAGAGAGCGCGCACGACGCGGGAGCTTGGCGGAGGAGCGGCGGATCAGCGACGGTCGGCGGAGCAGACTGGCACGGCTGGCGAGCCGGAGGATGCGCAGCGGTACTTGTGCTGCCAGCCTTGACCCTGGCCTTCGACGCTGGCTTTCAAGAGCACGCGCGCCGCTGGACGCGAGAGGGGGACCCCTCCGCCACCGCGTAACTATAACCCCCTCGCGGTGGTGGTGGTGGCCATCACCGCGGACGTCATCGACCGCTGGCGTGGACGCGCGCTCAGAGGACGTCCTCCTCGTCGTGGCCGACGACGTGGTCTCCTTAATCCTTCGTCGCCCCCTCTCCGTGCCGCCCTTGTCGGAAACGCGGTCTCCCTCGCTCGCACAGCGCGAGGGCGACCACTATTACGCGATCCGGGGAGAGGAGTCGCTCCGTCTGGTCGAGACGTATGCGCGCCAGCTTCCACGCGTAACGGTGCCCGTACAGCCGCTTGCATACGCGAGGATGCAAGCACGCGCCAGGAAGCGAATGCGTGCGGACCGACGACACCCAGTGTCCTTTTTTGACAACGTCGTTCTCCGCTTCGCATGGTTTGCGGAAGTCACGTGCCCGGAATGCGCATACGTTACGCATAAATTATGACATCCTTGTCTTTCGGTTCTCTCTTCACCGCGGCTGCGGGAGTCTATGTCAAGAGTTTATGGATTAAGATCAAGAGTTTCTTCGTGGAGTCTTGGTCGCCAAGTAAGAACAAGCGGCACCGCTCATAACGGCACTGCTTACAACTGAACATTCATTAGTCGTTCGGAAGCACTTTCGCTTTCAGTTTGATAGTCTTTCAGTCTCAGTTTCAGAGTAGCGCATCTCTTTTCCTTGTTTGGCAGCTAGGACACCATGATGAACCTGTACCAAGTAACCAAAGTTTCAGTTTCCCATCAAGAATTTCTCTATGTACTGCTCATAGATGAACGTCGTCTGCCGGTCATACACTTGGAGGGTGTTGCCTTCAGGATTGCCATATGAGACATTGTAGAAGCTGTCGTGGTCCAGTCAACCGTCGTACGAGATACATCGTAGGCGGCAGTAGAGTCGCTCTTTCTCCAAGGGAAGGACGTACCGACGTAGTTTTCAATCACGTGTATATACTCTTTTTCACATTGAAGCGCTGTTACGATCTAACGGCTGATCGACTAACCGTACAACACGCACCTTGGAGGCCAGCGGGTGTCTTGCGCAGGCTTACCCGCACGCATTGTTCTTTTTTTTTTTCGTGCGAATCATGCATGTTGGCGTCATTTGGGCAAATATTTTCAAAGCTGGCCTTAGTGTTTGCGCGTCGGCGTTGCCTTCTACAGTTGAGTGAGAAAACACCGCGCGCTGCGCGCTCTTCTTCACTTGTCCTCCAGTAAACTTTCTGCGTAGCCGGATGCACATTTCAATGCGCCAATCCGCGCCTAGTTTTAGCACATTCCCGACGGGAAACGCACAGGCGTCATTACTGTGACATTCCCTAACTGATATATTCCTTTGGATCGTTTCAGCTCCGGTCTGAATGGGAACAGGACGTGATGAGAAGGGGACGTGCGGCTATTAATAATTTTCATTGCTCGCGAAACGGTCCTCCTATGCCTTTGCAAAACAACAGGGAACGGTGGATAAACTTTTTCACATTTGGGTTGTTCTCTTCCAAGTGCTTTGCGCATGTTCGCAAGGTTTTTTTTAAATTTATTTATTACAAATACCTACAGCGCCCGAGTTGGGCATTATCGTAGGGGGGTTAATTACAAACATAAAAGTCAACTTCGCGAACAACGGCATCATATCATCTGTGGTATTAGAAATACAATAATCGTAATTAGTAAAGAACGACAACACATCCAATACTAACAACATCCGATTATAAAATTTGTTACACAATACATAAAATGGCACACTGGAAATATTGTTTGAAACAGATTCACATAAAGTTCTCTATAGCAGATGAGAAATTGGGTGCAGACACTATCTCATCCGGGAGCAAATTCCACTCTGCAATTGTTCGCGGAAAGAATGAAAACTTAAATACATTAATACGACTTTGGTAGGGCCTTATTTTCTTGGAATTGTCGCGTCTTTTAGATTGATAATGAGGTGGTTTTAAATATATGTTCTTATCGATTCCTGTGTTACCGCTGTTAATGTTGTGTAAAAGCTTTAACCTGATTATATTTCTGCGTGTGGACAGCAACTTCCATCCTAGATTTTCCCTGATTTGCGAACCTCTAATTGTGTAGTCGTAGATGCCCGTGACGAATCTTGCAGCCCTTTTCTGAACACGCTCTAACTTATCTTCAAGAACTTTTGTGAAGGGGTCCCATGCTGCGCAAGCGTATTCTAACACCGGCCTAATATTTGTAAGATATAAAGCTTCCTTCAATGGTTTTGGCGCATACTTGAAGTTTCTGTGGAAAAGGTGCAAAAGGCGGCACGCTTTAGCGCTTGTTGTGTCAATGTGGGATGTCCAGTCTAATCCCGCAGTTAACGTGACGCCCAGGTATTTGACTTGGTCCACGCATTGTACTAAAACATTATTTATTGAGTATGAACTGGGCACCTTTTCCTTTTTGTTCGTAAATTTAACATGATAACACTTTGCTACGTTCAAATCCATTTTCCATTTAGCACACCAGGAACAAATTTTTTCGAGATCAAACTGCAACACACTCGTATGTTCGGCACAAGACACACGGTGGTACACAATGCAATCATTCGCATACAGTCTGATGTTTGAAACACAGCCTTCGCTTAAGTCATTGATAAATATGAGGAAGAGCAACGGCCCAAGAACCGACCCTTGAGGCACACCTGATAAAACATTAACCGTTCTCGACGTCGCACCGTTCAGAACCACTTTTTGCTGCCGTTTATACAAATAATCTTTAATCGAACCGTAAAGTGAATCGGGGAGGCCAAGAAATGATAGCTTGTGCAAAAGTAAGTCATGCGGGACTACATCAAACGCCTTTCGAAAATCAATAAATATAGCATCAATCTCTGTACTATTATTAAAGCCGAGTGCAACGTCATGTATGAATTTGGTAAGTTGAGTGGTACAGGATAATCCCATGCGAAATCCATGCTGGGTCGGGATGAAAAAATTATGGTCATGAAGATGCTTAATAAGACCAGAGTAAATAACATGTTCTAGTGTTTTACAACAAACAGATGTCAAAGACACCGGTCTGTAATTGCTTGCCAAATCACGACGACCACTTTTAAATATAGGAGTTACATTGGCCATTTTCCAGTCATTAGGTAATTGTTGAGAATTTATTGACTTGGTAAATAATTCAACCAAGATAGGAGCAATACTGTGGGAACAGCGTTTCAAGACGTGATTTGATATACCATCCGGACCATGAGCAGAATGAGGATTAATGTGGCACAACAGAGCCCTAATTCCAGCCTCATTTAAAACGATATCATGCATTTGAGGTAATTGTTCGTGTTATTCAGGTATCGGAGTATGACGACATGCTGTGAAGACGGAGTGAAAATATTCGTTAAAGCAATCAGCCTTCTTTGTGTCATCAGTTAACATATCACTTTCATGCCGGAGAGCCGGAACGCCGACACTGTCTTTTCTGTTGCTTTTGACATATCGCCATAGCTCCTTAGGATTAGATCTTATTTTATCAGTTAGCGACGACAAGTATGTTATTGTTGCTGCCTTTAATTCTTGTTTCAAGTTTTTAGTTAGAGTTCTAAGCTTGTCATATAAGTTCTGACTTGGTGCTATCTTGAATGCCTTGTATACTCCGGCTTTCTTTGTTAATCCAAGGTTTATCCATTCTACGTTTAGATGATATCACTCTCGAGGGAATGTATTTAGCGACCAAAGACAGGATTTTGTCTCTGAACAGAGCCCATAATCTTTCTATGCTGTACTGACTGCTGTATTCCAGCAATACTGGCAGGAATAAGTGTAGCTCTTCGTCTATGGCGTTATAAATCCCCTGTTCATACATAAAAATTTTTCTCGGGCCATTCTTGCTAACCTGTAACTTCTTGCACACTATTGTTGCATTTACGACCTCATGATCACCTATTCCTGGTGCTGCCGTAACTGCTTCAACTAAATCATCATTGTTGCTAAACAACAAGTCCAACGTACTGTCCTTAGCTGAGCCATAACGCGTTGGGAAATTTACAAACTGAGCAAGTTCATTGTTACGTGTTAGTTCAATGAAGGCCAAGTGAAATGCCGAGGCGCTCGTCGCTACAGGATAGCGGTCACGCCATACAACGTCAGGCATGTTAAAATCGCCCCCAAGTAGAATAGTTTCCGATGATAAGACCGACAGTGATCGTGCAAGGCTGTGAAATGGTTCTACGCTTGTTGAAGATAGTGGCCTGTAAAACGATCCCACCACAAGGCTGTTACCACCAGAAACCAATATTCTGCACCAAATGCATTCTGAAGAAACATCACAGTATAACGGTACACTTCTGATTCTGTCATGTACAAGAATGAACACACCTCCTCCCTGGTGATTACGGTCTTTTCGATAAGCTATGTATTCGGATGGAAATACTTCACAATCCGATATGCCAGGGTCGAGCCACGATTCTGTTCCGATGACAATATCTGGTTGTGAAATGCGCAGAAGGTTAGAGAATACGTCTGCTTTATTCTTCAGGCTCCTACAATTGATAACGATGACGGACAGGCGATCCGCCGAGTTTATTCTGAGCCGCGGCGGCTCACGCTTTGTTTGCTATTGAATGTACTCCCGTACGGAATCCGTTGTATCATCGTAAACATAAGTCTTGCCCTCATAAGTCATCTTGTTGTACTTCAGCTTATATCTAGCTCCAGAGTTCTGTTCTCGCGCATAAGCAGTTTGCTTCTACATCGCCGAACCTGCTTCACTCAGTGATATTCTGCTGCCTTTTAATTTCGAAGCCGCAGAAAGAAGACGCTGTTTGTCCTTGAATAGTCCAAACTTCACAATAATGGGCCTTGGTTTATCGTTATTATGTTTCCCCATCCTGTGAGCTCTCTCAATTGTTGACGGTTCAACAGTAATACCCAGTTTGGCCGAGCAGACAGATATAACCTTCCGTTCCGATTCATCCCATGTTTCCTTCTCGTTCTCATCGTCTATGCCGAAAAACAGTAAATTATTCCTACGTGAACGATTTTCGAGTTCGTCCTGATTGATTAATACGTTTCGCATAGCTTTTGAGAGCTGGTTATTCTGCGCTTGCACTTCTTCTCTGTCCCCAAGCGCAGACAAAACAGATAGATCCTCAGCTAATTTGGCAACTTTTGACGTTAGATTCCCAATTTTGTCTTCGATTTGCTTGCGCTCAGTTCGCAGTGTTTCTAACTGTTTAATTATTTTGTCTTGACCTGCCAATATCTTTGGTAACAAACGTATTGCCTCCATTAGTTCACGTTCTTGCTTTTCCGACATAGGGCCAGGGTTCTCTTCGACGTCACCAGCTAATAGTAATCTTATTCTAAACAAAAAATCTATCTCGACGAGCGGCGCGATTTGGTTGCCACTGGCCTCATTGCAGTGCCCTTGGCTGGTGCTCATTGGTATAAGATTAAGTAAAAAGCAGAAGGTTGATAGTGATTGGTAAAATGCATATTCTCAGACGGGGAAGACGAAAAAAAAAAAAACCAAGATGTCGCCGTCCTTTGCGGCACACGCAGCACAGTCACAGCGTAAGCTGGAGGAACTGGAGGGCATTCGCGGCGAAATCTCTCTTCGCGACGTTTTCACGCGAACGATCTGAACTGTCTGCCCGGAGTCGACGGCAAGCTGCGGCTTGTCCTGCTCTCGGCACAGCGGTCTGCCGAGCCCGATGTTGCCTGGCTGCAGCGGCGCGCGCGGCTCTACGATTCGATCCTTCAGCAGCGGTTCGTACCTTGCGAGGAGGCGTCGTAACGTGTATCGAACAGTTAAAAAAAAAAACAGGTATACAGACTACGCGGCGCACATGTCGCATCCCTTGACCCCTGGCGCGATACGATGCTGTTGTTGATGAAGGTGATTTATTGGCATCGCCGTCGAAACGAGGCGGTGACAAATATTCGTCTGGCCTGCTTGAATTGAGCAGGTCCAGCTACAAGAAGCATGCAATTGCTAAATGCCACTGCTACATGTCGGCGCACCTGGTGGAATGATGTTTATTATTTATTCGCATTCCCTTTGAAACTGGACGATGACAAACTGTCACCTAGCCTGCTTGACTTAATCAGGTGTGCCGTACATGTTTTTCGTTGTAGCAAGTTTTAATGCGAAAGCATTATATGTCCCATTATGGGAAAATCCGGCGTTGTCGTCGGCGGCGTGACTGAAAAAATGGCACCAGAAATGGTCAATGGCGCGACAAGTGAACACACGTCAAAAATGCTAGGATTGATGTTAAATATGTCAGCCAGGTTTCTGTAAGAAAGGAAGGTAATAAAATTGAAAAGAAAATTTGGTACATTTCGGTCTCGGTGGGAATCGAGACCGGTGTCCTCCGGTGTGCTAGACGAGCATACTTCTCCGACGCCACAGTGGCTACACGGCGGCTATGGTTGACTGAAGTTGCGCCTAGTGCCTGCGTCACTGCCTCCGTCAATGCATCACACGTGTCACTTGTTTTTTGGATTTCATCGGTGCCGTGTCTACTGCGATGCACTGCGAAGCGTCTGCCTGAGCGGCGTCTGTGAAACGTGGTCGCCCATGGGAGCACGTCTGCCCATGCAAGCTTACATGTGGGATGTGAGAATGCGTTCGCATTCTCACACGTAAGCGATTTTAAGTGTTTCTGCCGAGCTTTTTTGTACACATCTCCCTAAGCGTCTTTTTCTTCCTCGAACCTTCTATATCTACATTGTACCGCTACCTATGCAACTGCTGCATGGCGCACCACCTGGTGTAATCATATGCAGCTGCAATGCAAACTGCACACGTATCGACGCCACGCGGCCCGCACGTCACATCACGTGTCGCCTCGCGGGCTAGGACGCGTTTACAGGGCATGTTTCTGCTGCAAGTGAGCGAGCACTGGCGTGGCTCAACTTCCATATTAAATCTTTGTGAAAATTTTTTTCTTTACACAGTGTACAAATAATCTTTAGAAGACCGAACAACCGAAAAAGCAATAGAAAAACAAACCTCGCACATGAAATGAACCCCCCCCCCCCCCCCCTCATAAACACAAGGTCTAGAAAAGAAATTCGAAGAGACCACCAATTCAGGCAGAACACGAACCAGGTAAACCTGCAAGAAAGCTCGTGATACCGGATGAGAGCTATCCTGACTGTCGCACATACAGATGCACCAAACGTATAACTGTCCAGCACTCACTGTTCGAAAAACGTTTGCGCGTCCCATCGGCTCAAAACTGGAAGACCATAGAGATGTTCAAAAAGCCCTGTGAAAACGTTGAATGTAAAGCCTTACGCAGTGAGGAACCGTAAAGACACAAAAATTTTGTTGCCAAAAGCATGTTGCAGGCTTCTGTTCTTTTACCGATCAGTATACATCACATTATCAGGACATGATGTACTTGCAAGAGTGCGCGAAATTCCCTTTCCCCGTTCTACGAAAACTTTCTTTTCCAAATTACACACGTAAACCTTGCCAGTTAGAACATCGCTTCGAAAAAAGAATACTTTCGTTTCGTTAATTAAATACCACCTTTGTGACATGCCTGAAACCACTGAATACTGTTATTGATTGTAAAGCTGCCATTTTATCCTGGGATGCCATCCGCAGAAATTTGCAAAAATCTTCTGATCTAAATTTTCACAGTATCCGATACCTTGTTCCGTGTGATTATGTACGATTCGATATGTTTTGACTGATAGGCCTACATAGCCTATGGAAAGTTCGTATGCAAGACAGAAATGAAAAACAAAAAAACAACAACATCCTCAAGATCGCATTTCGCTGAAATGATTGCGCGTTTGAAGGACATTTACGATCGAGAAGAGTGTCAGCCGGATTGATATAGAATCTTGATTAGGTGTTTAACTTCTCCTTTTAAGTTTTTGCTGTGATGGAGGATGTTGCTTCCTGTACATACATTATTTTATTCAGTGTAATAAATACCATGCTCGCGTTCGAACGCGGCGGGAACTGGTTTCGTTCTCAATCCCGGCGATAGCTGCGACGGAAAACATCGACAACTGAAATGGTTATTAGAATAAGCCCATAACAGCTGACGCTGTAAAACAACGCTATCAGGGTTTATGCTGTGCTACAAGATACAATAGGAGAGTGCCATCGCAAAGGCACTTGCACAATTGCCTTGATCGCATGCAAAAGAGCATCAGCACTTACACTGTGCCAACTGCAACATTTCGCCCAATGACCAATCTAGAGCAAGTATACTTAACTGTGCCACAGTGGCTTGACAAAAAGATTGTGCTTTATTCTTCCTTCCCGTTTTTATTTTTTTGGACGATGTTTTATCGTTTAGCAAAGCCGTAGAGATTCGTGCAGTGACAACCTTAACCACTCTGCACTCTTTCGCCGCGATAGACAAATTTTATAGCCATGATTCCACGTTAACTATATTTAATCTGGCTATCAGGCAACTGTTTCGTGACGCATGTCGTGGTTATCATCACTATATGTTGGCATAAAAAAAAAACGTCTGAAAAACGCTTGCCCTCGCTGAAGACTCTTTCCCAAAGTGTCCGCCTTAGTGTCATAAAGTCGTAGCCGTCGTCACAGTGCCTTCGTCGTCGAGCTGCTATTGATTGAGAGCTAGTCAAATTAAAGGGGCTCGAAATTTTAGAGGACGTTCTAGATGCGTTATTAATGCAAGCAAGTGAAGAAATGAGAACATGGGGCATCGCTCCCAGGCACTGTGCTTATGCTGTCTTACATTTCCAAAATTACGTTATTAAGCAATCATGGCTGTTTACAACGTACCTGGTGGTACGCGTACATTTCTTGACGCGGAAGAGCGAAAAAAAAAAATGAAAGAAAGCAGTTGTGCAGACGAAGAGGTGAAGCAGAATTCATGCTATCGTAATTTTTTGTTTCGCCTAGTACATCCAAGCTTGCAGCAGCGAAAGAAGGTTTTCGATGAATTATTGACAGACATTACTGGATTCATCGATTTGAATTCGAAAAAAACTGCCATACTTCACTGTGGTTTTGCGTATACCTATCGTCCTTCGTGAACACAGAAGCGTTCAGTCATAATTTGCATACTGCCGCCGCAGCTGTGACAAAGCGAAGCTGCTCCGCCTGATGCGACGAATGTCGCTCGAGGCGAGGAAAGAAAAAGAAAAAAAAAAGAGAAAGAAAGAGGAATTCTTTCCAACACCTCGTTACTTCTCGCGCTGCCTTCCGTCAGTTCTTGGCCATTCCCGCTTGCGGGGTACGAACACCAAGGTCAGCGATCACCACAATAACAACGAGCCAGGTCCTTGAAAGAGCGGGCACACGCCACGGCCGATCCGCCGCAGCGACTATAAATAAATATGGCGACGGTTGCCTGTACTGCGACCTCCCTACTTGGTGACCCGGTGAGCTGACGACGGCGCTGTGTTTGAGACCCACAGGAGACGGTGCTTTCGGGGGAGCAGTTGTTGGCCGAGCCTGCTCGGGTTCATCAAGATGCAGTCCTTGGAAGTGTTGACCTCAGCTGCGCGTTCTCTCTGCTGACCTTCTGTACTGCGTCTGTCACTGTCACTTCGAGGTGCGTGCCGGGACGACTTGAAGTTATAAACAAGCAATAAATAAATAACAGATATCGATAACGGAAGAAATAAACAAGAAACATAAATAAACAACTAAAAAATTAATAAAATCCCGCCCGGACTCATTTCACGATGGAAGAATTTAAAGAATTTTCGATGCGATTCTTTGATTTTTTTTAACAACACATTCTTTATTTCGGTTTACAGTATACACTGCGGACTGAGGAATATTGGGCTAAAGGGGTTTCGCAACACCTGGCAAAGACCCAGCGTCCCTTCGTTAGTTCTAGCACATGCGGTTGCAGAATAAGATTTACAAAAAATGTTACACAATGTTTGCAAAGTCACTAAGTGCAATTCAAACATTTTCAATGTCACACGTAATAGTAACAACAAATATGAACATATCATGCATGAAGCTAAAGTATATTTGAGCGATGCAAGTCATTACGTAGCATGCAAAACAGCGCTTTAAAAAAATCAGTCATTGGTAGATGGAAAACATTCATTATATACATTGTGAGCGCAACACATGACTGACTTTCATTTTCATCTCTACGTATCATCATCCGCTGTGCATCTTCTTCATCTATATATATCATCACCAGCTGCACAGCTTGAATTTTATCTGAATTTATTCTTTTCAGCCATTCAAAATTCCCCATAGAGCTTAATTTAGTCTGATTTAACATTGATTTAATTAATTTAATATACTCATATGATCATTTTTCACAAATCACACGATGAGTGAGTGAGGAAACTTTATTGCAGGTCCGGCGAGGACGCGAAGTCCTCGAGGACGGCTAGTCCCACGTCGGGACCGGCAGGTTTAGCCCACCGGCCCGGTCGCGGGCAAGCCGGACAGCCAGGATTTGCTTTTCTAGAGCGGGGCTAAGCAGAAGCGAGTCCCACTCCTCTTTGATGAACTTGGGGTATGTGGACCCGCACTCCCAGAGCACGTGCGCTAGAGTGGAGGTCTGCCCGCAGGACGGGCAGGCGTGGTCGCGATACACGTCGGGGTAAGCCTCGTGGAGAACGGACAAACTGATAGAATATTTAAGAGAAGGTCATCGTTTGAATGTTCCCTAAATAGAAGATCGATTTCTGGATGAGCGTTTAAGCTACGAGGTATAACAACCGAAAGTTTATGGCCATAATGCGTTCGCGTCGTATCATACTCATAGTGTTTATGTCGAAAATCGTAGGATGTGGTAACATTTATTTACTTTGTTCAGAAGTTTATCATTTCTCACTATGTATATTAATTGATAATTTCTTTGGATATGTTTGTGAAATGTTCAGCAGGCTGTGTTTTAAAAGTAAACCTTTCGTACTTTCACGAAGTGAGAGATCTTCAATAACACGTACAGCTTTCTTTTTGTAGTATGGAAACATCATTGCGTTATTTATTTCTTTTATTTATTAATACCTCAAGGGTCCGAAATAGGACATTACATGAGGGTTACACGTTAGTTTCCGTAGTCGTTCCCCGCAGTAGTGTGCTATAATAAAATTGAGAATAAACAAGCCACAGTTTTACTCGAAAGGGTAATGCATAACGAAATTTGTTAATTATGCCTATACAACGAGCTACTTTAGCGGGTAAATAATTTATGTGTTCTGACTACAAAATCTTATCTTGAAATACAACACCAAGAAATTTGATTTTTGATTCGCGCGCAAGGTAGTGCGATATTTCACGTAGAAATCATTGTGAATTATTTTATTCTTTGGTCTGAAGATTAGATACCTTGTTTTGTTAACATTTAATTGCAAATGGTTTGCTTTTAGCCATGTGGCGAGTTCAGATAGCCATGCATTCGCTGTATGCTGTAATTCTTGACAGACTTGTCCAGCGAAAAAGAAATCGTGTCGTGAGCATAAATTCCAATATCCCTAGTACCCTGCATGTTAACTATGTCGTTGATGTGTAGTAAAAATAGAACGGGACCTAGTATAGATCCTTGAGCCACGCCTGCTGAGATTATTTCCGTGTCCGATTTGATATGATTTACAGTTGTGATTTGTTGCTGGTTATACATTCAGATAGTTACTGAGTAAGTGTAACGCTACTCCTCTTATACCGTAATACCTCAACTTTCTTTTTAGTATGTCGTGTGCTACCAAATAAAAAGCTTTACTCAAAAGCAAAGGCGATGGCGGCGCTGGGCCTCTGCTCGGACAGCTCGTTTAGCAGCAGCGGCAGACGAAGGACTTCCACCGCTCATGGCTCAGCAAGAACTGGCTGAGAATAAACTATTTAGATAGGCAAGCGGACTGTATTAGAATATAAACCGTCTGTGAGCCTCGGACGATCCCTCTCGTGCGGAACATTTCGCACCAGCCGCCGCAAACGGAGCGTAGCTTGGCGCAACTGCCGCGCTTATCGGGAGGTCGCGGGAGGCCGCGCGTAGGCGCATAGGAACGCTGCGCGGCGAAGATGTGGCAGCGACTGACTGACGCCGCTGACGCTGCTAGCGAGTAAACTGAAGGTGGCTCTGCGTTTCGGCTTGGGAAGCGCGCACCGTGACCCGCTGATACCGAGCCGGCGCTTTGGCAACCGGAGAACACCGCGCGCTCTCGCGCGGTCGCCGCCACGGAGGAGGGGGAGGGGTACACACAGTGGCGAACGGCGGCGGATATGCGTTTCGGCTTGGGCAGCAGCACGTCCTCGATATCAGCCGCCACCGAGCCGGCGCTCTGATTGCCGACGCACAAGGGTGGCATTGGAGAAGGAGCGAAGAGAGCAAGGCTCGCACCGTGCGCGAGAGATGGCGCCAGGAGCGCGCGCGACTAGAGCAGCGCGCTCGCCCCGGCTACGGAGCCGGTTACGGCGAGGGACGACGGCGAGACGACGGCGACGCGAAACTTAGGAACAAGGTTCTTTAAAATGTCTCCGGCGTTGCGTGCAATGAAGCCCGTGTCACGTATGTGCAGATAATGTCATCTTAATGCGTTAAAAAAACGCGTCTTGCCCGGACTTCGCGCTGTTGCCGCTAGATGGCCTTGCGTGTCAAAAGGGAAGCACAACAGAGGATCCAGGTTGCATACACACTTGAAATATAACGCGTATCGGCGGTGACAATGCCGTGTGTCACCACATTGCTTCAATGATAATCAGACTAACTTCGACATTCATCGTGACATGGGTTCTACCGGAATTTCGCTCATCGGTATTAAACTGCGCTAAAACCTTTTTGTATATCTTATATGCCAACACCATATGTTATAGTACTACACGAGGTCTTTAAAGGAATAAATTGCTGTGATGTGAATGCTTCAACTCATATGAGTTCTTGAGAGCTCGAATGTGGATCGGGTAATTGAGAAATACAGAGAGAGAGAGAGAGAGAGAGAGAGGAGAAAGTCACCATATTAATTTAAATTTACGCTTCCGTATTCACATATTTTCTAGAGATCCGTAGAACGCCCAGCTACACAATATCCTCTTCGAGTCGGCTCTCATTACCGATTGGCACGCCGAGAACCTTAAAAACATATTTCATTAGATAACATCAGAAAGTTTTAGAATAGCGTTTGCAAAAAAAGGTAAACGCATTCCGTACGCAAAGAAATAGCGTTCTCCTTACATGGCACGCATCGTAAGGTATTCGGTTCCCATGGTTTGCGTACTCTATCTATAGCACGTTACTTCACTAGGTTAACGTGCTTATGTAATGTTTATGAACGTTAAGAAATGGCGTTGTGAAACGTGGCGGCATCCATGGCTCCCCTAAATGTGCATCCTTGTGACGGTTACGCTCTCGGCATCGTTGATCGCCAGTAACTGTTTAAATTAGCTTTTTATTCCTCTAAACCCACCTTAAATGTTGGTTATGAGTGCAAAGCACGCACAATTACTGAGATAGCTCTGCGATTCCGGCGTCCGTCGGCCTAACGAGGCGCGTCGGCATATAAACGACAGGATGGTTGCTCATGGATTGTCTTGGCTTGGATATATTTGGCACGAGGTACCAGATGACACCCTGTCTTCTAACGGCTCCATTACAATTGCGTTTCCCATGCGTCAAACGAAAAGTCTTGAAGGGAAGCGCGCCGTAACGTCCAACAACTATGCTCGCGTTCAACGTACGTAAGACGAGTGACGCTATTCTAAAACTCTCTATTAGAGAGTTTTACCTTTGGAGACTCAAGCGGTTTGGGGACTCAAGAAAACAGCAGGTCGCAAGTGCGCATGCACAGAACCTAAGCCAGTCTTGGCGTCTTGCATTTGCGTTGACCCCCCAACATACCTAAATATCGAAAACTAGCGAGGGTCCCCGAGACGTCATGGGTAGCCCTCGCGGGCGACGAGTTCAGCAGGCGATGCGGCGCGGGACTTACGAGAGCAGTGTTCTTCGGACCGCAGACATTCAACAAGTGTGGAAATTCAGGCAAGTTTTCCCTGCGCGTCTGGGCAAATGAAACGTTTACAGTCAGCGCCCAAAAATGTAACCTTCGTTTGGCAGTTTTCCAGACGGTTGTAAAACTGGAGAAAATATCAAGAAGGCTTGCCACTAGCTTGCAGCCTTGTCCTCCGCGGTTAAGAACAGTTGACGTACACGATGCTGGTGATAGCGCGACGTGCCTTGACGGTGAAACAAGGCGAAGGGAAATCTGGACACAATGCGAGCTCACGCAAACGTTGGAAGGCTAAGTGAACATTTTTTTTTCAGCAGCGACACCGCCTTCTGCGAAGTAGCTGGGGCAGCAATAAAAATGACCTTAAACTGCCTCCGTTTCAGTAGCGTGCTATACGCTCAACGAAGATTGCAGATTGGCGATGACGTGTGCACTGGAATGTTGGTTTCGACGTACACACTTTGCACGATAATTAGCACGTTGCTCACGTAGATTTTCTTTTTATGCCAAGGGATACGAATTTCAGATTGCTGCGCCGTTGCAGACGGTTTGCGAAGAAAGTTAGCTCGAAAGCCCTTCCTAGAGCACCATTTTTTTTCACTTTCGGAATGCTGCCAGGCACTCAAGCTGGGGGTATCCAACCCAGAACAATAAAGGCAAAAATATCATGGGACAAACAGAAGCACTCGGAATGACACTTCTAACAGACCCAGCAATGCCAACAAGAACAGGGAATAGTATCCCCGCAGATACAAGTCCGGACCTAACAATAACCAAAAATTGTCCAAATGCGGAGTGGTGCAACACCCTCGAAAACCTAGGAAGTGAACATTGCATTATAAGCACCACAATCCGCACAGCTCGAATCCGCAAACAAATAGGTACAGCTAAAATAAGACTGGCGGGTGTACAGAGAATCGCTTAAAGTACAAACCACGGACATAAATGATTTCGATAATTGGTGCGAACGCATACGAAATATAAAGCAGAAACATACCAAAACCATCACCAGGACGGACAAAACACCTGAAGTGGACCCTCACCTATTGCATCTGTGGGATGCAAGACGAAGCCTGACCAAAAGATGGAAGCGACAGAAATGCAACCGCAAGCTCAAAATGAAAATCAAAGAAATAACCCAGAAGGCTGAGGAATACGCTAATCAACTTACAACAGCCAACTGGGAACGCTTCTGCGGATCACTTAATGGAATCCTAGGGACGGCAAAAACGTGGAAAATCCTCAGAAGAATGATTGATCCGCTCAAAACCAGACGCGAAGGACAAAAGAACTTGGAGAGATTGCTACACTCGTACCCAGGCACAAAAGAAGAACTCCTTCAGGCAGTCCATAGAAAATGCTTCGGTAACGAAGCCCCGATGCACCCATACCAAGGTGATTACACCGGACACTCAAACCTCAGGAATGGATGAACTCTTCATGGTGGCAAAAGTTAGAGCAGCAAACGCCAGTACAAAACGGAACACAGCGGCAGGGGCGGACCAAATATCAAATGCCATGATTAGAAACATGAATGATGAAGCCATAACAGCTCTTACTAACTTTATAAATGACCATTGGGTCAAAGGAATGATTCCACAGCAATGGAAACACGCTGTGATAATCATGATTCCAAAACCAGGGAAGAAATTTACTTTAGATAACCTTAGGCCCATCTCTCTTACATCATGTCTAGGAAAGGTGTTCGAAAGATTAGTAAACACCAGACTCCAACGTCATCTTGAAGAAAACAACTTAATGCCTGACACCATGTTTGGGCTTCAGACCACATCTGTCAACACAGGACATACTCCTGCCTTTAAAAGAGGAAGTATTAATGAACGTCCCCAAGGCAGGAGGGCAGATTGTCATGGCTGTCGACATAAAAGGGGCCTTCGCCAACGTAAGTCACAAAGGGATACTGGATGGACTTGCAGAGACCAGCTGCGGTCAAAGTACGTACCAGTACATTCGAAGCTTCCTCAACCATAGAACAGCAGTTATCAAAGTAGGAAACGATGAATCTGAAGTCATCCATCCTCCTCACAAAGGAACACCACAGCGTGCGGTGATTTTGCCTACACTCTTCAACATAGCCATGATTGGACTAGCTATAAAACTCAAAGAAATCCCCGATGTCCTACATTCCCTATACGTGGATGACATAACGATATGGATAACCAAGGGCAATTTGGGAGAGGAGGAGGAAAAGCTCCAACGGGCAGCCAATATAATAGCAAACTATATGCAACAAAGAGGACTGCAGTGCTCTGCGGAGAAGTCAGAACTCATTCGCATCACAAAAACCAAAAAACAAAGAACTGACCCGAGGCTCAAACTCGAGATCAGGCTGGAAGGGAAAATTATTCCTGAGAGGTCAATAGTAAGAGTGTTGGGGATGTGGCTGCAATCTAATGTCAGATGTTTACACACTTTAAACACGATCAAAAAAAAAAACAACGCAACAAATTAACCGGATGATAGCCCGTGTGGCTCATAAGCGGACAGGAATGGGGGAACAAGACACCCTCAGACTGGTGAAAAGCCTGGTCGTTAGCAGACTAATGTACTCGCTACCTTACTATACTTTGAACAGGGAGGAAGAAGAAAAAGCTGATAAAATAATAAGGATGGCATGTAAGACAGCCCTGAGGTTGCCACGCAACACTTCAAATGAGAAGCTTCTAGCCCTCGGCCTCCACAATACATTTCATGTGATGGCGGAAGCCCAACTCATAGCGCAGAGGAGTCGATTGGCGCAAACGACAGTCGGCAGAGCTCTTCCTCAAAGAATCGGCCTTGGAGAATGCATACAAATATACCAAAACTCCAAAGGTCTGCCCTGAGAGATTAGAGCTTTTTATGGGGTATCACCAATACCACAAAACATGAATCCGACATTACACGCAGGAAGGAGAAAAGCTAGAGCAGAATACATAGACAAAACAACAAAATACTTGGACACTGCACGATTCACGGATGCTTCACCATATCGGGCCAACGCAAAGAACATTGTGGCAGTTGTCGTAAACCGTAAAGGGAAAATCACGGCCTGTGCTTCGGTTTCCCGAGCAACCATTTTAGAAGCCGATGAGATAGCCATCGCCTTAGCTATAAGAGAAGGCATAGAGCGCAATACTCCACTAACAATAGTCACAGATTCTCACGCCGCATGTAGGAACTATCAGAGGGGACAAATCGGCGCGAGGGCACGCCGGATACTTACCGAAATCAACAGAGACCTTGACATCAGGTATACGCAAACGATATCATGGGCCCCGGGACACGAGGATGTTACTGGGAACCTCCATGCAGATGAGGCGGCTCGAGGTTTCACTAATTGCCGAGCTGCCCATGGCAACATGGTGGAGGACCCGACACCCATCGATCCAGGGTATAAAGCGATCTTGCAACACTACAGGGAATTCAGAAGGCTCTACCCAGCCCCGCATAGGAACCTCTCAGCCGTGCACTCAGCGACGTTACGCAGGCTCCATACGGACGCATACATAAACCTACATAAATTGCACATATACTACCCAACAGCATACAAGGACATATGCCCGTGGTGTGGGAGCACACCAACGCTCTACCACATCCCATGGGAGTGCACAGCTCACACAGAAGAACAAGAAGATAATAACACGAGAGCGAGGTGGGAGGCATTGCTATCCAGCTCCGCCCTCGGGGATGAGCTCAGGCTCGTCCGGAGGGCCGAAAGGATGGCGAGGGCCAGCGGTGCCTTGGAATAGGGGCCCGACCATACGGCGTTACCCCGTTTTAGGGGCAACGAAGTTCTTTCTACCAATAAAGTTTTGTTCTTCTTCTTCGGAACGCTATACCAGAGCTCAGCGAGTTTGGCGTTGAACATTGTGGAAGCCATCACGCATTCAACCCGCGACCATGCATTTCGCCGCCGCCAGAATGACGTTCTTTGCGGACACTTTGTTGCAAAAGCCCAGGAATGGCGTGACCAGAAATAAAGTAAAACTAAACGGAAGCTTTGCTGTGAGATGTTCGAAAAATTGGCATTAGTCATGACATGTACTGTCATTAAGAGGAAGCTTTACCTGAGAGAGAGAGAGAGAGAGAGAGAGAGAGAGAGAGGGAGAGAGAGAGAGAGAGCTTTTTAAGGAATCTTTAGAGAGGTTTGCCTGGCGGCACGCCAACCAATGTTGCTCCAGATGAGTGTGATAAAAAATGAAATAATATGCACAGTGCCCGTCACAGATGCACAACATGCACAAAACAGACCATAGCACTCAACAAACTAAAGTATCTATGTCAGGCCGGTATCTCTGAGGAAGATTAAAGCGGCTTCGTTGAGCGAAATACACAGGCAGCGTTAGTCCGAAGGGCCCGGAATGCGTCGTAGTTCAAGGAAAAAACTCCGTGGATTCGGCATCACGTCTTCAGAGATTCTAGACCGCCACGAAGTTTGCGCTGATCGAGCATTCGTCGTCTTCTTGGAGGACAGTGAAGAAGTAAATCATAAAGTTTTGTGTCGCTACCTTTGGGTCTGTGCACCAAAGCTGTGATACGCTGATTTATAGCAGTCATTAACCGCCATCGCTCCATGAGTAAGTGGCGGCCTATGCCGGAGTGGCAGCAGTCAGAGCTTACGCTCATTTCCGTCGTCGCACATCGATCCTACTGAAGGCAAAATGCAAACTGTGAAATGTGAGAAGAAAAGAAGACAAGAAAGATAAAAAAGCAACCAGTTATTCTTCGACAAGCTGTGGAAGCAGGGACATAGCTTTGCTGTACTGAAAGATTGAGAGAGAGATACGAACTTTACCAATAAGCTGTGGATGTTAGCCTGGCTGATCGCCTGCCAAGCTACTGCAGGTGCGGGGTGACAAACAGGTCGTGCACAGTGATCATATGCTGCAGTGAGGTATAGTAACTGGGCTCTTCCCCATGTTGCGCACACTAGAGGGCATTTTAATCGCGTTTTATGTTGCTTTGCCGCGCGCACACTCCTGGAATTTCGCACAAGGTTGATTCAAACGGGTCGCGCTAAACAGGGACACAACCTCAGACCTAACCATTACGAAGAATATAGAAAAGGCGACGTGGCGCAACACACTGGAAGATTTGAGTAGCGACCACCGCATATCGGAGTTACACGACAGAGAAGGGGCGAATAGACCCAAGGAACTATTTCCTAGCACGCGAGAGACGGCACAGCAACGATCCATCACAGACATAGAACAATGGACTAAGGAGCTCAGCGATGGCGTCACATCTGCCACAGAAATAGCACCCCCTGAATCTAACTTGGAGAAATGCGACAGCAGACTTCTCCACACGTGGGAAGCGAAGCAGTCGCTTCAGAATAGAGTTAGAGGTCAGAAGCGTAACAGAAAGTTAAGAAAGTGCATAGCGCTCCTCAACGAAAAAAATAGAAGAACATGCTGAGCAATTGACCAAACAACAATGGGACGAGATATGTAATTCCATGGCGGGGCAATTAAGCCCCGGCAAAACCTGGCACATGCTCAGGTTCGTGCTTGACCATGAGAATAGCAAAATACAAAACCGCAGGTAAGCTACTAATAAGTTAATACACGCATATGAGGGCACAGAAGAATAATTTTTCAATGAATTAGAGCAGAAATACTTAACACAGGCATCACCTTGCAGCCATCCTAGCTACAACGGGAATACAAACCCAAAATTAGACGAGGAACTTACGGAGACAGAAATCCGCGCGGCCCTACATAAGTTAAACACCAAATCCGCCCCAGGCACGGACGGTATAACCAACAAGACTCTCAGGAACCTCGATGATGAATCGATCGCCAAACTAACAGAATACATAAACGGGTGCTGGGTAAAGGGAGAAGTGCCAGCTCAATGGAAGAAAGCGACGATAACGCTCACTCCAAAACCTGGTAAGAAGCTTGAGATCGACAATCGCAGACCGATCTCCCTAACATCCTGCATCGGAAAAGTAATGGAACATGTTATTTTAAAGAGAGTAGATAACTTCTTAGAGGATAACAACATGTATCCAGATACAATGATATGATGTCGCAAACACCTTTCGACATAAGATGCGATGCTTCAGCCTAAGCATCAGATAATCTATTATAAAACGCCCTGCACAAGGCCCCATCTTGGGCCTTGATCTTAGAAAGGCTTTTGATAATGCCAACCACGGGACCATATTGGAAAACATCGAACGAATAGGACTAGGGCAACGTGCGTATGAATACACCGAGAGCTTCCTATCAGATAGGAAAGTAGTCATCTCCGTCGGAGGGCTCACGTCGCCGGATGTCGACATAGGGGGAGCGGGCGGCACGCCGCAAGGCACTGTCTTCTCCCCGATGCTGTTTGATCTCTTCTCCATGTGACTCCCCGAAAAAGTTAAATCACATAGAGTCCCTGAATGACACTATCTACGCGGACGATACTACTATCTGGGACTATCTGAGCGACGCATCAATAGAGCAACGGTTCCAGACTGCAATAAATACAGTAGAGGAACACCTCATAGGAATAGGCCTCACATGCTCTGCAGAAAAATCCGAACTTCTCTTATTACGCCCCACACTTAGGGGCAGGCCTCCTAAAGGCTACGACAGTAACGAGGCTCACGAGGAAATCAAGCTACACACCAAGAACGGGCGGAATATCCCAGTATTCAACAAGCTCAAGGTGCTGGGTCTAGTAATCGAGAACAAATGTACAAATAAGGAAACCATAAAGAAGTTAAACCCAAAGGTAACAAACACCATGAGATTAATCAAACAAATTACTAACAAGCACCAGGATATGAAGGAAGAAATATCATACGGCTGATACAATCATTCGTAATCAGTCAGATCACAAACATAGCAGCCTTCGACGATTGGTTTGCAGCTGAAAAGACTAAAATTAACAACCTGATAAAAAAGGCATACAAACTAGCACTAGGGATTCCCATCAGTACGAGCACGGATCTCTTGCTAAAGTTAAGCACAACAAACATCTCAGGCAGAACGGCTAACCAAAACCAAAACGGGACGGCATATACTACGCAAGCTAGGAATGAATTACAACAATATATACAGAGAAAAGACGACGATAACGAGAGAAATTCGTGACAAACTCCTAGTGCCAAATATAACCAAGAACATGCATCCAGGTTACAACGAGGGCAGACGCAAGAGTAGAGCAGAGAAAATTATCCGAAGCTTTGGGTCAGACGACAGAGCAACCTTCGTAGACGCGGCTGAATAACCACACAGAAATAGTTACGCGGCAGTAGTCGTAGATCATACCCCAAAACCCCTTACAAGCGTGTCAGTAAATACCAAACATTCCGAAACAGCAGAGGAGGTAGCCATTGCACAAGCATTTATTTCCACAAATGCTCAATACATCATTAGCAATTCTCAGGCGGCCATTAGAAATTTTGCATAAAGTAGGATCTCTCCTGATGCGTGGCACATGATTAGAGTCAACGAAGCAAAATTCTCCAACGCAGAGAAGAATGGCAGGCAATTGCTCTGGTTCTCAGCGCATACGACTCCAGGCATTTCCGCAATCAACCGCAACCAGGATGCACACCGCGAAGCTCGAGGTCTTACTAGCCGAGCTGAGCAAAGAATGACTTCCGTCGGTCAGGAGAACGCGGAGGAGGAGATCTGGAGGGAAAAAGGCAGATTAACAAGATTTAGTGATATTACCAAATTATATATGAAAATCGGAGGCGAGTATTACCACCACCTCACACTAAACAATAGAGAGCTGAGTCCGTTACTTAAAGGCGATTACAAAAAGAAACTCATACGAGTCCCGTGCAACTAAAAAATTTCTACCCAGATATATACGAGAGCGATACATGCAAGCTGTGCAAGCATGCTAGAGTTACACTTCAACACATGTTTGGCATAGTAGTTCTGCGGAAACCCGCAAGGTGGAGAGAAATAATGAATAAAGGGAAAATCAGAAATCCACCCGTTCGTAGCAATTGCTGCAAAGCAAACCCACACGGGTTCCTCGAAAGAAAAGCCTCATAGTTGAAGAAAAATTCGTCCTGGTCCGGGACTCGAACCCGGGACCACCGCCTTTCCGGGGCAGCCGCTCTACCATCTGAGCTAACAGATGGCAGTGCGAAGTCGAATTTGTCGACAACACGAAGCAAGGGCAAGTGTTTGAAATAGTAGTTCTGCGGAAACCCGCAAGGTGGAGAGAAGTAATGAATGAAGGGAAAATCAGACATCCACCCGTTCGTAGCAATTGCTACAAAGGAAACCCATACGGGTTCCTCGAAAGAGGAACCCGTATGGGTATGGGAATCGAACCCGTCCCGGTCCGGGTTCGAGTCCCGGACCAGGACGAATTTTTCTTCAACTATGAGGCTTTTCTTTCGAGGAACCCGTATGGGTTTCCTTGTAGCAATTGCTACGAACGGGTGGATGTCTGATTTTCCCTTTATTCATTACTTCTCTCCGCCTTGCGGGTTTCCGCAGAACTACTATGTCAAACACTTGCCCTTGCTTCGTGTTGTCGACAAATTCGACTTCGCACTGCCATCTGCTAGCCGCCTGGTTAGCTCAGATGGTAGAGCGGCTGCCCCGGAAAGGCGGTGGTCCCGGGTTCGAGTCCCGGACCAGGACGAATTTTTCTTCAACTATGAGGCTTTTCTTTCGAGGAACCCGTGTGGGTTTGCTTTGCAGCAATTGCTACGAACCGGTGGATGTCTGATTTTCCCTTTATTCAACACATGTTGTGGGGATGTAAAATTTATCAAGATCAAATGGCAGTCTCGCCGAAAAATCTACGGGCGTGGTGGTCGGCCGCGCTGCTCAGCTCAGAACTCCCAAGACCAACTTTGGGCCGTCCAACGCGCCATCGAGGCCGTACGGGAGCAGCAGCTCCTAGCGGCCATCTAGGCGGCCCCAGGCCCGGGCCTGCCAATCGCCGGATTGCAAATAAAGTTATCTCGCTCGCTCGCTCGCTAGCTTTGAGTCTATGCACCGAAGTCGTGTTACGATTTCTAGCAGTCATTAACTACCATCGCGCAATGAGTAAGTGGCGGCCTATGCCGGAGTGGCAGCAGTCAGATCTTCCGCTCATTTCGGTCGTCGCACAATAATCCTACTGAAGGCAAAATGAAAAAGGTGAAATGCAAGAAAAGAAGACAAAAAAAGATTAAAAAAAAGCGACCAGTTATTGTTTGACAAGCTATGGAAGCATGGACATAGCTTTGCTGCACTGAAAGATTGAGAGAGAGATACGAACTTTACCGATAAGCTGTCGCTGTTAGCCTGGCTGATCGCCTGCCAAGCTACTGCAAGTGCTGTGTGACAAACAGATCATGCACAGTGATCGTATGCTGCAGTGAGTTATAGTAACCGGGCTCTTACCGTCTTGTGCTCACTAGAGGGCATTTTAAGCGCGCTTAATGATGCTTTTCCGCGCGCACACTCCTGGACTTTTGCACACGGTCGATTCAAATGGGTCGCGAAGCTTCGGGTCATAAACGGTGCATAAACTAATTGTCACTGACATCAGCAAGGGCAGTTATGGGAGCAGTGACTGAAGTGCGACCAAGTGAGCAGGGAACAAACATCCTTGAAGGAAAAATTATGCAGATCGAATGCGCTGTAGGAATCGATGCAAGCGAAGCTTTCCGTGCTGGATGCTTTGATTGACGATAATTAGTAGTGATGTTGATGGCTAAACCTTAATTTCTTCAACGTTTAATCTAACACTAGAGTGGTGAGTTGATGTTGAACGTTGCCTTGCGGGCACCACTGCTGTTTGTCTGTGTAGTACACGGAACACACATGGAGAGCTGTTTGCTTAAGGCATTGTTGTGCGCCATATTTCAAAGCATCTGAGAGGGTTGAGCATACTCATTGCCTCACATGGCACATCGCATTGTGGCAGAAGTATTCAACTTGAATTGATTATAGGGCTGTACGTGCCAAAAGCACAATCGGATTATGAGGCACGCCTTAGTGGCGGACTCCGGGATCATTTTGACACCGTGATGTTCTTTAACGTGTCCCAAAATCTAAGTGCACGTGCGTTTTCTATTTCGTCCCCGTCGTAATGCGGCTGCCGCGGTAGGGATCAAATCCACGGCCTCCAGCAATGCCATAGCCGCAAAGCTACCGCGGCGGGCACAGAAGTGTTGATTTGACGGCAGACCGCTTCCGTAGTGTCGCCTGGACCCTGCGGGGCGCTTTAATTAATGCGGCTCTGTATATGCACGTCCTGCGTAGTTTGTCCGCTTGACATAAATGCATGATGTTTATTTTTTAGAAACAGCAGCAACGTACTGTACTGTAGCTTGAACTTAAGCTTATCCAGTTTCCCCGTAACCACCGTGGTGTAGTAGTAGGGTTTGCTTGCCTTCTCAAGTCACCCCCCCCCCCGCCCGCTTCCTCTCTTGTATGGGAACTCCTCTTCACCTTCTCCTTCTGCTGGTATGGGAACTGCCTCTTCCCCTCTGGACTCGCACGTTAGTAGAAAGGGAAGTGCTGCAATTTCTCCATTGCGTCTGTGGGGAGTTACGGACAATTATAGCTGTCAAGAAGCTAATGTGGCGATGGCCAGGGAGCTCCAGAGGGCATTGTGCACATTCGACGCGGTAGGGTGAAAACGAGTTTCTAACGTCGCCTTTCCTCTCTGATTCGCATCAGTAATTATAAACACGCCCTGAACCCCCCTCCCCCCCCTCCACGCGGTGTGCCTGACAGCATCAGCCACAGCAGCCACAGCAGCAGCAGTAGCAGTGGGAAAGTCGAAGGAAGAGGCAGGCAAAGAAAGCTTCGCTTTAAAATGTTTTACCAGCGGAGTTGTTCTAAGTGGAGCCTTCGCCGTCCGTTGTCCAGTGTCACGCAGGGGGCCAGAGCGCGCGTCGGGGGAGGGGGAGTAGAGGGGTATAGGAGCAGGTGATTCGCCGGCCGCGCCGTATCGCCCCATGGATTGCGCTCGACGCAAGCGGGAGCTCGCACGAGAGCGGCAGCGCCGACGTCACGCAAATCCCGAGCTTCGAGAGCGAGAAGCGCAAGCAAAGCGCCGGTGGAGGCAAGCCAACCCCCACTTTCAAGAGAAGACAACCCAAGCCAAGCGCCAGCAGAGACAAGCTAACCCCCAACTTTGAGAGTAGGAGGCCGAGCAGAGACGTCGACGGAGAGAGATCACTGCCACGGAGGGTGCCGATGGATGGTTCGAGAGAGTATTACTCGACCGTGAGTGCGGCCACAGCTGCGAGGTGTGTGATAGACTGTGGTTTGATCACAACCTCAGGCAAGTGAAGAGTTGCAACGATTGCAACGACTGCAACCAGACAAAAGATTTTCGTGAAAATCGCGCAAGGACGAGTTCAAACTTGAAAAAGCTACCAGCAGCTTCGCTGTTCTGACAGCTTTCACTGTGTGGAACTGGCTTTACTTCTTAATTAAAAGCAAGACACAATTTTATTTATTCAGCGAAAATAAAATTTCTCATCAATTTCATATACATGACATGAGGGGAAAAATACCACTCTCTTATCATTTTATCATTGACAATAAATACCACTTTCTCAGCGCCCGTTAAAAAGAATTTGGCACAGACACTTAAGACTGCTTACGTGTGGGAATGCGACAGCATTATGGTCGCTTTGATGAAATGTTCTTTTTGGGCGCGTTCCTTGTCCACACAAGCTCTCGCCTGCGTTTCAACCGTGCCTCGGCCAATCGAAAACGCACCAAGCGTCTCAGCGCGCTCGCTTGCCCGCTAGCAGTTCATAACTGTAAGGACCGATCAGTGGCATTCAACTGGACTAACGACTTTTATTTTATACACTCATTTTATGCACGCATGACATGGCGCCACCTCCTACCCATTGGCTGCGCTATCGTGCGCCCAACGACGCAGGAACTAGGCCCACATTTAGTCAACCACAACCGTGGAGCTACCGTGGCATTGGGGAAGCGTGCTGGTCTCATACTCCGGAAGCGCGGATTCGAATTGTCCCCAGACCGAAGCTTATCTAATATCCTTTTCAAAGGCGTTAGTTAACATTGTTTACAGGAAGCTCCGTGAGAAATTTGACGTCAATTCGAGTATTAAATTTTTTGTGGTTTTACTACGGTGGTGACAACGATTCCATCCCCAGTTTGTACGGCTCACGCATCGGCACATTTCACGGCAAGGCTTTCGCCCGTCGTCGGTAAGGCATAGGGCGCAACGGCTGTGTTCTCGTTGTTTGCGTAGATCGCAACGCATCAAACCATCGTCTATCACCGGCTTTTAGACATCTGGCCTCAAAAGCAGCTGGGACACATACGATTTTTCCTTACGCTTAAGCCATTTTAGCTCAATAAACGCCGCCATCGTTTTTTGCCTACTCGCATACGAAACGCTGGAAACTAGCCTATGACAGCTCCGCTGTAAAACGGGCTGCACCCAAACGAGTTGTGCCCAATAGTCTCGCTGTTTTCAGTGTTAAAGGCGTATATAATGAAGGGCAAAATGTTGTCCCCGTCTTTATGGTCCAACGCAACGTACCTGACCTGACGTACCTGACGTACCTGACAACACGTTCACCAGTGTGTGGTTGGTACGCTCGCTCAGTCCATTTGTTTGCGGGTGATATGGTACCTAGTGGCGAATACTATAAGCGCGCTATCGAAGGAGCTCCTCTACGACATCTGCAGTAAACTGACGGCCGCGGTCGCTGACAATGATTCGAGGAGGGCGATGACGCAGAACGATCGAGCGCAGCAGGAAAAGGGAGACTTGGCTGGTGGTGGCAGATGGTAAAGCAGCTGTCTCGCAGCACCGGGTCAGATGGTTGGCACATACGTTGATCCGACGGTTCCCTTTCGATGAGCGGGAAAAGGGGCCCACGAGATCAATTCGAACTTGCTCGAAAGGAGAGCTAGGATGCGTCATTGGTTGTAGGAGTACCGCTGGCATCGTAGTTGAGTGCTTGCGGGCCTGACAATGAGCGCAATTGGCCAATACATTTCAGTCGACCGACGCATTCGGGGCCAGTAAAGCCGTTCATGGGCACGATGAAATGTACACCCGTGAGCAAAAGTATACGAACCACAGGGTCGCCGAAAAAACAGAATTTCTCCGTAATTAACATGCACAAACGGAAACTGATGAGTGCACTTGAAAACTTGTAATGCCTAGTTTGGGCTGCATTATTTAGTTTGAAGTTCCATTAACGGACGTAGCAGCGAATGACTTTATTGCGTATTGCCTGTCCGTATACTTTTGCTCACGGGTGTACGCGCTGCTCCTGGATGTGCGGAAGTAGGATCGTCGTGTATGGCCAGCATAATAGTGGAGCGTAGCACTTCCGGAACTACGAGGTAATGGGCACAAGTGATTGCGAAATTCTTTTTGTAGAGGAGGCCCTCACGGACACACAAGCCTGGGTTTGTTGTAGAGTCATGCGCAGTATTGAAAAGCGGCTCTAAGCTGAAGTATTCTCGCTGCTCATCCTCAAATGTCTCTTTATCCGGAAACGCTGGCGTTAAAGAAGCAATCAGGTGGTCAAAATTATTCGCATCACAAAGTGTCGTGGCACTCCCTAAAGGCAGTCAGCGTGAACGTGTCGGCGACTACTCTTGTATGAAACTGGGAAGTTGTACTCACAGAGACGTAGAGCCCAGCGCGCGAGGCGACCGGATGTATCACGGACGTTGACAAAGCAGCGCAACGAATGAGGATTTGTGACGATTTAGAATGGACACCCGCACACTACAAGCGGAAACGCCGCACAGCAAAGATTACCGCTAGGCATTCTTGTTACGTAACTGTGTAATTGCGTTCAGGCTTACTTAAAAGTGCGACTCGCATTAGTGATGACCTGCATAAGGAATGAGATTTTGTGTGGTGTACCGCCGTATCAATTTTATTACCAAGGAAGACGTTCACCCTCTTCCAAGTATAGATGCCGTGTTGGACTGCCTTCATTCGGCGTCCTACTGTTGATTTGCGTTTGGCGTACTGGCAAATCCCTATGCAACCGGCGCACAAAGCGTAGGATAGGATAGGATATCCTTCTAAAATACGTCCTTCTCATCCTCGTTGCCCCACTCCCACTTCTTCGTCTTCCACTCATGCGACTGCATTTACTGTAATAATATGAGCCGCTGGTAGACCACCATGTTTTTAACATGTGGGCTTGCACTGCCAGGTACATTTACCTTGTTTCGCATTGTTAAAGACGAATATTTTTGTGGTGATTGCCCCCAGTATTCCCTATCGGTTATGTTTCTAGCTTCTTTCGTGGGCCGATACCGAGATGGTGCGGTCTAAAAATGTGCGCCGATACCGGAGATAGATAGGGAACCTGTGGTACAGGTGCTCCACGTGGCATCGGCACCAGTGGCATACCGCGGTGCTGCACCGGTGGTAACACTGGCATTGGTGCCTGTGGCAAGGGGAGCATTCTCGCATTCTCGCCACGGGATAGCTAGCGTTTTCACACGCTATCGTTTGAGAGGCTGTGGGACTCCTCAGAATAAGTTATATGGCTCATACACGCCGTTCTGACTGGCAACTTGCGCAAGAACACTCCGTCTTTCATCGACTTAAACGGGAGATTGAAGCCCCATTAATCTTTTCTTATGTGCGACGCATCGCTCACTTTATAGTGAGGAAAAAAACGTGGCCTTTACTTTGGAATCAGAGTAAAACCTACTAAAGGCGACGAAGGCATGTGGACGAAAAAAAATCTGATAATAGCGGTTGGGCGATGAATTCGAGTTGTGTTCTTCCTCTAAATTTTATTGCTTTCCGCTTTTAGAATTGTTAAAAAACGGGAGACGTTGTAGCGCCGCATGCGAGAACGTTTACGTGATCAAGTGCACACAGGCGACCTCTACACGTGGAGCGAATGGGTAGCTTACGCAACTTATCGTCGGTGAAATAGAGCATGTTTCGAATTTCGTCGTTTCGGTAGCCATTCCTCATGGGCAGGCCTTCAGCGGATGGCCAACGTACTCTGCAGAAGCGGTGGAGAACGCTGTGGACAGGTCGCGGGGTTTCAGGCACCGGGCTCCGGCCCGAATCCTCCATCGAAATACCTTACAGCATCATAACTGAGAACAGCTTTTATAAGCCTTTTTCTTGCATTTTCTAAGAACCCGGTGTACGATACTACTCAAGATATCAAAATGGAACTGAACCGAAAACCAAAAGAGGGGTAAGAAAAATTTTATTTTTTCGTGAACCGGAACTGGACTGGAACGTTATGGTTGTTCTTTTTTCCACTCCGGAGCGAAAACGAAAATAAAAATAAAATAAAGGTTTTTCGGTTTAAGTGGGCCACTTTCTCTGGAGATTTGCATTGCTGCACTGCCTTCACTCGCGATTCGACTATGCTACCTCATTTCTAGGCGCACCCGAGCTTCTCGTCATTTTGCAAGTGGCAGCACTGCCTGCATCGTTTTCAACGTGCTACGTTGGGAGGCACGCATGTTAGTAATGTGTTCGTGAACGCTTAAATTTGGTGACCATCAAGTAGTCCTTTGTTAACAAGTGCTTCCTAGCTGACAGGACGCTTTTGATCACACTGACGTGTTAACTTAAGTAGCTGCGATAGAAATGACATATTACTTCTGAGGTGTGCTTCCATAGCGTCATTTTTTTGGTAGAAGATGTAGAAAATGTTAGTTCGTAATGAACGGGTACGATTTCATTTCTTCGTATGTGGTGATCGTTCGGGAAGGAAGGGCAGATGAAAGAAGAACAAGTCCCGTGGAAGGTAAAACTACGAGATCCCGGAGGTACTCTAGGAGGGAGTCGAGGATTTTATCATCTGTTGTGGTTCCCACCGTGGCCTTGTCTGCTGATGGAAACTTATGAGAGGGATCGTTGCTGGTAGCCGTCTCGTAAACTTGCATCGGGGCTGGGGAAAGGCTGTCCGCTCCTACACAAGGTGGAACACGTCGACTCGCTTTCAGGTGCTGCACCTCAAACAGCGACTACTGGACATGTCTGATCCAACACGACCACAAGTGTTCCCTTCGGAAAAGAATGTTAGCCTCGCAGTCGCCAAAGCCGAGCTACACAATTTGGCTGCTCGTCCCTATTCCAGCGGAGCAGAATCTGAATCGTTTGGCAGTAAGTCTTCCAGTGCCGCCCTGCATGCTGCGTTTACTTTTGCACAAAGTTATCCGTTATCATATTTATTTTCATCTGATATGAACTCTGGTGCTGACTGTGTCAGTGTCGTAGACCTTTGAACCCAATCAGGAGAGCGCGGTATCGCGGTTTTTCGCGGGTTTCGGGGCTGTCTCGCAAAATAATAAACCGGCTCTCATAGCACTGAATGTTGGCTAATAAATTAGACCCAGTGACAGCACCTCTATTAAGAGTAATGAAACAATAGACCACGACAAAAATCTTGTATATATAATGTCGGCTCATTTTAATGAATCTCTAAAGCACGCACATAGTCTAATGGACTAAGTCATAGTGTAGGCGATATTTGGGCTACGCCATTCCTGGGAAGCTAGCTGTACTGGCCACGACATGTTCCAGCTTCAATAATACGTAATTTTTACCGATAGCGTAGTGCCAATGAGCACATCTGGGTTTTACGCAATACCATAAATCACGTCATGAAGCCTGTAAGTATAATTTCATTTTATAGGCATTGCTCAAGCGTACATACCTCGAAATGATTTTCAACTGCCTTTTGATTTTCCTAGACTTATTGTATTTGGATTGACCATTCTTGGCCCACTGAGTATGGGCTGCTGGGTACAGGCAACCGTAACTGTGACAAAAGGAGTATAAAGTGCTTAAATATATTTTCGTGCCTACCATACATGTGGTGTGTCTCTGTGCCATGCATCTCTCATCACCGCCATTTCTTCGACAAACGTCTTCCATCCCTTTACACCTCGTGACGTCACTGATTCAGCGTTAAACAACATTGTACTCCATCGCATCTACAGCACTCATTGCACCGTTTCCCTAACGCTTCCCGCCACATATATTCCAACATTTGCGTAGGATATACATACCTTCTTCTGTATCTACTAGTGGCCTGAAGAAGAGCAGGTTCACTTTCTTTAGGCTTTTCGCGCAGCTGAAGAGCATGGGTTTTCTCCACAATGAGCTTAGGCTGCTTTTCGGTAATCAGTTGCTGAATTGCCAACGAACATGAACTGTTCCAAACCGGTTGAGTGGCTATTTTTTTCATCTCGTAGTTGAACCGGAGCTGAACAGTTTTCGTTGAACCGAAACGAAAACCGAAACGAAAATGTTATGGTTCGACACTATGATGCTAGACTCGTTTCTCTAAATTTTCTCTAAAACAAAAGCTACAAGAACAGTGATATCTGATTTTTATTAGATAAGCATTAAGCTGTTATTCTTATGTAGCTACTAGCTTGCCTTAAGATGTGTTATGTGCAGAAGTATGGTGCGCTGAAGGACAGTAGTAGTTAGTTAACAGGGGAATTTCCTAAGTGGACGCCTCTGGCGACTGTGGTAACACAGTCAGCCTATGTTCACTTCCGTCGTCGCAGATGAATCGTTTCAGCTTCAGATTTGGTTGCGGCGAATGGGCTGGAATTTATTGGCGTTTGGTGAGCACCTATAGGCGTTGCTAATAAATAATGTAGGGAAGAAATTGACCCTAAGCGTTGTGCATGGTCAAGTATTCACCGCACAGTTTGGATCATTGTAGAGTTCAGAGCCGGTTGAAAGGTACCGACGTTTGCGCTCACGCACCATTTTAACCATCGTAATAACCAGTCTACTTTTATGCCCACTGCAGGATGGAAGCCCCTTCCCCGCGATCTCCAATTACCCCTTCTTTGCGCTAGCTGATTCCAACTTGCGGCTGCATATCTCTCAATTTCATCACCACAGCTAATTTTCTGCCTTCCTCGACTGCGCTTCCCTTCCCTTGGCACCCATTCGGTAAGTATAATGGTCCGCTGGTTATCTAACCTACGCATTACGTGGCCTACCCAGCACAAGTTTAATGCGTAAGCAACCTTTGGCGAGCTCCCCAGCCCTGCCACGCGAAAAGTATATTGCTTTGTATCTGTACAAAAAATGCGTAATTTGCTAAGTTAAGACATTTAAGCGTTATGATAGCGTAAATGTAGATTATCGCTAGCTTTTAAGAGATAAGAAACAACTTAAAGCAAAACAATAAAATAAAAATACCTATAGAGATACATAGCGCTCCTTAGAATATACATGAGGAAGCTTACAGTAGGAGTGGGCCAATTTAAAGTTGAGGGTGGGTGAACTTGAAATTTGCAAGCGGGCCAACTTAGATTATGGTTAGGGTTAACTTAAAATCTGGGAGTGAGCGAACCTGAAATTTGGACATGGGCCAAATTAAATTTGGGGGTGGGCCAATTTAAATCAGGGGGTTGGCCAACTTGAAATTTGAGGGTGGCACAAGTTGAAATTTGGGGTTGAGCCAACTTAAACTTGTGGGGGGGCAAACTTGAAATCCGGAGGTGGACCAAGTTAAATTTGGGGGTGGACCAACCTAAATTTGGGGACGGGCCAAACTGAAATCTAGGGATGGGCCAACTTAAATTCGAGGGTGGACCAACTTGCGATTTCATGGTGGCCCAATGTCTAATTGAACGCTGCTGAGCTGCTGTGCTACTAAGAGGGAAAATAGAGGGATTCCGGATCAAGCTGCAGAACAGGTATTCGGCTTTAACACAGGAAGAGGACCTTAGTGTTGAAGCAATGAATGACAATCTTATGGGCATCATTAAGGAGTCTGCAATAGAAGTCGGTGGCAAATCCGTTAGACAGGATACCCGTAAACTATCGCAGGAGACGAAAGATCTGATCAAGAAACGCCAATATATGAAAGCCTCTAACCCTACAGCTAGAATAGAACTGGCAGAACTTTCCAAGTTAATCAACAAGCGTAAGACAGCGGACATAAGGAAGTATAATATGGATAGAATTGAACATGCTCTCAGGAACGGAGGAAGCCTAAAAGCAGTGAACAAGAAACTGGGAATAGGCAAGAATCAGATGCATGCGTTAAGAGACAAAGCCGGCAATATCATTACTAATATGGATGAGATAGTGGAAGTGGCTGAGGAGTTCTATATAGATGTATGCAGTACCAGTGACACCCACGACGATAATGGAAGAGAGAATAGTCCAGAGGAATTTGAAATCCCACAAGTAACGCCGGAAGAAGTAAAAAAAAGCCTTGCGTGCTATGCAAAGGGGGAAGGCAGCTGGGGAGGATCAAGTAACAGCACATTTGTTGAAGGATGGTGGGCAGATTGTTCTAGAAAAACTGGCCACCTGTATACGCAATGCCTTGTGACTTCGAGCATACCGGAATCTTGGAAAAACGCTAACATAATCCTAATCCATAAGAAAGGGGACGCCAAAGACTTGAAAAATTATAGACCGATCAGCTTACTGTGCGTTGCTTACAAAGTATTTACTAAGGTAATTGCAAATAGAATCAGGAACACCTTAGACTTCCGTCAACCAAAGGACCAGGCAGGATTCCGTAAAGGCTACTCATCAATAGACCATATTCACACTATCAATGAGGTGATAGAGAAATGTGCGGAATATAACCATCCCTTGTTGAAACCAACCAAACCCAGTTGGAGAAGTATGGGAGAGGCCTATGCCCTGCAGTGGGCGTAACCAGGCTGCTGCTGATGATGATGAGCGTCCTTCGAATTACAACACCCCGCGGGTAAGCGAGCTCGTTGAGACGTTTGGCGCGTTTTCATCGGGCTTTACCGAGGCGCAGTCAGAACGCAGGCGACAGCTTGCGTGGGCAAGGAACGCGCGAATAACACAGGCTTGCGAGAGCGACAGCGAAGGTGACACGGCATCGCCGCGTAGTACTGTGCTGTCCCCTCACCCGATCACCCGCTACTCCGGCAGCTGGCGTTCCCTTTCGACCGCTCTACTCCGTCGATGCGCGCTCGTGCCCGGAGTTCCGGCTCAGTTGGTACGATTGCAGTGAAATTGCCGCATGCGGCGAGAAAATCTGACTACTGCCTGCTAAAGGCTAAGCATTCTTTGCCACCGGAAAGGCCATGGGTAGACGCGCATAAGCTAGGGAAAGCAAGTAAGCAAAAGTAAGCAAGAGCGAAGTCACAGCCGAGTCAAACAATCCTTACGCATTATAATAGAGAATTCGCAGAATTTCTGTAGCTTCTTTTTCTCTTAGTGTCAACTAGAATATCGGCTGTCTCTGTTTGCTTTCTGATCCACACTGCTCTCTTCCAGTCTCTTGAAATTACGCTGCTCTTTGCGCATTCCTTAGCTTGTTTTCGAGTTTCTTTTTGACCTCCTTGTTTCTGCTCCAGATACTTTAGCACTAGTAAAATTCAATTATTACACCGTTTTTTTCAACGACCGTGGTAAGCTTTCTGTCAGCATTTAATAATGCCTGCTTTATGCACTCCAACCCAGTTTTATTCGTCTGTAAGTCTTCTTGTCATGATCAGGGTCACCTGCAAGTAATTCACCTAGATAAATGTACTACTGCACGGACTCTAGAGGCTGACTGGCGATCATGAATTCTTGTCTCCTTGCCAGGCTATTGATCATTATCGTTGTTTTCTGCATATTAGTCTTCAACCCTACTCTTACACTTTCTCGGTTAAGGCCCTCAACCATTTGGTGCAATTCATCCCCAGTGTTGCTGAAAAGGACAATCTAATCTGCAAATTGAAGGTTGTTAAGATATTCGCCACTGATCCTCACTCCTAAGCCTTTCCAGTCTAATAGCTTGGCCTTGAATACATCTAAGCATACAGTGAATAGCAGTGAATATACTGTGTATCCTTGCCTTACCCCTTTCTTGAGTAACTAATTTGCTGCTTTCCTTGTGGCGATGCATGGTAGCTGTGGAATCCAAGTAGATAATTCCGAAGGTATTGACGTATGCCTCCTGTACTCCTTGATTACGGAATGCTTTCATGACAGCTGGCGTATATACGGAATCAAATGCCTTTTTATAATCTATGAAAGCTATATAGAGATCACACATGTTATAGTTATAATTCTAGACATTCAGATCCGAAGGGTTCTTTCCGCCCTTCCACAATTGGATTCATAATCAAGATTGGTTGGGGATCGCAGGCTTCTACGTCTTTGGAGAAAGGGCACCGGATCATTGCTACACCAGCAAAGACACCTGCCTTATCTCAGTCAAACTATCCCCCTTACCCTGGAGTGTACTTCTTGGTTCTCATTCGACAAAGGTTGAAGAATAGAGAGGAGAGTAAAAATTCAGTAAAATATTTAAATGTAAAGAATGCGATTATCGGCCATGCCCTATCGAGGTTTAGACCGGCACCACACCCGTCTAGACACAAAACGCGACCTCCTAGCTCGCGGACAGTCTGGAAGGTTGCTAACGGCACATTCTACTGGTCGTCTTATAGCGCTCCGGTAGCGTTAACAATGTTGTGCAACCCTTTGACTGCCGAGTTTTTTTTCCCGACAGCTCTTCAGCTGCAGCCCTCTTTCTCTTTTTATTGCGTGGTGGTTTGGCCATATGTTATGTTGCGTAGTAGCTTGTTTTTAGTCTTCGCTTTCGCTCGTTTCAGTACGTGTGAACAGATTATAATTTCCTTCGTTGTCATATAATTTGGACGTGTGGACTTGCCACACTTACCGGGGGCCATGGCTGCTCTTTCGATCCTTAAACCCGGCCGCGTTCTTTTGGTCATGTTGGTTCAGCGGACATCTCATGTTGCATAGAGACTGTTTCACTGTCGCACATGTTTCTTCCTGTTCATAATTCATTTAGCAGTTCATAAATTTCTTCGTCTGTCAAAGTACGGAAGGTCCTGGCACACTCGTTCGCCATGGGTACTGCCATGACAGAGCGACAAAACACTCAGACGATTGCTCCACTGAAGTCAGAAGTTGTGTATTCTTAATGTGTCTAGGTGGCCTCTCTATAGATAGCCGAACTCGTATGCAAAGTTCTTTATTTGCAAGCGTTGCTTCTGGAGAGGCAAGGAGTGTGTCGAAAACATGAAACAAGTATACTCGGAATTGGCAAGAGTTGTGCGAGTGTGGGTGCCCGAGTTATCTCGGCAGTGGCAGTGAAATGGATAAGGCATGAACGAAGCTTTAGTTTGAGCGTATGCGGGCTGCAGTTACAGCAGTAAAGCTAGATAATCGCTAGTATACGCACCCGCCTATTATTGTAATACAGCGTTAAAGCTTTGTCAAGCAGTGCAGTGCGCTGAAGAGGGTGACGCTGGCCGTGATGATTGTATACCGATGAAGAAGATGAGGGGTGAAGATAATGTTCACGCAAGTTTCTCCGTGCCCGGAAGCAGCCAACCTGGCTGCTGGTTATGGCGGCGAAGAACGCCGTACGAAAGGCTTTCGAAAACATGCACAATCTCTGTGGCACGGCAGCGGCCGTCGAGGTGCGTGACAACGGGAGTGGCGCGATAAGTGCACTGGCGAAGTTTGTCCCCGAACGGTGTAGAGCGCGATGAAACGGGGTTCAAACTTTTTCGCATAACCCAGGAGCTCGAAATGGGATCCACAGTAATAGTTCGTCTCGAACGTGGTAATAAACGACACGGGGGGATGCGTCGTAGCGAGTTTTGCGGTTTTGCTGACGGCCGTCGGTGTTGAGGCGGGCTTGGTGGCGACACCGGGCAACGGGGGCAACCGGGGGTCGACGAGAGCACCGGGACGCCAAAGAAAGAGCCGTCGGGGAGAGCGGTCGGTTGACGGCCGTACCCGAGCAAAGATGGTGATTACCCCGTGGTGTACTGCGTGGCGGTGTTTCATGCGAAAGTCACGAATGGAAGAAGGACATTCCAATTGGCGGGGTCTGGAGGTTTGATATACATTGATAACGTGTCGAACAGCGTGCGATGAAAGCACTCTGTGAGGCCATTATTTTGTGGGTGGTAGCCCGAAGTCGTCTTATGAATGGTGTTCGACGCACGAAGAATTTCGTCGAGGGGTTTCGAAGTTTTGACAGAAATGCCTTGCATGAATGAACGAATGAATGAATGAATGAATGAATGAATGAATGAATGAATGAATGAATGAATGAATGAATGAATGAATGTTGTTTAGTGGCGCAAGGGCCAGGTATGGCCAAAGAGGCCTTGCCATGGTCAGTCAAGAGGACACGTGGGGCTCCGCAGCGTAAAAATGTGGCCTCCAAGAAAAAGGAAGCAACCTCCACTGCGGATGCTGAAGGAAGTGCGGCTATTTAAGCGCACTGTGTCAGGTGATCTAAGGCTGTGACTGTCCGTCGGTTACCGCCAGACGATATGAGTGGCAGTCCGTACAAGTCGATACCAACGACTGTGAAACGGAGTTCAGGACGAGGTACAGATAGAACTAACCGAGACAGAGGTGAAGTCAGTCGTACGCCGCGCGGGCCGAGCGAGTAAGGAGCCACGTATTTCGCTACGCTGGTGGCAAGTCCAGGCCAACAGAAGCTGCCGAGGATGTGCTTATATGTTTTATGGACACCAAAGTGACCGGAAGTGGTATCGTCGTCAAACCTCTTCAGTATCTGGGCCTGAAGTGATCGGGGAATGACGACTTTTGTAGAACAGCCAGACTGCTGTAAGAGGACCGTTCGAATGTGTTGACATATGGCAGCTTTCGGCGACGAGCGCCCTCCAGGCAGAACAGCATGTCCTTAGTGGCGCAAAGTGACTGTGTTTTATGACACACTTCTTACAGTTAATTTATTTGAATGCCACAAGGCGAAAAAACAGCCCCATTTGCTGCAAGCTTGCAAGAAGCCCTAGAGGAATAGCGAGCTGAAGTGGTATCAAGACGTCTATAGGCGAAGACACATCCAGTGCCACGTGGAGCTGGTAGCCAAGTTCCCGCGACAGGCAATCCATTGCAGTGACGTAGGATCATCTGCATACAAGGGCGGAGTAGCGTCGAAACATTCCAACGCGACGTGTCTCCGGAATTCGCCAACGCTCCCGGCGTAAACGCTATGCAGGACCACTATCGAGACTTCTCTATAAAACCATTCATCACGTCGACGACGCCGTATATATACATGTATGCGTAAGGGTTCGTTTCGCACCCTTCCTGTACTGAAGATTCGTAACCGAGACTGAGTGATGGTCTGTGGCGACCAGATGCCATACCGCGGAGATCGGCTGATGGCTGCGCAGACCTCAGGCCTTGCGGCCGACGGTTGCAAGGAAGCGAGCGAAAAGAAAGAAAAAAGACAGGGTGAAAAGAAATTTTTAAGACGACGGCTCTCGGCTGTGACCTGCATTGGCGAGCAAGCGGTGCCACTTCATTGCCATGCAACGCGTCGTTGAGCTCCCCGCAACAGAGTCGCCGGCGAGATGAAGCGGTAGATTCCGCGACCTTGAGCGACGAGCGCTGGCGACCACTGTCGCCGCCTTCGCAACAATGCCGGTACTGAAGGTGGCCCGCCGACGTCAATTAATACCCCCCCCCCTCCCTCCACCCCGCTCCCACCTGGTGCGCCGCCATGGTTGGCGCGCGGTGTGCCACGTGTGCAGTGTGCGCGAGCGCACCCGAAAAAAAAAAATTAATGCGTTGCTGAGTGGCGCGTGTTGCAACTCGCCACGTCTGTACACGCCGCGCACTTACCAAACTCGCTACCGATGTAAACATCACATTTTTCTTTAGCGCGTGGCGACGTCTCCGGACGGTTAAGGAGAAAACGAAGACGCCGATTCAGACGTGACTAACGGACCGGGGTACAAGTGCGGCGGCTCGTCGTTACTCAGACTACGGGGAAATGTATAACCCACGTAGGGTCCGAGACGGCAACCGATGCCTCAGCAAACTTGAAGCAGCAGCTGAGGGAACAGCAGAAAAAAAAAAAAGAAATACAGGTACCATGTTTCTTATCAATTAATTTCCTTCTTTTTTTTTAAGACATCCGCTGTTGCAAACCTTTTTGAATTCTCCAAAGTGTCGCATAGCGTTTTGACTTCATTCGCTGCCATTGACCGTCAATTTAGGTCAGCAGAATTCATTACTAGTGCCTTGCCCGTGCAGGGACTGAAAAAGAAACGAAACTTTCTCCGTGATGGAGGCGCGCAAAACTGGCCTCGAGACGATTGCCGTTCGAAAAGAATGGCCACGTAATAGATTGGCTGCTTGTTTTTTTTTTCCTTATTACGTCAGTACACGTTCCTTGGCATTTTGACACCTGAGAGATCAGAGACGGCACTTCTGACGCGTTTTCGCCGTTGCGCTCTACGCGCCTTTGGGATGTCGCGTGATGTCATCGGAGGTAAAATTAGGTCTAAGTGGTTGCTACTGCGGTTGTAATTGATAGCTGCTAGGGTTTGACGTCCCCAATGTACTCATTTGAGAAAAAAAGAATGCGGACCAGGGATTCCGCGAAGAAGCCGATTTTCTCCTCCGCTTATCCGTGTAACTTGACATTGAGGACTGCGCTGCCCATTTGGCATTGAAACATTTCCCAGTGCACTCGCTAATTTCGGTTTCTGCACGTGAATTACGAATACATGCTGTTTTACCGGCCAGCCTGTAGTTAATATAATTTTGCTTACGGTGTACACTGTAAAATGGCACGGCGCTTTAAGGTTTGCAAATATCTCTGCGCACGGGGGCTTTTTCGGAACGTGGGCACCTCCCCCTCCATGGACTCGTTCTCGCAATCTCTTTCCTTGCATGCTATGTTTATTGCGATTAACATTCTTTGGGAAACTCGTATTAGTTCCCGGTATGTGTCTGTGCGGTATGTTCCCGGTATGTGTCTTGTGTTTTTGCGTGCGTCTGATGTGACTGGGAGCGCGCGTGCGTTGTATACGTGTGTGTGTGTGAGTTGTGCGTGTACATGCGTGTGTGGATGTGTGAGTGTGTCTGCATGTGTTTGTGTTTTGTTCGTGCATGTGCATGTGTGTGCATGTTTGTGTTTTTGGGTGCGTGCATGTGTGTGTACTTGTGTGTGCGTGTGCTCTGACAGGGAGCGCGCGCATGCGCGTGTATATGTGTGTGGTGCGTGTGTGTACATGCGTGTGTGTGTGGATGTGTGCGCATGCGTTTGTGCTTTGTGCGTGTATGTATGTGTGTGCGTTGTGTGTGTGTGCATGTTTATGTTGTGTGCGTGCGCGTATGTGTGTGTTGTGAGCGGCAGCGCGCATGTACGTGTGCATGTGTGGGTATGTGCGCATGTGTTTGTGTTTTGTGCATGTATGTATTTCTGTGTGTTGTGCGTGTGTGTGTGTGCATATTTGTGTTTTCGTGTGCGTGCATGTGTCTGTGTGCCTGTGCTGTGAGCGGGAGTGCGCGCGTGCGTGTGTATGTGTGTATGTGCGCTTGTGTTTGTATTTTGTGGGTGCATGTATGTGTGCGCATTGTGCGTGTATGTGCATGTGTGCGTGTGCGCGCGTGCGTGTGTATGTGTGTGTGATATGATGCGCGCGACGTAGGACTTATGTTGAGACGTTGTGTCAACGACTGCAACACAATCGCTGGGGGAAACAGGCAACAGCCTGAAAAAAGAGAATAGCAGACATGTGGCGAAAAGGCGAAGATGGCGAAGGAAGAAAAAAAAAAGCACGAGGCGGTAGAGTGTGCGCTGCGGGGGCTCTGAAAACTGGTGACAAGGAGGTGGTGCCGGGTCGTGGAGCGGAAAAAAGAAAAGCATGCCTGGGGATTGGACTGTTCCGGGGATGTCCACGGACGACGGTCCACGGTCGAACTGAGCCTGCTCGATGGAGCCGACTGGCCGGTCAGGCGAGAGGACTCGGGCCTGCCGCACAACCTGGGCCCTGCTGACCGTTGCTGAGCGCTGCTCCTGCGCCCCGGCCCCACCGACGCTTCCCGGCGAGCATGGCTCCGACCCATGTGCCAACCATTCCTAAGTACTGATCCAGCACCCGCCCTACTGACGTCTCCAGGAGAACGCAGGTGGGACCCGTTCATCGACCGTGCTGGTCGCGACTGCCAAGCGTCGCGTTGAGGCCAGCGTCGACAAGGGACCTTGCGGTTCATCCACGGCCGCATCCTCGGCAACGACCCCGACATCTGGGCCAACGCAATTTTTCTTGGTGAACCCGCGTTTATACGTTCATTGTGACCCTTACTTATCGCGACGTTAATGGGCGAAGTAGTGAAACCTGCAGAGTAACGCTATAGCTGTGGTCACGCCCTGGTTGTTGATTCTTGCCAGCTATAACGACGTTTTATTCTCAGTGCTCCTGCATGTGCTATAAATATAGCTTATTGAATCTTATGAGAGTGCAGTGAGAAACGATCGCGTTGCGTCTGCAAACGGCTCTGTCTAATATTCGCACCAACGTTGCTCTTGCGTGCACGATATCCTCCCAAGAACCTGAAATTACAGTTTGTATGTGCGCATGTGTTTGTGTTTTGTGCATGTTTATATGTGTGTATTGTGCATGTTAGTGTTTTTGTGTGCGTGCATGTGTGCGCGCGTGTGTGTGCGTGTGCTGTGGGCGGGAGCGCGTGCGTGCGTGTGTATATGTGTGTCTACAGGCGCGTATGTGTGGGTGTGCGCATGTGTTTGTGTTTTGTGCGTTTATGTATGTATGTGCGTTGTGCATGTGTGTGCACATTTGTGTCTTTGTGTGCGTGCGTGTGCTGTGAGCGGGAGCGCGCGTGCGTGTATATGTGTGTGCGTTGTGTGTTTGTGTATGTGTGTGTGGATGTGTGTGCATGTGCGCATGTGTTTTGTGTGTGTGTTGTGTGTGCATGATTGTGTTTTCTGTGTGCGTGCATGTGTGCGTGCTTGTGTGCGTGCGTGTGTGTGTCTAACCTATTTCCAGGCAACTTGGGTCACTGGGTAGTCCGAGGTAAAATGGGTAGAGCCGTCGGGCCTATCAAGGTTATGGGTGTGACAATGTGTAGGTGACACTGAGTGGTTCTCGCTTTCATCTTATGGCACACACCCACGGGGGGGGGGGGGATTGGCTATGTTTCGTAATCGAAACATATTGTCAAGTCATTGTTTCTCGTTAAACGATTGGTCAGTACTACCTATATTTTATAAAAATGAATTTAAATTCTTTTTTTTTCTTGTTTGAAAAGCGGCCATGCCAGTTTTGACGAAGCTGCTAGGTTATGAAAGAAAAACGATATAATTTTATTAATGAGGAGAAGGCGTTTAACATAAGAGCCTCCCTGTAGCAACGACGTACTCGTGCGCAATATGACACGCTTCCTTTCTGACTTGACCAAGGGTGCTTGCGCCAAAAGATGAAATGCCAATCAATGAAAGATGAAGGCCCGTACGTGATATGGGCTGCTGTAAGTACGTCTTTCTTTCGGAATTATGTTTAGGAGAAGGTTTAGTGATTCTATATCCCCACGTGACTCACGAAGGTTTGACTGCGCGAACCCACACGTACTCACGTGCAGTTTAATTGCAATATTACGACAACGTAATACGGTAATCGAAACTTCGCGTTGTCGAGAGGAACACGATCAGACATTCCAGGGGAACGCTAAATGTCTGTAATCCGGTGCAGCAAGGACGGGCTCATTTTTTCGACTTGGGACTTGTCTTCGGAATGTTGTCAACGCCCGCAGGGTAAGGTTGGCTATAAAGAAATCTACTGGCCCAACAAGCACTGTCTTTCCCAACCCGTCTGTAATCTCATTAAGTAGTAGTCCGCAATGTCCAGGTATACACAAAAACCAAAACTCTTTAACATGAGATGCAACGAAAAAAACTCAGTGCCCTTCTATTCTGTGAACCCGCCGTGGTTGCTCAGTGGCTATGGTGTTGGGCTGCTGAGCACGAGGTCGCGGGATCGAATCCCGGCCACGGCGGCCGCATTTCGATGGGGGCGAAATGCGAAAACACCCGTCTGCTTAGATTTAGGTGCACGTTAAAGAACCCCAGGTGGTCAAAATTTCCGGAGTCCTCCACTACGGCGTGCCTCATAATCAGAAAGTGGTTTTGGCACGTAAAACCCCAAATATTATTCTATTCTGTGAAGAAGGATGACCAGCGAAGCTGTGTATGTGGGCCCCTAATAGTGAACTGCACCTCCGCCGCGGGTCGGCCCAGCATTGCACTATCATCAGGCTCGACCCACGTATGGGGAGTGCTTAAAGGGACACTAAAGGTTACCAGAAAGTCAAGTTAAAGTGGTGGAGCAATGTTCTAGAACGTCTAAGGCGTCAATCTAATCGCGAACAGAGCTTTAGTAAACGAGAAATTGAGGTAAATGCATGACACGATTTGAGAGCCCCCAGCGACATTCCGGTACTAGCCCGATGACGAAATGACTCCTCATAATTTGTGTTACTAATACTCAACTACTCGTATTGAAAATATCATTTCATTCGATTATAAGACGGAAGAAAATGCTACTTGTCTCGTCTATTCGATTCTAAGAAAAAATAACATTTTCACGTTACCCTTCAGTAGTATGGGTGGTCGAAAGGTTTCGTTTTCGCTCGACTCTGCGCCGCGCACGCTTTGGAGTTTCAGTGGTTTCGTTATCGCGTCGTGCTGTGCGGGTTCTGCTGGCTCGCGAAACTTTCATTTCGAACAAGCAGTGAGAATGCCACGTCCATGTGATGTCGTGGGAAGCCCTCGTTGCTTTCCCGCTCCGGAGAGCCGGTGTCGAGGCCGCCGTCGTAGTACGCAACGACGCCGGCAGCGCGAGCCCTCAGCAGCAGGTCGCGCTCGTCAGTGCACAAATCGCTGAAGTTGAGCCCAGCATCGCGAGCCAATCTGTCGTTGTCAGGGTCCATCGTGACGAGCGTCGAAGTTTGCGTCATAGAATAAAGTACCAGCTTATGGTCGCGCGTTTCTCCTTCCGCTAGCCACCATACTCACGCTTTCGCTCTGCTGTCGGCTCTGTCTTGGCTCTGTTTCTGGCCGCGCGTTTGCGTTTTGCGCAGAAAAGCCGTAGCGCCGTCTGCGGACGCCGTTCTACTCACCGATGGCGCAACGTCACTATGAGACCATGATGTCAGTAGTCCTCGATCGGAGGGCGGGCGATTTGAACTGCGCTAGAGGTACGCGGACGCTTCAAAACGCATTTTCTCTTAAAATAAGTCGCTCCTTGGCACGAAACAAGCGTTTCGAGGTTTCTGGGATGGTATTTCAACAGTCCACGTTCACTTAATAGTAACCTTTAGTGTCCCTTTAACGCTTGCTTCACCTCCGCCGCGGCCTTTCCCCTTTCCTCTATCTCTCTCTCTCTCCGCCGCGGCCCGGGATTGCGCCATATCGAGGATCGGCCCACGTATGGTGCATTTGTTTTTTTTTTTTGCTTACAACGACACGAAAATTTCCTTGGACGGTAGAAGTACGATACAGCTTCGTATACAGCTTCGCTGTAAAAATTGCAGCGACTGAAGCAGTAGTGAACCATTTGTTCTTTCTGTCGACATAAGAATTGACAGGCAGTCTGCGAGCAATATTATGTGCGGCACATTGTTGGAAATTTTCTATAAGGCCGAGCAAATAGCTATGAATTCGGCCACGAGGACTGGAGTGTAATCCGGCGGACGGATTGCAAAGCTCCATGATAGTGTTTCTGAGCAAATGCCTATCGCCCATTTCCCATCTTTCTGTGGTGCGTCCGTGGACATTACCTTGTATGAGGGAAAATCTTCGACATACTCCTTACTAGCACTGATACGATCTCGACCGGGTGAGGTAGGTCGTTACCGCAAGAATCAGGAAACGACGACGAAGCCGGGTATCGCGATGATGAAAAAAAGTAGAAAAGATTGTATTCACTTCATTGGTACATGTATGTGACTCTCATCTGAATCTCGAGCGGTTCTCATTAGCACGGGGGCCGGGATGGCCTTAACCCCTGGCGATCCTGTGGTTGTCGACGTCTTCGTGGGGAGCCTGTGAAAGTAGGTTCTGCCGTCGACCCTGCCCTTCGGGTTTTCTTTCCTTCGTCCGTCCCTTTGTGTCAGCTCGTGGAATAAAAGGGTTGACGCAGTTTTGGAGAAGAGGGCAATTATGTGGATATGGGATACTAGTACATATAAACACGAGACACGGGACATACGAGGTCTGACATGACACTCTGCACTACGTGACACATCCGAGTTTCCACTATACGACTCTATGTAGCCCTGCTCTGAGTGGCTTGACTCGGTCGGAGGGCAGCGGTATTTTTTTTTATAAGAGGAATCGAGCTCTATGTGTGTCTGTATGCTTACGCCGCTGAAGACACTAAAGAGATGGACAAATCTAATTTCACTCATTATTGATGACAAGAAGGAGATAGAGAAAGCAAGTAAAGAAACATTATCGACTTTACCGTGTGGAGACCAATTATGTTAAAAAAAGAAAGAAAAAACTCTGTCATTGAGCATAAATAGAAAACAAGCAATTTTTCTAGATCAAAGGATTTCAACTTTCTTTTTATTGAAAGAAATATCTTCTAGTAAAATGACATTTTCATTTTCTTAGTTTTTTTTCACATTTATTTTTTTCCGGTGTCAATTTCAGTCGATATGTGATCACGCCGAATGCCTTCGAGCCCTGATTACAGCAAATATTGTGAAACCGTGAGCCCTCACCACCACAACAATACAAGCTGAAAAAGTTGTCGAACAATCAAACATCCAATATCGGATTGCAACGGTAAGAGGAGGATGAAGACTTTTGACGTGACCAAGGCCAGAGTCAACGTTTCGACAGCGCGACCTGTTGTCGTGATGGGGAAGACGAGGATTTGTCTTTTTCAGAGCTCTGATGAAGGCGAATCACCTTGTGGAAGTGTCAGCTAGAGGCCGAGAACTCTCTTGTTCGCCCCAGTATTTTAGTGATAGAATCAGGAAGAAGACAGTTGGACGCTTTCGCGATTTTTTTTAGAGCGCGAATGAAGGCTGAATTTGGTGACCATAATATTTTGTTTTTACAACGATGCATCCTTTCTTTTCGCAATTGCATTGACACAAAAGAAGACTTAGTCGACCTGCTGCTACGAAGCAACGTTCTCTCACGATGATAAAAAAAAATAGGCGGATAACCCGCATTTTCGAATCGGTTTAAGCGAACTATATATTAGTGTTAGTGAAGAACGATGTCCCTGCTTAGCGACCACTTGCAAGTAGAGACCACGTGACCAATTTGGACACATCTTCACGAGGAAACGCCAGACTCAACATAAATCTGTGGCGCTGGAACAAGCTGATGCCATGCATGGCGGCGAAATTTGACGACGAAGTAATGACGCTGGTAAAATTACGACGACGGTATGCTGATGACAGAATGGCGACATTATGACGACGACATAATGAGACGACGGCACGACGACGACTGCATGATGTCAATGTAATGACCAATGTGCCATTACAACAGCTAGACAATGACGGCGTAGTGACAACGATGAAACGACGACATGTGTTTTAAGACGCCTGCATGACGACGCAACGGCGATGATGAAACAATGAAGGTGGCATGGCAAGAATGAATGATGGTCATGGAACGAAGGGACGACGACGGAATGACGGCGATGGTGCGTCGACAGTGCAGCTCACGTATCACACACACAGCTCGCACGCGTCACATGCCGGCTCGGGCCATCTCGGTTAGCACTTTTCCCGGTGCCGGTTTCCAGTGTGTCCGTGACCAGTCCATTGTACGAGACAGGAGCCAACAGCCAGTGCCCTTAAAAGGAGAGGAAGAGGCAAAAAGAAAAGCCTCACTTCAGAAATATTTCAGCCTCTTTCCCTGATATACATAAGCCTCGTTGAGTATATGTTAATGCCAAATATTCTGTATTTTTTGCAAAAAGAAAGAAGAAAGAAAAAGAGAGCCGTTTATAGTCGCTGAGCCGGTCGGCGGCTTGCAGAGCATACCTGTGTATAGCTAGTGTCGTGCTCTCCGGTGTTTCAGTGAGTTGCGGTTGGGTGGTACTGTTTATCGCTTGATTTACCGCCATGGGCAGCGGAACATAGATAGCGCCAGAGGACAAAAGTTCTTGTCGTGCGTGCAGCTCTACGGGCGGCCCTCATGCTGCATTCGAACGTTGTACCCAGCCTGTGCGTTGGTCGGCTTGGTTTATCAATCGATTTACAAGAAATAAATTGCTACTCAGTCAGTTAGTAAATAAATAAATAAATAAATAAATAAATAAATAAATAAATCAGTTGGTCGGTCGGTTGGTCGGTCGGTCGGTCGGTCGGTCGGTAACAGGATCACAACAAATTACACAAGACGAGCTTCGGACGTCAACAGACTCAACTACTGCCTAGTTTTTTTCTACTTTGGTTCATGTTCCATTTAGAAGCAATGGCGTGTCGCTTACGCAAGTGCGCTGTCCACAAACGCTGTCGCTTACACAAGTGAAAAAGAACAATTGCAGCGCACTTTCACTGGTCCTGCGTACGCTTCCTTCATTACTGTCACAAGAATGAACCAACTTTCACAACAATATATTTCATTAGTTTCATGCTTCGCATCCCATTTTCAGACCCCTTGGAACAGGCGCGGCCAAAAGTAATTGGAACACAGGATCATTGACTGAACTGCATCAAAATTCCCTCCAGCAGTCTCAAGGGGAAGCAAGAAATTGGATTACGCATGCGCGCAGGCCGGCAACTATAGAAGTTCCACCCTAATGACCTGTAGCAACTAAGTCCAATGCCCTGTAGAAGTCTTGAGGCTGTTAGAGGGCACTGGGACTCAGTTGGCCACAACTCCCGTGTTGCAATTACTTTTCTCCGCAAGCTTAAGGTTTGATAATGACTGTGTCTTAAGCCGCGTGCGAATTGAGACTGTCCGCAAGTACCTGTGAATAGATAACTGAGGTCAGGAGTAAAATTGAAACGAAAAATCAAATAAAAGAAAATCAGAATCTACAGCATCAGCAGCAGCAAAATCAATGGTGTTGGCGTCTGAATGAAAGATTATATCAAATAAATTCAGTTGAATGTAGGCATTTGAATTAGGTGAAACGAACATAGTCGAAGTCGGTGCGATAGTCTCGGTGATGCGAAAGCAATCTAAAGTGGTGCGCCGGAAGAATTCGTTTTCAGCATGCAATGATGACGATCTTCATGTTGAACTAATGCATGATGGTCTCTAAAACCATGCGCCTTAGATTCGAACGAAGCTGTATAAAAAGAGCGAATGTTACGTGCTGTTCGCGGTATCCTTAATGGCTTCTCCGGAGTAGTTTATTTTGGCACAACGAGTTTTTGACGTGAGTTTTGGGGGTGGAAAATAAATATCACCGCTTCCATTCAAAAGGTGGGTACGTTTTCTTTCCTTTTTTTACGTTAAACTACTGGGGCCATAAAAGAGGCTCTCGCTATAATAGATCGAGTCGTATCTCCTCGTCAGTCTTGCGTGTCATCGTTGTCGTTGAGAGATGAAGACGTCGATCATATTTTATTTGATGGCGTCTGTTGGCGTTATTGTGCGCACACGACGCTTGAAGGACGCGGTGATCCACTCTGATAAACGAATTCCTTCTCTGGAGGCAACCACAAAAATATTGTCCCTGCGAAGCGTTTACGTTTGATATGGCCTATAGCAAACACGGCCCGTGGAAAGGCATTTGTGACTGCAACGGAGTACAGACGTGAAAGTTTTGATTTGTCATTTTTTCTTCAAGATAAATGAAGATTCGAGTCCTCTGAGCTCTAGAAAATATGCTGTAAAATGTCAGAGTACCCTACATGATTTACTATAACACGAGGTTTCTACGCACTAATTCCGGTTCCGGCGCGCAGGATGGGGATTCGTCATGACGTCAAGATACACGCGATCAGTCCGATGAAAAACGCGAAACACATACTTCTTTTTCCCGCGAGGAACGCCATCATATCTAGCCTTACTGCTACGCCATGATCTGAAAAAAAAGCACGAAGGACTCTAGCAAAGTACTTAAAAGACGACGACAAACACTAGTCTTTTTGTACGCTCTAGTCAAACACTCGAAGCGCCAGATAAACAACAGAGACTTAAAGATCAACATCACAGAAAGAACAGCCAAGACTAAAGCCTACGCCACTCAACTAACTAGCATCAATCGGCAACAAATAAGCGACTCCATGGCTTGCACATTAAATACGGCGCCCACTTGGAATCTTCTGAGAGCACTAATTGATCCCTTGAAGTCCGAAAGAGAAACTAATAAGGCACTTAATTGTGAGACTCCGTCACACTCTCGAAGGTATGGAAGCTGAGATGCTTGAAAACGCACGTGAGAAGTGATTCGGAAACTACCTACCACCCGTCTATAAGGGGCAGTATGAAGGCACCGAAAACTTCACACTCGACAGACCCATGTCGAAGGAAAAAGTCTACGCAGCCATGCAAAACTCCACCAAAAATACTGCTCCGGTAGCTGATCGCATAGGAAAGGCTGTCATTCGCAACCTTGGCGAAGATGCCATTCAATAACTCACAAAATTCATAACTGGCCACTGGGAGGCGGAGACTACAAGCAGAATGGAAGCACGCGGAAATAATACTCATTCCCCATCCAAGCAAGAAGCTCCAGGTTGAGAATCTCTGCCTGATATCGCTTACATCTTGCCTTGGTAAGCTATGTGAGTAGATCCTAACCCAGAAACTCCAAAAACACAAGGAAGAGAGAGATTTTTACCCACACAGTATGTTTGGTTTCCGGGCAAAACTCTCAACACAGGACGTGATCCTCCAACTTAAGGAAGAAGTCCTCAAGAACGTCACAACCCGAGGGGAACGCATGGTGATGGCCCTAGACATCAAGGGGGCTTTTGAAAATGTCAGCCGTGAAACCATCCTGATTAGACTAGACAGCCTTAACTGCAACAAACGCATCCACGGCTATGTAAAAGCATTCCTCTCAGACAGAACAGCTACAATAGGCATAAACGATGCCCGCACAAATATTTTCCAAGTCCCCAATAAGGGCACACACTAGGAATCAGTAATCTCACCGTTGCTCTATAACATAGCCATGATCGGACTTGCCGGAAAATTAGAGAACATCCCGGACATCAGACATGCGATGTACTCGGAAAGAATGACCATTTCGATCGGCAAGGGCTCCCTGGGTGAAAAGGAAGCGAAACTACAAGAAGCCGCCAATTGCGTTGAACAATATGTTAAAGAAAGAAAGAAAGAAAGAAAGAAAGAAAGAGGGAAATAGCAGGGAGGAAAGGCAGGGCGGTCAACCAGACGAGCGTGCGGTTTGCTACCATGCACTGGGAGTGAGAGAAAGGGGGAATAGAAAGAAGAAAAGAGGCAGGAAGTGATAACTTTGTGTACATATTAAAGAAAAAGGCCTACAATGCTAAACGGAGAAATTGGAGCTACTCAGAGTCTGGACACACAAACTAAATAGGACGGCATCAACAGACACGTCTCCACCTTCACCTCGAGGGCTAGTAGATACCCGGGAAGACTATGAGAAGAGTGCTGGGAATGTGGCTCGAACCTAATCAACGGAGCACCTGCACCCAGAAGCTCCTCAAAAATACAATGCTACAGGTTACCAAAATGATTAAGAGAAACTAGCAAGAAACCTAGGCATCAGCAGGGTCAAGTATAGCTTACTGCACCAGTGAGTGAATCTCCATCAAGATAAACAAGCAGAAGTAATCATTCGGAAAGCGTACAAGATGGCACTGAAACTCCCAGTCAGTATGGCTACGCAGAAACTCCTTGCCTTGGGAGGGGACAATACCTTCCAAGAACATCCCGAAGCACAGCTCCAGGCACAAAACAAGACTCACGCAAACACCAACGCGCGAGCACTTCTCAAACGCCTTTGATATAATGAACAAATTAAGACAATGGCAGCAACAGCTGACATACCGGATGAAATTCGTATGCAACTCCGAGTGAACCCAATACCAAAGAACATGCACCCGGACCTACACGAAAGCAAGCACGTGCAGATTGCATCCAACACACGAACTCCACCAAAAACGACGTAGTTTACGTAGACGCAGCCGCAAAAGATCCCAAACAAGGACGTAGAGTGGTCACGGTAATCAACGCAAACCTTCACGAAGTTACAGGCGGCTCAATAAGCCAAAGCACCGTGACTGAAGCTGAGGAGCTAGCGATCGCTCTAGCAGCGGCGGAGAGCTTCAGAACCGGCAAATCACTAACCCTTCTTAGTGATTCCGCAGACGCCTACCGGCATTTCCTGAACGGCAGAATAAGCTACCGCGCATTCCGTGTACTCCTCGAGACAGGCGGTGTAACACACACAACACAACCACAGCCGATCCAACACAAGGTACTGTGGGTGCCGGGACATAGCGGGGAATGAAGATGTGGACCGGGTAGCTCGAGCGTATACATTCCGAGCACCTGAAGAATCCACGCTCGAAAGTCCACCATCTGTTCCACATGAATACTCGACCTTATTGGCACACTACAGGGGAACCAGGATATGATATCCTTCCCCGCATAAATCACTCACGAGGGCGTAGGCCAGTGATTGGAGACAGCTGCAGACAGGAACCTTCCCCAACCTAAGCCTACTAAGTAAAATGTACCCCAGCAGATACGCCGCTAACTGCCCGGGGTGCCCTCCAAAGTCCACCTTGTATCACATCACGCGGGGATGCCAACTTATAACAGCAGTCCCGAAAATCATAAATCCAAGTGCGGAGCAGTGGGAGGCACTGTTGGTCAGCGACAGCTGCAAGAGCCAAGTCGGTCTCGTGCAGCGGGCACGTGGGGCATCTGAGGCCGTCAGAGCTCTGCACAAAGGGCCTCATTCCTGCTCAACCCAGTCAAGGGTGTCCAAGAAGACCTCGCCGAACTACCACAAAAGACCCTGTAAATAGAGACCATCAACTGTTTTTGATGATCATGATCGTCCGAGTACTAGGTGCTTTTTTTAATTTATGGATTCACGCCAACTAGTTCGCAGTCTTGATTAGCGCTAGTCGTTTTGAGCAAATACTGCTCCGTGGTGTGATGTCACAATAACTTCAATGACGCCCTGAACGGAATTGGGAGACGACTTCAACATCATGCTAAAATGCATAACTATATTGCAACCTTCATTCTTGAAAGTTTGATCCTTTTACGTGCTAAAAGCATGTAGAGTTTCTATGACTTCGAAAACAGGTGTCACTATTCCTATGCATATTGACTGACAAAAATGGCGTCTGATAGTGATGACAGCGCATTTCATAATTAACCTTTGCAATATCTGCTTTAAACAAGCCTATGCGCTTTCATTTCTCTCTTTACACATCCTGACAACCCATGCGAAAAAAGAATAAGAATCCGGTTCAAGGCTGTGGGACTGTCATAATTATCCTTACAACAGAGAACATTTGACCAGAGCTTTTAATTATCCCGAGTGGTTATGTTAACGTGGGCGTTAACGGTAGTGGCGATCGGTCGGGACATTTCATGCTAGAGGATGTTTTCGCCCATATTTGCAAGTTTTGGTTACCGACTTGTACTGCGGAGCATACAAGATCGCCCCCTTCCATACTTCTGGCTTAAGGCGTCGATACGTTGAAGAGAGATTTCGCTAAAGGAAAGGCCGAGAGGTTGGCCTGAGCTTTTGTGCTCTAGGCTGCAACTCGATCTGCATTGGGGGGGGGAGAGGAAGCAGAGACGGTATGGTTGTTGATGAGGACAGATTAGAAGGATGTTATATGCACAATTGATGCAAAAGGAAGGGAAGCGCAGTCGAGGACGGCAGAAAATTAGGTTGTGTGATGAAATCAGGAAACTTGCAGGCGGATGTTGGAATTGGTTGGTGCACGACAGGGGTAATTGAAGATCATGGGGAGAGGCCTTCGTAGGCTTATGATGATCATGATGATGCTGATTTGCACAATCGTGCAGCTCACCTAATGGCAAGGGCCCACTTCAATGTTGTAGAGATGCTTCAGAACAGTCTTCACTGCGTTGGATTTTCATGCACTGCCAAGCGGCACATTATTTTGAAGCAAGCAGCGTCACCACGCAGTCGTTTGGCGCAAGGTATATCGCCCGGTGATGCTGTCCTGGAAACGTTATTCTACAGTGACATTCTAAAGTCACTGGCAAAATTAGATACTCTAGCGGTTTTTGCAGCTAATAATCTCACAAAACTGATTGCCCACTCCGGGTCATTGTAACGAAAATTGGGACCGGGCAAAACTCGGTATCTGCGTTGGTACAAGAAAAACTTAATCTACAAAATATTGATGACTCTGTCTTTGTGAATAATTCTGAGTCAGTCATTCGCGTTTTAAAAGAAAGTAACAAAAGGCTTCAGGCCTTATTTAAGACCTGTATTACTCCCTACCTCGCGACACGCTGCATAAGTATATTGAAGAATGCATTGACACGTTTGGTTCATCTGCTTTCTAGGTTCGCTCTGATGTCAATAACAGCAGCCTCTTAGAAGTGTTGAACTTTTGCGTATAATAGACATTTGTTACTTGGAATGACCACAACTATATCCCCCCCCCCAAAAAAAAAACAAAAAAAAAACAAAAAAAAGCGGAGTTGTCAGTGGATCCGGTTTGGCGCCCACCATCGCCGATATTTACTTTGCTCATCATGCCCGTGTTCTGGCAGCTAGGCTAAATGAATCCGTAATTGTTGGAGTCTGCCGATTTGCGGGTGACATTTTAACACTTGTTGACTGCGACGATGACCACTTTCGCAATGCAGCATCCCACGTTGCAGCCATTTTCGAGAATTGTTGGCAGTTGACACATGAGTTGCCTGTAACGGACACTCTGAGGTTCCTTGACCTAAAACGTTTATGTTCATCCACTCATTTATGCTGAATATACGAGCCAAGAAGAGGAAAACCACTTTTGCCTTACAGTTTAGAATATTCGAGCTATTTAAGCGGAGCATCAGCACCTCGAAGAAATCCTGGCCCGACGCCGTGCAGCGCAGTTTTGGCACACAGGTGACCGGTTGGTGAACGCCGGTTAGTCGTATAACCGCTGCTTTCCGATGTGGCCGAATAGCTGCTGAAGCTGGCTTTGCGAGGTTACGACCGCACGGTACGCGAACCCGCTTACAAGAAACGGCTGCTTGCGCTGTCTCGTGCGCACAAAAAATATTGGGCTTTCAGGTGAACGTTTCAGTCCCTGAGCAACTTCACAAGTTGTGGAAGTTAGCGAACGCACCCCCCCCCCCCCCCCGAGTTCTAGCCCTTCAGCGAAATTACACGATAAGGCGGCCATTACTTCTATGAGAAGTCGTTCAAATGCCTAATTGAATAAGTAACATAAATACCGCAATTAACTTTTGCATTATTGAACTCACAGCACATATCTTAATCTACGAATTTTAGCTGGTGAGTTCGCAAGTCATATCCAATTGGAACAATACCTCAGGACTGCACCAGTCTCGAGATATTAATTTTCAAAGTGTCCAACGAACGGCATTGACGTTTCAAATACTTTTGGGCTTCAAAGCATAAAACAGGGTTTTTATAAAAAGTAAGTGAAAGAACAGTGCATTTTTTATCACAAGTTTGACGACGCATATATCTCGAAACTGGTGCCATCCTCAGGATTCGTTCCAATTCGATATGCCTTGCTAGCTCACTAGCTACAGTTTAAGGATTAAAATGTGTGCTGTAATGTAAATAATTACAATTGTGACGAGTCTATATATATATAGACTCAGGCAGGCCGCCATTGGAATCTGAACCTGGCAACGTTTAACGTTAGAACGCTATCTAGTGAGGCGAGTCTAGCAGTGTTATTGGAGGAATTAGAGGGTAGTAAATGGGATATAATAGGGCTCAGTGAGGTTAGGAGGACAAAAGAAGCATATACAGTGCTAAAAAGCGGGCATGTACTGTGTTACAGGGGCTTAGCGAAGAGACGAGAACTAGGAGTCGGATTCCTGATTAATAAGGAAATAGCTGGGAACATACAGGAATTCTATAGCATTAACGAGAGGGTGGCAGGTCTTGTTGTGAAACTTAATAAGAGGTACAAATTGAAGGTGGTACAAGTCTATGCCCCTACATGCAGTCATGATGACCAGGAAGTCGAAAGCTTTTATGAAGACGTGGAATCGGCGATGGGTAAAGTCAAAACAAAATACACTATACTGATGGGCGACTTCAATGCCAGGGTAGGCAAGAAGCAGGCTGGAGACAAGTCAGTGGGGGAATATGGCATAGGCTCTAGGAATAGCAGAGGAGAATTATTAGTAGAGTTTGCAGAACAGAATAATATGCGGATAATGAACACCTTTTTCCGCAAGCGGGTTAGTCGAAAGTGGACGTGGAGGAGCCCGAATGGTGAGACTAGAAATGAAATCGACTTCATACTCTGCGCGAACCCTGGCATCATACAAGATGTAGACGTACTCGGCAAGGTACGCTGCAGTGACCATAGGATGGTAAGAACTCGAATTAGCCTAGACTTGAGGAGGGAACGGAAGAAACTGGTACACAAGAAGCCAATCAATGAGTTAGCGGTAAGAGGGAAACTAGAGGAATTCCGGATCAAGCTACAGAACAGGTATTCGGCTTTAACTCAGGAAGAGGACCTTAGTGTTGAAGCAATGAACGACTATCTCATGGGAACCATTAAGGAGTGCGCAATAGAAGTCGGTGGTAACTCCGTTAGACAGGAAACCAGTAAGCTATCGCAGGAGACGAAAGATCTGATCAAGAAACGCCAATGTATGAAAGCCTCTAACCCTACAGCTAGAATAGAACTGGCAGAACTTTCTAAGTTAATCAACAAGCGTAAGACAGCGGACATCAGGAACTATAATATGGATAGAATTGAACAGGCTCTCAGGAACGGAGGAAGCCTAAAAACAGTGAAGAAGAAACTAGGAATAGGCAAGAATCAGATGTGTGCGTTAAGAGACAAAGCCGGCAATATCGTTACTAATATGGATGAGATAGTTCAAGTGGCTGAGGAGTTCTATAGAGATTTATATAATACCAGTGGCACCCACGACGATAGTGGAAGAGAGAATAGCCTAGAGGAATTTGAAATCCCACAGGTAACGCCAGAAGAAGTAAAGAAAGCCTTAGGAGCTATGCAAAGGGGGAAGGCAGCTGGGGAGGATCAGGTAACAGCAGATTTGTTGAAGGATGGTGGTCAGATTGTTCTAGAGAAACTGGCCACCCTGTATACGCAATGCCTCATAACCTCGAGCGTACCGGAATCTTGGAAGAACGCTAACATAATCCTAATCCATAAGAAAGGGGACGCCAAAGACTTGAAAAATTATAGACCGATCAGCTTACTGTCCGTTGCCTACAAAGTATTTACAAAGGTAATCACAAATAGAATCAGGAACACCTTAGACTTCTGTCAACCAAAGGACCAGGCAGGATTCCGTAAAGGCTACTCAACAATAGACCATATTCACACTATCAATCAAGTGATAGAGAAATGTGCAGAATATAACCAACCGTTATATATAGCTTTCATTGATTACGAGAAAGCGTTTGATTCAGTCGAAACCTCAGCAGTCATGGAGGCATTACGGAATCAGGGTGTAGATGAGCCATATGTAAAGATACTGGAAGATATCTATAGCGGCTCCACAGCCACCGTAGTCCTCCACAAAGAAAGCAACAAAATCCCTATAAAGAAAGGCGTCAGACAGGGAGATACGATATCTCCAATGCTATTCACAGCATGTTTACAGGAGGTATTCAGAGGCCTGGAGTGGGAAGAATTGGGGATAAAAGTTGATGGAGAATACCTTAGCAACTTGCGATTCGCTGATGATATTGCCTTGCTTAGTAACTCAGGAGACCAATTGCAATGCATGCTCACTGACCTGGAGAGGCAAAGCAGAAGGGTGGGTCTGAAAATTAATCTGCAGAAAACTAAAGTAATGTTTAACAGGCTCGGAAGAGAACAGCAGTTTACGATAGGTAGCGAAGCACTGGAAGGGGTAAGGGACTACATCTACTTAGGGCAGGTAGTGACCACGGATCCGGATCATGAGACTGAAATAACCAGAAGAATAAGAATGGGCTGGGGTGCGTTTGGCAGGCATTCTCAAATCATGAACAGCAGGATGCCACTATCCCTCAAAAGGAAAGTGTATAACAGCTGTGTGTTACCAGTACTCACATATGGGGCAGAAACCTGGAGACTTACGAAAAGGGTTCTGCTGAAATTGAGGACGACGCAACGAGCTATGGAAAGAAGAATGATGGGTGTGACATTAAGGGATAAGAAAAGAGCAGATTGGGTGAGGCAACAAACGCGGGTAAACGACATCTTAGTTGAAATCAAGAAAAAGAAATGGGCATGGGCCGGACATGTAATGAGGAGGGAAGATAACCGATGGTCACTAAGGGTTACGGACTGGATTCCAAGGGAAGGTGTGCGTAGCAGGGGGCGGCAGAAAGTTAGGTGGGCGGATGACATTAAGACGTTTGCAGGGACAACATGGCCACAATTAGTACATGACCGGGGTAGTTGGAGAAGTATGGGAGAGGCCTTTGCCCTGCAGTGGGCGTAACTAGGCTGATGATGATGATGATATATATATTAATTATTCTATTAGACATTTGGATTTTTCGTAGAAGTAACGACCGCCTCATCGAGTAATTCAGGTCTATGAAGTTAAACTTGAGCTACCTGCCACAGGCAATTATTTAAAATTTGGTGCAGCTAAAAACCACCCTATATAGAAATGATGGAAATCGCTCTTTAAGAAATGCATTATGCCGATATCTTGCTCAAAGGGACCCAGCGTTTTGTCAGCCGTGTTACAGTGTCTCCTACGTTCGCGAGCAAAGCAAGCAAGCGCTCAATGGTAACGTGTTGAAATCTCTTTCGATGCATGTCACCGCACCCAGCCATTTGCCTGTCTCATGCCAGCTTCACATACACGACGACTGCAAATACTGTTTGCCTGCTCACTGCGTTTGCGACGCCCATGCTGCTTGCCAGACAATCTCAACTTATGGATTTCTCTTTACCGCGGTGTACATGTGCATGCGTTGGGGGCTGCAGCTCGCTTCAAGGTCAGAAGACACACGAAGACATACGCCCCTCCCCCCTCCCTCGAGCTTATCGATTCGGATCCCTCCGTGAAAGAAGTTCATAGAAAGGCGGGAAACAACACGCAAGCCGACAACGCAAGTACTGCAGCAGTCTTTGCATGACCCGCCCGTCCGTCCATTCATCAAGGAGCGTGTCAGTAATTAGAGGGACCCTTCGTAAACACCCGAGCTGTTTCGAGATTGTTGGCATTGCTTGCACGCAACTAGAATCGCGAGGAGGGTGACTGTCGTCCTGCGGTCAGCCTTACCGATCCTCAGCCGGGTTTCAGACGGTCCACGTGACTCTACCAGTAAGTATTGCGCGTTGTTTTCTGCACGATCACGCCAATACGCATGCGCAGAACGATCGGTGAGCAACTGGCAACACATTTGTGCCGTTAACCTTGGGGACGTACAAGGGTAACATTCTGTGCACCGTATTTTACGGGAGCCGCGCATTCCCGGCGTACACGCTGTTTTGTTAAGTTCGGTGCACTGACACGACACGTTAGTTTTCTCTAGCCGTATGAGCGATCCCTCTGGACATATGCCAGCTACCAGCATGGACCCCTATGCAATATAGATCCATCGTGCCACTTTTACATGCCGCAAGGCCTCAGCAGAGAAGACCATGCATGCCTTCACCGCATAAGGCTCAACGTGGCCCACACAAACTACTTCAGGCGTAAGATTCAACTCACAGACTCGCCAGTGTGCTCTGAATGTAACGTCCCTGAAGACCTGCGACACGTTCTGTGCGACCGCCACCGCTACGCGTCAGAGATGGGGTCTTTGAAGGCGTCACTGCCTTCAAGGTAGGTTTTTCGTCGGTAGGTTTTTTCAGCGGGACTCAAGCATGGCACTACAGCACATTCTCGGTGAAGCAGCATCTGTGCGTTACGCGCCAGGAAGACGCTGCTGACGTTCTTCCGGGCGACGAGCATTAACGAAACTTTGCAAACATATCTATAATGTATCTATGTGTGTGTGTGTGACTGTACGTGCTGTAAAGTGGTTATCACGGTATATATCGTATAAACATCACCCAGCACCTGGAGTAGCATCTCAGGCGAACAGCCAAGCTAACATCTCCAGCATACCATTAATGCTTGTTTCTACCTTTCTCTAGCCGTATCAGCCCGGTACGTCCGATTTTCGCGGTTGTGTGTGTGAAGTGATTTTAAAGAGAATGGAAGAGATAAGTGCAATGCTGTAACTGTCTCTCACAGGAGGACACCTAAACAGCACTGCACGGGGCAAGGGGTGTGGGGAGAAAGAGATGAAGAGAGAGGAAGGGAGAAGGCGGGAGGGGCCAACCCTTGTGTGCTCGGGTACGTGGTGTCGCAACACACAAACGCCTGCTGACGCAGACGCCCCTGCGGGGTTCGCGGTTACTGCTCCGCCGTTACTGCTCCGCCACAACTCATTAACAGACTCCAAGACCTTTATAGAAGTGCTTCGATAAAATTCTGCGCCCGTGAACCGATTTGGAGGCAGAAGAACCTGTCACCGCGTGGCTTTTTCGCGCAGTAGGAGCAGACGCCCGATTTTCGTATTCGAAGATGAACCCAGCACATAGGTACCCGCTTATTGTGCTCGCAGGTCGTGAGCACTTCAGGTACTCGCGCTACCATTGCTCTGCCGTTTCGGGCTAAATCGCCGTGTGCAGCAACGCATAACTCGCACGTTCTTTTCGACGAACCCTCTTACCAGTTTCACCGTATCGGAGGTTTCACCTATTCGCGCTTGCACGTTTTTTAGCCAATACCGCCCGTGTAACGAGTTCCAATGCCTAAGAATCCGTACATTGCCTGCGCTTGGAAGCGCGCAGGCAATGTACGGATTCCCAAGCAGTCCTTAAGTCTTTTTAAGCAACACGGCCAATGAACTGTGAGGGTCGGTAAGCCAAAGATGCATATATCTTCGTGACCCGCGCAAACCTCCGAATGTGCAGCATAACACTAGGTCAACCCCCCCCCCCCCCCCCCCATCTTTCTTTTTTCGTTTCTCAGTGATTTCTGATGCCCGCTATATTATTGCTTGGTGAGCTGCAAGCATGCCCAGTCACCGAACCGGATGCTCGACCGCAACCAAGAGTCTTCACAAACGTAAACATCTCAGGGTCGTAACCACATTACCTCGACATGACACGGCAGCGGGCTGCCAGCGTGCGCATTGGTGGGCTAACAACTCGCGCGCCCTAATGAAAGCGGGCAGCGCAATGAGTGGAAAAGATAAAAGTGCAGGGACACGCCCGCATGCCGACTCCGCGAGCCACAGCGATTCTTGCTTACTCTGTCTATACGGCCGCTGTTTACCTCGACTCTTGTCAAGTGTTCGGCGCCTTTCCGTTTCATAACGTCCGAGTGGCTGCGTCGGAACGCGCGCAGCGGCCGTAGCTCTCCGCTTCTCGGGGCTGCTGCGTCGCGGTCGGTCAGTGAACCCCACATCGCTCGGCCTTGGCGTTCCCAGCGGCCACACCGAGGCGATCGCCAGCGGCGGCGAGCGTCCAAGGCGGGCGCCCGGCCGGCACGCGCGACCTTGAATCAGGAAGGAGCCGGCCCACCGCAAGTACTGTGAATGCTGCAAGCCGCGCGCCGCAGCTGGCGCGGTGTAACCGCAGCGCGGCGCATCGTCAACGCCGTCGCCTTGCCACGCCACTCTTTTTTTTCCACAATAACGGGACGCTCTCTCCGGCACCCCAATCTCGCCGCGTGTATACCGCCGAACAAACGAGCGCGGTCGTCCGCCTCGTCGCTACAAAAGTGGCGAGGGAAGAGACTCCGAGCTGAGATGCAGGCACGTGGATGCAGGTTGCTGTGCGCGCTGGGCATGCTCAAGCAGAAGAGCGAGCCGCGCAAGGCGGCGTGGGTAGCTGCTGCATCTTGATACTCCCGCTCAGAATTACCCTCGCAGGTCCCTTCCTTAATTTACATATGTGTTGCGCAAGCCCACCCCGTGCGCTGTGCGTGGTGGTGGTGGTACGCGGGATCTGCTACAAGGAAGCGCATCTCTACGAGTGATCCTGACGCTGGCGCATCTTATCTAGCACGGCGATCGACATCGACGACCGCCGCTCTATCTATCCCGTTCTCCCTCCCTCTACAAATCTCGTCGCGCGCAAGGCGGATCCGGCTATTTAGCGACGACGGTGGGTGTATGCGTGCGCTTGTGTGAGCATGCGGCGCGCCATCGCCGCCGGGTTGGTACACTCTTGTTGCGTGCTTTAAGGCGCGAATGTGTAGTCCGGGGGTGCTGGCGTGCCAGGCAGAAGCTGGCCTAGTCGGAATACGTGACGATGCCCGGAGCATCGAAAATTTGGCCCCTGTATCACAGAGCGGGAACTTGGGCGAGTTAATAACTGATTCTAACTTGCTAAATCGCGTTACTGACGGGACATGATCGAAGAAACATGAAGAAAAAAGATGCAGGACGCTTAGGCTTCCCTGTAACGGTGGAACGCGATAGCATTAAAAAATCCCTGACTGCTCCTTGCGCTTCCCGGCAACTGAAGCGCACGCAACCCTAATATTTACCGGGAAACGCTGGCCGCATATGCTATGTACGAAGGCAGGCTTTCTGGTAGCATCGCGGCCTCTTGCGTGGGTCGCGATGCGGCGGAGAAGGGCGCCATCTGGAGGTACTGCAAGGAACCGCGCGCGCCGCTCCGTGGCTCCCGAAATACTCACGTGCCGGCGCGCTCAAATGGTGGGCGCCGTGGCCAGTCTATGTATTGTAGAAACGCTGGAAAAGGGGTTTGTTTGAGTTTTCGCGTAAGGGAATTGTTTTTTTTTTCGTATAGTCAAATTAGAATCGGACGCTATCATGTCTGTAGGTTTTGTGTAAATCGTGCATTACGATTTCCCTACGTATTTTAGCTTGAGAAATTCAATTATTTCAGTAGCTTCCTTGCGCCACATGGAGGGCCTGATTATGGCTGGTCCAAAAATGTTTTTGCCGGAACAACGTCCGACGCTGGACGCCGACACCAGATTTTCTGCGACACGGGGCCTTTAACGCTATCGCGTCAAAAGCACCGTGTTTGTCTAACATGTTTCTTGGTCCGAGTGCCGTCAGTAAAGCTCCTTAGCAAGTTAATGTGGCCCCTGTATAGCCCGACGTGCCAAGCGTTGCCTACAGCAGCACGGCTGCGAGCTGTGGGCGCAGCGCCTGCGCACAAGTGTCCGGCGAGCGAGGACTCTTTCGCTTGGCGAATGCACAAATTCGGCTTACACTCTGCACTGCCCACGAACTGTAGGCCACCATTTGCATAAGTCCAAAATAGAGTGCGGTTCACTCTGGTGTAAGCGGCTCTGGCGTGAGATGTGGGTACGTTAAACTGCCGTGCCCGCGACGTCAAAGTTGCGTATTGTATGGTAAAGCGCGCCGAACGCTGTCTGTCATGCTGGCTGTCAAAGTGTTGAACCGAACTGGAATTGAACAGAAAACCTGAGCTGAACCGTTTTCAGCTGAACAGGAGCCGAACCGTACAGATATGTTTTCCGCAACCTTGGACTGTGTTTTTACCATTTGTAGATTACGTTCCAACACTTGCGTAAAACTCATTTACGACTAGTTGTTCCGTTACGCAGCAGTCATTCCTAGTAGATAGATTTGATGACTGAACATGAGCGCGTGAGGACGATGCGTAGACGTCCTCAAGAAAAGAACAGAACCTCAACTGGGAGACTTTTGGAAATCGCAATATAATAACGATTTCACTACATATAAAATGCGCATTGATCTTGGTAAAACATCTCCCTCTAAGCGTATTTGCTCATCGTTAACAAAACAAAAATGTATTGGACCTCCCTTTCCGAATGGCTTTTGGAAAACAGCACGGCACGCTACAACTTCTATCGCTTCCGTTTCCGGAGGTTGGTTTCCCAGTTAGCGTTTTGTACCCGACGGTACGGTCCACCGAAGGGAAGCAAAATACTGGACAACCTCTTCGACTTCATCCAGGAAGCTCTATCAATTAATGAAATGTTTCCCTTATCACCGAACTGTCATTTACCGCTCCAGCGCCGGAGACACGTAAGCCACGTACTCTTTCAATTGGAAATACTCAAGACTCGCCATTGAATCCCCTACTACGGAATGTTATTTTTAATGTACTTTTAAATCACCCTTTCCCATCGATGTGTCATAGGGCATGCGTCAAAGACATGGTGGTTGACATTTCCACGACCGACAGCTCGGATCTATACACCAGAACACAGAAAAAATTGAGTGGCGCCATTTTCAAAGCGCGGTGGCGTCACCTGCTGCTCCAATAGGAAAGAAATTCCAATAAGAAAGTTGCACAGCAGTTGGCAACACGTCCGAATAAATAGTTTCTGCCTTTCTATCTGTTAAGTATTACTGTTTTTCAGCTTACTGCGGATGCCAACGAAATACAAAAAGAGCACCACGTGACATGCCCGCCTGCGAGTCGTGATTGCACTGCTCCTAAGCCTTCCGCGCACAAACGAATACATACCATTTAACCGGTGTGAACACCCGTCTGCTTATCGCAAATGATGAACCGCAGCGAGGGAAGCACGCCGCTGGCGTCAATACCACAGCCAACGCCTTCGTCACTGCCCTGTCGCCTTTTAAGCGGCAACACACCCTGCTCGATGGTATGCTCGTTTGGGAGCGCTGCAAGCACCGCGCGCAAGCGGGTATGTAGGTGATATTTTATTGTATTTCGCGGGCATCCGCAGTAAGCTGAAAAACACTAACACTTAATAGATAGAAAGTTAGAAATTGCCTAATCGGACGTTTTACAAAGTGCTTAGAACTTTCTAATTGGAATTTTTCGCCTAACTTTGTTCCTTCAGAATGGCTAATTAACTACTTCGGAAAAATACAAGAATAGCGTGACACATACAAGAGTGAGCAACATGCATTTGGTCGCATCGTCTTATGGTGCATCGGCATATTTTTAAACTTTGAGTAAAGTTAGCTGAAACACGTGTATATACGTCTATGGTTCAAGTAACGTGAAACAACACCCTGTATATGTGCAATGGTGATCAAGTGATCAGTAAAGCAACATATATGTGCAAAAGACACACACATACACATGTGCGTGTGTTTTTCACATATACTTCGAAACTCAATTTTGCTCGTGACTCAATGTTATTCAACAATAAGTTAACAGCATTTAGTCAACGACTTTATTGTTGGAAACTACTCAACATTGGCTCAATAATACTCAATACTATTCAACAATATATCAAGCAAATTTAGGCAACGACTTTATTGTTGAAAACTACTCAACAATGGCTCAATAATACTCAATACTATTCAACAATATATCACGAGAATTTAGTCAACGACTTTATTGTTGAGAACTACTCAACAATGGCTCAATAATAGTCAATACTATTCAACAATAGATCAAGAAAATTTAGGCAACGACCTCATTGTTGAAAACTACTCAACAATGGCTCAATAATACTCAATATTATTCAACAATATATCAAGAGCATTTAGTCAACGACTTTATTGTTGAAAACTACTCAACAATGCCTCAATAATACTCAATACTATATACCAACTGTTTAAGGCTATTAGCGCAGCTCAGGACGAGCAAAAGAGGAAAGAGGTAGGGGTAATCAAAGGGAGCGGAAAACAGGGTGAGCGCTCCCTTTGATTACCCCTACCTCTTTCCTCTTTTGCTCGTCCTGAGCTGCGCTAATAGCCTTAAACAGTTATGACATACCAACTCGCCCAAACTGCCACGCTTTTGACTATATACCAACAATATAACAATATACCAACAAAATTTAGTCAACGACTTTTTGTTGTGAACTTCCCAACAACTTTACTGCTGAGTTATTGCTCTGTGGTTTCAATAATTGTTGACGTATTGTTGAAAGGCTATTGAGTCAACAATTCCTCAACAATACGCCAACAACATTTCAACAGTCATTTTCATAAGGGATGGCTCCGACCTGCCAAGCGAGGCGACCACAGGTAGGCGCAATGCTTGCGCTTTGAAATTTCTTTGAAGTTTTCACGAAGGAACGGGATGGGTAATTTTAGCTAGCGAATTTAGTTAGTGAAATTCAGCTTCTCGGCAAGATTGTGCTGCAAATTGGAATGGCTGGGGCAAGCGCAACGTCCGCAGGCGGAGCGGATCGTTCGGGTAAATCCGTGTTACCTTTGCATGCGAAAACATTGGTTCTGCGGCTATTCCACTTTGATTTGCACGTCTGACAATGCGTCATGAACTAGTAAAAGCCTTGCAGTGCGCGATATACTTTACCTCCGCGTTGTAGTGTCTGGAAAAATCTCGCGGCCCGCACCTGGAAAACAGGCGGCATGCCCTAGGTACGAGTAAGCATAGCGCACGTGCGCGGATGCTCAGATGTGTCTGTTTTTTGTCTCCCGATGGCGGAAGAATGAATTAACATTAGTTCAGCCGTGTCGGGTCTATTGTGTAATGTATGCATACTTTTTTAACAAACATCGCCGCTCTTGCCCTCTGGTCAGTAGTTACGATAAGCAACACAATCCAGCTTTCACACGTAAAGGTTCCGAATAGTTGCTGAGAGGTATTGCGAAATTTCGTGGCCACTAACGCCAATGCACGGAATTCAATCTGTTACGCATGGGTTCGATTGTCATGAGCGTCAGAACTTTGTAGCGGTGCGAACAGTTTCGCGGCATTTACTTGTGAATCAGGTGCGGAGTTCTACGGCGAGAGCCGCTGTACGAAGCCCACTTAAGGCCTTTGCGTAATCGAGACCCGTACACAGGCGCATACACATAGAGAGGCACGAATAAATACACAAATACAGAGGCAAAAGGACATGCGCGGCTGAATATGCCACAGCGGCACAGCTCTCGACGTACATACATCGTGTTCTTCGCAAATGGTGCTCTGCAATCGGCTTCGTTTCCGCTGGGTTTTTGCACATCCATATATGACGCAGTGACGCCCCGATGATGTTCCGTGCATGGATGTTGCGGGCAGACATATTTACTCATTGAACACCCCGTAACACACACACGCTACATGCACGCGAAAGCGTCTTGGCAGCTCAAGGAAAATGGCGGCCGGTCGCTGGGTTCCGGAGTATGCGCTCAGCCCACCCGGTTCGAGACTATCGTGTTCTGGTCTATAACACGGGGTGATCGTTCCGAAGTGTTTCGGAATTTTAAAAAAGATCGCCTGTTGCAGACAGCACAATTCTAGCCCTTGAGCCGAATTATTCGGAGAGAGCAGACATTACTTGCACGGAAAATCGGAACACATTCAGCTAATTAATTACAACTAGCTAATTAAAGTCCACATTAGCTAATTAATTTAGGAATCTAGGAATTAACGCCGATGACCTTGCAAGAGGTACACACTAGGGGTGATTGTCCACAATGACATCAGTTCGAAGAAATGCGTCATCAAACATGCCCTAAAATGCACTGTTTCTCAACTTTCATTTTTAACAGAACCCTTTATGCATTGCAGCACAAACGTAACTGGGACGCCAACGTATATCGTCCCACAACTTGAAAATAATACCTCGAAACTGGTGTCGCCTTTAGAGTTCGCTCCAAGGGGCACACGCCTTGCGAACTCGTCGGCTACAATTCGTAGATTGAAATCAGAATCAGAATCAGAATCGGTTTTTATTGAGATCGTTAGAATGATTACAAGTTGTTAATATTCAGGAGGAGGTCCCGAAGCCAAAGACTGCAATGGGACCTCCTTTACAAAGTAAACGTAATAAAACAAAAGTACAGCAGTTTTCAACAAATTGTTAACATAGAAAAATTACAAGTTTTAGTATGAATACCATGATTGAAGAATTACATATGCATAAATGTCATGAAAAAGAGCACTGTAACACAATCTCGTAGACAACTGACAAAGTAACTGCGTAGATGAAGTTAAGAACACAGTAGAATTAGTTAACTCGAATGTATATGTGAGGCAGAAACAGAAACGTAACTGTATGGCATTGAAAATGAAATGAAGGCACCCTGAAAGAATGGTTGTGAGTATGGACTAGGCATCAGTATTCGACAGAATGTAATCTTTTAGTTGTTTCTTGAATTCGTGAATTTTAAGTGTTTTTATGTATAATGGTAGTGTGTTCCAGAATGCGACAGATGAAAAATGGACGCTCTGTTTGCCATAATTAGTATGTATTTTAGGTAAAAGGAAGTTCCTATTTATTGCAAACCTGGTAATATTAGTATTTAATAGAGAAGATTGTGGTAACAAGCTATCGCATCGTGTGTAATTGATTTGACGGAACGAAAAGGTACCTAGATTATATTTAACGAGTTGTGTGACTGTAAGAATGTGATTAGTTCGTAAAAGATATGAGGCGTTGTTGTTATATGGGCTAAATGTAATTATCCCAATAGCCTGATTCTGTAGAATTTGCAATGAGTTTAAATGGGTTACGTAAGTGTTTCCCCAGCAAGTAACGCAGTAATTAATGTGGGAATGAATAAATGAAAAGTATAATGATAGTAATGTTTGATGGTCAAATATGTTTCGTGCTGTTAGAAGTACCCTAATCCCGTAGGTAATATTCTGTTTTAGTTTGGTTATGTGTTCAATAAATTTAAGATGTTTGTCAACTTCTATGCCAAGATAATTGCATGAAAAACTTGCAGGGATAGGACTTCCGCCCAATAAGATAGGAGGAATGGAGTGAAGTGTTCGTTGGTGAGAAGTGAATACAACAAATTTTGTTTTAGACGGGTTTATCTGTAGCTGGTTAGTATGGCACCACTCCAGCAGGTTGTGTAAGTCGCCATTAAGGTTAGATACTGAGGTTGTAATACATTTATTGAAATTAATAATAGTAGTATCATCTGCATAAAGTATACATTTCGAAAAGGACAGGCAGTTAGACAGATCATTGACGTATAATAAAAATAAAAGCGGACTCAAATATGTGCGAAAGGTGACTAATTAAGGAAGTTAGTGAATTTTTGTTAATTAGTTGAGTAGGTGTGTTGATTTCTTGTGATACTAGTGTCCACCTCTTCGAATAATCCAGTTCAAGGGCAAGAAATATGCTTTCTGCCACAGGCTTCTTTTTGTAGGCGCAAGGGCTCACATTGCACTCAGTATTACCATCAGCCCACAGAAACCATGCTTCCTATATTTCCCCAATAGCCATGCGAATACCCGAATGCGCAGCCTCGCTGTTCGTTTATATGGTGTCATCTTCAAATTTCAACAAAATATAAATAACCGTGGCGTTTGTTATTTGAACTTACCAAAGTTTGTCAGGCACCACTGATATTGAGAAGCACATTAGGTCTTAAGCAGCAGGCTTCAAGCTTGTTGTTTGCTTATCTTCGGGATATCGGTTGGCTTCATAAGCCTTAGGAAATGTAATATGTAGACATTAGAATAAACAAACTTCATTTCCACATAGTCTTCATTTGAATGCAACATAGCGAACACAATTTTACAATTACCAAGCCCTCGTTTTTTCAGACCTTTATTGCTATTGTTCCGTCCTTTCTCTCTTTTATGGCCTAGTAATGGGGTTTGCTGGGCCAGATGGTGCATAGTGAGCATATAAGGAGTTCCAGGAAGCACGGACGTGAGCACAAGTAAAAGGATTGGACAGGACAACGCTGCACTTAGAACTGAAGTTTACTGCGAGTACATTTCACAAATCTCCGCCACGCATACGTAGAAAACCAAGAACAATAAGAAGGTTTATAGTATAAAATCTACAAAAACATACACGCGAACAAAAAGCCTAGTCACACCCCTTCGCAAGAAGGGAAAGAAAATAAAGAAAGAAAATAAAAGGGCAACAACACTTGAATTAACATGATAAATTTAAAAATGGAAGTTCTTTATCATTGATACGGGCCGAAGGCTCACTCACATATGTATGCGCGCCCAACTTTTTGATGTGGAACGCTTTGCTTATTTGTCTGATGGTGATAGCGGTAGTTTTTGATAGTAGATCGATTGTGGGGAGAGAGCGTAGTAAACTGATGCCGAATGCCCCTATAGTGCTTAATGGACGGGATATACCTTTACGAATAGCATTTATAGATAATAAGGACGTTTACGACATGATAGACCATCAAGTGCTGTGAAATATTGGAAAGCCCGAGGGCACAGAAGATGATTTCATGGTGTCGTTGCGAGATCCCCAGGAAAACCGAGTACAAGTTCCATGGGAAGGCCCTAAATGCGAACTAGTGGAAATTAGCTGAGGACTGAGGCAAGAATTATCACTGTCTCCATTTTTGTTCACGCTTTATGTTAAAGGCATATAAGGATGACTGGAAAAGGGTAACTTTGACTTTTTGACTTGCTTTACATAGGTAATTGGGCAAAAGGGGCAACACAGGGTCCCTGGGCCGATATATGTCGACGATATGGCACTACTTGAGCACAATACAAGGTTTTTACAGAAACCTGACAATACGTGTTGCGATTAAGCAACTAACTTAGGCCTTAAGTTTAGCACAGAGCAAACAGGAAGTTCGATCTTTAATGAAGAGACGACTAATTGCGTTGTGTACATTCAACAGCAAGTCAGATCCACAGTCAAACGATATAAATACCTATGTGTATACATAGACGAAGGAAAGACCTACTCAAACATCCAGCAAGATATTCTGAGGATGAAGTGGAAGCAGCAATAATTATACGTAGAGCCATTTGGGGCTACAATAAAAACGAGGTGGTGCTAGGAGTTCTGAAAGAAGTAAGGCTGCAAGTGGTGACGTTTGAAAATTCCATTCTACGCTAAAATCAAAGATCTTGTCGTGGTCGGAACCTAACCCAAGGCCTGTGAGCCGATTGGCAACTATGGCCTACAGTAAAATGACAGATGAGGTAGTGGAGGGTGACATTGGCTGGGCTCCTTCTGAAGTCAGAGAAGCGCACAGCAAATTTTATTTTGAAGAAAGTCTCGGGAACATGAACGAAAATAAATGGCCGGCTAATGTGCACAATTATCTGTACCTCAAGAGAATGGACACAAAATAGACGAAAAGGGTAAAAAAAGGTTAGTAACCAAGTAGGGGTAATTAAAAGTGCAAATCGACAACCAGGAGTCGTCAAAAAGAAAATGAGAGAAACAGAGACAGTGAGTCGGATGCAAAGTAGGGAAACAAGTAAGATCACGGAGATGTGCAATCGGAAGAAAAAGAAAAGTAGGCGGAGAAATCGGTGCTATAACACAAAGCCTTTCCAATTGAGGCCCGAGCTAAGTGCTTGGGGAAGAAAACGTATCGGAGCAAACATTCGCAACACGACCAGACATGTGCCTGCTGCAGCAAATTCTGGAGGCGACTCGGCGCGTGCATAGTAATGGAATGCCAAGGTATTCGCCCAGCAAGAATCGGAACGAACGTCCAGAAGCTTTGGCATCCAAAGTGAGTTGAAGCATTAACTGGTGAGCACTCGATATTTGCTAGATAAGTTTGGAGAATTGGCGGAAAGAAATCAGAGGATAGAGCCGGAGTCGTTATAGCCATACATAACTACCCAATTTAGAGAGAGGTTCTAATGAAGGTAGAAAATATCAGTGAGAAAGAAGAGATTGAGGACTAGTTTCTTCTTTCTTCTTTGGTTATTATGGCGCAGAATTGCTCGTGGTTGCCGATTCTCCAAAGTTTATGATTTTCTGTTCTTGTTTCTATTAGCTGGTTATGATACCGGTAAGCTGTTGGCTAACGTCTGGCTTACATGGGGTCGAGCGTGGGATGTGGTGTTTTTTATGGTGTTTTGAGGGAAAAGCCCAGATTCCACCTATTTTATGTCCCGATGAGTATAGGTTGTGGAAGCGTTCTTGACCGGGGCTGTCGCCCGGGATGCCTTGTAACCCACCATAGGAGAAGTCATTGGGGCGACGACGTATGCTGTGATTTCGTGTTCGCTGCCAGCGAAGCGCAAGGTTTGCATACGTCTGGTGTGTCGGGCCAACTCTTTCATCGTAGTTTTTGCGGAGGCGATATCTTGAACTCTGTCGGTGAGGAATGGGAAAGTTGTATGCCGCAAACAATAATAAATAAATAAGATATGTAACCCTATGAACATGTAAGTGTAGCTGTCGCAAAAACGAGACGAGGCAGCTGGGTTCGATGCGAGCGAAATCAAGACTCTCCTTTTTTTGTTGCTTTTACTGCGCGCACCTTTTGTACCCGCAGCCTTCTTTCTCGTCCCGTCTACTGCCAAGAGCTTCAATAGCCTCCGGCCCACGAAAAGTCTCCTTATCATCAGTGAATGAACGTTCAAGTGTGTAAGTGTGTTGTGCAGGTCTCCGAACGAGTTTTCCTTTGGTTTTTAAAAGACAGGAGCGCGGCTTCTCATCTACTGCAGAATAAAATTCCATGACCTTAGCCAGATTCCAGATAGGCTCTAAGGGTGTGTGCACCGATCAAAACGATATCTGTTCGGTTCACTGTCGTTTCTTGCTTTCTTGCGTTACATCGCTCTCTCTATTCTTTCAGATATTCCCTGCTCGATTTTTCCACCGTTATTTCGTGATTCTTTGTTTATTTCTCCCCATTGGTTCAATGCTGGTTTTTTTTCTTCCCCTTCGGTAATGTTTTTGAGCCTATGCTTTCCACGTATTACATCAGCCAGTGCAATAGGCAGACGCTCATCCAGTTCGCTGCACAGGTATGTCAACGGCCTGATATTAAGGACTGCTTCAACTTGAGTTGTGATTCTTTGCATCTCTTCTCTGTATATCAGTCTTTCTCCGATAGCTTACGCCATTACTGATCTAATGCTTCATACTAACCTTTGGAAGTGTTTCTATCATAGAACGCTTGTACCTTTGTCTCGCTTTGTTTCGTTCCAAACTCTGGGACCTGCCGCTCCCTTGTTGCGGCAATGGATGAAGCCCTCGAAGACCTTCCTGGAGCCAAGCCATCACGTGGGGTCGCGTCCAGGAAACGTGGAAATGCGTCAATTGACACGGACAGCGAGGCAACCGAGTTGTACTCGGACAGCGTCACTCGTCGGACGACGATTTCACACTTGTCATGAGGCGAACCACAAAAAGAAGACTGATACGGAGATCTTCGTCGCCAAGTGTCTCCACCGTGAAGACAAAACCACAGCGCTGGCCGTACACTATGCTCTTCATGCTTGTGGACCCAGTGTCCAATCTGCGACTCCTAAACAGGCAAGTCCTTTCTGCGTTTCTTGAGGAAATCGCGCCAAACGAGATAAAGGACGTGAGAATAAACACACGGAAGAATGTCCTTGCAGTACATGTTCTACACCGTAGTGCACTGCAAAGCCTGCGGCACGTAACGGAAATCGACAAAGTACAAGTGCGATCTATGATACCTACAGGCTGCAATGGCACTGTCGGCGTCATTTATGATGTCGATATTTCTATACCAACCGGCGACTTACCGATATTAATAAAGCCAACTACAGAAGGCACTCTTATCACGCACATCACAAGACTTGGCAACACACGTTGCCTGAAGCTGTTGTTTGAGGGAGACAGCCTTCCCTCACACGCCAAAGTTGGCCACGTCCGCCATCCAGTCCGCCCATACGTACCGAAGCCCCTGCAATGCTACAAATGCTGCAAGATGGGAAACGCAAAAGGTGTCTGTAGGAATAACCTCGTGTATCCACGGTGCGCTGAATCTGATTCAGCGGATGCCTGCCGCGCAACTGTGTTAAAGTGCCCTAACTGTCATGGTACTCATGAGGCCTCATCCAATGATTGCCCGCGGGTGAGGAACGAGCGAGCAGTACTCAAACGTATGGTACGGGACCATTCAACACACAGAGAGGCTGCCGCTACTCTCAGGCGACGACGACATCGCCAACAAAGAGCATCACGAAGAGTTACATCTACTGAAAGATACACACCATCTTCCGGCAAAGCGGCTACCGTATCAACGCCGACTTCCACAAAGACAGACACTGCGAAAACGAAGAAAGGGCCAAGTCGCACACCTCCTGAAGAGTGGCCTACACTTCCACGAGCACAACCTGCATCGGAGTCACATCAAATTGCGCCGCCCTCAATGACCTCACGAACCGCGGATGCGACGACGACAGAGGATCGCCAAGTCATAGTGATGCTTAAGTCACTTATGGACGCCATGCGCATTCTACTGAACAGCATGAAAACCCCGTCGGCACAGAGCGCACTGCAGGGGCTGGACACTTTGAGTCCGGTGCTTGCGGCTCTAGGGTAAAACTACGGCCCGAGAATTGTCATCGTTTCAAGAGGAGGTCAAGAATGCATCTGTCTTTCAGTGGAACGCCAGAGGGCTTAGGTCACGCATGTCCGACTTTAGACAGTTTCTTTTAACGCATGAATTCCCCATTATCGTGATTTGCGAGCCCAACCTGTCGGCTCCTATCAGACTGTCCGGGTATGAGTGCTTTATGTCGTCTACCCAGGGAGAGTGCAGCAAGGTTGTGTTTATACGCCGTGACTTGACTTATGTACATCACCCAGTGCCTCCTGACGAAGCAAATGAATACGTTTGCTTAACAGTGAAGAAGAAAAAGCTCACATTCACAATTCTTGGAGCCTATTTATCTCCAACAAGCCGTCTGTGTTGTGAGCGCTTACGGGGAATTTTGACATCGACTCCACAGCCGTGGGTGCTCACTGGTGACTAACACCCACCATTACCTATGGGGAAGCTCCAAAGTGAACTCTAGAGGCAGAACGTTGGTGTCCTTTGCCTATGAACTTGAATTTTGCCTATCAAATGATGGAAGCCCTACTTATCTGCGTGGATCGGCGTATAGTAGCTGCTTGGACCTTACCTTCGTTTCACGTTCGCTATCGAGAAGAGCGCACTGGCTGTCGGATTTAGAAACACGGGGTAGCGACCACATCCCAACCTATTTGAAGATCGAAGGTTTGACTAGCTCCAAGTCTTCCAGAACCATCCAGTGCACCGATTGGCCTAAATACAAAATAATAATGGAAACCTGTTGTCGTGACGGCACCTCCTATAACCTACAGGGCGCGATGAAGGATGCCATACAAACAGCCACGCATTTGCTTTCGAAGAGTTCTTCCCGCACCGATTTCGACATCGAACTAGCGAAACTTGGAGCAATTCGCCGTTGCGCGGAGCGAAGATATAGACGCACAAAGTCCAATTATGATTTGAGATTGGCTAGACGAACACAAAATAAAATACAGCGTCACATGAACAAGCTGGCTTCTTGACAATGGGTATCCTTTTGCGAGTCCTTGGATCCGCGAAAACCTTTGTCGCTTATATGGAGGACTGTTCGTGGCCTTCGCACAACCTCTGGTCAGCGCCACCCGTTTAAATCTCTGGCACTCCATCTACAATGTAGAGATATTGACGTCGCTGAATCTTTCTGCAGAAAGATTGCTGGCGACGCAAATTCCGATGGAACGGGTACGGGAACGCTCGACCACACACTGTTCTCACGCGAGCCTCGTATGGAATGCCCTTTGTCTATGGAAGAACTAGAAGCTGCGCTGGCTTTGTGCAGGCGTTCTTCAGCGCCAGAACCTAGCGGCATTGTATACCGTGCCCTGTGTTACCTAGGAGACCAAGCTCGGAAGGCACTCTTGCTCCTGTACAACGACTACTGGCAGACGGGTATGGTTCCGCAAGAATGGAAGTCAACTCGCCTTATTCCACTTCTCAAAGCTGGCAAGTCGCCTTTGGACATTTCCTCATACCGTCCGATCGCACTTGCCAGCTGTGTCGAAAAAACAATGGAAAGAATGATTTTGACACGTCTGAAATGGTACTTAGAGTACTATGAAATCTACCCAGATGCTATGACCGGATTCAGACGTGGACGTTCTTCAACAGACAACGTTGTTGACTTGATAACATTTGTGCTACACCAAAAGGCCTGTAAGCGACTATCTGCTGCTCTGTTTCTAGACATTAAAGGGGCTTATGATAGTGTCACCCATGAAGCCATCCTTAGCACGTTAGAAGCCGTCGGACTTGGTGGTAAGATGTAGATGTGGGTGTGCAGCTACTTACAGAGGAGACCATTCTACGTGCACACAGAAAATGGCCCGACATCCGAGCATTACGGTAGCCGAGGAGCCTCAAGGCGGAGTGCTTAGCCCGACTATTTTCAATCTCACCCTCTGTGGATTAGTTGACAATCTGCCAAGCACCGTACGACTTTCCAGCTATGCGGACGACATCTGCATTTTGGGCATCAGGTGTGACACGACTTCAGCTTCGCGCTCGGCTTCAGAAGGCAGCCACAATGACATCTTCCTACCTTCGTGAACAAGGACTTGAAATTTCATGCGGGAAGTGCGCAATGGTGGCATTCACGAGGAAGCGAATGTCTGCTTACGGCGTATCAATTAACGGGCAACTTATACCATACAGCAGAAGTCACAGGTTCTTGGGAGTCGTAATTGACAGAGACCTATCTTGGACTCCACCCGTGAATTACGTGAAAAAGCGGCTGACTGCTATCTGTTACCTGTTCAGGTTCCTTGCAGGAAAAAGTTGGGGAGTATCTACACGCGCTATGTTACAGCTGTACATGGCGTTGTTCGTTGGTTTCCTGCAATACAGCCTGCCTGCAATATCCAACACCTGCAAGGCTAACCTGCGTACAATTCAGAGTATTCAAGCCCAAGCCCTTAAGATATGTCTTGGCTTACCACGCAGTGCATCAACGGCTGAAACCATTGCCGTTGCGCAGGATTACAAAATCACGACGCACATTACCGTTGAGACAATGGTTATGCATCTCAGGCATTATGCTAGGACCCCTTCTCACCACTTGGCGAGCCTCACTGCTGCAAGGCCCTGCCCGACATTTAGCGGTATTGTCAGTGCACATCGTGCGTCGTTTACTTCAGGGTACGCACTTGCGGCCAAGGCAGCGTTTCCTCCGTGGTGTTTGAGCCGTCCACAAGTACATATAATGATTCCAGGACTACAGAAGAAGACAGATACACCGGCCCCTGCTCTAAAACAGCTGAGCTTACTTCTTTTGCATGAGAAGTACAGCAATCACGTGCACATCTATACCGATGGATCGACTACGTCGTGCAGTTCTGCTGTGCCGTGGTTATACCAACGCGAGGAATGACACTGCGGTTCAAGACATCGCATGTCACGACCTCAACGGCGGCAGAACTAACGGCCCTGCGTCGAGCACTAGAATTCATTGATTCTGAAAGACCTACAAAATGGGCAGTGTTCTGTGATTCAAAACCGGCATTACAGTGCACGCAGTCAGTTCTCCGACGCGGATGCCATGACCAATTGACATACGAAGTCGCGAAACTTTACCATCACGTCCAACAAAAAGGTCACGAGGTCGTTTTTCAATGGGTACCTGGCCATTGTGGAATCAGTGGCAATGATTCCGCCGATAACGCTGCTCGCACAGCACATCAAGAAGAGCACAGCGTTCCGATTCCGCTTTCGTGGACAGACACCGCAAGGCAGCTTCGACACCTGGCACGCAGTCTCACACTGACCGAGTGGAACTCGCCAAACTTACGACTTACACGACTGCATCGACTAAACCCCTCCCTGCAACTCTGACCTCCACTCGGACTTCCTCGACGTGAAGCTACGCTTCTCTGTTGTCTTTGGTTAGGAGTTGCCTTCACAAAAGCATAATCTACATTAATTGGAATGACTGACAGTGCAGAATGCGAGGTCTGTGGTACCGAAGAAAAAATCGACCACCTGCTGTGCCACTGTGCACGATACACCCCAGAGAGACAAGAACTTGCTAAAGCTTTCCAAAAACTGGACAATTGGCCGCTTTCTGTGCAGGTGCTGCTGGAGCACCGACCCCGTCGTCCGTCGGCCTATAAAGCGGTGAAGGCGCTTTTGTGCTTAAGGACGACGGGCTTGTGCGACCATCTGTGACTATTATTGCAATTTCGGTAAGACCACACACGTCAACGAAATCACCGCAATTTCCTTCTTTCCTTCCTTCCTCTCTCTCTCCCTGTTATCTTTGTTTCCCCCTTCCCCAGTCCCCCGGTGTAGGGTAGCCAACCGGACGTTATTCTGGTTAACCTCCCTGCCTTCTACTTATCTCTTTTCCTCCATCATACTATCCTTTTATAAATGCCTCCCCACCAAGGTGCTTGTTCTGCGATGTATATTTATTTGATTTGCTCCTGTAGTTTTTTAATCGTACGATTGATGTGTCTGTTGGTTTTCTTGAAGGTCCTTGTGTTGTCGATGTATATCGTGCAACATGGGCCTTGTTTCACTGTAAATCTTAGGAATACATGTAAGAATGCTTCTGTTGTCTTGTTGTTCAATACTTTGAGATGTACAGCTCGTTTAGCAGCACATACAAATACTCTTTTGTAGTGCTTTCATTGCGTATTTATAAGCACCGGACCCACGAAATCCACACCGGTCGCTTCAAATGGTTGTCGCTCGTTGACTCTGCCGGCAGGAAGTGGGGCTGTTTCTGGGCGCAGTGTTCTGGCGTCAAAATGTTGGCACTTTAGACATCCATGAATCACTTTCTTCACCAACTGCCTTCCTTGTATTATACACTACGTAGTTCGAAGTTGCGATAATGCGACGCTTATTCCTCCATGCAGCGTGACTTGATGAATATGACGCACCAGCAGCTATCTAACAGTCATCCACTTTCTTAGCGCAATAGGCCGTACTTCATTGTATGTTAATCCGCTTTGAAGTAGGCGACCTTTGTGTCTTATCAGACCTTGCCCGTTTTCAAGGACTTTCATACCATGAAGAAACGTCCTTGTCGTCTTCGCAGGAATGCTTTTGCTTTGTGCGATAGCTTCTCGTATGTGCCGTTGTTCTAGCTTTATTATTGTTGCTTTTGCCTTCCTCAGTTCTTCAAAACTTAGGTCTCCTGTGATCCGGCTCTTTTTTTCGCATATCCTGGATATACCTGAAAACCTGTGCAGTCACTTTGAGTAATTGTATGTATGTATGTGCGTATGTGCGTCAATCACTGCCGCAATTGACGTGCACGTGTCGGTCGCATAATTTCCACCATTTCGGTGTCTCGTTCTGCTTCGGTTTGCTCTGCAGTTTTCTTTTTCACAACAAACCCTTTTTGACCATGACGCCACAGTTCTGAGTGTATCAAACGGTCTGTGCTCACACCTCTAGTCATCAAATCAGCTAAGTTTTCTTCACTTGTGACGTATTTTCACTCTGACAGTTTCGTTTTTTTCTTTTATTTTCTTCACTCTAGTTCCGACAAAGAATTTAGAATAACGGTCGAGTCTGTCCGAGATCTTGTTTTGTTTAGTTTTCTTACAAATCCACTTTTCATATATCCAGTGGGGCGTGCGGATAGCGTAGCAGCTGTTAACTCGAGTCTTGGCAGAGACATTTCTTTCGTTGGAGTGATTCGTCCTTTTGCGATGAGTAGCTCAGCCTGTTTTTGGCTTTCGTAGGTATTTATCAAGTAGGCTGCTGTCCCACAAGCGTACGGGCTTGCATTGGAAAGCAAATGAAGATCTGTGTTAAGAATACACGAGGCATAAAATATTATCTCGCACAGAAATGCACGAAAATTGGTCAGTGACAAAAAGTATACAAAGTAAGGAAAGCAACTTCATGACCAAATCAGCATTCACTTTTTTCATTCTGATCTTACAATTTGCCGTGAGCATGTGTGTTGGAAATACAACATTAAAATCTAGAAATAACGCGGTCTTCCTTGATTTGGCCCATTGGTTCACGTCCCGTGCATTGGGGGCAGGTTAAAGATGCCCTGGTGGTCAAAATTAATCCGGGGCCCCCAGTTACGGCGTACCTAATAATGAAATCGTGGTTTTGGCATGTAAAACCCCAGAACTGATTCAATACTTCAAGTGGATACACCACGTAGTGACTTGAATGGGACAACGCTAACTTTTGTAACGCGCTGGCCGGAGCGCCAAAGATTTCTATGCTAGGCTATCTCAGCTGGCGGCGCACGCTTAGTTTTGGGCTCGTCACACGAAATGTGAAGACGAGAAGTAATTGTTGCTGGTCGACGGGGCGCAGTCACATAGCTGCGCATAACGTGTGTCGCGAGTGCTTGTTTTTTCCACCATAGACATTCAGTAGCATCAAGGTTTTCTCGCGTTTGCATCGTTGCGTGGCTTTTTGCCATGTGACGTAACTTTAATGTCTCCATAGTATAGTGCGCTCCTGGCGCTCTTGGTTTTGAGGGCAAAATGAAGGAGAACTTTTGATCCGTTTTAAAAGCTTACTTGTTGTGAGCTTTCCATTCGGTGCAAATGTTCAGTTGCCATTGACGACCTGACATTGATAACGCATAGGTTAATCAACGAATCGTAATTACTAAGCCTAAGAAATTATCCCCCAGGAAGTTTTGTTTTGTCGTCTCTTGTGGTAGAACCTTGGCCAGCGAAAAAGTGTGATTGTGTGTCGAATCTGTTAATTTTATTTTCCTTGACCAAAATTGCGGCTCAAAATGAGAAACGACGTGGATGGGCATACTGTCGTGTTTTTTTTTTTTTTTGCGTCCTTACCTTTCCGTCGCACCACGATTCTTGTCAAAAGCATGCACCAACCAGCTCAACAACGCGTTCAATAGATTATTACAAAATAAACACGTTCAATCGACTGATGAACATGTGTTTAATTGGAGAAATAGCAGAATGTGCTTTTCGGCTGCAGCTTTTTCTAGATGACCGTTTCAGCGCGTTTACAAGATGCTCTGTGTGACCGAAACGTCATCTCCTTTTTGCATATTCCCCCAGGCTATCATCATTTGAACATTAGACAATTTAAAATTTGTTGTTTGTGGCAAGAACTACCAGCACAATGTTGCCAACTACGTTACCAGTTTCATTCAAGTAAATCCCTCACTAATTCAATAACCGTGTTCTGCTATAGACTATCTTATTAGTAATAGTTAAAGACTGTCAGGGTTGAAACACATGGTCTAGTGCAGATGAGGACACGGCCTGGAAGCGTCGATTCTTTAGTCCCTTATGTGCTGCTATATTCCTATTGAAAGAGACTCCTATGCACTTCACCATAATCCTATATCATCACAAATGTTTCTATGGGAAAATAAAGATTTTCACAAATGATTCTACATGATGAGATAGAAATACAGGGCATATCGTGCACACTGCAATTCTCAAAAGATGCCCTTTCCCAAAATGTACCAACTCGCCCAGCTCTCGATTCTTTCGCGATTGCACTGGGTGTCTGAAAATAACGCAGTGGAAGTATAAGCAAAAAGTATCACGATACTTGTGAATTAAATCACATTTTCACATGTCATGTGATAGCGCAAGACATGTACTTCGTCTGATAACGTCCGCGGGAAGGGGGCACACCGAAAGGACGGGTGTACGAGAACAATGCTCACGCACACTGCAGGAACTACCGACAGTCCCTACCAAGCACATCGCACATATTACTCCGGCAACCATCCACCGAGTACTTAACAATACACAGCGTCGTCTGAAAACATGTCTTCAAAGCGGTGGCGGACATTTTACTAAAGCCGCGAACTTGCGATTTTGCCATGGTGGTGCTCCGAGGAGGCACGTGACGTCACACCGCGTTCCTCGTCACACCACGTTGCTCGTCGTTGCGTTCGCCTGCGCTCGCTTCGCCAGCTGCGTCGTGTGCCTGATAACATGTCGGAGGATTGAAAAGGAGAGCTCACGTGCGCCGTAACCACAGTTGAGGCGGCAGTATGGACAGCGACAATTCTGATAAGCAGGAGGAGGCCTGGAATCGACATCGGAACGAGATGAAGAGGAAACGAATCGCCCCGGAAACAGACGAACAGCGCGCCGCACGACTGGCTAGACGCCGCAACACAGCTAGACAACCAGAATAACCTGGACTTGCAATGAAGATTAACCAAGGCTAATCATGCTATGCCTTAGGTTTCGCTACGTGTATGCTGGCATAGCCGAGCTAAGACACTGCCAATTTTTAACGTCTCCTGTAGTGATCACCATCACTGCCACAAGTAAAACTTAAAATTTAAGACTATGAATTTCCACTGCACCGCTACTTTAGAGACAGCCAGCATTTCTGTCCCGATAGATGACTTTCGGATTCACTGGCTTTCACGCCAGGAGCGCGTTGCACTCGGTCCTCTGGACACGGGCAGGGTGCTCAAATCTGTGTTCAGACATCGACACCTGGACAAGTGGCCCGACCCAGCATGTGGCAACGGGGACACTGGCGACCAGTCACAGCTCACCGTATACAATGGGCGTGTCCTGGCGTATGTGCACTGCTCTTCTCGTCTTTGAGGCTCAATTTTGCAGCGCTGCTTTTTAAACGCAAGTATGATATTCCAACTATCCCCAACGCAAGCCAGCTTTTAAATCAACTTTCCTACTTGATGCGGAGCTCGGTCGTTACCATAAACGAATGTATCTTTCCGTGAGCGACTCCCAGCGGTCCACCGGAAAGTCATCTACTGCAGCTAGTTGTCATTACCTGTTGAGGAGAGAAACAGTCGGCCTAATTTGTGTGGGTACGGCGGCAAACTGAAATGATAATCAGAAAACTGAAAGAGTGACCAGAAAGAATTAATAAGACAAGACACAAAGAAAGGAACAGAATGGGTGCTGACCAGCAAACGGTGCCCTTACAAAGTACTATCTACCGACTCGCCCAGCGGGCCACTCTTATGAAATCAACTTAGCGCACGTGCTTCATGAAAAGATCTATAGGAGTTGCCCTTTGTTTCTTGCTTTGTGTTCTTGATAAACGTTTTTTGTCTCTCGCCTGCGTGACGTTATATGTGTACACACTTCTTTTTCTTCATCATCACATCAATTCTGGTTACACCACGCTATGCGTAGCAAGTAACATTGTACCTGGTTGACCTCCCTAACTTTCCTGTCTTTTATTTCTTTCTCACACTCTCTTGTACCTGATTCTGAACAGCGATGGAGCACTTAGAGCACACTTAGAGCAATATATTACCTCTCTCGCCCCACATACTTCCCCCGATGTTATCGCATTACAAGAGACCGGAGTAGCGGCTAAGCTGTCGGGATACGCGGCATACACCGCAGTTTGCGATGATAACCGCAGGCCCCAAGTAACCACACTAGTTAAGCGAAACATTCCGTTTATACAGCACCACACAGGCATTGATACAGCAGCCCACATTTTCCTGGAGATCATCCCGTCTGCAAGGCGCAAGCAACAGAGTCTCTTCATCCTCAATGTGTACAGCAGCCCCAAACAACAATATAGGTTTCTACGACTTTTCACCAAAGCAGATCAAGTAGCTAGGAGAGGCCCCCTGCTCATCGTAGGGGACCTAAACGCCCCTGCGGTGGCATGGGGATACTCAATGAACCGCCGAAAGGGAAGACAACTATGGCTTGACGGACAGAATCTAGGTCTTACTCTTGTCACGGATCCAACTTGTCCCACCCGTATGGGAAACTGCGTTAGCAGAGACACTACTCCGGACTTAACATTCGCAAAACGAATTCCACAAGCAGACTGGATCAACACACAAGACAACTTGGGCAGCGATCACTATTTAATCCAAACAACAGTTCGAGCGGGCCCGCGAAAGCCTAAGGGTCGTCAACTCCGCATAACGAACTGGGACGCTTTCCGGCAGGCCAGAGCCCTCACCTCTTTCTCGGGTACCCAACCCCCTTTCGAAGATTGGGTCGCATCCTTGCTGCAGGACGCGAGCGAAGCCACTAAATTGGTGCCTGAGGAAGCCAACCTGCAGGAGGCCGATAGCAAGTTACTGCATATGTGGGAAGCCCTCGCCAGTCTGCAACGCAGATACAAACACAACAAGCTCAACCGAACGCTCAGGAAACGTATTAGTACTCTCACCCTTCACATCGAAGACTACGCACGAGAACTTACTCGTCAAAATTGGCACAACACATGCGACAGCATGGAGCGGCAACCAAACCTGCCCAAAACGTGGAATATCCTCCGTTACCTCCTCGATCCGGCCAACAGCAAGAACACACAACAGCACAACTTGCAAAAAATTATTCACACCCATCCGGGCACGGACGCACAAGTTCTTCAAGAGCTGATAGACCGATACATAGGACCTCAACCTACTACATCCGCTCCAGCACACACAGGCACCGCTAACGACCACCTGGACGTGCCCATACAAGCAGCAGAAGTGCGGGAAGCCATCCTCGCACTCCGCCCTAACTCAGCCCCGGGACCTGATGGTATTACTAATAAAATGATTCGCAACGTAGATGAGGATTCTATACTAGCCCTCACAGTTTATTTTAACGCATACTGGGAAACTGGAAACCTCCCCTCACAATGGAAAGAAGCCAAAATTATTATGATTCCCAAACCCGGGAAGCGCCTCCTACTCGAAAACCTCCGCCCTATCTCCCTCACTTCATGTGTCGGAAAGGTACTCGAACACGTCATCCTCACACGCTTACACAGACATATGAACGACAGCGACCTCTTCCCCAATACCATGGTTGGCTTCCGCCCGAAACTTTCTGCTCAAGATATCATGATTCAGCTGCTCAAGCACCAAATTATCGATGGCGACGAAAGCTCCAGGCTGGACACCAAAGCCATCTTGGGACTAGACCTAACCAAGGCATTCGATAACGTCACGCATGAGGCCATACTGAACCAACTGGCACAACTCCAGGTTGGTCATCGAGCATATAACTACGTGAAGAATTTTCTTACAGGTCGCACGGCCACCATTACCATCGGAGGGTTGCAGTCGCCAATTATTCACTTCGGCAGCAAAGGCACGCCGCAAGGATCGGTTCTATCCCCTTTTCTGTTCAACGTGGCCTTGCTCGGACTACCGCCTGCATTAGCTAGCATCCCCAACCTCAAGCATAGCCTCTACGCAGACGATATCACCCTGTGGGTCACCGGGGGCAGCGACGGGGACATCCAAGACACGCTGCAGCAAGCCATCAACGAGGTCGTTGCATACGTAGAACCGCGCGGCCTGGCGTGCTCCCCACAGAAATCGGAGCTCCTTCTGTGCAAGCCTAATTGGGGAGGTCGACGCCCAGACCCTCACCCGCCCGAGATAGAACTCCACGTGCACCAGCAACGCATACCTACTGTACCTAGCATTCGTATCCTTGGCTTACGCATCCAACATAACGGCAGAAACACGGAGATACTCAAACAATTAGATAATCATGTACACCAAACCACTCGCCTCATTGCACGCATCGGAAATCGATATCACGGCATGAAAGAAAGCAACCTTATACGCCTGGTAACCGCCTACGCCCTGAGCAGGATCACCTATGTCGCCCCGTACCTTAGCCTCAATGCAACTGACAAGCTCAAACTCAACACCATGATCAAGAGGGCCTATAAACAAGCCCTACATCTTCCCATCACCACCTCTAACGAGAAACGGGACGCCCTCGGCATCCATAACACCATAGAAGAGCTTATTGAAGCGCAGCGTATTAGCCAATACGAACGACTCGCCAATTCCACCACGGGCAGGCACATTCTAGGCACCCTAGGCATAACCTACACCACCCAATTCGGACCAAAAGTACCCATCCCTCCAAACATTCGTGCTCAACTAGTTATCCCACCCATACCTCGCAATATGCACCCTGAACACAATCCGGAGCGACGTGCAGAACGAGCTAAACGACTACAAAAGCGCTACGACCAAGCCGCTGACGTAACCTACGTCGACGCAGCAGAATACCCCAACCAAAATGCCATGGCGGTCGTCGCAGTCGCGGGTTCGCAGTACCGCCTCGCCGCGGCCGCATCAATATTCACCACGCAACCCGAAGTAGGAGAAGAAACGGCCATCGCTTTGGTTTACGCGGCTACCAACGCACACAGCATCATAAGCGATTCAAAAAGGGCCATTCGTAACTACACAAGAGGACTGATAGCACCCCAAGCACAGAAGATTCTCTCTGGCACTCCTCCCTCAAGGCAACGCCGCGTGCAGATCATCTGGGCCCCTGGTCACTCGGGTCTGGCTGGAAACGAAGCCGCCCACGATGCAGCCCGAGCTCTCGCACACCGGGCGCATCATCCTGCTCCTGCGTCTTCCGATCCCGACCAGCCCTCTGTTCTGCATCGCGGTCATGCGCGGGACCGAATGGTCACGTTGAGAGAAATTCTCCTGCACTACCGCAGGGAGCGGTTACGCTACCCCCCAGCACACAAAACACTGAATAAGTCTCAATCTACCACCTGGCGACTCCTTCAGACACGAACCTTTCCGAACCCCGTGCTTTACAACCGCATGTACCCCGATGCATACTCTCTACTCTGCAAAGCGTGCGAGGCCCGCGCTGACCTCGATCATATTATCTGGCAACGCCCCAAAGCCTCACCCACCAACACCTCCCACACTAACACACGCATAACTACGGCCGAGCAGTGGGAGACATTGCTGCTCAGCTTGGACCCAGAGGAGCAGCTCTGGGCCGTCCGGATGGCCGAAGACGCCGCCAGAAAGCAAGGACTGGCCGCCGTCTGAGGAAGGGGGGATTGGGGGTTAGTCTCCCGACCCCCGACACCCCTGAACCCCATCAAGGACATAACAAAGTTTTATCTCTCTCTCGCCATGCTATCGCAAAGCGCCAGGAGAGCAAAAAAAATAGATGAAACGAAAATAACTGGCTAGAAAACCGTACACCGCTTCGATCACTATGAGTAGCTTCAGCGACGTATCGGCGGCCGACTGTTTATTCCCATACGGCACCGTGCTCGGACGCGTAGAACTCACCACGGGTGAGAGCGCTTTCTCAGATTGGTTGTCATCGTAGTGATTCTCGCTTGTCCACGCGTTGGTCTCAGTGTTTCGACTCGTGTAAGAATGTCGAGCTCGTTGTAGTAATTCCCGTATCACTCTTCTGGCCGTTTCGCCATCCCACTCTTTATGCAGGCAGTGAAAAATTCACCGCACGGACGGCATTTTGAGCGATACATAATCGAAGTCGCGCTTATCTTAATCTCGCTCCACCCTTTGGCATGGTGTAGCATTTCGTGCCGTGGTCAGGCGGTGGTGCTCCCGCTTGCGGGCATGCACGTTTCGGTAATGCATGAGTGGTGCGATGATATCGTTCGGTGGCTTGAATGCTTAATCGAACGCTCCGACCCGACTGCCACGGCAGACCACGGATGCACTGCTGATTTCCGGGGAATGCTTTGCTGCGAGACAGACGCGTGCGTCGAATGAAGCAGCTCGTTTTTGGCGCGCCAAAGTGGTCACTGCGAGGCAGTCAGAGGATGAGTCCGGAATGCGACCTACGAGATTGGAGACAGCGATAAGCGCGCCACGCTGAAATGGCGGGAAATTAAAGTGACGACCGTTTTCAAAGGATCCTTGCTAGTCTTCGGAAGAGCCGGTCACGAGCGGTGACCAACTCGACACTAGAGACGCTCAAAAGACACTAGAGCGGAGAACTGAGTGAGCCCTAGTTTGATGAAGTGTTACGCGGGGCTTTTCAATACGATTACCATTCTTTGGGGACTTCATGCACTTTTCGGGTATGGTGTTCATATCTAAACTCCTTCACGCCAGCTTGGACCTCGGGGATTGTGCCTGGGTAGAGAACTTGGGAATAGGCAACTTGAAGCATGGTCTATATGTATGCTTATGTATCCTTATCTGAGCAACTGATACACCAAAGACCACGAAGCTGTAGTACAAGAGAGTTCTCGCCCCCTTTGCAACACCTATGCCCCTGGCGTGTCAGTGCCCGAAACCTTCGTAAGGAATTGCAAACGCTTCAATATATACAGTGTATTTCCTTCGCTATACCGGAGTCCTTTAATTTGCTTTGCTATGTCCGAGCTTGGTAATTGTGCAATTTTCTCTTTTTGCGACGCATGTTCCTATGTGACTTGCCGGCTGTGCCGACGCCAGCATCCGGCTGCACGTTCGGACGGACTGGTCTTCACGCACACACATGCTTAAGCGTGTAGGCATACACATAAAGGCCTACCACCTGGGCACACGACCGCTCAGAGTTCCAATGCAGGCTACGTCGCTCACTGTTCTCTGGCTTACATGCGATACTGAGCAGATCACCAGACCGTCGTGGTCGGTCGACGCTGGACCAAAACAGCTGAGTTGCTCCCCTTAGCAGATTCGCTGTAAAATTCTGGTGTATTAGCCCATGAAGCTTGAACAGCAGAAGGGAAACCAGAGGTCGCTGCGATTTCACTTCTCAAAGAAAGCCGCACCGGCTGGAGTCCTCTAGAAAAATAGAAAACTTGTTTCTGGATGAAATATTGATTTTGGCAGAGTACTGACATTATAGTCTACTATAAAAATTGCCCTGGCTTTCAAGTCTCATCGCGCACGCACGCACGCACACACGCACACACACACACAGACACACACGCGCGCACGCACGCACGCACACGCACGCACCCACACACACACACACACACACACACACACAGAGAGAGAGAGAGAGAGAGAGAGAGAGAGAGAGAGAGAGAGAGAGAGAGAGAGAGAGAGAGAGACACGCACGCAGTTAATTCAGTTCAGTTTTATTTCCTTAAAGACCCCTTTGCTAGGGGTATTACATGAGGAGTGGGCACAATTGATAATGTAACAGAAACACAGGTATTCAGAGAAGTTGTACAAGAAAGCTACATTTTCGCAAGTGCATAAAAACAGAAAGAATGACGCGTGAAAAAAGCAGGTTATTTTTCAGCCAACAAAGAGGCATTTTCGAAGGACGATGATGGGCAAGTGATTTAAGCGACGTGGTGGGGGTGGGAGTTCCAGTCTGATGCTGTGCGGGAAAAAGGTTCACATAAGAGACTTCCAGATAGCGCGCCGCAACAACACGCTTGGCACTGTACATGTTCAGACTACACCCCGCCTTGAAAGCGCCCTTCTCCGCACCACCAACACTTACAGACGTGCCTGGGGGGCTGGTCGCGCAGCTGTGCCCGGAAATGAGCACACACATGCGCTGGCCCGTAAACTTGCCCGAGAACTTTCCTTCTGTCTCACTGGGAATACCTCAATCAACACCTGTCTTAGCCCCTTCTCCGTACTCCACATACCTTGGACAACTACGACTTGCAAAATAGCACTATCCCCTTCCAATCCCACTCTCGTTGACAAGTAGCTGTCTTTCGGCAGTTGCAGAGTGGCACTACTTGTCAATCCTCTTCTCTACTCGCTGTGGAAGCTGTTTTCCCCTCTTTCACATGATCTCTGAATGCCAGGCCATCCCTCTGCTCTCCCAGTTCCCAAGCCTTTTCAAACCATATGGGCGGAGCAGCGCCTAACCGACCCTACCAATGGCGGTCAGGAATGGCTGGTGGCGCAGGCGGAAATGGTAGCTGGCAAATATGGGGCCCAGGATTTGGAGCTTCACCCTGGAGTCGCAGTTAAAGTATCCAAGGAACTCGTTTAATTTTCCACAGCGAAGCTGGTTATGGGGCTAGCCTTCCGTGAAATCTTCATGTGCGCGAGCAAAAACTCAGCGCCCTGCCTTTGTCGTTTCCTTCAGCTCTCCTGAGGTGACGGGTACGTCGGGCGTGTCTGCTTTACGCTGGCGAGCGGTCCCGTCGAAATGTCACGCGTGCCTCCTCTCCGCCGGCTTCTAAGGGCAGCAGCTCTCCAATTACACTCGGGGATATTTTCCTCCGGCTCCCCGAGGCGGAGTTAGTCGTCCACGCTGGAGCACAATAATAAAACCAGCAGCTGCCGAGTAGCGCATTTCATTGAGCATGAGCCAGTGCATACATTTGACTCTCGCTTAGAACGTGTCCAACGTTGTACCCGAGGCGATCAGTGCCTACCATTGCGACCGCAAGGCCATCGTTACCACCATCACGACCAAAAAAATAATGACCCACCCGTGAAGACAAATAATGACCCACCGATTAAGACAACGAATGTGTGTGCGTGCCTTTCGCCACGATGACCTCCCATCAAGAGAGTAAATGAGTTAGCACCTTTGTTTAAAATTCTGTGACACCTCTGTGTCGTGTGCTAAACAGCTTCGCTGGCCGTTCACCTTCGCAGAGTGAAATGGCTCACGTTTTTTTTCTCCCTCTAGCCTTGCAATGGTTTTAATGCGATTCGTAAGGCGCACCAACCGTAGAGACGGCGCGCGGAAGGTGTGAGTAGGCCGAATAAGATAATTTCATTGCCTTACAGTCGCTCAGGTGTAGCATGTACACCTGTAACATGTACACCAGGTTTTATACAGCACGCTTATGAAGTGAACAATCACCAGCGCCATGAGAATGTATGGCTCTGGCAAGGTGCAATGCGAAACGAACGCAGTATGGAGGGGTATTCTCCAAGAGTCCACCTAGCGGACTGTCCATTTCGGCCGCTGCTGAGTGGATGGAGTTGTGCGAACGAGGAGGAGACGAGCAGCCCCAGCTAATCGGTGGCGGTTGAAATGGACAGTTCACTAGGTGGACTCTTACACAATACCCCCCACGCTGGAGTACAATGCAGGTATGTCGGCAGAATGGAAAAGAGGAAGTGTCTTCCTTCCCGTTCTTACGGTGTGGAGCGCAGCTAGGCGCATTGTCGGTTGTCTACAAAAGAACGCTGAATGGAACGTTTGATGGATGTCGCTCTCAAGCATTGATTCTGAATGAGTGTTCTAAAAAAATGCAAGTTTTGTTTAAACTTTGTAAGAAATCAAATGCGATAGCTTGACGCTGCTTGGGTCAACACACTCTGAGAACCATGGTCCATTAAGTCAAAAGGTGAGCGTGTTCCTATATAAAAATTATATAGAGTTTGTTCTCCGTGCGGATCTGGTGGAACGTTCTTCAACCGATTCCACAGAGCTGCAGTTGTCGTGACAATGGTTTCCAGTTGGTCCAAGGTGGCGACGGCTGCTGCTTTTATGCGAGGCGTTAAATAGTGTAGTCAAGGATTCGGGGTTTCTATATCCAGGGGTAATCGTCTCACACTAGCATACAAGAAAAATAAATGTATAACAATCCTTCAACTGCTGTGCTAAAATTAGCGAACGAATGGCTTCTTTAGCTGATTTCGGCTCGCAGATTTTAAAAAGAATGTCACCATGATTACGATCTTCAAAACATTTCTTCGTGTAAAGCACAGAGGCTGGAAAAATATTAGTGACCTTCCACAACAAGGCAGTAGAAAGTTTCACTATTCCCGTGTTTCGAACGCTTCACGAGGTGCGGAGTTGTAATGTACTAGATACTAAATGAATGCATGTACTGCAAAAATAAACACATAATTTTCGTAAATTTATTTGCGCTGTTTACTCCGAGAAAAACGTTGAGTTGGTCTAATTGCCTTGACAAGGCTTGCAAGAGGTGCCATAGAAAGCACGCAGGATGGATAATTTGGCATCGCAATAATCTAGCCGTTTTCTGTGTCCTCAAGCGAAGAATAGGCACTCTGGATCCCCGACCAATGACTGCTTTAAGAGCCTAACGAATGCCTTCACTTACAGTATCACGGCGGTTTTTGCTGGTTGGGCTATAACTATCTTTTTTTTTTGCCTGCGATTATGTCTACACTTATGGCTTCAGTTCCGAAACCAAAAGAACGAAGCCAGAAAAAGGAAACTTTAGTGTTGTTCTCAAAGTTTCCTTTTTCTGGCTTCGTTCTTTTGGTTTCGGACGGCTTTTTGAATTTGGGAATTGAGAATTTTCAAGAAAATATGGCGTTATTTGCGCAACGATTAGAAATGATCAGGAATGAGAAACTCACTGCATTCATGCGTTTATAGAAATATTATTTTTAATGGAACGAAAAGTTGGGCTAGGTGGTTTGCACTACGCGTGATGGAACTAGCGCAACAAAACTACACACAGAAACGAACTGAATAAATACTCGAAGAATGGCGCAAGCGAACAGGGACAAGATAGAAACACGGGCGTTCGTTTGTGACATTCTTCCTTGAGTATGGATTACCGACACGCCCAACGCTTAGTACTTATAAACCGAATAAATAAAAGTCTTTGAGTGCGACACACCCTGGGATCCGAGCTACCCGACGCTACGCAGCGGACGTTCCGATGCATTGTTGTTTGCCGTTCGCGAGATGGAACTGGACCAGGTGTTATAGCTACAATGAATGTTGCGGTCACATGCTGCAACCTTCACCTCACTTCTTTTTAACAACAGACAGGGTCCAAAATGGGCCGTTCTCTTACGCTGAGAACCACAAGTTTCCCGTACTACTTCCCACATTTTTCAGAGTGGCTTGCGAGTACCGAGAGATGCACAGAGTCATCACGACCACTTTGTGCCCAATTCGTCAGTTTGTCTAGTTGTAGACGGACGTGCCAATGACTTCTGCGACAAGTATAAGAGGTCTGAGGTAGATCTTATCATTCTGCACTCTGCACGACGACATACACCACGTGTCCATGTTCCGTGTAGACAGAGTTTGTAGGTCTCCGTGCGCCGGATTACTTGGTCGTGTCGTGAAGGGCTGGCACAGCATGTTCAAAACCAGGTGGTGAGGACGGGTTCGAAGAAACGTTGCCCACTGACGTCTGGTAGGCTAGCTGGCCAGTGCATGAAACTTCGCATTGATTGTGCCGGGGGAGATTGACAAGGTGAGTGTGTTGATAGGTAAATACCCTATTTATTGATTGCTTACAAAAATGATAATTAGGCTGACAGAGTTTACGTAGTGGCGCGCTTCCTAATAGCCCTGGGCCTCTTAGACGCCGTGGCTTCACTTTCGCCTGAATTTCTATGCACGCGTGTCTTCCATTTCCGCTCCAAACTGATTTGCATGTGCGAGTTGAATTCGTGACCACGTGTCCAGCAACAGAGCCGCAACCAGTGAACTAGTTCGGCAGGATCGCAGCGGCGTCTCTAACTTCCTTCGCTCCGATGCATTCGAGCCAGCAAAGACGCACGTACGCGCGCCCGTAGTCGCAGCTGGCGGGTGGAGATCTCATCTCGTGCGGTGAGGGCACAGGGATCATGCTGCACTCACCCTTTAATTCGAAATCCCGAGAGCGTACAAAGCGCTCTTCCTGTACAATACTGGCGATTTGCGAACACAGCATTACAGTGACGCTTACGCGGCGATTACGCAAGCGGTGGCCCCCATTTGGCAGCTCGTGCTATACAGAGCCGAGGTTACCGTTTGTGCACGCGGGCCTCGTGCGATACGATCGCCGTTGAGAAGCCTTTTACGAAAGCAGGGAACGCTCGCAACGCACCGCCGGCGTGGGGCCTTAGCTATGTACACACACGCACGTACAGACACGACGAGCAAACCATGTGCAGGCACACGGTGCCGGGTTCCGTTGCACTTCCAGTGTATACCGGCGACCTAGCCACCGCTATGCGAACGGACCTCTCCTGTGCGACCTGCCAGCTCGCCGTTCTTCGTGCGGCAGCCGCCGTCCAAGTGACACCGACGTGTTCTGCATCGAGGAACAAGTGGACAAGGTCTCGGGGTCCGCATGCCTGGCGTAGCTCGGCAAATTGGAGCAACTTGCGGGAGAAGAATAAAAAGAAGTGAAATAAGTGGAGAAGCAGTAAACTGTGCCTCCCTTTCCGCCTCTCCCGTTGAAAGTAATAAAAGAAGAAGACTGGCTTAAAGGTCCGAATAACCGTCGCTGCAGTTTTTCTGAGCTTCCACTGGAGTCTTTACGCTGCGCAAAGAGGATAATATATGGTAATGCGGAGAGGCGACGTCGGCGTGGGTTGAATGAAGTGGCTCGTCCACAGAACGCCGGGCGTCGTTACTTGCTCCCGCTAGTGAAAGCGCGAATCGAAGCGGACGCTATTTAATTTGGCCCTGATCCGCCGTGAGCTGTCGGACGAGCTTGTAGCAGCGGCGCGGCGCCCTCGGGTGTCCCTCGATGCAACTTCTGCGAAACCTGAGTGCAAAGAATTCTGGTGCAGTCAACTCCGATAGCGCACGCCCGGACCTCTCGCGATCCATGGTCAAAAAGTAGCAAAAGAGCACAACCGGAACTCAACCGAAAACTACAGCTGAACCGTTATTTTCAGATAAACAAGAGCTGAACCGACCCGACATGCTTTCCGCCTTGGAACGGAACCCGAACCGGAATATTTTTCAGGGTCCGCTCCGCACCGGTTCAACCGTAGGTTCAGTCCAGGGTCATTGTTGCTGAAATTATGTGAAGGACGACTACGACTCTTGCGTCAGTTGGGCGCAGCGAGCGGTGCGTTGTCTCTGGAGCAGTCACGTGGCTCGCCGCAGCAATATGATTCGCTTACTTAGTTGTACGCACGGTGGGCTCAACTGAACATGTTGCACATAGGTGACCAGCACTGTCTGGACAAGAGCATCGCGGATGCTGCCACGTAGTGGAGGATACTGCTTGCGTTCGGAAGGTGTGCTATATTCGAGCGCAGTAGCTCACTGGCAGCGCTGTCCTTGTCCCATACGCACGTTGCAGTGACTGCAGCTTCAGAAATTGCTGTTACTTCTGCAGCACAAATGGCGCTGAGTGGAATCATTATCCGGAAAGCGCAGACGGCGGCAACTGAACAAACTGAGATGGAGAGAGTATTTGGTTTCAAGGCGCTTGGCTATTAATGAGCCTTACCGCCAGCTTATGCAATAGTAAACTCTCTCTATTGGCAAATTTTGCTGCTGGCGCGGCTGTGCATGCAACATGGCGGATGGTGAGATGATCGGGATAGATAGGTGTACGTTTGGGAGAAGAGCTGAGTTTTTTGCGCTCCAGTTCTCCTCACGTTATTGTGTAGGCTGAGAACCGAGATTTTGTCATAACTGAAGTATTCTGAAGCACACTGAATGTACCCGCATTAACAGCTCGGATGCATCGTGTGCTGAGCCAAACTATAACTCAACCGAAAACCGGAACCGAACCCATATATTTTCCGCCGCTTGCAGCCGAACCTGAACCTAAACTTATTAAAAAAAAAAAACGGTCTGAACTGGTTGAACAAAGGGCTCAGAAGTCAATGTGGATGCTCCATTAGGGCGCGCGTGAGAAGGGAAACGGGCACAATCTTAAAGTGTCCCATAGTTTGCAAACCATTACCACGTTACAGACAAGACTGAAACAAAAAATTGAGTCACTTTAGCATACGCTAAAGAGGATGAAGGCGAAAGGCTGTGCGCTCACGAGACATTCGTTAAATTACTTGACATTCTTGTTCGAATGCGTTGTTACTTCCTATTGTTTGTTTTCTCCCATCAAAGACCGTGGATCCGAGTGTCTTAAATAAATATTAATTAACTGACACTTAATTAACTTCACCTTAATTAACATCAAAGCTCGTGGGTCCGACTCTCACAATGGTCGTGGGTTGGAACGCCTATGGTGCCACCATAAATTTCGGTGCCATTGAATTTTGGTCAAGCCAAACGTCGAGGATTCGACTCCCACAAAAGGTCGTGGGTTCTGGTGCCTTAATTAACTTTGCCTTAATTAAAACCAGATATTGTGGCTTCGACTCCCACCAATGGTCGTGGTTTCGACCGTCAATGGTGGCACCATCAATCTAGGTATTGAATTTTGGTTCCACCAAAGGTTGAGGGTTCGACTCCACTAATGGTCGTGTGTTCGAGTGACTTAATTAGCACCAAACGTCGTGAGATCGGGGGCCTTAATTAAATATATGTTAATTAATTCGTCTTAATTAACACCAGAGGTCATGGGTTCGACCATCAATGGCGGCACGACTAATTTTAGTGCCATTGAATTTTGGTCCTACCAAAGGTCTTGTGTTCGAATCCCACCAAAAGCTTTCGTTCGAGTGCCTTAATTATGTTTGCTTTAATTAACAACGAAGTTCGCGGGTTCGACTGCCACCAATGGTCATGGGTGGCGCCATCAATTTTGGTGGCTTGAATTTTGGTGCAATAACGCCGGATGGTCAATTTTTCGATAACGGAAACAACCGTTATTTTCGACTCATGAGGCACTTAGGCTTTCGCCTCAATAATTTCAAATTAATAATCTCAACTCAGTTGGGACATGGCTGTACTTGTATGCTGTAATTTTTTTTAATAAAGGGAAAATGAGACATCCATCCAGACATAGACAATTGCTACAAAGGTTGCTTTCCCTTTATTAATTACCTCTCTCCACCTTGCAGGTTTCCGCAGAACCATTACGTCAAGCTGTTAATTTCTTGTGCAACCAGCGGTACTCTTTATGCGATGAAAACTGTCGGCGATTTACATGTGCTCGGGCATCTTGCTCCAGCAAGTGACCCAGAACAACCCTGTTCAACTTTCTGTTCAGTTTTGACGCTTTACGCTGTTGACTGAGCTGTGGTCGCACTCGAACTACTCACGAGAAAGCCATAGCGTTGAAACTCGCGACATTATATCCGGTGCTGCACGGCAACACGGATGACGCGACAGCCCGCTTTATGTGGTAACGACGGGGAGAGAAAGAGGGACCGAAAGCCCCCGTTGAATCTAGAGAACAAATGCGTACGTAGTAAAATAATTAATATTTTAAGGCGCTGGCATTCTTTGCCTACTTAAAGCACTTCCAGGGGTCCGTCTATGTATGCATGTTAGTGTCTATGTACATATCTATGCATGTTTGTCTCTAATCGTTCTCCCGCCTACCTGGGTCACAGGTTAGTCCGTGGGCGAACGGGTAGCGCATCATGCTACTGGGCTGAGGCAGCGGGGTTCGAAACCAACGATGGGACCAACTTGGGTCACTGAGTATGTGGCCATCTGTACATATGTGCCGCTCTTCTACGAAGAAGCGGAAGAAAGTTAATTAAAAAGAATGGTCCGGGAGTTTTTTGTTGTAATGGCCTCAGGTGGACGGCTCGAAGTCCTTGGACTTGGGCGGCATCTTCGGCTTGCCGGACGGCCCAGGGGTAGTTTCCCAACTCCGGACTTTTGAGAGCCGCCTTCCAGCGGCGGCGACGTCGGTGGAGAAGGCCCCCGCAGCTGGGCCGGCGTAGGGAAGGAGCGAGTGCGAGGCTTACGCTGTCCGCAGTCCGGAGGCTAGCTGTACGCTGTACGGAGTCTCCCACTACGGCACGCCGTAGAGGGGGACTCCGGATTCATTGAAGCGAAGCTTGTTATGTCCCACTGATTCGTCCGTGAGCGCCGAAAACGCACCGCAGGAAAGCCAACTTGCACGTCTGCACAGACCACTATAGTTTACATTCACAATTCTACCGATAAGAAGACTAGCAATTTTCAATAACAGAAAAGAAAATGTACACATAAAGACATACGTTGCGGATGTTTTACGTTAATACTATTTCATCATAGTTTGCATTTGCCAGTAGCCTTGGGGAACTGAATGGAAAATTCTGCAATAATCCCAGGGCATCCACGGAGTTCTTGTAACATAGCAAGGTTGCGTTTTCCATTACAATTCTGGCTCCATTGTTAGTTATAACCAGGCGGCAGTGTGAAATATCACATTTATCTCACGTGAAAGTATCTATGTCTCACTTTTTCGTCCGTGAGCGCCGAAAACGCGCTGCTGGAAAGCCAACTTAACGTCTACGTAGAACACTATAGTGTAAGTTCGCAGTTGTACCTATAAGAACAATGTCATGCTCTCGACCAGTGGGAAAAGCCCACGCTACCCAGACGAATTGTATACATCTGCATTGCACTACGCGCGTCACGCAATGATTTCCCGGCCGTCACCATGGGCAGGCCGCGGGTGCAGCGCACGGCAGAAGAGGATGCTGCCGTACGCGGACATAAGCGCGATCGTGCCCGTAAGGGGGTTCGCGTGTATCGGCAACGGCATGCAGAAGCCATGCATATCCGTCGACAATCGCATCCGATTGACGTCGTCGCCGCCGTACTGACCGCGACTGAGAGTCAGGCGCAGGATGCACATGAACGGCAGTCGAGACGCAACCAGTGGCTCGTCCACGGCGTTCAACTTGGGCTGACCTTCGATCATCGGAGGGTACACGTAACCATTCGCGGTTCTGGAGGTAGGTAACTTTATTAAGTTTGCATTGGGGGAAAGCTTCGCGTTCAGCCATCTTTCTTTAAAAAAGGGGCTTTAATTTTTTTGGCTACCTGGGGTTTTTTAACGTGGCTACCTGGGGTTCTTTGACGGATGTTTTTTGCATTTCGCCCCCACATCGAAATGCTGCCGCCGTGGCCGGGATTCGATCCCGTGATCTCGTGCACAGCAGCGCAACACCAACACCGCTAAGCAACCACGGCGGATACGCTCCTCTGCGAACCTCTTTCACGCCGAGATGGGCCACTGTACGTGCGGGACTCGGTAAGTACAGCTGTTCGACAAAACTCTGACGCCCACTTGGAGCGCTAGGTATGTGCCCCTTTATTTATGCTGGTCTTCAATCACCCTCTCTTTTCCCAACTTGTGTAACTGGGCGTGTGCCACTAAGTTGTGCCGCTCTTCAATGAACGCCTATGGCGCCAACTTGGCTAACTAGGTATGTATCACCGGAAATATGCCGCTCTACAATGACGAAGAAGGTAGCTTTCTCCGATGCTGAGCGGAATCGGATGCACGGCGCAAGGGTTCCCCAAGAACAGCAAATCGACGCATTAGCAAGATGCGCCACAAAAGCACTAGGTATGTGTCGCTTTCAACGAACGCCTTTCACGCCGACGCTTGAGCGAGCTGCGACACGATTGCATTGGGTGTGTGCTGGTCTTCACTGAACCTGTCGACAACTTGGGTCACACAGTACGTGCCATTGAGCGTGGGGAAAGCGAGGGAACAGTTCTCAGTGTTCGCAGGTACCAGCGAGCGACGCTTGTCGTCTCGGAGGCTACGAGCGTACCTCTCGGCAGTGCCACTAGATGGCGCAGCGAGTCCAGAAGGAAGCGCGAAGTGCCGCATGGCGCGTGTGTCAGCGTTCGCACTTACCGGCGCGCCGTGCGTTTCGGAAGCCACGCGCAGGCTTCGTGGTGGCGGCGCTAGATGGCGCCGAGCGTTCTTAGAAAAGCGCTGCGAAAGAGGAGTCCCGCTGCAGCCCACGCCTCGTACATAGCTCGCTTCGATGGTGGCAATACGTTGTGTCGCCATATTGATTCAATTCTATCGCATCACCGTCGGCACTCATCGTGAGATGGATCCTGCAGCGATTCTTTTATTTGGAATTGCATCGAATTTTCAGTGCGGTGCAAGTTTGCTCTTCTTGATACAAGTACTTGAACTAATACCGCGCCGTCGGTGTGGGTTGGTAAAAGTGCGCAATAAGACAAGTAAACTTGGAGAAAGAGAACTTCAGTAGCTGGTTTCTTTTTTTTGGGGGGGGGGGCGGGCGCAGTTCACCAGTGTCATAAAGTAATTGACCGACAACATTTCTACAGCAATCTGCGAAATCGAGCCAAGGACCGTAATGTAATAAGCGCGTTGATTCAATAACTTACGCAAGAAACCTGTGACAGCTTCGAAGTGTCAGCCGCTGGAAATATAGGAATGTGGATGGGTGCTTCGTGAGGACTCGGTTGCACGCTGTACAGACCTGCCGTGGTGGCGTAATGTCTATGGCGTTGCGCTACTAAGCCTGAGGGGGCGAGATCGAATCGCGGACGGGGCGGCCGCATTTGCATCGGGGTGAAATGCAAAAAACGTCCATGTACCGTGCATTGAATGCATGTTGAAGAGCCGCAGGTGATCCAGATTAACACGGAGTCCCTCACTATGGCGTGCCTTGTAATCAAATTGTGGTTTTGGCAAGTAATACTCTAGAACTTAAATTAATTACAGGCTGTACAGTGCGGAACATCCGTTGTGAGGGCAACTGCTGTTACACAAGTCTGTACCGCTGCCACATCTTACTATGTTAGTCCCTAACTGTTCCTTCAACCTCAAGGGCCAACATGTGCACGCATGTTTAGGGCAGCTTAGGCGTGAAAATAAATAGAATTTGATGAATTTTGAACGCGCTTGACACTCTGGACTTCGAAAACAAATGACAGCAGGCCTCCGCGCCTTAGTTCACAGTGCATCCAATTTCTTGCGTAATACTAACGACGCCAAGAATACGAGAGCTGTCCCAAATATTGGTGCATGTACGTTCAAAAAGTATTTAAACTTACAGGTACGTCCCTGTGGTTACCTTCAAAATAGTATCCATAAGACAAAATGCACTGGTTCCATCTCTTCTTCAATTTCTTGAAACACCGTTGGTATTCATCTTCAGCTATATCATTCTATTTTGTCATACAGCAGTCCAGTCCTTAGTAGAGCTCAAACGCGTTCTTTCGAGCGGAGAGGGCAGCGCCACTACATCCTCTACCACTTCTTTGCTGAACACTGCACGAACTTCTCAGCCAGATCTCTCAGACATGTTTAAGGGTTGTAATGGTTTGAGATGATGTATCTGTAGAAAATAGTATGCCCAATCCGGGCAACGCGACCCATGACGAACCTGGGGTGCTATAACGTAATGCTATTCCAAACAATTCTCATTCCTTTGATGCAATCAGCCTTCCACGATTGTTCAAATATTTTTCGGGCTACCCTCGCTTCGCCTGTCTGTCGCGCGACGTCACAAAAACCCCACAAACTTCCCGTCTGATAAGACGTGTGCACACTCATTATGCGTGATTAGATTGAGCAAAAGAAAAAATATATTTTTTTTCCCGATTCCGCACTTTTTTTTGCCGTTAGCCCACCGCTATCGATCAAAAATACTTCGGGCTGCGCCCACTTCTCCTTTCTGTGACGCGACGTGAGAGAACAGCGAAATCTCGCCACCTCAAAGTGATGTGTACGCAATAAAAATGCAAAATGCAATAATATGCCGAACAAACTTGAACTTTTTTTTTCGGAATAGCCGGAGGCTGCTCCGTTCCGAAAGGAATAGAAGACGTCTGCTCAACAATCCCTCTGGCACTGCCTGCTCGCAGCTGACAGGGAAAACGAGTTTATTTGCGTAAGACGACATGCTTTGCGTGGCCGTATAACGCTGTCGAGCCCTTGCGGCAAGTATACGACATCGCTCGGTCAACTCTTTTTTTTTATTGAAATGAATATTAGGAGAGGTTGGCGCCTTGATGGTGGTACCGACTACTCCTTGTCACTTTGCAAAGGAAACAAATTTGCGAAAAAGGGAGAATAGCGACACAAAATATGGCACTAAGTAGAACACTGGATGTACGTGAGCCAGTACATGAGTCGCAAAGTTCTGTGCATTAGTTCAGTCCACGTACGCATATATAAAGTCAGATATTTTGAACAGCCAAAACACACAACACATGTACAGAACAGAACACTGCAAGTACAGAACAGAATTATACACATTGCGTAAAAGTTGCGATCACCACATAAACCAATTATGAACCACGAACAACGTTTGTGTTACTCATTTAGCGTATTCGGATCATATGATATTTAATATTTTCCCAAAATGTTGGTGTCCTCTATATAGTTTTTCAGAGCAAGAAGCGCTCTTTTTTGAAGGCCTGCAGTTGGCCGTGGGCCAAGTGTCTTTTTTAGAGTGAATGGTCTTCTGTCTAATATCAACAAATTTGCTTGCACTACCCTTCTTTGTGGATCGTATTTCGTGCACTCGAGGAGAAGATGATGTACATCTTCGTCTGGATGGCCACAAGAACACTGCGGACTAGAGACACGTTTTATCCTGTACAAGAAGTGTTTTGTACATGCAGTACGAAGACGCAGGCGGTGTGCCAATGTTTCAAATTTTCTGTTGTCTCTTAAATTTTCCGGCACTGATAAGTTCATACATGGGTCTATAAAGTATACCTCCGAGTTTTTAGTTTGCTGATCAAACTAGGTAGTTTTGCTGAGGCGACAAGAAATCTGTCTCAGGATCAGACGGACCTCACTACGCAAGAGGGGAAGATTGGTTGTTTCTGCGTTATTGTGCGCCCCATTCACAGCTGCGTCCGCTGCAGTATTACCAGAAATATTGCACTGCCCAGGTATCCACTGAAATGCAATCACGTGGTTCATAGCGCATGCTTTTTTAAGTTCTTTGAGGGTCTCATACAATATCAAAGTGCTCACAGAATTTTTCTTATTGCTCTGTAGTAATGTGAGAGCGGCTTACGAATCGCTAAAGATAAGCCATTTTTGCGAAGGTTTTTCTGATGTTATGAAACGCAAAGCACTCAGGATTGCAAACAGTTCTGCCACGGTGGAAGATGTCTCTCTGGACAATTTAATTGTTTGCTCTAGCGCTAAATGTGGAATGACGAATGCTGAAGTCGAGGAATTTTTATGACACGAACCATCTGTATAAACGTGGATGTACTTGGGATATAAGGAGTAAATGTGGAAGAATGCCAGTTGTGCGGCTACTATGAACACGTCTTTCTTAGATATAATCCCGTCAACCGATAACTCTATTTTAGGACATGTTAACATGCAGGGAGGGTAACAAACATCCACTTTGCATAATTCAAATCTTGGTAATAATGCTTCATGTTCTCGAACAACATCGTGAATTTTGCTTTTGTTTCTTTCGGCAAGCGCGAGGTTTAAAGGATGCTTCTCGTGTTGGGTTAAAATGCGATAAATATGTTGGCATGTTTCAACCGTTCGTATGACTGGAAATGGTGGGTGACGAGCTTCAGCAATTACTACAGATTTTGAGGTAGCCTGCGGAGGCCCAAGGCGCACTCGCAGCCCTCTTGCCAGTAAACGTTGAAGCCGTTCCTCAGAGATTTTCGATAAACCATGGAGAATAGGTGCCGAGTAAGCAATTTTTTGTTTTATGAGTGCGTTATGAACTTGTAATAGTGAAGAGACTGATCCCCCCCACGTTGTGCCAGCGAATCGCCGAAGTACGTTTATTACTGCACTGGCCTGCTTTTCAATTACGCGGATGTGTGAAGCCCATGTTAGCTGGCGCTCAAGAATAACTCCAAGAAATTTATGCTCTTTCACAAAGATCAAAATTTGCCCATCAAGCGCAAGTTGAAAATTATTCAGCTGTCGTCTAGTGAAAGGAAGTACGGCTGTCTTTGCGTATGAAAGACTCATGCCTCTTTCTCTTAAAAAGGTGTCGATACTATCAAGACCCTCTTGCAGCGTTGTTTGAATGTCTTGTATATGAGATCCAGAGGCCCATATGCAGATGTCATCTGCGGACAGAGAATACCGTAGACCAGACGGGAGGTTTAGTGGCAAGACTGCCATGACACAGTTGAATAAAAACGGACTGCGAACACTGGCCTGCGGAACGCCCTGCGTGATGCTCTGATAATTACTCTCTCCTTCGATTGTTTCCGCAACTATTTTTCTATCTTTTAAGAAATTTGATACCCGTCGCAGTGTTCGACCGTGTAGGACAAGCTCTAACATACCAGCAAGGACGTGTATGTGACTTACAGTGTCGAATGCTCTTTGAATGTCAAAGAATACTGCTATTGTCACATTTCCACAAGATCGTTCATGTTCGACGCACGTGACAATGTCTAATACTGCTTCCATTCTACACTGATTTTGTCGAAAACCGGTCATGTAGTTGCAAAACACATATGTGTGTTCACACAACCACTGCAGTCGACGGTCTATCATCTTCTCCATTAGTTTGGAAAAACAGCTTGTGAGACTGACGGGTCGGTAGGAGTCAAGACAAAGGGGAGTCTTTCTTGGTTTTAGCACTGGAATTACCCGGACTAATTTCCATGAATCTGGAGGAGTCTCTCTTATCTAGATATCATTAAATATCTCCAAAAGAGCCATCGGTGGTGGTGCTGGTGGTGGTGGATTGTAGCAACAGGCGGGTTTAGCCTGGCTTACAAGGCCGGCAATTGCTCCGCCCGAGCGTCTCGCACAATACCGCTGAAGGGTTTCACCATATGTCCATCAAATCAGTGTCTCTTAAGAATTCGATGAGGACGTGAAGTTTCTTTGCGGGCTATAACTGATCCCTCGGAAGGTCCTTGTTTTGCAGATTCTTCAGGAGAGTGTCTCTTTCATCTTGGAATTGCTGGCAGGACCACAAAAAGTGCTCAATGTCTCCTGTCTCGTTGCATGCCGTACAGTTCGGAGAATTGATTCGCCCTGTTTTAAATAACCAGGCCGGTGTATTAGCAGATCCTGTCCTTATTCGATATAGAATTGAGGCTTCCTCTCGGTCCAATCTCTTGGTTACGGAGGGCATATGCGGTGGAGCCCAAAGCGACGCAAAGTGATTTCGAATGTCAGATTTTTGCACTTGATTACTCTTTGGAGCCTTGAAAGAGCCAGTCTTCCTACCGGACCTAGGTTCTTTAACATCATATACGTGACACCATCTGGGCCTGCGGTTGTCTTTGTACTGCATAACGAAAGAGTACATTTCAATTCATTTAAACTAAGCTCACAGTCAAGTTGAAGATGTTGTGACATAAAGCACGCACGAACCTTCTGTTCTGCTAGTGTTGTCGAACTTGCAAATTGTAGACAAGTAAACGGAATTCCTGGTCTAGGTAGAAATTGACATATTTCGTCAGCAACAGATGTTTCTGGAGTGCTTCGAGCTACGGCAAGATCTTGGAAGGGATGGCTCTGGGTAACAGGACCACTAAAAGATCGGGCAACTGACCATATTCTGGGAACTGAAGTAAACGGAGACAACGACGCGCAGTATTCTCGCCATCTTCTCGTACCTAATTTGTGTAGGCGTCTGCGCGAAGTTGACTGAACTTTCTGTGCCATCTTGTAGTCATCCAGCTTTCCACTGCTGCGGTAAGCCCACTCTGCGGCTCTTCTAATTGCTCTTAGATATTCATATTCCCCGTCGACTGCAGCGTATTCATTTGGAACAATGACTTGCTTTGTGCAGATTTTGTAAAACTCACACAATATATTTGCAAAACTTTGGAAGTTCGGATTTCCGCCCAATGAGTTACTTAAATGGTGACGAAAACTTTTCCAATTAGCATATCTTGAGTAGCGCCGGGTCCCCTCATAGCGTATGAGGCGATGTTTTACCAGGATCGGAAAATGATCACTACCGTGCGTTTCTATGTCTGTTTACCATTGAACGCCATCAAGAAGGTCTTGTGAGCAGAGCGTAACATCTATACAGCTTGAGTAATGAAACCCCCGCAAGAACGTTGGAGAGCTGTCATTTAACACGATCAGATTACTTTTTCTGCGGCAGACTCTATAATGCTTCCACGAGAATCGTTGTATTCACTGCCCCAGATGACGTTATGTGCGTTGAAGTCCCCACATACCAGCACATGTGAGTTTGCGATACCAAACACATTAACCAAGCTGTCTACTGATATTTTGCTAGAACATTGTAGATAATGACTGATCACTGTGACGCTTGTATTTCTAAAAGATATCTTGCATGCTACGAACTCCGGTATATTTAAATCGCTCAACTGTATTAAATAAGACGGCAGGTCTTTTCTCACGCATAACATCGCTCTGCTACTTCCAGCAATGCGCGATGATATATATATAACCATAGTTTGAAAGACGAAAGTAATCTCGTACGCCTTCCTCCTGTATACATAAAACAGGAAAGATATGTTGAGCTAGTAGTTTGCGAGAATCAGCTGACTTATTTCGAAGGCTATTAGCATTCCACTGAAATACGATGATATTGTTGTAACGATTATTCATTGTAAGCCTGCCGTGGAGCTGTTGGTGGTTGTGGAAGCTCCAATGATTCCATAGAAAGCAGTGCTTTTACCTCTGGCAGGTTGTTTGCTTGTGTAATGGCACTGAGAATTGCACGCAGAGCTGTGAATAGCATGGGCAGGATCACCTGTGCTACGGGTAAAGACGCGTGCTCACCAAAACGACGCTGAAGCTCCATGCGCGCTCGAAGCAGGTCGCTTAAGAGTTGACTGAGATGTTCGGTTGGATGACTGGTGGAGTTGAGGCGAATGCTGAGGTAGTCGCTCAGATGTTAGATGAGGTTGCTGTGTCAATGGCTGAGGGTGTTGCTGAGAAGGTCGGCGAATTTCACTTGAAGCCTGGGCAAGATGAGTAGTATTCTATGAAGGTGGATTCATCGCTCGCTGTCAGAACGTTGTCGACCTTAGTGCTTTAGAGCTGCAGAATAGTTCATATTGACACGTGTACTTATCTTTATCGGGCAACCACGTTTCGCCGCTTAACAAATGTAATCGCACAGCGTGGGACGCGCCTGCATGTATCCGAAGTTTCTGGAAAGTTATCGATGCTTCTATCCGCTGTTTGTTGTCACCGAACCTTATGTTATCTGATTTCGTCACCTGACCCGAATGGTGTAGAACTTTGTGGAAGGCACGCGGGTCCGAACGATTAGTCTGGAACATTCGACGACTGTTCTTTAAAAGTCGACGCGCTTGACCCGCTGATCAGATTTCCGACGATCGCCGACCGTGTTCGCCGCTATCGTTGTGCTATAACTGTAGCCTGTTTTTGTGGGCACAGGTTCGCCCAATAACGGCTCTGCAACGCTAAGTACTTCTCGTCGATGGACCTCAAGTCAGGCTATTGGCAAATAGAAGTCGACGAAAGAGATCGCGAAAAGACCGCCTTCATCACCCCAGACGGCCTCTACGAGTTCAAGGTTATGCCATTTGGACTGTGCTCGGCGCCTGCAACGTTCCAACGCGTGATGGACACGGTTTTAGCAGGACTGAAGTGGCAGACCTGTCTCGTTTACTTGGATGACGTCGTTGTCTTTGCCGGAAATTTCGACGATCACCTTAGGCGGCTTGCAACAGTACTAGATGCCATCAAGTCATCAGGGCTCACTCTGAAGCCAGAAAAGTGTCGCTTCGCTTACGATGAACTTCTGTTCCTAGGCCACATTATCAGCAAGTCTAGAGTCCGCCCCGACCCGCAGAAGACAGCTGCCATTGCAAAGTTCCCGCAGCCCATCGACAAGAAGGCAGTGCGTAGATTTCTTGGCATGTGCGCCTACTACAGGCGATTTGTCAAGGACTTTTCACGCGTCGCTGAGCCGCTGACAAAGCTAACTAAATGTGACGTCGAGTTCAAGTGGGACACGCCGCAGGCCGACGCATTTCAAGAACTCAAACGACGCATGCAGTCGCCGCCCGTATTTGCGCACTTCGACGAGCACGCCGATACCGAAATACACACTGACGCCGGTAGCCTAGGCCTCGGTGCCGTCCTAGTCCAGAGAAAAGATGGACATGAACACGCTATAGCTTACGCTAGCCGGTCGTTGTCAAAAGCGGAAGGCAATTATTCTACAACCGAAAAGGAATGCCTCGCCATCGTTTGGGCTACAGCGAAATTTCGCCCTTACCTCTATGGCAGGCCATTCAAAGTGGTCAGCGACCATCACGCGTTGTGTTGGCTAGCTAACTTAAAGGACCCTTCAGGACGGCTGGCACGGTGGAGCCTCAGACTACAAGAATACGACATCACTGTAACATACAAGTCCGGACGAAAACACTCGGATGCCGATTGCCTATCACGCGCCCCCATTGACCCGCCGCCGCAAGATGACGAGGATGACGACGACTTCCTTGGAATAATAAGCGCGGAAGACTTCGCTGAACAACAACGAGGGGACCCGGAGCTAAAAGCCCTAGACGAGTATTTGGAAGGGCACACCGACGCTGTCCCTAGGGCATTTAAGCGTGGATTATCTGCGTTCACGCTTCAAAACAACCTACTCGTGAAGAAGAACTTATCACCAGTCCGCGCCAACTACCTTCTTGTTGTTCCGTCGGCGCTGCGTCCAGAAGTACTGCACGCCTTACACGACGATCCTACCGCTGGGCACCTAGGATTCTCCCGGACGCTGTCGAGGATACAGGAAAGGTATTACTGGCCGCGTCTGACCGCCGACGTCGCTCGTTACGTCAAGACATGCCGAGACTGTCAACGACGCAAGACACCGCCGACAAGGCCACCAGGGTTACTACAGCCGATCGAACCTCCTCGTCGACCATTCCAGCAGATTGGGATGGATTTGTTGGGGCCGTTTCCGACGTCAACATCCGGGAATAAGTCGATCGTCGTGGCGACGGACTATCTCACCCGCTTCGCTGAAACTAAAGCTCTACCGAAAGGCAGCGCAGCCGAAGTGGCGAAATTTTTCGTCGAGAACATCCTGCTGCGACATGGTGCCCCAAAAGTCCTCATCACCGACAGAGGAACGGCTTTTACAGCAGAGCTCACCCAAGACATTCTGCAATATAGCCAGACAAGCCACAGGAGGACAACTGCCTACCATCCGCAAACGAATGGTCTCACGGAGCGCCTGAACAAGACCCTCGCCGACATGCTAGCGATATACGTCGACGTTGAGCACAAGACGTGGGACGCGGTCCTGCCGTATGTAACCTTCGCTTACAACACGGCGGTGCAAGAAACAACACACATCACGCCATTTAAGCTGGTTTTCGGCAGGAACCCGACGACGACGCTCGACGCCATGCTGCCGCACGTCACTGACGAGGAAAATCTTGACGTCGCTACCTATCTCCAGCGCGCCGAAGAAGCCCGACAGCTCGCCCGCCTGCGGATCAAGAACCAGCAGAGGACCGACAGCCGACACTACAACCTCCGACGACGCTTCGTCGAGTACCAGCCCGGTGACCGCGTTTGGGTTTGGACCCCTATACGCCGACGAGGACTGAGCGAGAAGCTTTTGTGTCGCTATTTCGGACCGTACAAGATCACCCGACGTATTGGCGCACTGGACTATGAGGTCGTGCCAGACGGCATTTCGCTATCACAGCGGCGCCGCTCACGACCTGAAATAGTCCACGTTGTGCGACTCAAGCCGTACTTCCAGCGTTAATGAACCTTGGGGCTTCGCGTAACTGACCTTTGGACTTTGTTTCTTTTCGTTGTTTTGTTACTTATGTTTAATAAGTGTCCTTTTGTGTTTCGCTCTCTTATACTTGTAGCATCGGGACGATGCTTCTTAAGAGGGGGGTATTGACACGTGTACTTATCTTTATCGGGCAACCACGTTTCGCCGCTTAACAAATGTAATCGCACAGCGTGGAACGCGCCTGCATGTATCCGAAGTTTCTGGAAAGCTATCGATGCTTCTATCCGCTGTTTGTTGTCGCCGAACCTTATGTTATCTGATTTCGTCACCTGTCCCGAATGGTGTAGAACTTTGTGGAAGGCACGCGGGTCCGAACGATTAGTCTGGAACATTCGACGACTGTTCTTTAAAAGTCGACGCGCTTGACCCGCTGATCAGATTTCCGACGATCGCCGACCGTGTTCGCCGCTATCGTTGTGCTATAACTGTAGCCTGTTTTTATGGGCACAGGTTCGCCCAATAAAAGCTAGTCTTGTATTCCACCGTATTGCTGCTTTCTTCACCGTCACTACCACGTGACAATATGGACCCCTTGCTCTTTTTCTTTGTTAGGAGGTAGAGGCGCGGATTTTACAGCATTAAGGTTGGGTGGGGGCGCATTACTAGGAGGCAGCCTTCCGCATTTGAACTCATGTCTGCGTAACCTCTGCTCTGAGGGCACCCGGAGTAGGAAGCTGTATGGTTTTCGCCACAGTTGGCACACTTGGGCTGACACACAGGCTTGCACTCTGAATCGTTGTGGTCTTCTGAGCATATCTTGCAGCGACGTGGATTGCGGCAGTTCTTCAATAAATGTCCAAATCTCTGGCAGTTGTAGCATCTCAGAGCAGGGCCATAATATTCTTCTACGGGATGGCTCGTGAAACCTAAATGCACTCGCTGCCGCATTGGTTTGTCTTCTCTGAAATGGAGAATGACGGTTCTCAGAGGGCGTGATTCTACCGCTCCCCGTCTTCTTGGTGATTGTAGCGCCAAAATCCTTGAGGAAGTCAACCAGTTCTTCTTCCGTATACTCAACTGGCACATGGCGTATCTTGCCAACATTCTTGGTATAGGACGCCGGAATGAATGGCTTGACTTCCAAACCAGCCACTACGCTCATCGACAGTAGATGTCTTGCAGATGAGACTGAAGTAACGTTGACAGAGAAAGTTCCATCTCTATTCACGCGGAATGACTGCACTTCTTCCTTTGCCGCGGAGACAATTTCCGACGCAGCGCGGTTTGGATTCACGTGCCAGAAATTGCGCCCTTTCTGTGAGGGTCGAAAAACAACCGGAATTCCCTCAGGCCGCTTCTTTTTATGCGTTACCGAGGAGAACGGCGTTTCATCGCAGTCTGTCTTCATCTTCACTTAGATCATAGGTAGATGTTTTGTCGTCGTCGACGCGTGGTTTCTTAACTTTACTTTTGCTTTTCTCAGCCATATTCACTGAATGTACGCTGGGAGGTTGGGCAGCGTTGAAAACTAGCGTCGCCGGCTTGATGAGATTGGGCGCTTGTTGTGGCACTTCCGAGTGCGGCGCCCAATTCTGCGGCACTCATGCGCCTAGGAACGCGCTGTCGGACATATGGCTCGTGCCGGTGTTCTTTGCTGCCTACCGCCGTGGTCAACTCTTCTTCGCCGAGGATCCGTTATAGCTGCATGTTTAGCCTTCCGTTGCACGCCGCCGCTATTTTCGACAAAGCAGCCCAAGGTGAGATGAGCAACGGGAAGTGGGCCAATCTCAGACGCGGGCATCACTTTCCTCATTCAGGTATTTAATTTCACTGCGCCAGTTCAGCTCCACTGAAGCCACCTCCATTTCTGCGGGCTTCTCACCTTTCCTCAGCGAAGATGAGAAAAACCTGCCAAAATAGGCGATGTTGTCCACTTCTACATCAAACTAAAGTGGCCTTCTATAAACAAGGAGAGCGTCAGCTGATTGGTCAAGGCGTCACCGCCCGATTGTTGCGTCGGCGGTTACGGGAGTTTGACGTCAGGAGATTGTAATAAAATAGACTGGAACAGCTTTAGGTCAAAGGTACTGGTTTCCTCTGCAGGCTTATAATTGCAGCCACCAACGTCTCGCACCTCATGTCTAAATGTTATCTCGAGCAAACTCTGGCCTCGTACTGCTTTTCCCATAGATATTTTCTTTCGCTTTACCTCCCACAAAGCGTCGTAGCATTGCCGATAATAATAATAATAATAATAATAATAATAATAATAATAATAATAATAATAATAATAATAATAATAATAATAATAATAATAATAATAATAATAGTGCTGATGATGATACCGATTATGATGATGATGATGAGCATGATGATAATAATTTGTGAAAGCGTTTCATGTAAAGAATGAGTCGTTTATCTCAATACCCTAACTATTACCAAATGTTTCAGAAAAGCTTGAATATCGAGTCAAAATCATTGACCTTTCGCACTTACGACAGGTAGACTCCAAATTGCTTGCTTGCTAATGTTTGTTATGTTCATTTTGGGCTTTTGCTGCTGCTGCTGCAATCAGCCGTATTTCTTTTCTTGTTTCAGTTTATTACTTTTAAAGAGAATAGCCTTTTTGTCTGTTTCGGCCGTTTTCGCGCTTGGTGAGTGTTCGACACTCGGACTCGTCAAGAAAAACTTTTGTTAGGTCGCTTTCTCTTGCCTACTCGTTCGATCACTCACTCTCTTTTTTTCTCGCGCCTTCTCTCTTGTTGTTGTGTTCGCTCGTTCGGGCCAGTGTTGTCAAATGAATGAATGAATGTGTGGTTTTTATTGGCGCAGGGGACAGGTATGGCGAATGAGCGCTATGCAAGTGTTAATAATTACGCAGTGGAGTGATGGGTTCTATGGAGTTGATGTGACGTGGCTGTAAAGGGGCCTAAAATATAGTCGCTGTAAAGTGCGTAAGATGTACGTGTAATAAAGTTATGGCGATGACAAATGACGTGTACTATGAGCATTGAGGTGCATTTCAAAATAATGATACGATATTAAAAATTGCAGAAGTTTCTAAAATTCACTAGAGCACCATGGCCTCGTTACAGCCCTTGCGACACAAGGGCCTGGAGGCATGTGCTATATAAAACAACTGTCACAGCGGCATCCTCTGGAAAGAGGATGGGCTACGAATTTATTGGGCTCATAACATGTAGGAAAACCTCATTTAAAAAATTGAGGACTACATTGGTATTGAAAAATGGTTCCTTACCAAGAAACATGGCTGGGTGAAGAGGTATGCAATAACGATATGCAAGAGGAAAATGCTTCTTTCTTTCAGATTCGGCTTTGCGACACTCCAAGAGGACGTGGAGGACGGTCAGCCTCTCACCACATCGACCACAGGTTGGCGGTTCATTTCCAGTAAGCCGAGAATTGTGAGTACCAAATGTGTGGCCTATTCTGAGGCGGCAGAAAAGGACATCTGTTCGCCGTGATTTTGTTGGGGAGGGCCAAAAACCTAACTGTGGCTTTATAACGTGTAGTTTATTGTTTATTTCGGCGTTCCACGTGCGTTGCCAGTGTTGTCGCAGTTTCTTGCGCAAGAAAGGCTTCAGATGTGTGACAGGAACAGCAGCTGTAGGAAAAGTGTTTAGTGATGTGAGTGATGTGGCCATTTTATCAGCCAGTACATTACCCTCGATACATCTATGGCCAGGTACCCAGCATATCACTACATGTATATGTGATAGATAAATACTGCATAAGAGGGAGTAAAGTTCAATGAAAACAGGATTTTTAAACTTTTGTAATGAAATTAATGCTTTTACGAGATTTAGCGAGTCTGTGTATACAATTGCTCTGTCGAGTTTTAATTTCTGATTATGTTTTACTGCAGACAGTACTGCATAGGCTTGTGCAGTAAAGATACTTGTTTGCGGGTTCAATAAGTCAGATTTAGAAAGAGAGGGATCAACAGCAGCATAAGATACACCAGCATGTGATTTTGACGCGTCTGTGGTATTCGGAGCAGCTGTACTTCGATTGAAGTTCACGGAAATGCATAGCGATTTCGAGGTCAGATGCGTGCTTTGTGACCTCTACAAAGGATACGTCTTAGTCTCACCTGCCACTCCCAGGGCGGTAATACCTTAGTTGGAGGCATTAGACGATGTTCGAGAACAGGGACATCCATTTCCGTGCTAAGTGCTCTTGCAAGCAGCGAGAAAGGAAGTCTCATAGAGGGTTTATTATGAAAAAGTGTTTCACACGTCAAGTCGTTAACAGTTTTGAAACACGGATGTTCTTTATTGGACAGCACATTGAGAAAATAGGTAAAGCTGATGTACGTTCTCTGAAAATGTAGTGACCACCCATCTGACTCTGCGTATAGACTTTCCACCGGGCTTGTTCTGAATTCGCCAGTGGCCAGGCGGATACCCACATGATGAAAGGGGTCTAACATCTTTAGCGCACTCGGTGCAGCAGAGTGATATACTACGGCACCATAATCTAATCGTGATTTAACTAGGCTCCTGTAAAGATTTAAGAGGCACCTCCTGTCGCTACCCCATGTAGTGTGGGATAGAACTTTAAATAAGTTCATGGTTTTTAGACATTTTTCTTTAAGATATTTTATGTGTGAAATGAAAGTGAGCCTGGAGTCGAGAATAACACCTAGAAATTTGTGCTGTTTTTTGAAGGGAATTTGTTGTCCACCCAGTTCTACACACGGATCAGGTACTAGGCCTCTCTTTCTTGTGACGAGAACACAAGAGCTTTTGTGCGGGTTGATTTTAAATCCATTTTGGTCTGCCCACTTGGACACCTTGTTTACACCCTGCTGTACCTGTTTTTCACACACTGTAAGGTTGCAGGATTTGAAACCTATCTGTATATCATCTACGTAGACGGAATAAAAAATGGCCGGTGGCAGTGAAGGACGAAGTGTGTTCATTTTAACGATAAAGAGAGAGCAACTGAGTGCTCCTCCCTGGGGTACACCTGTTTCTTGTATAAAAGGTCGCGACAATATGTTGCCGATTTTCACGCGGAAGCTACGATCCGACAAATAGCTTTCAATTATGTTCAGCATATTTCCACGGATGCCCATTTCCAACAGGTCTCGCAAGATCCCGTAACGCCATGCCGTGTCATACGCTTTTTCCATGTCAAGGAATATCGATAGGAAATACTGTCCATGTATAAATGCATCGCGGATATTTCCTTCAATGTTCACCAGATGATCGGCTGTCGACCGCCCTTCTCTGAAGTCACACTGATAAGGATCGAGCATATTGTTGAGCTCAAGGAAATGTATAAGTCTGCGATTTATCATTTTTTTCAAAAATCTTACACATGCAATTTGTTAGAGCTATCGGACGATGACTTGTTGCCAAGGAATGGTCTTTTCCCTTCTTTAGAACAGGAACCACAATCGCTTCTTTCCATGTGGATGGGAGGTATCCCGAAGCCCAAATAGTGTTAAATAGTGTAAGAAGTGTAACTTGTGCGTCAGTATGTAGGTTTCTGACCATGTCATATATGACTCTGTCAGGTCCCGGTGCAGTGCTTTTGCATGTGTTCTAGGCAGCTCTCAACTCGGCAATTCTGAAAAGCCGATTAAACGGTTCATTCTGCCTGGATTTTCGTATGATTGGCTTACGCTCTACTATTTCTCTATGTTTAAGAAAGGATTGGAAATAGTGCGTTGAGCTCGACACTCGCTCAAAGTGCTCCCCAAGTGAGTCTGCCTGGTCTTTCAGTGTATTGCCCTGTGTGTTTACCAGAGGGAGTGAATATGTTTGTCGCCCTCTTATCCTATTAACCTTAATTGTTCCAGACTTTGGCCTCATCTGTATAGGAGTTTATACTCGATAAAAACTTCTCCCAACTTTCTCTTCTAGCCTGTCGGCGGGTTCTCCTGCCTTGGGACTTTACTTTCTTAAAGTTAATAAGATTCTCCGCAGTGGGAGAGGCGCGTAGCAACCCCCACGCTTTGTTCTGTTTTTTACGAGCGATCCTACAATCGTCGTTCCACCACGGGACACGCCGTTTGCATGTCAGGCCATTTACTTCTGATATGCATTTAGATGCGGCATCTGTTATAAAGGCTGTAAAATACTCAACAGCAGCATCAATTCCTAACGAGGACATGTCATCCCATGTTATACTAGTTAGGGTTCGGAATTTGTCCCAATCAGCTGTGTCAATCTTCCACTTAGGAGCCTGTGGTGGATATTCCTTTTCTTTACGTGTTCGTAGCAGTATGGGGAAGTGGTCACTTCCGTAAGGATTGTTTGTAACTTTCCATTCGAGTTCAGGCAGAATAGGAGAAACTATGCTGAGATCAATTGAAGAAAAGGTTTTGTTGGCAAGACAGTAATATGTGGGTTCTTTCTTATTTAGAATGCACGTACCAGAAGAGAAAACGAATTGTTCAACAAGTCGTCCTCGCGCATCTATACGAGGGTCGCCCCACAGGTAGTTGTGTGCATTGAAATCGCCAAGAACAATATAAGGTTCTGGCAATTCATCTATGAAGGACTGAAATTTATGTTTATTTAACTTGTAATGTGGGGTATGTAGAGCGAGCACACAGTGATAAGTTTGTTTAGGAGAACAGCAGGAACCGCCACTGCTTCAAGGGGCGTTTGTAGCTGCAAACGTTGACACGCTATGCCTTTCTGAATAACAATGACAACACCGCCCGATGATGCGAGAGCATCATCGCGATCTCTGCGAAACGTAACATACTGTAGGAGGAAATTTGTGTGTTTCGATTTTAAGTCTGTTTCCTGTAGACACAGCACTTTTGGATTGTGTTTGTGGATGAGTTCCTGCACATCATCAAGGTTTCTAAGAAGACCTCTGACGTTCCATTGTATTATCTGTGTATCCATATTTGAAGTACACAGGTGCTGTGTGTACGGAAACAGAAGTATTAATTACAGAGATTTCAGAGATTAGATTACAGAGCTCTTTCGAGGCCCTGTAATCGGGGTCTTGCCCTTTCTGGAGCGTTCGAGGGAGCCTCGCCGCTCCTTAGGCGCTTGGCGCCCCTTGAGGATAGGTGTAGTGTCCATTGCCTCTTGTGAGGTGCCGGACACGTGCTCTTGCGAGCGAGAAGTTACCAGGGAGAGTCCCGCCTTCGAGGGCAAGACCCCTGCGCCCACCAGCCCGGAGGTCGATGGGGCTCCCTGGGGGATTTGGCTGCGCCGGCCGTTGCCAGCGCTGGAAGAGACCTGGGCGGTTGAGGCAGCCTCGGCTGCGCCCACCTTCGGGGTCGATGGTTCCTTCTCCTCGGTTGGCGGAGCAGCGCTAGCTGCAACCGCCGCTAGGGCAGATGGCGTAACTGCCGACTCACTGCTTGTGGGTCGGACAGCCGCCGGAGGCCGTTGTGATGCTGCCCCCTGACGCGCCACATCCGCAAAGGTTTTCTTGGGCAGGTATGATATCCGCCTGCATGCCTCCTTGAAAGTTATGCTTTCCTTGACTTTGATTGTAACAATTTCCTTTTCTTTTTTCCAGAAAGGGCACGACCGCGAGTACGCGGCGTGCTCCCCATCACAGTTAACACGGTGGAGAGCGTTCGCACAAGCTTCAGTGGTGTGTTCGTGGGCACTGCATTTCGTACATGTTTGACGGCCCCGGCAGTTCTGCGAACTGTGGCCGAAGTGCTGGCATTTGAAACATCGCAGTGGATTTGGCACGTACGGCCTAACACGGAGTTTTATGTACCCGGCCTCGATTGACTCGGGTAAGACACTTGAATTGAAGGTGAGTATTAGGTGTTTGGTTGCAATCTCTTTACCATCCCGCCTCATCTTTATTTTTTTCACATTGACAACATTCTGCTCACTAAAGCCGTCCAAGGGCTCTGCGTCTGTCAGCTGAAGCAAATCGTCGTCTGAGACAATGCCGCGGGTAGTGTTCATAGTGCGGTGCGGAGTCACTGTCACTTGAACGTCCCCAAATGACACGAGACTGGGTAACCTTTCAAATTGTTTCAGATTCTGGAGCTCCAAGAGGAGATCTCCACTTGCCGTCCTTGTTGCCTTGTAACCTGGACCAAGAGCCTCAGTTAAAGACTTTGAAACTAGAAATGGGGAGATTGTGCGTACTTGTGTATTTGACTTTTCCGAGTGAATCACGTGAAATCGTGGGAAGTCCAAAGTTCACGACCAAAGAACTTGAATACATCTTCGGTGCGCCCTCTTTCCTGAGGGCGATCAAGAAGGGGTGGGAAGGACTTTGCCATAGGAGAGTTTAGTTTTCGGAAATTATGCCAGCCACCCACTGTGGAGCCCTGCAGGGGGACGCTACAGGTACTCTAAAGAAGAGGTCCTGTAAACGCCAGCTGTACGTTATCACTATAACCAAATATGAGATAAGCTAGGTTGGCTATTCACACAAGGTTAACCCTCGCTGCCTAGAAATATTGGAAGTAAGCGGAAGCTAGGAGAAGACAGGAAAGATAAAAAGCGAGAGAAAGACGAAGGCTGGAGGGAGAGAGAGACAGGAAAAGGCAACTACCGATTTCCGGGGGTGCCGGGGGTGCCGTCTACGTGAAGCAGAAGCCAAAGAGGTGTGTTGCCTCCGCCGGGAGGCCTTAAAGGTCCAAACACCCGGCATTGGCTCAACCCCCAGGATCCCCCTTTCCCCGGACACGGCTAAGCCGCGCACGGCTACACGCGGGAGGGTCCAACCCTCGTGTGCTCGGGTACGTGGTGTCGCAACACACCAAACGCCTGTTGACGCAGACGCCCCTGCGGGGCAGTGTTGTCAACTAAAAAAAAAAAACCTAGCTTGCTAGTTGGTTCCCCCCAAAATTCTAAAACCCGCGATACAAGCACCGAAATTTTTTTAAAAACCATCTATATGCAGACAACAATCAGAATTACGTTCAAAATGTGTTTAATTGTGTTTACACTGGTCAGAAATGTCTCTTTCTTTTTGCATATAATGAAACAAAAGATACAAATTATCGATATGATGAACCGCTTTTTTTGTGCGATGGTGAAGTGCGGAAACCTATTGCCAAACGATACTAAAGAGGAAGATGACGCTGTGATCTGCAATCACCGGCCGGACAACAAGTTGAACTACCGAATGGTCATTAAAATTACAGAAAGAAATGTCCTGTGTTTCATCTTGGTATAGTCTGTGTGTATTTACTTGCTGCCTGGTTTGATTCTAGGGCCGCTTCCATAGCTGACCCCATTGGCCTCCATCGTGCCGATCTTTCGAACAACGTGCACGAGCAGCATGTAAATGACGCAGCATGTATAGTTTCATCTTAGGCCACACCCACAGCAAGAGTGGCATTTGTCGTCTAAGTGAACCATCTCTTTATTATCGTGGATTTATTCACATTCAGCCGGCTGGAAACACGCCCAATTCCCTGTTAATTGCAAAAGGCAATGAATAGTTTAAATCTTTGTGAAATACGAAGCAGGAATTATTGCAAAAAAAAAAAAAGTTTGGCACCCGCAACAAAGACGCTAACATTACATGAAGATCGCTAAAATACCTGCTTCCCGCAAGCGAATAAATTTTCCCGCTAGACAGCGCAAAAAAGCACTAAGTGTATCGGGGAAAATCGCTAAACTGACAAGGCTGGTTTGAGAATTCGTTCGTTAATTCTGTCTATTAGCTTACATTTGACAATCATCGTCCGTAATTACTGCACAGTTTTGTTGCTTACTCATTGCGTGAACTTTTCGGACAGGCCTGTTACGCCGGTCCGCTTTACGTCGGGCTAGAAATAAAATGTGTTTCGCTCGAATGTATTAATGAGCGAGGATGGAAAATGTTGTTTTCTGCATTGTTATGAGTCCATATGAACTGGTTCAAACCGGTTCGAATCTGTATTTTTGCTGTGGAGCTGAACCTGAACCGAACTGGAAAATACAGTTAAATCATGATCTAACGAAACCCGATTTTACGAAGTTCCCAATATAACCAAGAAATTTCCATTCCCCGGCAGGTACCCATAGGGTTCAATGTTGTCTTCAACCCGAATTTACACCCGCCGTGGTTACTCAGTGGCTATGGTGTTGGGCTGCTGAGCACGAGGTCGCGGGATCGAATCCCGGCCACGGCGGCCGCATTTCGATGGGGGCGAAATGCGAAAACACCCGTGTGCTTAGATTTAGGTGCACGTTAAAGAACCCCAGGTGGTCAAAATTTCCGGAGTCCTCCACTACGGCGTGCCTCATAATCAGAAAGTGGTTTTGGCACGTAAAACCCCAAATATTATTATTATTAACCCGAATTTACGATGCTAACGTGGTCGAACTCGATTTAACGAAGTTTTTCCCGAAATAAACGAGCAAAATAAGCAGTGATTTCTTTCGAATTTTCACCCAGACGGGTTTCGCTTCGAGCCTGTGCTCTAAAGCTAACGTGTTAAAACATCCAGACGCCCTAGTCACGGCCCTAGCTTTATTTTGACGAGGCTGCGCACCGGCTCCGTGCACGGAACTGCAATCTAAACACCACTCCGGAAGGGCGGCGATGGTTTATGAAACAGATAGCTGGATTAGCGGCAAATTTGATGCCTTGGTAGCTTTTCCGCGTCGCTGCGTTACAATTTTAATTCCGAAGGAGCGAAAAATTACTCTCTCGATTTTACAAACTTCCCGATTTGACGAAATAATTCGAGCTTGGTCATCGCTTCGTTAAATCCAGTTTCAACTGTGTGCAGAAACTTGCACCCTGATAGAACCCGAAAACATTTTGGTTCGACATCTCGATTAAGTACATACGATTGTGAACCCTGGCAGCCAGTCGCGTCGCTACTAAGAAATAATTGATGGAAATTTGTCAAGGAGTATGGAGTGATCACGCATACGGATCAGTAAAGTGAAGGAAATTCTAAAGAAGCACTTTATTGTGTTTTTACGTGCGCTGTGCTACGGAGCGGAGCGTTTAGATCACTTTAGCACCGTTCGAGTGATGTCAGATTCGGCATGTTTTGCAGCAGTCTATTACGTACGAAGTTACGAGGTGAAGGAAGAAAGGAGGAAATCCAATTAGGGCCTGTGTAAGCAAACAAAGTAGTCAAAGACTTGTGTTTTGCACTTTGTGACCGAAAAGGAAGAGCGACTCCGGAAGCATATCTGATTTCTGGCGGTGTGCTTTTGTTGTGTGTCCTTTATCATGAATCAGCCGAAAATTCAGACAAGTCGGCGAGCCGAAAAAAAAAAGAAAAAAAAAACCGTCGGAACGTCGAAATAATTATTTTTGAGAAATATTGCCTCTCTTTTAGATTATACGTTTTCGGTCTTTGGGGAATGAGAGGAAAAAGAAGACCATTGCCAATGACTTCAAAAAAGAGCACCAACAACAAAACAAACCATAAAAAATTCACCGACTATTTACGATACCCCCTAATGCGAAATTTGAGTGCAACTGTACACGTGTCTTCATTTCGCGACGTATTGAGGCATCGCACTGGCAGAGCCGGCACACGCAGCGCTATATATAGACCGGCCACACAGTTGCCGCGTGCCGACAACTACAGCTTATGCAACCGTGATCTTTACCGGGGAACGGTTGCGGCGAATGCCATGCGCGAAGGCTAGCTTTCTGGTTCTTTTCTTTAAGAGCGCCGCTCTTAGGAACCCGTCCCTGTGTTGAGCGTTGGCGTCCCTCAACGTCGTGCCTAGTAACCGAGCGAACGAGCACAGCGAAAGATCAAAGCGAACGCGGAGCGCAGCGGGAGATGAAAGAAGCGAGCGCGAGGAGGAAAGCGTAGGCGTAGTATATAGTGAAAGCATGAGGCAGAAAGTGGAGGAGGAGCCCAGGTGAAACAGCCTGCGCATGCACTGAGTTGCCGGCAACCATGGCATCCGCAGCCGCGTAGGCAATCTCAGCTGCGCTTCCGAAGGGGGCCAGAGTGGCTTCAGGTGTGGTGGGCTACGCTCGTCCGCGGCGTCAACTGCTGAGTCTGTGTGGTACTAGCGTCTGTAACGGGGATCACTGCTCCTGCGAGGGGCGATGGCGAGCGGCTGCGAGTAAGGCTCGATGTGACGCCCTCTTGCGTGTTCGCGCCGCTGACACTGGTGGCACGATTTCCCCGCGGCGAAAAACCGCTCTCTTCTTTGTTGCGTGAGAAAAAAAGCGTAGTGCCGTGCAAGACGGGCTGTGCGGGGACGATGGCTAAGATATGGTGCCAGAGTAGCGGGCGTCGTCTGTATGGAAAGAAAGCGCTACATGAGCCGAGGTCTGTCCGTGGCGGCTGCAGTGACTCGCGGCCCCGCGTCGCCCACGCGCTGCCTATCGCGACCTCCCGATTCGGCAGGCAGTTGCGCCACACTCCGCTCCGTTTGCAGCGTGCCGCCCGAGACAGATTGTCCGCGCCAGCTACGCTACTGACAGCGTTATCTTCCTAATACAAACCGTGCACCTATATAATCATAATACGAAATATTGACACGCGAAATGAAAACACTTATACTGCTGCGCTCAAGTTTCGCATTAGGGAGTATCGTAATCGCCGGTGCATATGTCCCCCCGCACGGCCGCTGCCGTGGATCGATGCGCGGGCGTGGGCGCCATGCGGTGGTGCTTCAGGGTGGCTTCCTCCTCATTCTTCCGCTGCACCCTCCTCCGCTTTCCTCCTCACGCTTTCTTGCTCTCGCCGACTTTCATTCGCCGCTGCGCTCAGCGTTCGCTCTGAAGTCATTGGCTGTGCTCGTTCGCTCGGTTACGCCGAGGGAGGACGAGGCACGCCGACGCTCAACGCAGCAACGGGCGTCTAAGAGCTGCACTCTAAAATGAGCGAAAAAACGGGGATACAGCGACTGTGCGAGCTGTCAAGGTCAAGAATTATAGGAAGGTTACTTCCTGGGCGCTCGAGACTCGGTGGTGGTGGTGGCGATAAACTTTATTGAAAGGGGGAGGTGGCTGAGGGATCGGGCTCAAGTAAGGCCCTGGGCCTGCTTGGCCTTCTCCGCCCAGTCGACCAGTTCAAGCTTTCGGTCGACGTCCCCGGACCTGAGCCAGGCTGTCCAGTCAGTCTTGCTGCTGACCAGGGGATGAGGAAACGGGTGCGAGCTGCATTCCCCCATTATGTGTGTGAGTGTCCCTGTTTGTGAGCAGAGCCTACATAGGTCACTTTCCTTGCCCCCTGTGATTTCCTCAATGTACTTTGGGTGTGGGAATAATGCAACGGGTGTTTTGAACGCGGACCTTCCTTGATGCATTTGAGGTACACTGGGCCTCGGGGGGCTGGTACGGGAGTATTACCAATGATGATGATGACAATGATAATTAATTTTCATCCACTTTGAAACGGAGCGGTGACAAATCGTCATCTAGCCTGCTTGAGCTAATGATGTAATCTACAGTATACACATGCTTATCAATCTGGCCTTTCGCCTACAACATTCTTAATCTTCTGTCATTCCTTGAAAGCTATAGATCTACCCTTTGCAGTTACCTAAGTCTATAATGTATCCAGTCCTATCAATTTCTTCACTGCTTCTTTTTCCACCAGTACTCTAAACGTCTCCCTGACAGGTTAATTCTTCCACTCTCTTTGAATCCCTGCGCTTCTGAAAGGTGGCTTTTGCCTACGCGTGTTGTTGGGCGTCTTGGCATTCTATTAGGAGTCACGTGCCGGATCGTCTCCGGACTTTTGCTGCAGCAAGTACATGCCGCGTGCTATTGCGAGTATTTGCTCCAGTATGGTTGGTCCTTACGCCACCAGCTCGTGCCTTAAATAGCAAGGCATTGTTCTTTGTGTTGTACATATTTTCGTTTCTCATCTCTTTCTTGCCACACTTGTAAGTCTACACGGCCTTTCTTATTTACGTCCCTTGCATAAAATTTACTGTCTCTATTTCTGACACTTCTCTTTGACTTGTGGGTCTCCAGTTACTTTCAATTACCCTGCACTTGATTGTAAACTTTATTGATGTCACGTTCTTCTACATGTGCTAATTTGTATTGAAGGGTTGTGCGAACAGCTTGACGCGAATGTCATGACTAACTTGGAGCTGCCGAGGAGCATGGCTTTATTTGCGCATAATAAAGAATGTTGCGTGGCAATATAACGTTATCGCGTCCTTTCGACGAGTGTACGGCATCGCTCTCCTAACACTTATTCACTTAGGACCCGTTATAGCCATTGTATGAAACTCTATGGTTTTGGCAGAATTTTCAACCTTCCGTTGCACGATACCGCGATTTTCGACCAGCCCCCGCAAGCTCAGCGAGGGCAAGCAGGCCCATCGCAGACGCCGGCACCACCCTGCTTATCCGCTGATCTATATATACTTTCACTGAGCTAGCTCGGCCCCACCGAAATCCTCTCCACTGCTGCGTGCTACTCGACTCTTGTCAGCCAATTAGATAACAAAATCTGTCATGATAGGCAATGCTATTCTCTGTGAAAGAAAACAAAAGTGACCTACTATATAAACCAAGGAGGGCGTTTGATTGGTCGGTTCAAAAAACGCTGCGGGTCACCGGCGGATGCTTGCGTCGGTGGTTACGTAAGTTTTACGTCAGGAGATTGCAATCAATACAGAGTGAAATAGTCTTATGTTATAGGAACGCAGGTTCCTTTTAAGCCTAAGTCATGCTAGGAACTACATTAGAAAAAAATTTCGACAAAAGATTAATTAAGAAAAGTGTATAAGAACTGATAGGCTGTGCCAGCCAGCAGTCAGAAAATGAGGAAGCCAGAAGGACGACATTTAGACGAATCCATCTATCTGGCATCATTTCTTCGATATTTGAAGAACCACACCAGTTGTTGGTGAAGAATATAGAGGAACCCATCGCGGTTGCTAAGCGTCTATGACTACGCGCAGCTGAGGACGAGGTCGCGCGCTCGATTCCCGGCCGCTGCGAATTAAACGCATTTCGATGGGGGCGAAAGGCAGGAGCGCCCGTGTACCGAGCAGTGAGTACACACCAAGGAATCCCCGCTGGCCAAAATTAATCCAGAGTCACCCAATACGGCGTCCATCGTAATCGACAATGCAGTTTCAGGACGTTAAACCTCTCAATCGGAAACACGCAGAAAAAAATACGTGGAAGTACATCAGGAAGTAAGCCTTCGTTAGGCAACCTCTTATGACGCCCATTCTCTCCCTGCCTTCACTCTACGAATGCAAACGTCGGGCATTCACTTGTGGGACGACCAGCCGTACGTGGCTTCGTTCGTGGTATGTTGCCCCACGTTGCAGTTTCGGAGCGGCGCAACAGACAGTCCGACGTACAGGAAGAGTCTTTAAACCGATAGATAACCCAGCGCAGCCGCAGTGTGACTAGAAGTGACCGCTTTCCGTGGCGTTCTTCGGTTATTTTCTCATGATTCCTACCTTTGAATTATGCTTCATGGAGAAAGGAATGAAATAGGAAAGAGCATTACGTCACGCTGCAAGCCTTGGCACGACAAATATCCGCGAATCCTTCCCTTCAATTTCCCTCTCGACAGGTCGGTTCAGCACGTGACCTTTGAGAAACAGGCCGAGGATGTTTTGCTGCCGGTAGGTTTTAATTGTGCGCTCTTGCTCGTATACACTCTAAAAACAGTTGCACCCTTTGGGGTGTATATTTTCCACACAGCTATAATTATCATCTGTCTTGTCCGCATTGCCTTTCTTTAACGCCGCGAGCCTGGTACTTCCAATTCACGAACGACATGCGCGTTATCAGCATAATAGAGCATTCTCGACAGGAAAGTAACAAGCGCAGCGTTTTCAAGAAAGGAAACGCAAGCGAGACAGATGACGATTATTGTTGTGTGGCAAATATGCACCCCAAAGGGCTCGACTGTTTTTAGAGTGTATTTTGCCGTGGCTTTGTCTGCTGGGCGGGTGCATTGAAGCCTACCACGCGCTCTGACGTGACCTGTTGGGCAGACTCTTTTGGCTGAATGGTGCGTCACATAGCTTCCTCCTAGTTGTTTCCTTCCTCGACGCTGGTCTTACTTTTTTTCCTTTCTCGCATAACACAGTTATTAGCATCACATTTCTGATGATGTGTCGAGACTACAGGATATGAGCGTTCAAGAAAATTAGCACCTGAAGTCTTGTTGACGTTCGAACTCTAGAAGAGGGATTTGGGAGATGAAAAAAAAAATGCGCCAGAACTTATCTCAAGGCGACTAAGAACAGTCGGTGCCACCTAGCGCCACCTGCGCATCACCTGCGCTGATAAATGCATCACATAACAACCGGGCTCCTGTATGGCACTTCTTTCTGTACAAGTGGCGCCATCTAGTGACGCTGCCGCGTTGTTCGCGCGCGGCCTCCAAGACAAGAAGCACACCGGTGCCCGCGAACGCTGATAATTGTTCCCTCGCTTGCCGCACACTCAATGGCACATGCGCAGTGACCCGAGTTCATGAGAGGCTCATTGAAGAGCGGCACATACCCAGTTCATTCAAGGCGCAGCTCACTGAAGCGTTGATTGGCGTGAAAGGTGTTCATTGAAAGCGACACACACCCAGAGCATTTGTAGAGCAGCCTGCTAATGTGTCCGGTTGCTGTCCTTGAGGAACCCTTGCGTTGTGCACTCGATTCCGCTCAGCATCAGATAAGTTTAAGTGGACGTGTTCGGCATGATATAGCGGCACATTCCCAGTGGCACATACTTTCTTATATATCTAAAGTTGGCGTCAAAGACGTTCGTTGACAAGCAGCACGCATCTAATGGCACTTACCCAGTAACACTGGTTTGCATCAAAGCGGTTCATTAATGACCCCCACAGACCGCGTTGTACAAGTCGGCGTCAAAGAGTTCCCTCGAACATCGACACCTACCAAGTCCCGCATGTACAGTGACCCTTGTCGGCGTGAAAGAGGTTCGTAGAGAGCGGCGTGTTTGTACGCACTGCCACATACTCAGTGACGCGAGTTGGTCCGATGGCTGGTTTCGAACCGTGTTCCCTTGGCACAGCAGCACGATGCCTTACCCCATCGCCTATGGACATGCCAGTGACCTAAGTAAGCGGGAAAAGAGTTAGGTACAAACATGCGTATTGTAAGCACTATTACCTTACTTCGTCGTTTTCATTTGTACATAGCCATCATCATATTCCCTGTTCTACTTCTTCGCGCATGAGCTGGGGCGTTGCCTTTTTGGAATAAACAGCGCTGGACAATTTGATAGGTCTCGGTATTATAAAGTGGTGGAGGTACGTCAAGACCCCGACTTCCTCTCGCATTCCCGTCCTCCCTGGAGCTCCGTTAGCTCCCTGGAGCTCCGTTAGCGTAGCTCCCAACTACCCCTCCAACGATGGACACTTCCAACCCCGACCCTTCCGGCGCCTCTAACCCTACAACACAGAGGACCCCGTCTGCGGCGCCCTCTTGGACTGTGACGAGCCCTCAGCGCGATCCCCCTTTCTTTGCGAGACTCCGCGGTGATCACGTCGACGATTGGATCGACCACTACGACCGCGCGAGTTCTTGCAATAAGTGGAACGACACCCAGAAATTGAGGCGCGTCGCCTTCTACTTGACCGGTGTTGCAAAGACGTGGCATTTCAACCACAAATCCCACATCGTGGATAGGTCCACGTTTACCTCCAAGCTGCGGCAAATCTTCGCTTCCTCGTCTGGCCGTGCAGAAGTGGCCAAACAGAAGCTGGGAACGCGCCTCCAGCTTCCACAAGAGTCTTACACTTATACATAGAGGATGACTTGGCTCTGTGCCGCCGTGCGAATCCTAGCATGACGGAAGCTGAACGCGTTCGCCACATCTTAAAAAGCATTGGGTCTGTCGCGTTCAACGCCTTAATCGTGCGAAATCCGGCTACTGTCCAAGACATCACTTCAACGCGTCAACGCCTAGACGAGCTGCAGTCTATTCGTCTTCCACATGACAGCAGCGATCCTCAGGTTCCACATTCTCCAGATCTACGTGCTCTTATCCGCACCATCATCCGCGAAGAGCTTCAACTACAAGACCTAAGGCGTCCACCTGCTGCTTACGCCCCAACCCTCACCTTCGACTTGCGCGAGGTCGTAAAGCAAGAGTTGACAGCGATGACTACACCCACGACGCATCTTGCTCCGGTAGCTCGCCCCACACCTACCCACGCGGATGTTGTTTCGCTACCCACCCCTACCGTGACTTCCGTGCCTACTGACGTTTCTTATGACCATTTGGCTTCGATGGGAACCAGAGCACTTGCTGCGCCATCGTACCCTCATGGGAGTCCACCTCGTCCGGTTTGTTTTTACTGTGGTATACGCGGCCATATATCTCGCTTCTGCCGCCGTCGCCAGCAGGGTGAATGACGAGGCCATGCTGAGCACGAGAGAGACCGCACTCGCCGATCAGACGCCTGCTATCCCGAATCGTACTCGTTCCCTCAACAGCGTTCTCCGTCTTCTCTAGCTGCTCCCAATATGCCTCATAGTTCCTGTTCGGCCAGACGTCGTTCTCCGTCTCCTTACCGGCGTTCTACATCACCGCTTCGCCCCACTTCCCATCTTGTTGGCCAGCACTCGGAAAACTAACTGTTGCAGTTTTTGGAGGGGAACTGCTTCTTATCGGTCTTCAAAAATTCCTCCTGTTCACCCGGCCAACAGGCTTTCTGTAACTGTCGAAGGTGTTCCCGCGTCAGCTCTCATCGATACCGGCGCCGCCGTTTCTGTTCTTCGTAGTGATCTGTTTTCCCGGCTCGGGAAAGTAAACCCGCCTCATCTTGGACATATTTTGCGTGGTGCTAATAATGCATTCATTCACCCCGACGGACAGTGTACTGCTCGTGTTCTCATCGATGACATACACCACCACATTGAGTTTATCATCCTCCTAACGTGTATCCGTGAACTTATACTGGGTTGGGACTTCCTACATTCTGCTTCAGCCGCCATTTCATGTAAAGAGGAAGTTGTCCATATCACGGATACAGCGCTTGCACCTGTTACGGACTCTTCACTTTCATGCGTGAACTTGGCCATCGCTGCAGACTACGTCCTGCGTCCTGGTCACGAAGACGTTGTAGCCGTAATATCCAGTCAGATCGCCGACGGAGACGCCCTAGTCGCCCCTTCTTCCCGCTGTACTTCTCGCGGAATTCTCATTGAAACCTGTCTTGTCAGGTTTTCACGTGGCCGCGCCATTCTGTCGGCTTGTAACACAACCCCAGATCCTGTAACGCTGCCCAAAGGGATGCCTGTGGCAGCCCTCGCCGACACTCAACCTATCTCTATAGTCACGCTTTGCCTTTCTTCATCGCCAGCGCCAACCTAAGGTTTGGATGATTCTTTCCCTCCTCCAGCCATTCTTGGTTCGGACCTAACAGCCGCGCAGTCCGAAGCCTTAATGGTGGTCTTGGCAAAACACAAAGCCTGTTTCGATAGCTGCTCCCCTGTGTTGAGCCAAACTCCTGCGGCTACAGACCGCATCGAAACCGATGGTTCCGCTATAATACGACGACGCCCCTATCGTGTATCGCCGTCCGAACAAAAGGTTATTGAACAACAGGTTGCTGACATGCTTGCGTGGAAGATAATACGACCTTCATCTAGCCCATGGGCTTCTCCCGTGGTCCTGGTAAAGAAAAAAGATGGCTCCGTTCATTTTTGCGTCGATTATCGAGCGCTAAATAAGATCCCACGCAAGGACGTATATCCAATACCTCGAAATGACGACGCTTTGGACAGACTACATGGGGCGGAGTATTTCTCCAGCCTTGATCTTCGATCAGGATATTGGCAAATTCCGATGAACGAGACTGACAAAGAAAAGACTGCACTCGCTGCACCAGACGGACTTTATGAATTTAATGTGATGCCTTTTGAGCCTTTGTAACGCTCCTGCCACATTTGAGCGCATGATAGACAGCGTACTTCGTGGTCTAAAATGGAAGACCTGCCTTTTTTATCTGGACAATATTGTCATCCTTTCGTCTGACTTCAACATCTTCATCGATTAGACGAAGTTCTCAAGTGCCTTGCAAATGCTGGTCTCCAGATCAATACAAAAAATGCAAATTGGCAAGCAAGACTATAAAAGTATTGGGTCACGTCGTCTCAAAAGATGGTATCCAGCCAGATTCCAAAAAGATTGGTGCTGTTCTCCAGTTTCCTCGCCCCCAGCAACAGAAAGATCTACGTAGTTTCCTCGGCTTGGCGTCATTTTCGTCGATTTATACGCAACTTCGCAGCAATAGCAGTTCCTCTACGCGAGCTACTGGTTACCGGTGCCTCTTTCACATGGACTAGCGACTACGAGTTGGCTTTTCAAGCTCTCAAGCGACATCTTACTTCCGGACCAGTGCTTCGCCACTTCGATAATCGAGCCCTCCCCCCCCCCCCCCCCCCTACTCCATACTGACGCAAGCGCACAATGTATTGGCGTAGTACTTCTACAGCGTAATGCAGTCTCTAAAGAGCAAGTCATAGCATATGCCAGCTGAACACTTTCTCCAGCTGAGCGGAACTACACCATTACAAAGCAAGAGTTCCAGGCTATCGTTTGGTCGATTAAGAAATTTCGCCCATACCTTTACGGTCGCCACTTCACCATCGTCACCCACCATCATGCTCTGTGTTGGTTGTCATCAATGAAAAACACGTCAGGATGCTTAGGACGCTGGATACTTCGCTTGCAGGAATATGACTTTACTATAACGTACAAGTCTGGAAAAAGTCATCATGATGCAGACGCATTGTCTCGCTGCCCGCTCTCGCTCTCTCCCGGTAACGCGCCGTCGTCTTCCCCACCAAGTCGTTCCGATGCTACGCTTGCCTCACACCAGCTCTAGATAACGCCCCTCGACCAAGTTACGATTTCATCACGCTCTGATTTCGTCTCGCTTCAGCGGGCCGGCTTCTCCTGTCGAGCTCTCATGGATCGCTTTAGTGGGTTCGCCGAACCATCTAATAGCCGCTTGTGACGCCAACTTCGACAATTCCGCCCTCAAGGTGGCGTGCTTCCCCGCTACGTTTACCACCAAACAGGTCACCAGTGGGCTCCCAGTTCTACCTCGCTGCTTTCGCGTGCGAGTATTAGAGGCACTTCACGACGACGTATCGGCTGGTCACTTAGGCTTCCACAAGACTTGCGACCGCATAAAGACCCGCTGCTTCAGGCCTGGCCTATCCACAACGGTGGCCAAATACATTCCCTCTTGTACGTCATGTCAGCACCGCAAACGCTCGACATCCCCTCCTGCCGGTTTACTACAACCTCTCCCTTGCCCGGACGCACCTCTCGAATTTGTTGGTATTGATTTATATGGTCCCTTGCCGTTGTCACCCTCTGGTCATCGTTGGATTGTCACTTCGGTCGACCATTTAACAAGATATGCCGAGACTGCCCCTCTGGGATCCGGTACCGCTTCTGAGGTCGCCGACTTTTTCTTGCGCTCCATCGTCTTGCGCCACGGGACTCCTCGCGTTCTTCTCAGTGACTGTGGCAAGGCGTTCATTTCCCAAGTTCTCGAGGAAGTTTTTCGGGCCGCTAATACCGTTCACAAATCTACTTCTACCTATCATCCGTAAACCAAAGGCCTTACTGAGCGCTTCCACCGTACGCTGTCTGACATGATTTCCATGTACATCCGTCCTGACCACTCTGACTGGGATAAAATTATTCCTTTTGTGAAATTTTCATACAATACTGCTATTCAACGGACTACCGGCTACAGCCCTTTCTTCATTGTGTATGGACGATCTCCTTCCACCATATTCGACAGAGAATCCTTTTTAGCACCTTCTTCGCCTTACGTGTCGCTTCCAGAAGATTTTGCTGCCCGAGTTGCACATTGCCGCCAAATCGCCCGGCAAAGCACAGAAGCTACCCAAGCTGAGCGCAAGGGTCACTGCGACAACAAACGCCGTGACCTACATTTCCACCCTGGAGACCAAGTCCTGCTTTGGACTCCAGTCCGCACTCCAGGCCTCTGTGAGAAGTTTCTTCAACGCTATATTGGCCCATACACCGTTGTGCAGCAAACATCTGCAGTGAAAGGCTGGATCCCGATATGAAATTTCCTATTCTGCGTGGAATTCCTCGCCCTCATACATGCCTGATACACAGACTGCGATTAGGCATCGCCTTCACGCGCAAATATTTGCGCATTATTGGACGGACAGACTCCCCGGACTGTTCAGTGTGCGGCGCTGTAGAGACTATAGAACATGTGCTCGTGGTGTGCCCTGAGTATGCGCGCGAAAGACAGACAATGGCAGATACCTTGAAACATTTACACAATGGACCACTGTCGGAGGACCTCTTGCTAGGCGCATGGCCACAGAGTTGGCAGACGACAGAGACAATGCGTGCTCTTTCACGTTTCTTAGGTGACACGGGCCGGGACTCACGCCTGTGATACCAGTTGTGTAATGTGTCCTTCACCTCCTTCCTCTCATTATCATCCACCATTGTGAACCTTTTTCTTCTCCTCTTCCCCTTGCCTTACGTACAGTAGCAGGCCAGATGCTCCATTAACCGGCCGACATTTCTGCATTTTCCAGTCATTAAAATACTTCTTCATCTGCAGTGAACTATCTGGTCCCCCAGGTACACTCCGTCACTGACCGGCGACGCCGGAATGCCGAAATTGTTCACGTCTCGCGGATAAAGCCCTTCACTCCCCGTTTATATAATCTCTAACCCGCGGCCAGGCTGGCCGCTTCCATGACGGGGGAAAGTTAGTGTAAGCACTATTAACGCACTTCGTCGTTTTCATTTGTACATTGCCATCATCATCATCATCCCTGTTCTTCTATTTCTTCGCGCATGAGCTGGGGCGTTGCCTTTTTTGGAATAGATAGCGCTGGACAACTTGATCGGTCTCAGTATTATAATATACAGATACATACATACAAACATACATACATATCCACCGGAAAGTTCATGAAGTGCTCAAAGAATGCTAACGCATTAAAAGAACAAGACGCATCGAAGATGTCGTCGCGCCTACCACGTACTCGCCAAGGACAGCCTGCAATAATATACTGTAATTATTTAGCAACGCCGAGTAGCACCGAGTGATCCTACCTCAAAAACAGGAGGCGAAAGAGCTGGAATCGAAATCGTACGAGGGAGTGGCACCGTCGGCACCCGTTCGGCGTCGACACAGAGAACGAACGTGACGCCACTGTTAAGAAGCCAGCTGTTTTTAGCTCAACGTGTATACACCGAACTTGACGTAACCCTAGTTAGTTTCTTCAGGACGCAATGCATTACTAATGGATAGTGGTGCTTAGGCGGCGGCATCTGTATCGCCTTTCCGATAGCTTTTACAGCTTCTCCTAATGCCCTCGGTGTGTTCCTAGACGACGCATTCATTTGTTTTTCTTCTATTTCTACAGGCATAGCTCTACAGGCACCACGAGAAATCTTCGTCATTCTCGTGAGGACTGGAAACGCGCCAACCGCACCCGTTGTCTCGACTCTCTTTCGAATATCTTTGTGAACGCGGCGCCTCGTCAAAAACAGTAACCCGAGCGGACCGTCTCTGTTGCATCGAATTAGATTGATATCGACTTGCATGTCAAAACTTCAGCGAAAATAGTCGCGAATGGGTCACTTTGCAACGCTGACCCAAGAACTGGGCAGTGTCTCGAGCTATTTATGCTAACAGGTGGCATGCGTGCGCGCCGGTTACCGATGTAGTTGGAAATGTCCCATTTTTCTTTGGGTAGTTTTTTTACGTAGGTGGTACGAGTCCACACAAACAGCTAAAGGAAAAAAAAAACATTCTACCGTTCTTCGGTACTGGAAAAGTGGCAGCCAATAAAACATCGCAGGTGAAGCTGCGAGTAGCTTAGACTGTGGTTTGCTTTCGCTTTATCGCATCCTGTTTGTTCGTCTGGACTGGAGCCGCTGGAATGATATTTGCATTTCCGGTCAAAGTGGTGTCATAAGCACTCTCTTAGCAGCCCGAGGAAGAAAGAAAAAGCAGCCGCACGGTGTCCTGGCGACATAATTGTTTATTTTTGCACGTAGCGTTTACGAGTCGTTTCTGGGCGACATAGCCTTTTCCCGCCTCGCTCACAAACGCTCACGGACCGCACTTGAAAGCAAGGTATTTGCCATTCAAAAGTTTTACAATACTTGCGCTGTTTTATTTTGAAGAGTTAGTCGGTTAGTTTGGGGACGCTTGCAGGTTTAGCGCAAAAGCGCATTAGCGCAAGTCCGCATGTATTCATTTAAGAATAATTAATTTACCATTTTTCATTTAGCATCCACGCGTAGCGTACGTTTTTGATGCTACACATTCACAAACAGCGCCAAGAAGAACCGTCTAAACGTGTAGGAGTGATAAATGGGAGTGAAAAGCTCGCGGAACCGCAGCATATTGCCACTGACGAAGTATGGATCGACCGGAGACTGCCACCATAACCGGTCTCGTATGCTGGGATAATTTACGACGTGACAGTCGCACGGCTCATTTCTTGCTAAATCCTTGTCTATGATTATGCGGATTACCCCGTGCACCCCTATAACTCGGCCTCAAAGCGAAAACTTGAACGCGATAATTCTTTTCCTTGTACGACGACAGGCCGTTCATTTTGCCGTGAGCAGACCCCCCGTGAGCCCAGTAATTAACCCTTGCCCCCTCATTTAACCCCACGCCCCTCCCACTCCAGTCGTCTTTATACAGCTTCACATACTTTCCGGAGCCGCTACACAAGCTCCGGTTCGTTCAACCCGCAATTTATGAGTCAGTAGGTGTGCCGAGCGCAATATTGAAAAATGGGACCTTGCGTTTGCGAAAGTCACGCTGAATAGAACGGTAGCTGGAAATTTGTATCCGTGAGCTCACTTTGGTGGTCTCAAGTCCCATGCCTACAACAGGGTGGGGAAGAAAAGTAAATATAGTAGACACTTTCCTTAACGAACATTTCTACTGGTATTTCTACTGTGGAAACAATTACAGCCTGGGTACACGTATTTAAGGCGTCTGGTATTCTTGTCAACGGGTTTTCAATGACAGGCGAACTATTTTTCTCGCGAGGTAATTTTGTTGCCCGTCTACTTTATTATTGTGCCATGGTAGCTTGTGTAGATTTGTCACAGGCATGTGGCGACAACTGCGAGTGCCCAAATGGTTCCAGGTGCATAGCTAAAGTAGGGTACCTGCCGTAGTGGGGGGGGGGGGGGGGCTGGGGGGGGGGCTCAGTGGCCATGGGGTTGCGCCGCTAGCACGAGATCACGCGATGAAATCCTGGCCGCGCCAGCCGCATTTTCATGAGAGCCAACTGCGAAAACGCCCTGGTAACGTGCAATGGGTGCACGTTCCAGGACCGCGGATCGTGCTTTTGGCACGTTAAACCCAAGAATTTAATTTTCTTTCATGTTTGTTGTTTGCTGCCATCTAGCGTCATCTTGCGTGTTAGCACGCATAAAGGAATTGGTGCTTGTGCAGGGTAATACTCTTTCTATAGGCGGGCAAGCAATTGAATAAATCCAAGCATGTCTTTGCCTCGCTATCGCTGCTCACCTGCAGCTCATTTTCTGGGTCGCGGAGAGTACGGAGAGTTCACCTGGCCAGAAGAAAACGTAGAAATGTTAGTTTGCTGAACTAACCCTAATTGAAATTTCAACAGCTTGCTCATTTGTGCTAGTTGCTAGAATGATACGTAATGCTAAACAAGATATTTAAGCACGGCGACACAGGAAAGAGCAAAAAAACAAAACAATAAACCACAGGATAGGGAATTTTCATTCAAACAAAAGCTTTAAGCAGTGCGACACATAAGACGGTGCAAGAAATCACAGGCCAGGGAAATTACACTTAAACGACAGCTCGAAGCAGCGTGTACACGACGAACGAAGAAACCACGGTACAGGGAAGATTTCACTTAAATAACAGCTTTGGGCAGCGCGATACAGGGTGAAGCGAAGGAACCACAAGACGGATAAGTTTCAGTTAAATACCTCTAAGCATCGCGACAAAGGACAGAGTAGCAGAACTACCGGACAGGGAAGTTTCAGTTAAACAACCGGTTTAAGCAATGCCACATAGGCCGGAGCAAAAGAACCACAGGACAAAGAAGTTTCATCTAAACATCTCTAAGCTCAGTATAAAAGAGGAAAGTTGAGCGAGTTGGTCTGCATTCATAATGGTAACAGCGCGAACAAAACGACGACGGAGTGAAAGGACACAGGACGAGCGCTGACTCACAACTAAGTTTACTGAAACACACGCATGAAGGAATATAAGCGACACAGGCGATCACATGGCTCAACGAGGAGCGCACATCCAGGCTATGTGGATACGGGGCATATTTTACCGTATCCAGCTATCTTGGTAAATTATTATTAATTTATTATAGTAACACTTTATTAATGACCAACCAACACACAAACGGTCGACTATCGAAGCCGGCATTGCAGTGTTTACTGTCAACCTTAAGGCTCGGTCCGCACGAACAGTTGGTATTAGAAAATCACAGAGGCCATACACCACCTGACAGAGAAAGGAATGAAATAATTTTTGACTGGTTATGAAGTCACTGTAGTATCATCGGCAATGAACGTGCCGATCACGCTGCTCGGCCTGCTCATGTAGAAGACAACCGCCCATCAATCCCACTGCTTCGGACAGATGCTGCAAGGATTCCGCCTTGCACGCCGCTGCACTACACCAGAGTGGAATGAACCAAATTTTATGCACGCTTCTTTATGCATCCTGGATTCAGCCTTAAACCTCCAACTTGCAGCAAGACTTCGCCGAAGAGACGCGGCCCTTTTGTGTAGGCTATGTTTGGGCGTCGCGTTCACCAGACCCTACGCGTTCCGCATATGGATGGTCGACACCGCAGCATGTGGCGAATGCAGTGACGCAGACACGATTCGTCATGTTCTATGCAAACAGCTGCAATACAGTGGGCAGAGACAATCTGTTTCCGTCGTGTTTCCGTGCAAGCGCTACTGCGCTTCTTGCGATCGAGCGCTCCGTGTGAACGCCTGTGATTGGAACGCCTTTCCTGTTATTTGTTCTTGGTTTTACAGCGAAGCTGTATACCTCTACCATCCAAGGAAAGTTCGTGTCGTAAGCAAAAAACTTCCCATACGTGGGCCGATCCCGGAGACAGTGCAATGCCGGGCCGACCCGCGGCGGGGGTTAAGCAGGCGTTAAGCACTCCCCATACGTGGGCCGATCCCGGAGATAGTGCAATGCCGGCCCAACCCGTGGCGGAGATGAAGCGGGCGTTAAGCGCTCCCCATACGTGGGCCGATCACGAAGCTAGTGCAATGCCGGCGGGCCGACCCGCGGCGGAGGTGCAGTTCGCCATTGAGGGCCGCACATACACAGATTCGCTGGTCATCCTTCTTCACGGAGTGGAAGGGCACTGAGTTCTTTTCTCTCTCGCTCTTTGCTTTCTTCCCGACCCCTATATCCCCCACCTCAGTGCAGGGTAGCAAACTGGAAACTCGCCTCTGGTTAACCACCCTGTCTCACCTTTCTCTATCTATTCTTTGATGCTGTTTAATGTACTTGAAGTAGTGAATACTGTATAGGTAGACTTCTGCGCAAATTTCACAGAGAATCTGCGAGCAGTAGTGCACTTTAATGACAATCAGTGCCAGCACAGCTGAGGGTTCGCGTTCCCGACGAAATAAGTTTAGAGGTGCCTGTTTTAGTTTAACACGTTATGTATGCAAGGTTAGAACACTAAAGTACAGCGCACAAGGTACGGCCTGCAGAAACTACGTAATTAACAAAAATTATGCGGCGGAAACCTGAACACTTTGCAGTCAGTGGTTGATATTACAAATGCAGAAACGATTGCAAGCCGGCTGTTTTGTTAGCGTTGTGGTACAATTTCATATTGCTACGCGGGGTACCGGGGTTGGACAGCAGTTCACTAGATAACAGTGCAGGCACTATTGCCTCACGTGATTTTTTGCCCGTTGCATCTGACGAGCCCAGACTGCAGAAAGCAGTGCGTCCTCTGTCGGGCAGACACATCCGTCACACCGTCTGGTCACGCGTTCAAGTAGAAGTTCTTGCGCTGTATTTTCATTACCGAGAGAGCACACGTAGAAGCAGCTGAAGAAACATGCTGTTTTTTACATAGCACTTGTAAAAACATCGGAATAAACATAGTGTAAAACCAGCGAAATAAATTTACTTCTACGCGCGACCCTGTGGTGCAATAGGTGGGTATGCGGTCGAGCGGCACTGAGGACGCGTTGCTTGCTGCAATTTGCCCTTGTCATATCTAAGTGGCGGCAGTTTTTCGCCACGTTAGGGAAACTGGCGCCAAAAATAACGAAAAAGGAGAACACAAAAAAAAACGACCGAAAAAGCAAAAAAAAAAGTCGGGACATGGGATCAAACCTCGTTTCGCTACGCGGCCATCAGGGACGTTACCGCAACACTCCCGCTGTACCCCCCCCCCCCCCTCTTTCCTGGTATTTGTCAAGGTTCGCAAAGTTTCATGAATAAGTAGTACAGCTTGTGCAGATGATTGTGTAGTTGCAATATTATCAACTACTTGAAAACACGTCCAGGCTTCTGCCGCCTTATTTTGGTTCATTTAGAAGTTCCACCGCTTATTCCTGCACACTTTACGTACATTCTGCTCTAACTTTTTATCTTTAACGTAGCTAACGTCTGGAGTCACTTCTAAACACCTCTCGTTAGATTAGCTGGTACTCAGTTGCGCTAGAATTGATCGCCGTCGACGTAAGCTACGGCACATGGAGTCTGCCTCATTGTTTGCGCGAGATCCCACCTAGCGCATATAATGTCGGATAGGTATGCTTTTAAGCAGCTGTGTACACATTCCAACAAGTGTGCTCGAAGATCGGAGGCAGCTTCAGACACTTCGTTTGTGTATAGCATGTTCTCCCTAGTGGTAACGTAACAACGGAAACGATTGTGGTTACGCATACGTGAACTGTATTCAGGAAGCATTTCGTTCACGGCTTGAAACACCAATAGAAAACACGGAGACAAGCTTGCCTTATGGAAGCTTGGTGAAACGGAACCATTGAATTATTATGAACGGCTTATAGGTGACGCAGGCGCAAAGAACAAATTGCACTACGGGAAATAATAAAAGGTAGACAATACAGCTCATTCTTAAATTACCGTCAAGATGTGACCGTTGACAGCCTATTGACAGCCTAATCGCTATCAATGGAGAGTTTACACACATGTCAAGGCTCTTCTTAATGTAAAACGCTTCTGCACTTTGTGTGGTGTTCATGGAATTTAAAGGCAAATTCCATTAAGAGGTTTTCCTTTCTCTGTTTTTCTCTTGTGCTATGTTTGGCGCTTTATCTCGATCTCGAGAACATCTACAGACTGGTACACTTCTGTGCCTTTCTGGAGGAAATCCAAAATCAAGAAGGGGGCCCACAAATGGAGTAGCCTACAGACCAAACTATAATTTCAAAGAGATTCTTGCACATGCCACACTGAAAAAAAGAAGGCTAATCCAATATGGAATCCCTGTGGCAGCCCCAGGTGTTCTACATGCGAATATATACAATCTACTACTACAGAAAAAGTACAGTGTCGTATTAGTTTCACAACGCAACTTCGAGTTTGACCTGCACGTCAAGTAACCTAGTCTACTGTCTAGAATGTGCCACTTGTTAACAAAAAATACATAGGTGAGACTGGACAACGAATTCATACGAGACTCAACGGCCATTGCGCAGATACAGAACACAATTTACCACTTCAATGAACATCGCCATATATTCGATAAAGCAAGGCTCTATGTACTACAAAGTAATTTCCGTTCAACTCGCGAGAGGAAATATACGGAATCATCGCTCATCAACACGTTTAAATGCGTACCCCCGATGCGAATCAATTTGGCAACTTGGAGTCGCTGGAATCTGTAACTTACACCTGAAGTTCTCATACCGCTAACTTGCAAGTTACGCCACTAGCTAACCTCGATCCTTAACCGCACCTATTCCTCCATTTTGCGGGGGATATGGGGTTCAACTCCGTGCTCTTGGGACAAAGGAACGACAGTACACACTAGTGCAAACAATCACAAGGGCATTTATTGCACCTTTCATAGATCAGTGCCTGCTAGCCGAGCTGCTATCCACAAAACATGCCGATGGGCGCGCGACAAATCTAGAAGTCTGACTCACCGCGACCGGAAGCGAGCGAATATGTTCGCCCCATGCTGGATCCCAAGGCCTGGTCGTTCGCGTGTATGGTCACGCGAATCGTGGCGCGTTCGAGGGCGGCCACGCGAGGCGGTCTCGCAGAAGCATGGGTCGGCGCGCACGCGGGATACGTCCCCGCCGCGCGCCGACCCGCCGGGCAAGAGGATCGCTGCACGTGCGGCACGACCGTCCCGCTTCCCGTCTCGAACCCAACAACCTGAGCGCCTTGTCTCCCGACGCCCGAGTAACCCCGCAGCGGCGCGACGCTCGCGCCATCTCTCGCACCGCGCTTGTACCACCCGACCGCCGCGGGCGCCAGGCCACGCAGGGGGCGAAGCCGCCCTGCAGGAGACGAGCCATGCGGGAAAACTAGATCTCAGGGGAGGCGTGAGAGTCACGCATCCCCACATCCCCCCAACCTTAAATCACTACATATTCCGGCGAGACATGTGACACAGTCTAACATCAAACTGTGCTTCGCAAACAAGGTAGAACATTAAACAGTGGTCGCGCCGAAGAAATGTCCGCACGCTGTCCATAACATGCGAGCCGACATTGTCCTTGGGTGCACCGCTGGCGTCCGCCGGTCACAGCGGCAGCTTTGCAGACTCGACGGCACGATGCCAGGCCAGGACTCCGGAGACGACGACGCAGTAGTCGGTACGAACAAGCGTCGCTCGCGCCGCCGCGCCCTGCTGGGAAGAGCCGCCGTAGCTGTCGGTGACCGCCGGCTCTTTTGTCCGCCACCGAGGGTTGTGAGCTGGATGCAGGAGGCCGCCGAAGTCGCCGCGCCGAACTGGCCACAGCATCACCATCGCCCGGGGTGGCTCGATCGTAGTCCGGGGCAGCAGCAGACGATGTGCAGGTGACGGCAAACCAGGGGTGACTCCAATCACGCTGCGTAAACTCAACACACTCGGCAAACACTAAAGTAGTGCAAGGGAGAGGAATTATGCATGCGCATCGCCCACGTGGTACGATGTTCAACTCGGCTAGAAAAAGATCGGGCAGCTACTCAGATGCTAAGTTCACGTGAACGAAGCTCGCTTTCTTGAGTCGAACGAGTAATTTCAGTTCGTGCGAGGCTAAATAGAATGAGGGAAGCGAATTGCAACACCTCAACGCCACGGTCCACCAGGTTGTGTCCCTCCACGTGCGACAGGCAGCTTCGTAAAGCCTTAGGCCTAAAGCGTCGCTACCCTGACAACAACCGGCATCCAAAAACAACACCCAAAATGGGCGCAAAACAGGCAGCCGCGAGGAGACGTTAGCTCTGTGAGGTGGTCCTACTCCGCTCGGTGCACAAAGCATCCGAGTTGACGGCGCCCACCGTCCCAGACGGTGTCGGAGCGCCCGGTGCCAGGCCGCAATACCAGTCAGCCCGTAGTGGCACCCGTGGCCCGCGGCCACCCGGCTCCCAGAGCCGCGACTTCATCCGAGTCAAAGAGATAGAAGAAGCTATTTACATAAGAAATTCGGATCACCCACGAGGCTTCCGTACTCACTCGCTTCAGGCTTGCCACTGCTCTGTGGGCGCTCAGCCTCGCTCTCCCAGGATGCAGACCACGTGGCTCTCGTACCGACGAATGCCATTAAGAAAAAACACTTGCGAAAAGGCTTAGCATGTTGACATGTTCAAACACACTACAGCCACCATCACCTCGCTCAAGAAAGCACGCCGCCGACGCTAGCGATCAAAATTCACGCTAGGCCTACGCTTCGGTTCAAACAAAGGTCTCGAACGAAGCAAACTGTTAAAACTATCGTCCGATGCCCCAAGAGTCCCACGTTGGGCAGCCAGATGTGGGTTCCTCTCACACCCGTACTCTTGGGACAAAGGAACGACAGTACACAGTATGCAAACAATCACAAGGGCATTTATTGCACCTTTCATAGATCAGTGCCTGCTAGCCGAGCTGCTATCCACAAAACATGCCGATGGGCGCGCGACAAATCTAGAAGTCTGACTCACCGCGACCGGAAGCGAGCGAATATGTTCGCCCCATGCTGGATCCCAAGGCCTGGTCGTTCGCGTGTATGGTCACGCGAATCGTGGCGCGTTCGAGGGCGGCCACGCGAGGCGGTCTCGCAGAAGCATGGGTCGGCGCGCACGCGGGATACGTCCCCGCCGCGCGCCGACCCGCCGGGCAAGAGGATCGCTGCACGTGCGGCACGACCGTCCCGCTTCCCGTCTCGAACCCAACAACCTGAGCGCCTTGTCTCCCGACGCCCGAGTAACCCCGCAGCGGCGCGACGCTCGCGCCATCTCTCGCACCGCGCTTGTACCACCCGACCGCCGCGGGCGCCAGGCCACGCAGGGGGCGAAGCCGCCCTGCAGGAGACGAGCCATGCGGGAAAACTAGATCTCAGGGGAGGCGTGAGAGTCACGCATCCCCACAATTTATAGCTCTTCCCTACCACTCAATTTAATATCCCGCGCTTTTGCGCATATATCATCCATACGAGCCCTTTTGCAACGTACACCCGCCCCCTCCCGCTTTGCTTCTGTCACTTCTTATTTGTTCCATATTTTAATGCGAAGGCATTCTATGCCCGTTACGCGAGAAATCTGTCGGCGTCGGCGTGACCGAAAGACGATACGAAAAATGGCCGACAGTGCGAACAGTAAAAACACACTCTAAGAAAAGTTTACACCCTTTGGAGTGCCCCTTCTGCCACACAACAATAATCGTCATCTGCCTTGATGCGTTTCCTTTCTTTAACGCTGAGAGCCCGGTACTTTCCAGTAACGAACGGCATGCGCGTCATCAGCATGATAGCATTCCCAACAGGAAAGTAGCGGGCGCGGCGTTTTCAAGAAAGGAAACGCATCAAGGCAGATGACGATTATTGTTGTGTGGCAGAAGGGGCACTCCAAAGGGTGTAAGCGTTTCTTAGAGTGCAGTTCAAAAAATGTTCGGACTGGCGCCAAATTCCTCAGGAGGTTGCTGTAGACGCAGTAAATTAATGGCTTCGAAAAGAAAATTTCGTACATTTCGGCTTGGGTGGGAGACGAGCACGCGTTCCCGACGCCAAGGTGGCTCCACGGTTATGGTTTACTAAAGTTGCGCCTAGTGCGTACGTCATTGCACACGTCACGTCACAGCCATCTGGCTGACATAAAGGAGCGGTGAAGTGCGTGCGTCATCGGGCACGTGACGGTGCAACCAATGGAGAGGAGATGGCGCCACGCCATGAGCTTATAAAATGAGCGCGTTCATGACGTTCCGAAGTCTACAAACGCCATAGCGTTTTCGCATTCCCACACGTCTCGCCAAACTTAAGACTTACACGACTGCATCGATGAAACCCCTCACTGCATCTGCGACCCCCATTCGGACTTCCTCGACGTGACGCTACGCTTCTCTGTCGCCTTTGGTCAGGAGTTGCCTTCACAAAGCATCATCATCATCATCATCATCAGCCTAGTTACGCCCACTGCAGGGCAAAGGCCTCTCCCATACTTCTCCAACTACCCCGGTCATGTACTAATTGTGGCCATGTTGTCCCTGCAAACGTCTTAATGTCATCCGCCCACCTAACTTTCTGCCGCCCCCTGCTACGCATCCCTTCCCTTGGAATCCAGTCCGTAACCCTTAGTGACCATCGGTTATCTTCCCTCCTCATTACATGTCCGGCCCATGCCCATTTTTTTTTCTTGATTTCAACTAAGATGTCGTTTACCCGCGTTTGTTGCCTCACCCAATCTGCTCTTTTCTTATCCCTTAATGTCACACCCATCATTCTTCTTTCCATAGCTCGTTGCGTCGTCCTCAATTTCAGCAGAACCCTTTTCGTAAGTCTCCAGGTTTCTGCCCCATATGTGAGTACTGGTAACACACAGCTGTTATACACTTTCCTTTTGAGGGATAGTGGCATCCTGCTGTTCATGATTTGAGAATGCCTGCCAAACGCACCCCATCCCATTCTTATTCTTCTGGTTATTTCAGTCTCATGATCCGGATCCGTGGTCACTACCTGCCCTAAGTAGATGTAGTCCCTTACCCCTTCCAGTGCTTCGCTACCTATCGTAAACTGCTGTTCTCTTCCGAGCCTGTTAAACATTACTTTAGTTTTCTGCAGATTAATTTTCAGACCCACCCTTCTGCTTTGCCTCTCCAGGTCAGTGAGCATGCATTGCAATTGGTCTCCTGAGTTACTAAGCAAGGCAATATCATCAGCGAATCGCAAGTTGCTAAGGTATTCTCCATCAACTTTTATCCCCAATTCTTCCCACTCCAGGCCTCTGAATACCTCCTGTAAACATGCTGTGAATAGCATTGGAGATATCGTATCTCCCTGTCTGACGCCTTTCTTTATAGGGATTTTGTTGCTTTCTTTGTGGAGGACTACGGTGGCTGTGGAGCCGCTATAGATATCTTCCAGTATCTTTACATATGGCTCATCTACACCCTGATTCCGTAATGCCTCCATGACTGCTGAGGTTTCGACTGAATCAAACGCTTTCTCGTAATCAATGAAAGCTATATATAACGGTTGGTTATATTCTGCACATTTCTCTATCACTTGATTGATAGTGTGAATATGGTCTATTGTTGAGTAGCCTTTACGGAATCCTGCCTGGTCCTTTGGTTGACAGAAGTCTAAGGTGTTCCTGATTCTATTTGCGATTACCTTAGTAAATACTTTGTAGGCAACGGACAGTAAGCTGATCGGTCTATAATTTTTCAAGTCTTTGGCGTCCCCTTTCTTATGGATTAGGATTATGTTAGCGTTCTTCCAAGATTCCGGTACGCTCGAGGTTATGAGGCATTGCGTATACAGGGTGGCCAGTTTCTCTAGAACAATCTGACCACCATCATTCAACAAATCTGCTGTTACCTGATCCTCCCCAGCTGCCTTCCCCCTTTGCATAGCTCCTAAGGCTTTCTTTACTTCTTCTGGCGTTACCTGTGGGATTTCGAATTCCTCTAGGCTATTCTCTCTTCCACTATCGTCGTGGGTGCCACTGGTACTATATAAATCTCTATAGAACTCCTCAGCCACTTGAACTATCTCATCCATATTAGTAACGATATTGCCGGCTTTGTCTCTTAACGCACACATCTGATTCTTGCCTATTCCTAGTTTCTTCTTCACTGTTTTTAGGCTTCCTCCGTTCCTGAGAGCCTGTTCAATTCTATCCATATTATAGTTCCTGATGTCCGCTGTCTTACGCTTGTTGATTAACTTAGAAAGTTCTGCCAGTTCTATTCTAGCTGTAGGGTTAGAGGCTTTCATACATTGGCGTTTCTTGATCAGATCTTTCGTCTCCTGCGATAGCTTACTGGTTTCCTGTCTAACGGAGTTACCACCGACTTCTATTGCGCACTCCTTAATGGTTCCCATGAGATAGTCGTTCATTGCTTCAACACTAAGGTCCTCTTCCTGAGTTAAAGCCGAATACCTGTTCTGTAGCTTGATCCGGAATTCCTCTAGTTTCCCTCTTACCGCTAACTCATTGATTGGCTTCTTGTGTACCAGTTTCTTCCGTTCCCTCCTCAAGTCTAGGCTAATTCGAGTTCTTACCATCCTATGGTCACTGCAGCGTACCTTGCCTAGTACGTCTACATCTTGTATGATGCCAGGGTTCGCGCAGAGTATGAAGTCGATTTCATTTCTAGTCTCACCATTCGGGCTCCTCCACGTCCACTTTCGACTAACCCGCTTGCGGAAAAAGGTGTTCATTATGCGCATATTATTCTGTTCTGCAAACTCTACTAATAATTCTCCTCTGCTATTCCTAGAGCCTATGCCATATTCCCCCACTGACTTGTCTCCAGCCTGCTTCTTGCCTACCCTGGCATTGAAGTCGCCCATCAGTATAGTGTATTTTGTTTTGACTTTACCCATCGCCGATTCCACGTCTTCATAAAAGCTTTCGACTTCCTGGTCTTCATGACTGCATGTAGGGGCATAGACTTGTACCACCTTCAATTTGTACCTCTTATTAAGTTTCACAACAAGACCTGCCACCCTCTCGTTAATGCTATAGAATTCCTGTATGTTCCCAGCTATTTCCTTATTAATCAGGAATCCGACTCCTAGTTCTCGTCTCTCCGCTAAGCCCCTGTAACACAGTACATGCCCGCTTTTTAGCACTGTATATGCTTCTTTTGTCCTCCTAACCTCACTGAGCCCTATTATATCCCATTTACTACCCTCTAATTCCTCCAATAACACTGCTAGACTCGCCTCACTAGATAGCGTTCTAACGTTAAACGTTGCCAGGTTCAGATTCCAATGGCGGCCTGTCACAAAGCATACTCTACATTAATTCGAGCGACCGACAGTGCAGCATGCGAGGTCTGCGGCACCGAAGAAAACATCGACCACCTGCTGTGCCACTGTCCACGATATGCCCCAGAAAGACAAGAACTTGCTAAAGCTCTCCAAAAACTGAACGATCGGTCGCTTTCCATGCAGGTGCTGCTGGAACACCGCCTCCATCGCCTGTCGGTCCACAAAGCGGTGAAGGCACTTTTGTGCTTCTTGAGGACGACGAGCTTGCGTGAACGTTTGTGAATGTTAGGGCAATTAATATTAGACCACACACGTCAGCGAACTCACCGCTAATTTCCTTCTTTTCTTCCCTCCTCTCTCTCCCTGTCATCTTTGTTTTCCCTTTTCCCATTCCCCCGTTGTTGGGTAGCCAACCGAACGTTATTCTGGCTAACCTCCCGGCCTTCTGCTTTTCTCTTTCCTTCATTCCACACGTTAGCAGTATTAAGTGTCCCTGCCGAATTTTTTTCCGTTTACTTGCTTCTTTCTTTCTTTGTTTATTAATTTTTTAGGGACCCTCACTGACACATATTAAAGTCCCAGACGCCAGAATAACTTCTTCCACGCCTCCATCAAACAAGGTCGTGCCTCTTCATTATACTGCCGTGACGACGCCTACGCCATACTACTGAGGCTGACCTCCCTTGAAAGACCAAGACGCAGCCTTCCAACTACCCTATCGATTGCCCCGATACTCCATGTCACCATCTTAACACCTTGGAAATTACCCGACGCACTGCTACTACGCTACTCAAGTCATTCTTTCAACTCATGTCCTTTTGTTACTCGCGCGCTGACCGGCTGATCGGCTCTCCTAAAACCACAAATGCATGCCGCCTACGGCACCTACGGCTCCTGTTCAGTTCTATTAAGGCTTCCTAACCTCTCGCTCCCCCTACACCTTCCCATGCCCTCGTTTTTCTTTTCTTCTTTTCCCTCTTTTTTCTGCCGTATTCCCGCTATCCCGCTCTTGTCCTCTCGTCTTAGAAACCAAGCCTAGAGACGTCAAGCGACAGCGTTCATTTCCTTTTCAGTCTCTTCCTTTACAGGCGGTCGCCACTGACAACTATCGCACGTGACGTCATCGTACTAACCTGTTAAAACTAACCCGCCGAGGATGACAATGCCGTCTTTGACGAGGCATGTCAGGATGAAATAGGTCCTCGTATTAAAACGTTCGCCAGCCTTTCTGAAGCACCTTCTCTCTATTTATAACCTTCATTCTGAAAGAAAGCGTGCTCCTGAATGGTTCGTTAAAAAAGGCACTAGCAAATTATTACAGTGAACATGTTATTAGCGAAAGTGGTCAACACGTGATAAGCAGTTCTTCAAAAAAAAAAAAGAGAGCTTAGACTACACAGCACTTCGTGGAAACTTTATATTTCTGATATCATTTTTTTTGCATATTCAGGAATACAGCGAAAGAAACGCAGAAACTTGATGTGTCCAGAGCGTAGACATACTCAGGGGACAGGTCGAGTGAACTATAGGCTCGAATTCTGGTGCCGTCGAAAATCCATCGTTTATTTTTTCTAAAGGGCACACATGGTACCATGACCTGGCTCCCAGTTGTTTATACGAGCATTCATTTCGAAAGGCGGTCCTATAAAGACCTGTGATTGTCTCTGTTCGCCCTTGTTCATACCACACCTTTGGCGGAACAATCGAGCATCTGCCGCTGCCGTGGGAGACAGACGACTACTACCGCCGGGTACCTACTGGTGAAAAAGGTACAAACGAGATCTCGACTTGGTGCATGGCAGCTACGGGAGTTCCAGATGCTTAGAAAGACACCCACCTATTGGGTAGTTGGCGGCGTGACAGCTCCAGATTCATGTCCCCTTTCCCTAAGTTTGTGTTCACTGCGAACACATTTCAAGGTGCAACGTTACCAATTGGGCCAATATTCAACCCTTAAACGCAGAGAGCCAGCAGGGACGTTGAATTGAAGGAAACTTGACCTTGTTCGAGATTCTGGTAACATCAGCAGCAGAGAATTACTTCAAGCTCAGCGGGAAATTTGCAAATGACAAGTCTATTATATCAGTGCCTCAAACTAGCTAGAAAGGCAACGTCACAGCGTAAAGTGCAATGATTTTAAAATGAAGGCATAAAACCGAAAAGACGAGTTTTTAGATAACGTTTGTTTGTAAACTATTCGCGGCTCCAGGCAAACGCTCACCACCTAGCGGCCCCGCCGAGAAAATGCCGATCCAGATGTCGTTTTCATAGCATGCTTTACTTTAGCGGTGCAAGCAGAAGATGCTGTTCTCATTCAACGGGTTGAGTTATCGGCTTATTTGCTTGTAAGAAATTTAGAAGCAGCAGCAAACGGCGCTCATTCCAGCTTTGAAGCGTTCGACCTGCACACAGCTCCGGTAGTTTGCTTTCTGAAACTGTGCGCACAGCTCGTTTCCATTACAAGTAGTTCACTTCCTTTACAAGTCGTGCATTTACACTAACAAGAGGGACTTTTCCAAGAGGGAAACCCTCGTTTGAATTTGGAAACTTGTTTGAAGAAACTCAACTTGGTCCGATGCGTTGTCGTTCACTTCGTACGTTTCACCGGGGTTTGAGAATTCCTACGGGTGGCTGCTGTGTTCCCAATCCCGGGACCTAGCTCCCAACACTGTGTGCTGTGAGCATGAACGATCGCCAGTCGTCGGACGCAGACGAGCTTATCGCACGTATCAGCTTACTGTAAAAAGGTTCATCCCGACTCACAGACGGAACTCTCATTTCTCTTTATCACAAGACACACTGATCAGACATCTTTACAATTTTTGACTTGTCCTATGGGCGCAGCATATCCGTATTTAGCTACTAAAAGCACGACAGACGTAACTGTGTATGTCGTAATCAGATACGTTAAAGGCGTACGTCGCGGTATAAGGTAGATAAAGAACCTTTGGGGAAGAGAAAATCTTTTTCGAAAAATAAGGTAACAAATGCAATCACAGGGTGCAAAAGACACACGTAAGGAACATTTATGGATCAGCGGCATACGAGGAGTAAGGAAACGAAGCCGCTAGGGAAAGCTATGGACGGGAACTTTGGACGGGTGCTTAATAGCTGATAGCAAAATAAAGAATTTATTGACTGTATTAGAATTAATATAGAAGAGTTCAGAAAATTAGCTTTCCGCTTTCCATAGCTTTCCGCTAGGGAAAGCTATGGACGGGAACTTTGGACGGGTGCTTAATAGCTGATAGCAAAATAAAGAATTTATTGACTGTATTAGAATTAATATAGAAGAGTTCAGAAAATTAGCTTTCCGCTTTCCATAGCTTTCCGCTAGGGAAAGCTATGGACGGGAACTTTGGACGGGTGCTTAATAGCTGATAGCAAAATAAAGAATTTGTTGACTGTATTAGAATTAATATAGAAGAGTTCAGAAAATTAGGCTAGGTTATGTTAGGCGATCTTGTCGCGGTTCACAAAGAACAGGAGCCTGAACTGAGAAAAGTCGTCCTGTCACACTTTATTGGCACACCCGAGAATAGAGAACGCAGTCTTTTATTTAGCCTGCGCGCGCACTCTCGAGCAGATCGCTGTTGTCACCATCGTGGTTCCATGTAGGTAGCGCCGCGGCACTGGTCTTTCTTCAGAGCGACTATCGTCCCGATGCGCGAGGAATAGTATAGTCATTGCGTAAATGCAGGTTGCCCATGTCACTCGTAGAGATAAGGTTTCGTGTGCACCACGTGGACAGTCTCGGGCACACGCTGGCGGCGCTTCGAGCAAGGTTGGGTGTCAGGAACAACTTCGTAGGTGACGTCGCTGAGGCGGCGCAGACCTTGCACGTTCCGAAGTGCTGCCTTATAATTTTCTCAGGGAGACCTCGGCGAATAATAGTTGTCCATATCTAAACTCTGTCGCCGGGTCCATAAACGACAGATATTTGATTGAGGTTATACCGACGGACGTCACGGTCTTGTTGGCTGGTTACTCGGACACGTGCGAGCTGTCTGCAGTTGTCTTCCTCGGTGTGCTCTGTAAAATCGGCGGCGTAAGCCTCTGTATCGCTGCATTCATGAGGCAGCAAAGCGTCAAGCATCGTCGTTACCCCACGCAGTGTGGTAACGGTGTGGTAATGTCCGAGGCGCAGTGTAAGCAGCACCTCGGAGGCTACCAGGCGCCACAGGAATATGCGACGCGACGGTGAGTGCGTATGCGGAGAAACTGCGTCGTTAGATCCCCGGGTGGCATTGCGAGCCAGAGTCCAGGTACTCTGTGCAAAGGTGAGCTGCCGCGGCACCTTGGAAAAAGCGCCAGAACGAAAGACAATTTATTCACCCGTAGGTACAGGCACTACTACAGTGGTACGTTTCAATAGTACCAGGGGCGTAGCCAGAGGGGAGGGGTGGGGGGCTTATGGGGCTTCAGCCCCCCTCCAAATTTTTTCGTGCTGTCCATGCGCCGCCGGCCAAAACAACCCCCGGCGCCGGAAATCATGCTCGATTTTGTCTAGAATGTCCTCTTCACTCTCAAAAAAAAAAAAAAAACACCTTAGCGCGAACATTGCGACATCGGGCTGGATTTCGCGGCAACGCCAATGCACCGAAGTAACATATCGTAACGCACGGACCTCCTTGCGAGCACAAAGTTCCAAAGGCGCGGTGGGCGGGCTCGTCGCGGCATCTCGCTGAGGCCGCGGAGTCGGGAGCACTTGGATTTCAATTCTGACACTTTATGGGTATAAAGTTCTAATGAACATTTGCTGTGAAAGGTGCATTGATATTTCCAAAGTCGTGCTTTAGATTTTCAATTCTGGAACTTTGTGGGCTTAATGTTGTTATAAACATTTGACGCCAAAGGTGCATTGACTTTTCTAAAGTCTTAGATCGGAACATACAACAAGACAAGCCAAATCAACACACTATCAAACAAATTGATAAAACACGCAGCGAGATACGATGAGACAAAGCGTTGTGGTGGTTCATTTGTGCCGTCATATCGCATAAAAAATATCAACATCTTTTTTTCACATATACGCCGAAGCATTCATGTCACGACACTAAAGCCCAGCCAGGGTAACTACGTTCTTATTTATTTTTTCTACTTTCACTTTTATTCGTGGGGACACATTAAGCCTCTTAATTTTTTTTTTAGTTCTCGCTACCCTACCCGCGGGCTGCCAGAGCCAGCCAGAGCGCATGCGTTTTTCTTGTGTTGCCCGAAACCACCGGGCGGCGTACTTCGGGTCGCGTGTGGTTTTCTCTGGCCGAGTGAATTTTCACCTGGCAGAGTTTTGGACGCCTTCTGGATAGCAGACGAGAAAAAGAAACAATGGTCTCTCACCGCCATCACTGTGAAGACTTGACGGAGAGCACGTTGTTGGGCGAGTCGGTCGTACATACTTAAAGAAGGGAATTGCGCTAAAAAAAGACACGGACGAGTAAGGACATGGACGGGCCCGTCCATGTCCTTACTCGTCCGTGTCTTTTTTTAGCGCAATTCCCTTCTTTAAGCAAAAGACTTGACGGATTACACCGTGTTCGCTTGAGCGCAACCTCTCCGGAAAGTCTTGTCTCGCCGGTGTGAAATACCGAGCACTATGCGTATGGTTCTCGGTGGACCAAGCATCTCACGTTTTCTTCGATATTCATTCGGTAGCCGCATTAGGTACGCAAAGTAGGCATTGGATTGTGGCCAACATACTCTCCTTTGTGTTTTTTTTTTTCATTTCGGTGCCCCCGCCCCACAAAAGGAAGAAAATAAGATACATTGTTGCGGCCCAGCGAAATGTCGCATGGTGACAGTTTGTCACTTCTTTTGCGCAAAGTAATAGGCCACGGTACGCTTCGGTTGGCGGATAATATTATTATATTATTGTGATAGCACTTATACGAAGACTCCAGGCGCATTCCTCCTGTCGCCGTCGCCCTCATGTTTCGCATGAAGTTTCAGGGCAATAACGTCGTGACCGCGCTTCGCATGCTGTATGTGCGAGTGAAAGAGTAGGGGGCGGTTGAATGGGTGAGCCTACGATGGTCGCTCAGTCTTGCGTGCGCAAAGGAGAAAAGCATGGATGGAGTGGATGGAATGGGGGCGGCATCTAGGATTCTGTGAATCTGTGATTGCACTACATGTTTATTTGCCTGGTTTGACGCATTATATGCAGTGACTTTTTCTTAGATACGTAGATTTATTGGAGACTTACACGTATATTTAAATATCTTGTTGCGAGGTTTTGTGTATACGTGCCGTGAACTTTCTTTCCAGTAACACTTTTTTGCCCTTTATCAAGCATTTGTATATTCCATTGTATCTTCGCATTTTTAATGAACGGGGGCGAGTTAAATGAAAGTGAGCCTACCCACTCTGCGCAATGGTTCGGTTCATTATCTGCGAGGCATGCGCGTAGCACACAGGCATCTTTCATTTACAAAAGTGACACGCAGATGTGAGGGCAAATGTTCTTTAATGATCTCATACACTGGATTGAACATGGTTGCGTAACGTAATGGAAACTTCAGAAGTTGAGCAGCGGGGTGCCGTGAATGTTTTGACAGCTGAATTTCCCAAAAGGAAATTATTCGTTGTATGGCTGCCGTGTACGTTGAACATTGCATTTCATTGGCCACTGTGAAGCATTGGAGCAAACGATTGAAAAAGGACGTGACCGGGCCAAAGCCATCGTGCAATCACCCCCAACACAAGTGCAAAAGTTGATGAGCTGATGAGGCAAGAACAGAGGATAAACAGCGATGAACTGGCACAGCGTGTAAACATCAGTCGCGGTTCGGTTCACGCCATGATTCATGAACATCTCGGTCATCGGCTCTTGAGTGCGCCGTGGATGCCGAAGGTTTTGAACCACCGCCAGAAGAAGGATCTGCGCTGCCTTGACTCATTTGATCCGGTATCACAATAAGGGTGACGACTTCTTGTCTGCAATTGGGATCGGGGACGAACCATGGTGCCACTTCTACGAGCCTGAAACCCGACGGCAAAGCTTACAGTGGAAACATTTGAATTCAACGCCCCCAAAGAAAGCAAAGGCCGTCATTTCCGCCGGAAAGGTGTTGTTTACTATACTTTTTCGATCGTCAAGGGCTATTGCTGATAGAATTTTCTAAAGCCGGAGAGACAATCAATCGTTTCCAATATTATGAAACGCCGGATCGGCTGCGTGTGGCAATCAAGAACAAATGACGCGGAAAATTGACGAATGGGGTCATCTCGTTGCACGACCTGGCTATGGTGTTGGGCTGCTGAGCACGAGGTCGCGGAATCGAATCCCGGCCACGGCGACCACATTTCGATGGGGGCGAAATGCGAAAACACTCGTGGTACTTAGATTAAGGTGAACGTTAAAGAACCCAGGTGGTCGAAATTTCCGGAGTCCTCCACTATGGCGTGCCTCATAATCAGAAAGTGGTTCTGACACGTAAAACCCCATAATTTAATTTTCAATTTTTACACAATGCCAGTCGCCACGTCGCTGATGTGGTTAATACAAAACTGGCAAAGTTCAAGTGGGAAACGCTGCAACATCCGCCATACAGATAAGACCTGTCGCCTTGCGAGTTCCACATTTTGGGGCAAATGAAAAAACAGCTTAAGGGAAACAGATTCGTGTCGGACGATGACGTGAAAGAGTCAGTTGCAGATTTGTTGAAGCAGCAACCTAAGGAGTTTTATGAGACGGGAATCACCCGACTCGTTAGTCAATGGGATAAATGTCTAAATGCTCATGGAGACTGCTTTTAAATTAAGTACCCCGTTTGTCATATATTTGCATTGGCTCACTTTCATTTGACGTATATTTTGCAGAACGGCTTTATATAGGTTTTCTCTGTTGGGAAAATAATTTTGGTGCAATTACTCACGATACAAGACCGGGGACAGCCGTTCCTGCGTAATACATTGGAATAAATGACAGCGTCATTGAGATTTTTCACTGGCCGTTGCATATGTACAAAAATGTAAACAAGGTTGTTGAATGACAACGTTTCATTAACATATTTGTCCTCAACTTATTCACTTATGGTCTTTACATTTTTCATATCAGTGGTATGCACTGCTTTGCTGGCTTCGAACTGATATAGTTCTAAGGATCGTGTGGTACTTTCTTTACTTATTAAATAGACAAAAACATGGAAGCATTGATGTCAGTTATTTTGAGCACAATTTCTGGCACATACGAGTATGTCTTTTTATTAAAAATACATATAATACTTGCTTTGACAGCGTCTAGCGTTCAAGATTTTGTTTGCAGAATCTTTGGCGATGGCAATGCAGTTATTATTCATGCATTTGATGTCTCGACAAATTGTTTAAGACGAAGCTTTAGCTCGGGCCCAACTCAGACGCGGCCTATTCAAATAAATGCAAGACGCAGGAACGCTTTTCTGAGATAACCCGTGAATCACTTTTAATGGAATTTGTTGAATTTGAGAAAGTTAACTTCTAGTATCTGTTGGAAGCGGAAGTTCGATTCGGAAGTGCGAAAAAAATAGAAGCACGACGTTTACAAACTAAAAGCTCTTCATCAAAAACAGATATCGCGGTTCTTCAAACGGCATCTATTATAAGAGTCAAAGCGGAAAAATTCGTTATGTCAATTTTTATCTTACGTGAATTAGTTAAGTGGTGCACAAGGGTTCTCCAAAAGCCGTATTTCAATAATGCTAGATTGTTTGAGATTCATTTGTAACATATCAATTTTGTCCGCTGTAGATGTACTATTAGATGCGATTCACAGAATTGTGATATTGCCACGGCCTCGACACAGCTGACAGCCACTCGGGATGATTCGGTGCCACATGCTAGGCATATTGGGTGGCTCCCAGAAGAGAATGACGACGGTGCCAGGACAGCAATATATATAACGAGATCTATAGCGTCGACCGAAGTCTCTTGTGGCTTTGTCTGTGACAAACTGGTGGAGGTGCTGGGTACGCGTCTATGTACTCTGACCCCCAGGAACTTGAAGCGGACAACCTACGCAAAAGCCGACGGCTTCAAAGACTGCCTCCGGAATACGGCCCGCAAGATCTGCCGACGATGTCCACCACAACCGGAAGCCAGACACAGGAGACATACGGTACGGGACAGCCTCCTGCGTCGCTGGTTCTCCACACCCCACGCTGGCCGCGGCCGTTCCATGGTGAGCCTATTGAGGACGTGGAAGACTGGCTCGATGACTTCGATCGTGTGGCTGACTTCAATTATTGGGACGAGCAGAAAAAGTTAAGGAACGTGTACTTCGCCCTAGAGGACTCTGCCCGAACATGGTTCGCTAACCACGAGCCATCCATCACCACCTGGCAAGAATTTCAACGGCAGATACACGATACGTACAGCGGCCCCGCAAGAAAAGAGCGAGCAGAGCAAGCCCCTTCAGAATAGGGTTCAAAGGCCGAACGAAAGCGTAGTCATGTTCGTAGAGGACATGTCATGGCTTTTCAAGCGTGCTGACCCTGGCATGACAGAAGCGAAGAAAGTACGCCTGCTGATGCGTGCAGTGAAAGAACAGCTGTTTGCTGGACTTATGCGAAGGCCTCCAGCTACAGTAGCTGAGTTCGTCAGTGAGGCGTCAACAATGGAGCGAGCCCTTCAGCAACGCTCCTCGGTCTACGATCGCCAAATCAGCCTGGGATCAGCATCTTCTCTCTCGTTGCCCTATGACACCGATGTGCTTCAAGAGCTTGTACGTAATGTCGTGCGTGAGGAGCTCGATCGACTACAGGGAGTGCGATTTCAACCGACCGTAACATCCCTCACAGATATCGTCCGCGAAGAAGGCCGCCGGGCGGCACAGCCATTCGTGCAAACCAGACCTGAAGCCACCCCCGTACTGACTTATGCGCAAGCAGTGAGGCTACCTGCGCAACCCGGGAAACCATCGTAACCTGCCTTCTTCTGAAGAACCGCTGTGCCACCTCCAGGACCAAGCTTCACGTACAAATATGTACGGGTCCACGAGCCCCCGAATCAATGCGCGAAAGTCAGACGTATGGCGCACACCTGACTATCAGCCACTCTGCTTCCACTGTGGCGAAGCGGGCCACTTGTACCGTGCCTGCTACTACCGAAGAATAGGACTCCAGTGCTATCACCCTGGCGCTCGTCGCCCACGTGATGGAGAGCGCCCGCGAGAAATCCAGCAATATTTGGCCAGTCAACCTTCGTCGCCGTACGCGCAGTTCCCACCGGTTGAGCAGTCCCTGCCAACGACCCGATCTCCTTCTCCGCAGAGGCGCCAGTCACGATCACCACCTCCTCGACGATCGGCGTCACCTAGCCGCTACATACGTTCTCCGCTTCCGTGGGCAATCGGCCCACGAGCCCAAGTCGGGGAAACTAAGAACAGCGACCTCCGGGGGTGGGGCCGCTGTCCAACGCACTTCGAAAGATCCTCCGCTGCGACATCCCGCCGACGGCTTCGACGACGACGACGACAATGACGACTGCGTACCTTCGACACCTTCCTTCGAAAACCGTGAACCTATTTCAGCCGACATACTCGTTTCTTTAGATAACCACCCGGTAACCGCTCTTGTCGATACTGGTGCCGATTATTCTGTCATGAGCGGACAACTGGTTACTGCACTTCGCAAGGTGATGACGCCGTGGCCAGGACCTAAGCTCCGTACAGTCGGCGGTCATGTTCTCACGCCGATCGGCAAATGCACTGCGAGGGTACAAATTTGTGAGGTCACGTTTGTCGGTTCATTTATTATACTGGCAGAGTGCTGTAGGCAGGTCATACTCGGCATGGACTTTCTTCGGGAGTACGGCGCAATCATAATCCTTCGCAAGTTGCTTGTCACTTTTTCCAGCGAACATGCAACTCATTCAAACGACTCCCACCCACAGTCCATGGTGTTACGCGTTTCGGGTGACTGTGCTGCTTTACCACCCCGGAGTATTGCGTTGATCACCGTAGAAACAGACGATGATCCTCCCTATCTCGGAATCGTTGAAGGCAATCTGTCAGTCTTGTTGGCTCGACAGGTTTGCGTAGCCCGCGGCATCTTGCAGCTGTCGTCACGGACTGCTCATATTTTAGTGACTAATTTCAGTCGTGAATACCAGCACTTCGCCCCACGAACTGCCATCGCCTATTTGGAGCCAGTCATTGACTTTCCCGCTTGTTTATCTGTAGGACACAATGATGTAGATTCTAACTGTGAGGTACCAGCCAACAGCAATATTGATGTGAATTCTAGATTATCAGGTGAACAACAGGCTAGCATTCGAAGCCTTTTACAGTCTTTTGCGGACTGTTTCGCTTCAACATCGAAGGTCAACCAAACGCTTATTGCGAAACACAGAATTATCACAAATCCCAATGAAAGACCCATGCGCCAACGTGCCTACCGTGTTTCTCGTAAAGAGCAAGACGTCATCCGAAATCAAGTCCAACAAATGTTTGCCGACGATATCATACAGCCCTCCACCAGTCCATGGGCGTCGCCTGTGGTTCTGGTGAAAAAGAAAGACGGCACACTGCGTTTTTGCGTTGACTATCGCAAGCTTAACAACGTTACGAAGAAAGACGTTTATCCCCTTCCCCGCATCGACGACTCTTTGGACCGCCTTCGACATGCTCGATACTTCTCGTCGATGGACTTTCGCAGCGGCTACTGGCAAATAGAGGTTGATGAGCGTGACCGTGAGAAAACCGCATTTATTACGCCTGACGGACATCACGAATTCAAGGTCCCTCCTTTCGGATTTTGCTCTGCGCCTACTACTTTTCAGCGCATGATGGACACGGTTCTATCAGGTCTCAAGTGGCAGTCATGCCTTGTCTATTTAGATGATATCGTTGTGTTTTCAGAAACTTTTGAGCAGCACCTCCAGCGCTTACAAGCAGTTCTTGACGCAATTCGTACTGCTGGCCTTTCTTTAAAGCCTGAAAAAATGCCATTTCGGGTATGACGAACTCAAATTTTTAGGCCATGTCGTCAGCTACGAGGGTATTCGACCAGACCCCGACAAAAGCATTGCTGTTGCTTAGTTTCCAACACCTTCGAACAAACACGAACTCCGCCGCTTTCTAGGGCTTTGCGCATATTATCGACGCTTCGTGGCAAACTATTCACGGATAGCCGAACCCTTGCAGCGGCTGACTAAGGACAATGTTCCGTTCGTCTGGGAGCAGGACCAACAAGAGGCCTTCTGTGAACTCCAGAAATGTCTGCGCACACCTCCTGTTCTATGACACTTTGACGAAGACAGCGACACCGAGATGCACACGGATGCCAGCAACGTTGGCCTTGGTGCCGTCCTCGTACAGTGGCAAGATGGAGCCGAACACGTCATTGCGTACGCAAGCCGCACTTTGTCTCCAGCTGAAAGTAACTATTCCACTACGGAGAAGGAATGCTTGGCCGTTGTGTGGGTGATTGCTAAGTTCCGACCATATTTGTACGGCCGATCGTTTCGAGTTGTGACAGATCACAATTCATTGTGCTTGCTCGCCAATCTGAAGGATCCAGCTGGCCGTCTTGCACGCTGGAGTCTTCGCTTGCAAGAATACGATATGACGATAGTGTTCAAGTCCGGGCGTAAACACACCGACGCCAGCTGCCTGTCACGTGCTCCACTTCAACCGTCGCCATGCGAGTTTGATGAAGAGGACGCATTTCTGTCCATTATCTCAGTATCAGGCATCAGCAAGCAACAGCGCGATGATTCAGAACTTCGGCCTCTCATCAACTACCTTGAGAACCGTCTACCAGTGCCGCCTCGTAGGTTCATACGCAAGTTATCCTCGTTTTTTCTCCGCGATGGCGTTCTCTACAAGTTGGGTTTTCACTCGACCGCAACCGCCTGACTCCTTGTAGTGCCTTGTTCACTACGTGACGCCACCCTGCGGGCCTCTCACGACGAGCCATCTTCGGGCCACTGAGGATTCGCACGGACGTTTTCACGCATACGCCAAAAGTACTTCTGGCCTAACCTTCGCCGTGACGTAAACCAATACGTGAAGACATGCCGCGACTGCCAGAGACGCAAGACACCACCCGTGCGTCCCGCTGCACTTCTCCATCCCGTGGATCCTCCGCGGATCCCTTTTCAGCAGGTTGGCATAAATTTGCTTGGACCATTCCTCACGTCGAGGGCTGGTAACCGTTGGATTGCTGTTGCCACAGACTACCTTACACGTTAGGACTTGAGACTGACTCCAACCAAATAAGTGAGTCTTATTAGCCCAGGGTATTAGCCCAGGTTACAGGGTCGCGCCGACGTTTTTGTGTTGGTGAAACAAGCGGGAGTCTACCTAGCTGTGCGTCCTTTCCTTCTTTTCGTCATGTCGCCAAGGCCATGGACATACACCGAGGGTAAGTTGCCCTTCACGCGGTTTATGTTATTCCCCGTATTCTGAATGTGCCATGACTCCAGTAGTAGTCTCTTTCGCCAGTTCGTCTCTGTTTGAAGGATTTTAGTTTCCTGGAAAGCAATTTTGTGGTCTCCCGAGCTCTCGAACGAGCTCTCCCACCCAAGCTCTCCCATGAGGCACTGCTAATGATATTGCGACCTTCTTTGTACATGGTATCGTACTCCGCCACGGTGCTCCAACAGTGGTTATAACCGACCGGGGCACAGCATTTACAGCCCAGCTCACAGAAGATATCATGCTTCTCAGTGGTACCGTTCACCGCAAAGCCACTGCTTACCATCCCCAGACGAATGGGCTCACAGAAAGACTAAACAAAACGATCGCTGATATGATTTTCATGTATGTTGACGTCGACCACAAAAACTGGGACGACGTTCTCCCATATGTTACGTTTGCATATAATACTGCCGTCCAAGAAACTACCGGCTTCACCCCTTTTCGCTTGGTGCACGGCCGGGAAGCTGTCACAACGTTGGACGCAATGCTCTTACCCACCTACTGTTCTAATGTTGTCACTGATGCTGCAGAATTCGCTCGATGCGCCGAAGAGGCACGCCAGCTCGCACGAATGCGTATCCGCTACCAACAACACAACGACGCGGACCGATACAATCTTCGCCACCGCGACGTCACTTATCATCCCGGTGACAAAGCATGGGTGTGGACACCGATCCGCCAGCGTGGTCGGTCGGAGAAACTTTTGCGCCGCTACTTTGGACCTTATAGGATCGTTCAACGACTTGGCGACGTCACATACGAAGTGATTCCTCAAGGAGAAGGCACCGCCCGCCGTCCCCGACGCCCAGGCCTGTCCGATGTCGTTCACGTCTCTAGATTGAAGTTATACCACTCCCGCTGAACGCAAAGTGCCACACCTCTCTCACCATCTACGTCTCTCTTAACAGTATCCCCGTGGCAATCTCCAGTGCATCAATGTTCCGCATCGAGACGATGCTTCTAGGGAGGGGGGTAATGCCACGGCCTCGACACAGATGACAGCCACTCGGTGCGATTCGGTGCCACATGCTAGGCATGTTGGGTGGCTCCCAGAAGAAGAGAACGACGAAGGTGCCAGGACAGCAATATATATAAAGAGATCTATAGCGTCGACCGAAGTCTCTTGTGGCTTTGTCTGTGACAATATTATTTTTCATTGTTGACTTACAGAGTTTTAAACGTGATAGTCCCGGTTTCTGAAACTTTGAGATTTGTGCCAATTTTTGATAAGAACGTGACAACCTAAATGAAAAATTCGAAACCAGAAGACAGCAGAATTTGATTTTCTTTTTAAAGGAACAAACCTCATCAAATTTCGTGCAGTGGTTGCAGAGAAAAACTAATTCACCTTTGACATGTATTTAGATAGGAGCATTCCAGATAAAGCTTCGTCTTAAGGAGGAGGCCAAGCTGCAACGTGAGCCCCCTTCACCCCCCCCCCCCCCCCCTCGCCGACCGAAATTTCTGGCTACGCCACTGCTGAGTACAATGACTTCATATAACCTGCCCCGCATACATTGCGCCATATTCGTTATAAGGAAAACATAAAGAACAAACAGTCTTTATTTATCGGCGCTGGCTTTGCCCTTTCCCCTTCAAGAACGCAGGGTACGCTCGAAACCATTATTTATCAGTATGGAAGTCAAGGATGACACCTGAGGCAGACGCACGTACAAAGTCGTTGTTTCAGGAAACAGAAGATTGGAGGTCATTCTAGCTGTCGGAAAACGCCAGGAACTTCGTCGCTCGTAGACGCCGACTTAGTTATACTGCAGGACACTTCCAAGTACTACCATCCTTACTCCCCTATAGGTGTCGAGGCTACCGGTCACGTTGTCTACGAAATTAGTCACAGGTAATGATACCTAAATTTCCTTGTTTGAACAAATACGCGTTATCAAGATCACAATTTCTTTAATTAAGCAAACCTTTCTAAACTTTATCTGCCTATTTTAATGACCAGGCACGAAACGGTAACGCATCGCTATACCGCAGATGTGTGTGATGATGATCGCGCGACGTGACTACGCGTAACAGATATTCGTGGGTACCGGCATAAAACATTTCCATGTAAAAAGAACGGTACATTTCAATGCAACATAGGGATAGAGGCTCGGGCAAGATTGTGGTTAATGGCAAGACGAGCACAGCATGGAAGACGCAGACGCAGTCTTTGTCTGTGTGTGTATTTCCGTCTGCCGCACTGAGCGCGTTTCTTCAGAGCACAATGTTCCGTCGTCATGTTTAATAATTGAAGTATACTATATTTACACTTTTTGTTATATTCCGTCTAACACTTGAATTCATTTTAAAATGTAATTTGCTTATACGACTGCCCCATTATGCGCCTACCAGCCGTAGTGGGTTGTGCCATTCCATCTAAGACGAACCGAACAGTTAACAGGAACACAGCAATCGGGCTCGTGAGACACCGTGCCACTCTTCGAGCCAACCACGGTCGTGCAACGCAGCGCGGCCGTTTTCAAAAGCGAGCGGCGTCCGATACGCGAGCTCACTACCGATGACCAGCACGTCCTACGCAACGGCGGCATCAGCGGTGCGCAGGCCCCTGCGTCATCGCGAACCAGGGCACACGTGGCCGCGGGCAAGGTTGCAGTGTGCCGAGAAGCGTGTTGCCTTGTATAGCTCATCGCGGCACGCTCATGTCTCGCCAAATTGTAAAACAACAACGAATAACAAAAGCAGCCGAGAACAACAGGAGAAACGTGGGGTGGGAGAGGAAAAAAAAGGAAAACGTTATCTCCCGCATTCCTTCGCGAACGATGCGAACGAAGAAACACGGGTTAACCAAAAAGAAAAAAAAAAGCGAATCAAGCAGAATGGAGAATAATGGAAAGACGCGAGAGACGGAGTAGAAATTCCAGGCGAGCCGTCTGTTTTTATAGCGGTGTCTTCGTTTTCCGTCTAGACGCGGGTGATCGACATTCTCGGGGCTAAGAGGGTTGCGCACCCGGAGGATGCGCAGAATGCGAGGTTCGCACGTCCGCTCTCGTTCGTATTGGGCCCACGACGTGGATGATCGCTCTGCAGCCATCCCGGCGCCACTGCCGCTACTTGGCGGCGGAGATGCGAGCTTATGCTTTTACTTCTGCCTGGCACTGGCGCGAACGTTCGCGTTGGAGTCACAACCGCTGTGCTGCATTATTCGTCACTAGATTTACAAGAAACAAAAGAACTTCAACAATTTCTTTTATATTCTGAGTGAGCGGGCGTGAATAGCTCAACACCTACAGCACCGTATAAGTCATTACAGATTCCTGCGTTTAAACAGTGACCCAAGTTCGCGTCAAAGAGGTTCATTGAAGACCGGCATATATTCCGTGTTATATACCCGGTTACACATGCCCAGTGACACATCACCTAGAGACAGACACCCAATGGCACATCGCCAGTTGCACATAACCAATGGCATGTAACTGGTGCACATACTGTGCGACTCAAGTTCGCGTCAAAGAGGTTCATTGAAGACCGGCATATATTCAGTGTTATATATCCGGTCACACAAGTCCAGTGACACATATTTATTTATTTATTTGTACATACTGCAGTCTATACAGACCAAGCAGGTGGGCGTGTTTCTGCAAACGCTCATGTAGGGCAAGAATAATATGTACTCTTGTGCTAGACATATAGAACAGAAAAAGGAAGAGAGCAAAAAGAAAAAAAAAGTTACAAGTTGGCTTTTTCATATTGCAAATGACGATATTCACACCATCAGAAAATGCACTGGGATAGTCAATATCACATCAAAATCACGAGTTCTCATCAGAACAAAATGCACTTGCCTAGGCGATAGTAAAAATAACATGAATAAAAGATGGAAAGAAATAACATTCCATATCATTGTGCAAAGTACATGAGTAGCGCCTGCTCAAAATTATCAGCAGAGAAAATTTCTGAGTGTAGATCGTTCCACTGAACAACAGTACGAGGAAAGAATGAATTTTTAAACAGGTTAGCGCGTGCACGGAAAGGGAGCAAGTTGTGAGCGTGACGGGTGTCGAGACGCGAGTGACAGGTAAGGTTGAATGTATGTTCGTCCATTAAATTCAAGCGACTTGTCGTACATCGTGAAAAGAAATTTTAGTCGTGCCACAGTTCTTGGTGCTTCTAAGGTAGGGATATGGTTTTAGGTCATTAGTTGTGACGGCGAATCAGTGGTCCTAAACTTGTTGAAAATGAACCGTACTGCTCGCCTCTGAACCATTTCAAGCTTATGCTTATCCCTTATGTAATAGGGGTCCCATACTATTGAGGCGTATTCTAGTTTTGGCAATATATAAGTTCTGTATGCTAGAAGCTTTAAATTTGAAGGTGCTATTTTCAGTTTATCTAGAGACACATAACCAAAGGCACAAAACCAGTTGCACATAAACAAAGGTATGTAACCAGGGGCAGGCACATAGTTTGTGACTCAAGTTGGCGTCAAGGAGGTTCATTGAAGACCGGCATATATTCAGTGTTATATACCCAATGACACATTATCTAGAGACACACACCCAATGACACATACCCAGTTGAACATAACCAATGGCATGTAACCAGGGGGATACAGTGTGATTCAAGTTCGTGTCGAAAGGCTGTTTCACATGCTGCGACTGCAACGACGAAAATCGGTGCTGTCGCACGCGTCGCAATGCGATTTTTAGAGGGCTCGTTTCACATGATTGCGATTTCAATAATGCGACTGGTGCGACGCCCAGGGTTGCTTACTGCCAGGTTTTGTGACACACGCTGCATAATTCTTTTATTGTAGTGAATAAAACGTTTACACTATAATATTATTGACTTCTCTTGATTAGAAGCAAATAATATGTACGTTTACTAATTTAAAAACGTTAGGTAAGATTTGTCTTGGAGTGCGCGACGGCGGTTTCTGTAGTTCAGTGCGACATCGCGCACGTAAACAGCTGTTCGCAGGTGGTTCGGCGGTTCTTTATTCTATGGTTCAGCGCTGTGTGTTGTCTTATCTACCCTCTATGACCGTTTCATTCTGCCTGCGCTACAACAATCTACAAGATGACCTATCGACAAGTTCATATAGCTACCCTCACCGCATATGCAGTATTCGGAATTCGGCTGCCACGAAGTTGTCGTGTCAGCCCAACAAGATCCTCGCGCTACCCGTGCTCGGCGTCAGCTTCTGGAGAAATGATGCGTGTATATTGCCCGTCATTGCGCATATGTGGTGCCTGCTCCTAGCCATATTCTTACGCCAAACGCATCAAGAAGCACCAACCCGAACGCCCGCGTGTGCCTCTGAACGAAGCCTCAAACGATCTGTGTGATTACGACGTGGAATGAAAATTGTGTTGTGAAATTCAACCTTAGCGCTAAGCTGGTTCGTCCATCGCCGTGTTTGCGCTGCGAATATATATATGGGAGCCCTCTCTAAATATTTCTAAAGGCGCAAAAGCCGACGCATCAAATGTTTCGAGCAGTTACCGTCACTTTTGTTGAAACCTGCACGTTGTAACATAGCATTCTAAAAGACACGCTTCTCGTCCACTTTGTTGTCCCGTGTCTCGCGCTGGTAGTATACTCGGAACTTCTAACAAGAAGACCATATCAATACGCGCTATTCATAATGCAGGATCGTAGGCCCACGGCAGGCGCACTTGCCGTAGAATTTTTCAGCTTTCTGCTCAGCCTCGCACACCTCTCACGGTTAGCCTGTTTTGTGGAAATAAATATTATTATTATATTATTAGTGTTATTAGATATTATAGTTTCTTCACTGTAATTTATAGCAATCATCCAGATTTCTTAAGCTAGTCATGCATTGAACCTGTATTAGATCAACATTGTTATGACATGCTTATGGGAGTCATTTCAAACTAGATCGCTCAGCCAGGCAAAGTACAAATGCAAGTCTCAATGTTTATTCCAATTTGGTATTCCTAAACAGATTACATTGGCAGAATTTTATGCCTGCTTGCATTTCCTGCGACTCAATGTTCAGAGCTGGAAAAACTGGTTCCTTGTCTTGGTGTCGAAAGGCTGCTTCAATGTCGATAGCAAGCTGTAATTATTCATTTCGATAGTGTTAAGCAATGACTATATGTCTAAGCTTATCAATGCGTTTTTGCTCCACGAACACAATTAAGTTTTCTCTCTCCCTCTCATTGACAGCCATGGAATGAAACCGTTCACTTTCATAAGTATCAGGATGCAAACATTCTGAAATTTGTCCTGAGCATTTGTCTGCATCCTATAGTGTGCATGTTTGTATCAAGTTCTGGGGTTACAATCGCAGTGATCTACACATATTGTTATATTGCAACAAACAAATTTATTTAACTTTGTTTTCAAATCTACAATGTGGCCGTGCAGTAACGACTACATTAATAAGCAAAAAAAAAAAAACTGCAGATTCAGTGTACGTGTTGGAATCTATGCAAAGTGAAGTTTTTGTCAAGTGGTCAATTAAATGCTGTTAAAGTAACTTCGATATATACAATTTGTCTTAATTTCAACAATCGAACATGTCATCTTTTGCAAGGTTTGCTTATGCACCGCATAGGTCACAACCTTAATGTCATGTAATATTTATGCATTACACTGTTCACAAACCATACCGAAACGCAAATGGCAGTTAATGTAGATGCACGCTGCGAGACATCAACAAAGTGACGTTTGTTGAGCAAGAAATGGTGCGAGGTGTATGAAGATGAATGAATGACGTGCTTATGTACTTATTTATTTATATACCTCGCAGGCTGCAAGGTTGGAGTATTATGCGAGGGGGAATAAAAAAGTTGTTACAAAAGGAAGAAGGGCACAACATTAAGAAAAAAAAAACAGTAAAAAAAGCAGTACCAATACATTGCACCAACTAGCCCAACGTATTTTACTGGCACAACATTATACAATACTTAACAAACAATAACAGAAAAAGTTGCTGCCCATGCACCCTGTACAGACGGTAAACCTGCGAAGCTGAAATGTGCGGCCCCGGTGTTTATCACTGGGTTAATTCCAATGGTTTATTCAAGTCGTTCTATATTATTGGTTATGTCTGTGTTTCTTAATGAGGTTATGCACATGTTTGGCTTGGGTTTATCACAATGTTTATTTGTAATGCCACACATCGCACTTTGCAAGATCACGATCATGGAAAGTGCAATGAGTGGTTCATTGTGTTAATCCAGCGGGTCCATCAAAGTCTTTCTGAATTATGTTACGCACTTGTGTTTTGTAATGCGTTAATCATAATGTTTATGACTCAGTTATGCACTGTAGTTACCAAGTGACACACCAGGGCTGCACATTTCATTCAATTAAATACAGGGACACATTTTTGAACCTATTGGGAAGTCGGACAGAGACTGCTGCACGCGCACTCTGCTGCTAGAGCTGCTGCTGCTACTCGTGAATTCATTAACTATATTGCAACAGAAATACGATGGACAAGAACGAAGTAAACACACAGAGTGCTTCATTCTTGTCTGTTGTCTATCTGTTGAGCTTTAGTTAATAATGAATACACACAAACTCATCTAGTTTTCAGTTATTATGTCAGGCTTATAAGCCCTCTTGTGTCCTGGAATATCTGAATGGCTATGTATCCTGTAATTTAATTTCTGGCCATGCGCTTACAAGTCGCGTGTCAATCTCCTGATTTTCCTGACAATCTTGTGTATGTGCAGACCGAGACAGTTTCTGGTGAATCCATGCAGGGTGTTGTGCAGGGTGTAATCTGCACTACAAGTGCTGCTTTTATTGCTTTCAGTTCAGCTTTTCTAGGTGTAGGATGACCTGGAATGGTACTCACTTATATGGGGTTTAGTTTTATGTAGTGTCATACTACTGTTACACTGCTATTGCCAGGTCAGTGTACATATTATATGTGCCTTATGTTTGCTTGCATCTTCATGATTAGCAACCTCCTCTGTGTGTTTGGCAGTTGTATATAATCTCCTGGCCTAATTGTTTGCCCCCATATTTCATGGTATGGGTCTGTTGTGTTTCAAGTTCAGGTACTCTCGAGGTTGTATTTCTGAAGGGAGGGGTAGTCGTCTTTGCATCTCACATGCTAGCTGGCATAGTATCTTGGGACGAGGTTCTGAGCTCTTGAGACAAAGAATTTGTGCTGCAGGCTGCAACTGTACTCTGTCTAGGTGCTTGTTCGTTAGCTCTTTCTCATAGAGGTCTTCAAGCATGGTAAAGTTGGAAAGACCTGTTATTACTATCCGATGCCTGTATTCGATGAGTTGTCTTTTTTGTGTGCTGCTGGTAATTCATACTGTACCATACCTTGGACACAAGCACAGCATCTGCAATTTTCCATAATATCCGCTCGTCCACCCCCATGATATCGAGATTATTCTTTTCACCAGGTGTGGAAGTTGCGTCCAGGCATTGCATAATTGTTTCACCCACGTGCCGTCATGGGCTTACACTAGCTGAGGATTTGTGGATATTGACCTGCGGGCATATTTGTCCAGCTATGTGGATCACAATGCGCAATCTGGGGTAGTTCTTGATTCTAGTCTTTCTTTTTTTTCCGACGTCAATATGAGCTGGGACTTATCAGAAAGCGAGAGGCCAGACTGGCCAAGAAAGTCTGCAGTGTTGTCGAGGACTTGTTGCATAATTCTTGATTTCTATAGAAGATAGCTTTCCCATAGACTGTAATACACCATAGGCTGTAGTGTTTCTTGTAGCATACCCGTGTTGTTGGTGTGTGTGGGCCAAATGTACCTCCAACTCTCACCTGGAATTTTCTATCTTTCAGAAAGTTACTGTTTAAGTACTCTACCGGAAATTATTTTGCTCATCGTTCCTCTTATTAGAGTAGCATGAGGCAGTACTGCTGTTAAAAGCCTCTTCACTCTCTTCATTCTTTCATAAGCGGTATTACACAATGTCCTGCAATAAAATTTCTGCTGCTTATGGCCCACTCATATCTGGCAGAAGGAACAACTCTTGAAAAAGGTTTTCTTTGTGCTATGTGTGCGACGTAGTATGAGCATTCATGCCTTGACATTTATACATCTGTAGAACCAGCTTCCTGACAGAGTACTTGCTATACCTGATCATGCTTATTTTTGCAGAGCTGTTGAACAATATATATTGATGCAATGAATACTTACACACTCGAATTATCACGAAAGTTGGTTGTTTGACAATTCTGCCCTTTGTTTTCTATTGGTGTTAGATTTTGCATAAGTATGCCCCCCTATGCAATAGTATTTTGAAGTTTAAGGGTTCAATAAAAGGTGATGAACTAAATCTAAGTGCAAGAGCTTTTTTTAACCTATGACTCCCATCGAAATGCGACTTCCATGGCTGGCAAATCAACCCCTCGCCTCGTGTTAGCAGCAGAATGCTATAGCCACAGTGGCAGGTGAACAAATTGAAGAACAATATTTCTGTCTATAATTTTTGTTTCTTGCCCGAATGTAAGTAAAGTTTGGAATAAGTTTGTCATTGCGAAAAAAGCCCAGTTTGTGGTCCTTTATTGAATAATATAATATTTGGGGTTTTACGTGCCAAAACCACTTTCTGATTATGAGGCACGCCGTAGTGGAGGACTCCGGAAATTTTGACCACCTGGGGTTCTTTAACGTGCACCTAAATCTAAGCACACGGGTGTTTTCGCATTTCGCCCCCATCGAAATGCGGCCGCCGTGGCCGGGATTCGATCCCGCGACCTCGTGCTCAGCAGCCCAACACCATAGCCACTGAGCAACCACGGCGGGTGGTCCTTTATTGAATAAACCGCATATTGTGTATAGTTGGAATGCAGAAATTTGTTCTAAAATCCTCGGGTGATGTATGTTCTTGCAAGTAGCATGGTATTTCATTACTTATAAAGATAGTAATCGCAGCGGATATCGTTATATGGGTTTACACACTAATGTATGGGATCACAAACTTATTAGAAACTTACTAGAAACATATAAGGCATGAATGTTTCTGCACACTTGATCAGCTGTGAACGTGCAAGAACTGCTTGTACTGGCTGAACTGGCTTACTTCACTGCACAGTTTTGATTTACTTTTCTTCAGCGTGTCGTTTTATACTGTTTTATCCCCACAAGAACAGGCCGTTTGCCTGCTTTTCGCATTGTTGCACCAGTTCTACATGACTGTGCAGGAGGGTACGTTGTCACTGTGCCACTATAGCAAGCAATTTACCTAATCTACTAGCTCTAGAGTTAATTACCTTTCAAAGCAAGTGTTAATACAGATGCAGTAAGGATACAAAGTCAATGTCAATGTTTATTGGTTTCTGTGCAAGAAAAAAAAAATTCTCCAGAGAAGAGGTGCAACTTAGCGTGCATGTAATATTTTATTCAAGCCACGGATTCAATGCTATCGTAGCAAATTCATTACGATAGCCGACACTTTTGCTCTGTCAAATTTAATACGAGGTAAGATAAGCTTTCAAGATGCATCGGGAAATTCACGCTTGAAAACCGACAAGAAAATGCAACTGAACGGTACCGCTTTCAGCGCAACGTTGAAACTTCGGGTAGTTTGCTGTCTTGTCATTTGCCTTTGCCGAGGTTGAAATAATTCAAGCTGCTCTGTAAGCGCGATTTTTGCATGCTACTCAACAAAAGAAAATTGTGACGACCTCGTAGTCTGCTGGGGATCGAACACCTCCTAGCACTGACAACTCGCAAAGGCGTACGAAGCAAACGTGAAAATGCACTTTATTTGCTGCGTAGCATGTCAACAAACGTACATAAATGGGAGAATCGAATATACGGTACAAGTTATTTATTCTCCCTTCGCGTACGTACCGAATTCGACGATCCACGTCTCCGCGCATTGCACTTGTCGTACGAGACGACATTTTCCAAAACAAACCGGCGGAATAGCTCCGTTGACAGCTCTCCGCGCAATTTCGACGGAAAATCGTAGCGATCGGTGCGACGGTGCGACTGTGCGAGCAACCGGTTGGTCGCAGCCGAAAATCGGGGGGTCGGCACTGCGACTGCGATTTTCATCGCAAACGACGGAAATCGCACTTCCGATGCGACGAAAATCGCATCATGTGAAACAGGCTAAAGACGTTCATTGAAGACTGGCATATATTCAGTGTTATATACTTAGCGACATATGCCCAGTGACACATACACAGAGACACATACCCAATGGAACATAACCAGTTGCACATAACTAATGGGACATAACCAGGGGGTCATAGTGAATGACTCAAATTGGCGTCAAAGACGTTCATTGAAGACCGGCATATATTCAGTGTTATATACCCAGCGACATATGCCCAGTGGCACATAGCCAGAGACACGTACCCAATGGAACATAACCAGTGGCACATAACCAATTTAACATAACCAGGGACACATAGTCAATGACTCAAATTGGCGTCAAATACGTTCATTGAAGACCGGCATATATTCAGTGTTATGCACCCAGCGACATATGCCCAGTGGCACATAGCCAGGGAGACGTACCCAATGGAACATAACCAGTTGCACATAACCAATGGAACATAACCAGGGGCACATAGTGAATGACTCAAATTGGCGTCAAAGACGTTCATTGAAGACCGGCATATATTCAGTGTTATGTACCCAGCGACATATGCCCAGTGGCACATAGCCAGGGAGACGTACCCAATGGAACATAACCAGTTGCACATAACCAATGGAACATAACCAGGGGCACATAGTGAATGACTCAAATTGGCGTCAAAGACGTTCATTGAAGACCGGCATATATTCAGTGTTATGTACCCAGCGACATATGCCCAGTGGCACATAGCCAGGGAGACGTACCCAATGGAACATAACCAGGGGCACATAGTGAATGACTCAAATTGGCGTCAAAGACGTTCATTGAAGACCGGCATATATTCAGTGTTATGTACCCAGCGACATATGCCCAGTGGCACATAGCCAGGGAGACGTACCCAATGGAACATAACCAGCTGCACATAATTAATGGAACATAACCAGGGGCACATAGTGAATGACTCAAATTGGCGTCAAAGACGTTCATTGAAGACCGGCATATATTCGGTGTTATATACCCAGCGACATATGCTCAGTGGCACATAGCAAGAGACACGTACCCAATGGAACATAACTAGTTGCGCGTAACTGATGGAACAGAACCAGGGGCACATAGTGAATGACTCCAATTGGCGTCAAAGACGTTCATTGAAGACCGGCATATATTCAGTGTTATATACCCAGCGACATATGCCCAGTGGCACATAACCAGGGAGACGTACCCAATGGAACATAACCAGTTGCACATAACCAATGGAACATAACCAGGGGCACATAGTGAATGACTCAAATTGGCGTCAAAGACGTTAATTGAAGACCGGCATATATTCAGTGTTATGTACCCATCGACATATACCCAGTGGCACATAGCCAGGGAGACGTACCCAATGGAACATAACCAGCTGCACATAATTAATGGAACATAACCAGGGGCACATAGTGAATGACTCAAATTGGCGTCAAAGACGTTCATTGAAGACCGGCATATATTCGGTGTTATATACCCAGCGACATATGCTCAGTGACACATAGCCAGAGACACGTACCCAATGGAACATAACCAGTTGCACATAACTAATGAAACATAACCGGGGGCACATAGTGAATGACTCAAATTGGCGTCAAAGACGTTCATTGAAGACCGGCATATATTCAGTGTTATATACCCAGTGACATATGCCCAGTGGCACATAGCCAGAGACACGCACCCAATGGAAAATAACCAGTTGCACATAACTAATGGAACATAACCAGGGGCACATAGTGAATGACTCAAATTGGCGTCAAATACGTTCATTGAAGACCGGCATATATTCAGTGTTATATACCCAGTGACATATGCCCAGTGGCACATAGCCAGAGACATTCACCCAATGGAAAATAGCCAGTTGCACATAACTAATGGAACATAACCAGGGGCACATTGTGAATGACTCAAATTGGCGTCAAAGACGTTCATTGAAGACCGGCATGTATTCTGTTATATATGCAGCGACACATGCAACCAGTGGTACATAGCCAGATACGCATACGCAATGGCACATAACCAGCGGAGAGAGGCGCTACTATCGAGGCACCCTAGGAAGAATGGATCCGACGAGTTTTCACTTTTAAAACTTAATTGTTGTTGCTGTGCGACGTTACGAACACGCCAAGCGTCTGAAAGCGTTAGATGCGATTGGTAGCGTTGTTATTCTGTCGCGCTGTGTAAACGTCTTCGGCCTGATGTGTAGATCAGGGGGTTACTACGCCATAGGGCTGGAGTTAGAGTCCCAACGTTAGATGCGTAGTCGTTTCTTTTTTATTGAAGAGACCCTGCTCGAGCAGATACAGCAAACGGACTGCCAATCGACCGACCACGAAATGTGTTGTAGCATGCAAAGAATGACTTACGCAATGTGGCGTCACGCGGTCAATGCAATACGCTGACGCTCCACATGGTGTGCGCGAGAGGAGAGAGAGTAGGACGTCATGGCGTAACGCGTTATCACGGCCAGCGTTTCGGCGACGACTACACTGTGCTCAATTTCGCAGCTGTCTCAGCTCTCTTATAGCAAGGAGCAAGAACACAGAGGAAGTATGGCGTACGCCCCATAAAAAGATGACAGGTTGGATGATAGAAGGACGCTCTGGATGACAACCATCCAGAGCGTCCTTCTGACGCAGTACATGGACGAACCAAGCAAGCGTCAGGATTGCACAAAGGGAAGCCCAGTTTCGCCTTCGACCATCGTTAACCAGAAGACGATGTGCGTGCACACTTTCTCGGCTATACAGCCTGATGTCACAAAAGACATCACAAATATGCTTCCCCAGCCTCCGAAAACCCCTTTCAACCACCGAAGGGGACCGTCATGAGACGCAAGGCAGAGTACGCAAATAGCAGGCTGAAGCGACCGCTGGCTGCTGTAATGCTGGTTGACAGACGGTATTCTCGGCTGCTACGCCATATGTGACAGCTTCTTAAGGCGGTCAGAACCAGAACAACAGGTGCCTACTACCTTAGTCATACCTTTGACATCTTCTCCAAAACATGGGAATGGGGCTGGCCGCTGCACCTACAGCGCAGATCGACAATCTTGCCTAATCCTTCGACAGAGTAGTCGACTGCATGCGTTCGTCTAGTATTGAGGCGGTTGCCTTTCATTCACAAGCCCGCGCTTTTGAAGGTCTGCATCATTCATTGATTAATAACCGCCTCTACATGCTTAGCAGCCAGCTTGCTGCCTAAGTACCGATTTGGAGATCTTGCCTCCATCCTTCCTCTGTACGATGGTAACTGCCGTCCCATTCTCGGCCTGCTTCATCTTGCGCTGTCTGCTGCGGCATCTCTTGGTACCGCCGTAAATTTGGCGAAGCTTATGGCTGGTGCACCCACCTATGCTCAGGGGCGGTAAACAAATCCTTTGCTTTCCAAATCAAAGGGGAAGGTATAGCACTGTGTATGACTAACGGCAGCGAGGAAAGTATTGAACACGTTCTTTGCTTTGTCTCCGCTACAGCGCACACAGGAACTCATTGGCGACCGCGCTGGCCCGCCTGGACGACCGGCCGCTTTTGGAGCGGACAGACTTGGAACGCCGGCCTATACAGTCGTCACACCACAAGTCGATGAGTGCATTCTTGTAGTTCTTGTGTTCAAATGGTCTATTGGTCTATTAGAGACTGTAGTTCTCACGGGAAATATCCACCTCCTCTTTTCATTTTTTTGTTTCGTGCCTTTCGCTATTCTTTCCGTCTTTCATTTTCCCTTATCCTTTCCTCACTGCAGGGTTGCAAACCGGTATCTCTTCCGGTTAACCACCTTGTCTTTCCCACCGCGTCTCTCCGTTTCTAGCAGAACGGTCCCTGTAGACGGCAACTGGCACTGGTCACGCTGATAGCCGACTCTTCTACGTCATGAATCTTTGGGTGGTCCCCGTTTTCTTGTAGATACGGGAGCGGCGTTTGATGTACTCCTTGTCTCCTTACAGGATTGTCGTTTCAGGCAACCAACCTCTCCCCTCCAAGCCGTCAATAGCTCACGGATTCCTACGTACGGCCAACGTTCCAAAACTCTAAACCTCGAATTGAACTTCAATTTCAGCTGGGTTTTCATAGTTGCTGGCGTAAAACAAGCAATCAACGGTGCTTACTTTCCTTCGTATCATAACTTTGTCGCCTACGTTCATTGGTGCCACATTGTTGACGTGTGACTATACACCTTTCAGTCAATTGGCTGCTCTCTTCTACCGCATCTACATAAATAAGAGCAATAAATCCGACATTTCACTTCAGAGAAGACACCCCTTGCCTATTTTCTACAATCACGAGAACCGCCGGTAAAACACACCACTACCGATCATATTGTCGCTACCGGTCCTCCAGTCTTCTCCCGTCCGCGATGTCTCTCGGGCGAACGCCTCGCCATCACTCGTCCTGGATTCGAACACATGTTCGAACTACACATTATATGGCCACGCTCGAGCAACTGTGTCTCCCCTCTTTATACGGTTCCAAAGGGAGACCCCAGTGACTGTCGGTCTTGCTCTTACAACAGAGAACACTCAACGCTGAGACCCTTTTCGTATGATATCGTCTACCACATGTCCAAGACTTCACCTCCACTCTCCTTAGTTGCATCATTTTATATAGAAGATTGACCTCGTGAAACCGTACGATCAAATTCCCGTAGGGGCAGCTGACATTGCCAAGATGGTACTTAATTTACTACACCGTTTGACCTCTTCGCGTACGTCAAGGTGCCGTTCGGTTGCAAGAACGCCTCCCGCGAACGTTTAACAGCACCATAATTGCGGTTACCAGTGGTCTGAATTTCGTTTTCGCTTATCTTGATGATATCATGGTTGCGAGGCCACTTCACAGTAACCGCGCTTTGCTCTTAACTACCCTGCTGCTCTCATAACTAGCCTTGGTAGCTGCGGTCTGGTCAGCAATCTCAAAGTGCATATTTGGCGTTTCAAATGTTGAGCTTCTGGGCCAGCTTGTCGCACCATAGGGCATAAAACCACTTGACACAAAAGTCAACGCTCATGTTTGACACTCCGCAACCAACATCAGTGAAGAAGCTCCGTGAATTTCTGGGCCTTCTCAAATATGATCGGCCCTCAACTTTCGCCGCCGCTGAACACAGCGGGGAGCTTGAACCTCTGGCGCTCATACTCGCTATAGAAACAAAGCTGCTACTGCACCAGTATAACGAAATAATGCCGCCACCCCTGCGTTCGCAATAGCAAAAAATAAAAAAAAAGGAAAGAAAAGGCGCTCACAGACGTTTTCATGCTCCATCATCCCGCACTCACGCTCACCCTTGTCTTAAATACCGTGGCTTCGACCGTCGCCGTGGGCGTAGTTGTATAGCAGAACGTCTCCGGCTGGCCACCTCTTGCATTCTACTTCCGGAAATGTAAGCCGGCTGAGAGCAGGTGTAGCACGCTTGGACAAGAACAGCTTGGAATGTATATCTCGCCATCGGTAACTTTCGTTACTTTCTTGAAGGTTGCGAATTCCGCCTGTTAACAGACCGCGAGCCGTTGACTTTCGCCTTCACGGGAGATTTCGGGTCCCTATTCGCAACAACAGCACTTAGGCTACAACTGTTCGTACTAAAAGATGCCAGCCAGTTGTGATGTGGGACATGTTAGCAAAGCTTCGTCTATTTTGCCGCTATTCTTACATCGCGCGGGAGCTTTGGCGTTCGTGTTTGGACCTGCGACACGTTCGTGAGGCCACAAGTGCGGCCACTGACGCGCTCTAGCCCACCTACATAGTCGCGTTTTCCTAGCACCGCAATTTGCAGTCCGTTCTCGCGATACCACGTGGGACGTGAAACTCGTTACTCCATTCGAATGGAAATGTTGAGGCAGATTGAAAGAGAGAGAAAGAGAGAAAGGGGCGTAGCTGCGAAAAATGCACCCGCATGTCTACGCGTCGATGGACGCAGGACGCGCGAGCCTGCACGTATAACACAACTGTCGACAATGCGTCTTCACGCACGTGTCGTGGGATCGGCGCAAAAATAAAAAAAGCAGCGACACTTCGCGCCGAGTGCGGTGCAACGTATACGGCTATACGAAATTGCGAGCAGAGATTGCGCGCGCGCCCGATGCACGGGAGGATTTACTCTCGAAATAGATGCGGGAGCACGCGCCGGACGCCCGTGACGGCGGCGCCAGCGTGCGCGTGCGTAGTGCGATGCCCGTTGCCGCGGCTCTGCCGTGAGCTGTTTGCCGAGCGACGTGTATTTACACCGGGACGCGTTTCGTATGCGTTTACGCACACAACGCTGCCGGATCTGGCGAGGGCGCTCGCGGCTGCGCATGCAGAAAGCTGGCGCCGCTCGCGAGTCTGCAGATTGCTGCGCGCGTGAAATTACGCGCGCGCGCCCAGACAGATACGCGGCTAAGCCCGCCCGCTCGGCTGGTCGTTGTCATCTCTCTGATAAGTTCGTGCGGTTTGGAAGAGCGGCGGAACGCCGCGCACGCGAGACGCGTGGAGAGAGGAATTTTTTTTTTCTCCCCGTCAACGTGCGTAGAAGTTGAGGGAATCTGTGGCTCGGTTTGCGAGTGCGTAGCTTCGCCGCTTGTTCGCGCCGCGATTAAACGAGGCGCGGAGGACGTGCGTTTAATCCCGACTCGCGATTAAGTGCGCGGCGTAAGCGGGCAAATCTTTGCGCGAGCGAGCGGCAGACTGAGGATTAAGTGAAGTGGTTAAGTTGCATTGTTTAATTGGGCCTTATATATATGTAAGCTCCTAAACAATAGAAATATTAGGGAAATGTACAGAATGTTTCGGCTAATGTTTTTGCCAATTCTTAACGAACAAGACAAGGAAAAGCAGTTGCGTGCGGTTCGAATATAACTAGCACAGTATTGCAATTGTCCGCTGCAAATGTTTTAATCGTGATTTGTTGTTTTCATAGGCTGAACAGACGGGTGGTCATTGGCACTACTGTGTCGGCCAACACGCAGTGCTATATAAACAGGCTTGCCAGTGCCTGAATCTGGGACGCATATATAAAGTGTGTGCGGGCTATCATGCACGAAGCATAAAAAAGCGGGAAAACAACCCCCAATACGTAATTCTACCTGAATAAAGCCAAGTGCATATTAGTCGCGATTCCAGTGAGAGAAATCACCCGTAATTTTAGGTTCCCGACATTCAATTACACAAATAAAACAAATTAGATAACTTTTTCGTTCTTGTTCTAACTATGAATATGTCAACTATGGAGTCGTAGAGAACACTTAAGGGACGCCCTAGCGGGATATCTTCAGCAGCGTAAACGCCACAAGTTAATTCTTTTTGCCGCCAAGAGAGAGAGAGAGAGAGAGAGAGAGCGCCCGCGAAACATGAGAAATGGCCCGCGACTACTCACCCGCGCTCACTAGTGGAACTAGTGGAACACGTACGGTAAATCGAGCCTGCACGGGACAGCAGCGCCCTCAAACTGACTGGGTAGGAAAGCGAGCTGTTCGTCTCAGGCTCGCCGCTCAGGGCCGCGCGCTTCTTTCAGGCTGGCATGCGCAATAATCCCGAGCTGTCGGCGCGTCGCGGAAAGACCACGACTGCATGTTATCGTCACCGCTCTGCCCAGCTTGCTTTCTCACCTGAGACTTTGATGGCGCTGCTACATCGTGGACGTGTGGGCCCGCGTAGTCACGCGATATTTTTCATATCTTGAGAGCCCTCTCTTCGCCAGGAATAAAATAATAATAATAATAATAATAATAATAATAATAATAATAATAATAATAATAATAATAATAATAATAATAATAATAATAATAATAATAATAATAGTAGTAGTAGTAGTAGTAGTAGTAGTTGTAGTAGTACGTAGTAGTAACAATAATAATAAACACAGGCTTATGGAAACGTCTCATTCTGACAGATCTTACGACTCTCCACAACTCCAAAGTCAAGCAAGTAAGTGTTTCTTTATTACTTTAATTTAACTGGTTAATTAAGCAGGCGTTGCGGTTAAGTTGGTGGCCGGAAGGTATGCGACGGGTGTCACTGCTTTGTCTCTTCTCGCCGTTCATAAGCCAAAGGGTCGTAAGTGACTGCTTTCTATAGGGACACTTTTGTGCGCATTGATTTGTATTTTATTGCTTATTTAATGTTTTACTCAGAAGGCGCTACTATTGTTTATTATGGACGTCATGTAACGCGTGCGTTATCACTGCATTCGCCGACTGATTCTTCGAAGACCTGATATTTTGGAGCTGCTGAATTATCTTGGCATCCCGACTGCACTGCCGCCTATACTTCTAGGGAACAATATCTACTCGTATATGTTACACAACTATTTCGGGAGCCGTACGCGGTGGGTCTCAGTGGACTTTTACGAGACTTTCCGCGCGCTTGACGTCGAAAAAATGGCGCCCGTGAGCAGAGTTGTCACTATTTAGGTTATTGCGTGGATCTCATTGTGGCCGAGGCGATTTCCCGGTCTTCCGCGTGCCGCTCAGGGCAGCCTGAAACTTCAGCCGACGACAAGGGCAGACCGCAGCCCTGGTTCAGTGGTTCGGGCTTCCGCCAGCCCCATGGACGACGATGACGATTAAGATGCAGCGCGCTTCAGGTACCCCTGTTACGACGACTACGACGTCCCTTCAGTGAATGAGGGGGAGTTCGCCTACGAACCCGATGAAAGAATTTAGAGTAAAAAAATGTAGTGTCCACACCATGATTTCGCGCGGAAGAAGAATACTGCCATCGCTCGGCAAAGTGGTGTCATCGGGCTGAAAAGCGGTGTCACATCGAGAAAGAACACTGATTAATGAGGACTCCGCAAATAAAACTAAGCTGAGAGGTCGCGACATGGCCGGTTTATGGTCTTGTGTCGTTGCGACCTCATAAGCGGCAACATTACACTCAGAAATGTAAAGCAGCAGCACTGATGATGGAAGGAAGATGAAAGTGGAGAAGGAAAGGCAGGGATGTTAACCAGTTTAGCTTAACCGGTTTGCTACATTACACATGGGAGCGGGATGGGGGGGATGAAAGATGGGGAAGGGAGATAGAGAGAGAGAGAGAGAGAGAGCACATAGCACAGCACAGACACATCGTCCGTTAAAGTCCATCAATCTGGCGTGATACGTGATATCACTGTCACAGCCGCTTGTCCAATCCCGTCTCTTTCAAAAACCGAAGTAGTCCCTTCGTCGCCTTCACCTGCGATGTCTTCTGTCGGCGGCATGTGAAAATCGTTTCGAGGGACAATGGTCTAGTGTCAAGGTGCGCTAGAGCGGATGCCTGGGACTGTCGCTGAACATTATATTCAGGACAGTCGCACAGAATGTGTTCCAGCGTCTCCTCGCAAAGACAGGCATTGCAGAGAGCGCTGTCGGCCATTCCAACGCGAAATGAGTAAGATTTCGTGAAAGCCACCCCTAGCCATAAGCGATAAAGCAGAGTCGCCTCTCTTGGGCGCAGTCCAGTTGGCAATAGAGATGCATCAAAGAGGGCAGGTGGTATTGACGGTTGCTCCGGTTGGTCTGGCTAACTAAGCGACAAGTAATGCTTTCGCATTTACGCAGCATAAGAATTGCTTAGGTGCCCCGATATTCTTTTTCTTTCCTGCGAAGCTGTTGAGTGCGACTAGAAGCGCTCGAAAACCTTACACGCGTCTTCTAGTGCGCATGAGAGAAAGGCAGGTCTTCCAATTGTCCTAATGCATCAGATAGCGATCGTGTCCATTCGTCAAATTGAAAGCAGTCGCACAAACTGGTGCCCCTAAGCATTTTACCATTCCCCCCGTTTGTTAGGCTTTTCAAATTTGCCTGACACAGACTCTGCGCACACAATCGCGCGTGCCATGCACACGTTTCTCGATAGAAACTGCCGTTCCTTTCTTCTACACGTCGAATGTCAGGCCGAATACGCATCAGTCGAAGCGGCGCTCTTTGTTTTTCCCGTTGGAGTATAGTTAGGGTATGGTCGAGGCCGAACCATACGGGGCGCCCTCTGACAGAGCGGATGACAGGAAAAGAAACACAGCTTGAATGCTACGGCTGCATTTTGTTTCTGGGTGAACGGGATGACAAAACTCCGATGCATTGCGACGGGTTGCGTCCTCCCGAAGAAAAGAGAGTGCTGCCGCCAGATGCTCCGGCTTCCACTGCGAGCATCGCGCAAAGAAAGGTCCGGAGTTTGCGTCGCGGGTACGCAATGAACGGGGCCCATGCGTCAAGGCGTCCCAAGACAAAGCGGTTCCGTCCCCCGCGGGATCGTCCGCGGTACTGCGTCGCTGTGCCCCGATTGTCTCGATGCAGCGACGGCCGTTCTTTCGCTGTCCTCGGCCCACGCTGTGTGGCGAGGGGGGGGGGGGGGCGGGGGGGGGGTGCAGAGCCAGTGCACCACTGGAGCGGTGAATCATGACCGCGCACTGGCACCGTCTCTCTGCCTCCCGCTTGGCCGCGGTGAAATAACGCGGCCGGGGAGCGACGCGCGATGAATGGCGTTTGCTCGGCGTGAGACGCATAAGCGGACTAGGTGGAGACGAGAGGGGGGCCAGTCCGGCTGTCCTTCGGTGGGCGGCGGATAGCGGCGCGTTTGTCAGCCGTCGTCGTCGTCGTCCTGAAAAAAAAGGGGGGGGGGGGGAGGGCGTGGCATCGGCTCGAGTGAGGGAACCAGGCAAGAAGGTGGATTCCCTCCTGTGCGTCAGGGATTAGAATTTGAAAACTGTAATTAGAAGTGATGAGTGGCCCCCTGAATTTAATGGGAGCGAAAGACGTTATCTGGAATTCCTGAGTTCGAGAAGGTGCTATTGCGTGAAAGTGTTGGCGATAATCGGGCGTCGTTAATTCTGCGCCAGCGGAGAGTGCCGAGAAGAATGAAGAGAGGCGCGGCACGCTTTGGCGTTTCTGAAACCACTAAGCGTTCGGGTTGAGTGCAGCAGCAATTGAGTATTACACGACAGCAATACACGAACGAGGAGCAAGAACAGTAAGATGGCCAGAGCGGCCTTCGCTGTATGTTGAAGAAGCAGCGGCAGCGTAGAGTGCCGGGATATGTACGCGCCGGTATTAGCTAATGCGAAGCGCCAATCGATAGCTCTCGAGATGGGGTTGCTGTAAGTTACAGCAATTCTTGTTTTTTTTTCTTTTCTAACTTAATTAAGGCTACTGTAGCAAAGATCACGCGCGTACATGCTGTCGTGTATCTACGTTCACCAAGGTGGTGTCTGAGCTGTGCATATCGCCAATGTTGCCTAAAAAAAAAGAAAAAAAAAGTAACGCATGGCCTGGTGATCATTCAATATCACGGGAACAATCTCAAGTAAATGAGCTTAATCCTCGTTCTTGTGGCTTCAGACTTTACAGTGGCGTTATTTACTATATGCCTGATTATTTCTATATATAATAACCAAACACTTTTACTTGGGACGACGTCTCTTTCCGCCCCCGCACCCCAAACTAAACAGGCCGCAGGCGCTAACGCTACGCTTATTACAGACAGATACCTATCCAAACCCGGCCACCTTACACATAATCTACCCAGACGTCTACCCAGACGATGCGTGCCCCTCGTACGGGGTCACGGCGACACCCGCACACGTGCTCTGGGAGTGCAGAAACGCTCCGCCCGACTCTACCTCCGACAAGTGGGAGAAGACCCTAAGAAGCCCGCTCCTACAAGACCAGCAATGTGCCGTCCAGCAGACTCGCGCAGCGGCCGCCAGTTATTCCCTGTTGGTCCCTGCGTAGGAGACGCCCACTGCGCGCTGACGTGCGTCCTGCAGGACTTTTAATAAAGTATTTCCAATCCAATCCAATTCTAATAAGTATTTTCTTTTCTAAATACGCAAGGGCAAGAAGTTCCGCAAATAATCCTTGCAGATTGCCGCATTCATGACCCACTGTTCTGTTGAAAGTTACGAATCCGCGTAGTCACGAAGCCGTTTGAAGCCAGAAGGACGCAAAGTGCAGGAAAATCCATGTACTGTACATGCATCATTCGCACGCTGGCCGAATCGCCACACGTGCAGCTCCAGTACAGACGCTGACATCAGAGTTCCCTCCGGTAAGTTTTCCAGGAAACTCTCGGGAGCGCATGGGTATTTAGTCTAGCCAGAAATAGGAATTTCAATATTGCGGCAAAAGGAAGTCAAAGATGGGAAAGCCGAATCATTTCGCATACAGTCCGACCACTTTCCTGGGGGGTCTGCAAGGCGTGTTCAGCTCTTTCCCCTGCGCCCACTCCCTATTCTTTATTTCCTTTTTTGCTGTGCTCGTGGGCTCAATAGTACCCTATATACATTTACACAGCAGTCGAGCTGATACAGAGGGTAAAACGGTAATAAACAAATCTACTTTTGCGCGTGTCTTGCGTTCCTCGCAGCAAGGACTTCCTGAGCAGGCGCTGCCTTCGTACGAACTGAAAAAAAAAAAAACGAAAAAGAAAAACCGCTATTTCGCTTCGTTTCGTGGAGGTATTTGAGATCGCTCTGCCCTTCGGGTTATTGGAGGCGATAATTCTGCGGTTCCTCCGAGAAGAAAGGGCTGGATCCAATCGTCGCGGGAGCACGTTGCAGGAATGCCTCCCGCGCATTCCCGCCATTGCCACCGGCTGCGAATGTTCCTTTTGCGTGTACCTTACTTGGCTTCTCGACGCGCTGTTCCTGCTGTTCTGCACAGCGAGCGACCGCGCAGTGCCGACTGCTCCGGCCGCGCCGCATCGACGTACTCTGCGACCATGCTCGCCGCACGGAGCGTTGTTCCCCTTGTCTGGGCCCCTCGGTTGCGAAGATATGAGTGCGCCGTCGATACAAAACGAGGAATTTGGACGAAAGAAAGAAAGGCTGGGCGTTCCATCCGCCGCTAGACAAGCGAACTTGGGCCACACGAAGCCGGCTAACGGGAACATGCCAGCGCGGATTTGAGCTTGCATGCGAGCCGAGCTGATGCTAACGCCTTCTGCTTGTGCCAGGCATAAAATGGGGACGCTAAAGAAATTCACGAAGTTAATAGCGTTCTCATTACATCGGACCGGGGCACTCTTGTGTGCCGGTTTCCGTGGTTTTCCGGTGTGCCGTTTCCCATGGCTGTGGCGTTCTGCTGCTGAACGGTCGCGGGTGCGATGCCCTGCCGCGGCGTCAACATTTAGATGGGAGCGAACTGCAAGAACGCTGCCGTGCTTAGAGATGAGTGCACGTTTAAGGGACAGCTTGTAGTGAAAATTATTTTGCGGAGCCCTCCGCTGCACCGCCTCTCATAAGGGCAGAGTTACTTTGCCACCTCAAAATAATTAATTACACAGAGGCGCTAATGCCCGACAATGCGTAAAGTGTCCGAAAACAGTACACGTGAGTAGTTTGCGTGAAACAGTCCATTCTCTTATAATTTCGCAGAGCGTCAACGCCCATTCCGGCCGGATTAGCATCCTGAGATACGTCAACTCTTGGGAATCCTACGATTATCGGTCACGGGATTGCCCATTAATTAAGATAGATATCGGATCATCCCCAAGGCTAGGGCCACACACCGCTCTTAGTCAACTGGGTCGTTGCACAGAGTTGCGATTGGAGCAGAAAAAACGGGACGAACGAATGGAAGTAGGGTGTGTGCAACTGTTCAAATATTGGGTATATTGTCCTTCTGGTCTTCGAATCGAAGAGAATTGATACAAACGAATGTTTATCGAATAATTATTGAATATTCTGATACTTCAACGATGCGCAGTAAACGTAAAATTGGAAAAATATCGTAAAAAAAAAAGTACGCGAAAGTGAACAAACGAAGCTGCTCCACTGTTCCATTCCGCCGAGCTCCAGTGGGCTTGGCGGCAGTGCTCCAGGTGAAATTTTCACGGGTGTACGTTCATATTTGAGGTGTTGGTTAATGCTTAGTTGTCCACGTGATGCTATCGCAGCAATAACCGCATTTCAGTGCTGCCCTGCTTACTTGGTAGCATTATTCTCGCGTGTCTGTACTTTTGTGTTGAACTTGTGAATTTGCTGAGATGTTGAATCAAATCCCGCCCCGTCAGAGCAAGAAATATTGCAGCTGCTTTTGGGCAAAACAGCACGACTATTCCTATGAACATCGTCTTGCCAAAGCCAGAAAAAAAATGAACACGAAGCAGCTAGCTTCTCAGAAAGAAGTGCAGATGAAAATTTTTATTGAGCTGAAAACAGATGCTACGGATCTAGAATTGAGAGCAGCTGGAGTTGGTAAAAATTTGGTATTTGCGGTAAACAAAATTGACGAACTAGAAGATAGAAGCCGACTAAATACGTTAGCCCCCCCCTTTTTTTTACATGAAGAACAGTCCAAGGAAACGAGTGCTGGCCTTGTCGATAAGGAATAACTTGTTTGAAGAAAAGCTGGGAATAAATGTTAACGGCCTAGCAAAGGTGCCATAGATTAGATAAAAAAAGGGAAAAGGAACGCCAAGCAATTATAAAAAATTTTTTGAATCACCGGGTGAAATTAGCAGTTGTACAGGCCTGTTCCAAGCTAAGGGGCACCAGACTGTCAATACCTGAAGGTTTTGCTACTCGCTTCAGTGATATCAGAAAAAAAAAAAGGTTGTGGCAAAGTTCAACACAGGAACGTACAAATGGAGCTTCAGTTAACCTAATGTTTGACAAATTATGTATTAATGGCAGGATGCTTGGTTGGGATGCTGAAAATACTAAATGATATCAGATATATAACCAGAACAAAGATGAGCGAAACTAAATTAGCGATGTTTAGTAGTGTCAAATATAAGCTGCCGCAGTGCTGTGAATAAGGCTGTGGAATTAGAATGGCATGATTCTAGCAGACGATCCAGAAATTGTATTAGTAACCGAGACCCGGTACGACATGATGTTTTTCAGAGTGAATTTGTACCAGAAATTACCGACCGTTCCGTAAAGGCCGCGATAGAAGGCGAGGAGACGTTGTCATTCTAGTTAGGAACAAAATAGAGCTTGTGAAAATGCCGGATGTTTAAGTCGTAAAAAGCCTCTTTTGTAAAGTATATATTGGAAGGATCAGATATATGCTAGCTGTTCTTTACAGACCACTGAATTCTTTTTTCAGTGGTATTGGACAGCTTAATAAATACTTGAATTGTCGCGTGAACGTGGAAGATAAGTTAATAATAGCAGGAAATTTCAACCCGCCAATTATGACATTGGTTAAACATTTTCATATATTTTGTGTCAAGCTAATGATACTGAAATCTCGGATATCTTAAATAAGATATCGTGCAAATATTTAGTGACCCCACTAGAATACAGAATGGCTTGGAATCTATCTTAGATGCGTATCATGTGAGTGGCAATATAACATAAAACATGTTGAGCAGCGTCACAAATGGCATGTCAGATCATAAGGCGGTGGTACTGACGCTAAAGGGAGTCACACTTAAACAGCAGACGTTGATGAAACAATTTTCTAATTTTTCTAAAGCAGATCACGAATCGATAATTGATTCGTGATTCGTGATAATTGCGAAGGCTACGTGTCGTAGGCACGTAGCCTTCGCAGTGCCAGGCATTGAAGAAGCACAGCGGAGGCCGTGCTTATAGGCCGTCTCGATAAAAAGTGGTTCAGGACCCCTTTAAAATAAAGGTCGAACAGGGTGAGAAGTCCTATTTTGAAAACAAAGATTTGTGAAATATGTGAAGAAATAAAATGAAAAACTTCTCGTGACAAGCAAGATACTTAAATGAAAAATTTGCAGAATTTATTAAAACGTGCCCGATCAAACTTTTTGAGGGCGGTCAGTCTATGCAAGTGCACTACCAACTTATTTAATTTAGATGGAAAATTAGTGGATGACGACACTGCTGCCTGCAAGGCCTTCAATAACCATTGCAATGTGTTCACACAAAAGTAGCACTTTTGCCCAAATAGCGAAGCATCGATTGTGATAGATAATTATTAGAAATTTATACGAATTACAGATAATAGTTTTATAGCACCAGGCACCAACAGAAATAACAGTTGGACAAATAAAGTGTACTCCTATCCTATTCTCTCCTATCCTTATGAGCCTTATAAGCTCGTAAACATTCGCTTAGTAATTAAGTTACCAAGCATGGTGCCGCGCGCGCACAGGCAAACATGAAGACTTTTCTCTGGGTGACCGCGGACACTCGCTGTTACAACAGTGACGCGAGGAAGCGCGGCAGCAGCATCGAGCGAATCAACCTTCATACTGCCTCTCGCTTCAACGCAAACCAAACACAAATCTATTAGCTCTTAATTGGCGAACCTGGACACTGGCCCTATCGTAGATCGCTTTCAATATAGGACCCGTACGGCCGCTCCATACGCAGCCGCCGCTGTAGTAAAACGCCACTCTGCCTCCCCCCCCCTCCCCTGGCGTCCTGCGCCTTCTTCCAGAAGGCGCCTTCCTCCCCTGCGCGCGGAAACAAGCCACAATCCTCGGCTCACCCTCGCACACTTTAACTGGCACACACAGCATAAGGCTAGCAGCCACGATGTTATCACACTTGGACTTTATACGGAACACCACGGTGACGACAATGGCTGAACTGAGCCTGAAGTGTCCATGTAATTGCTATCCCAATAAAACATAAGGACTACCGCCGTCCTTTAACGCAAGTCTTCCTTCAGTATCAGGTGTCATCATTTCTGAGGAGGGCTTTTTAGTCTATATTTAAATTTGGATATTAAAAAGTAAGTGGGATCAGATGACATACTCGATGCCTTCCTAAAACTGTATGCAGAATGGTGTGCAAAATATTTGTGTGTGTTTAGTATTAGATCTCTGCACGTAGGTGCGTTAGCTCAGGACTGGAGGATTGCCACACTTAAGCCTTTGCATAAAACACGTGACATAACACAAACTGAGAATTACTGACCGTTTCAATAACCTCAACGGCTTGCAAAATTTTAGAGCACCTAGTCTATAAACGCTTTGTTGAAGAGCACACTGTACTAACGAGCGCCCAGCATAGGGTTCGCCATGCATATGCAACCAACACATAACTGTTTGAAACCGTACACAATTTTGCTACAATATTGTTACTGGGTACTGGGTTCGATATCCCACACCTCCACCCATATGTTACGGGGATGTTGGGAATATAAGACTGTATTGACAAGGAGAGTCAATTGGGTTAAAAATGGCTGACTAGTAACAACACGCAGCAGCCAGCGTCTCGCGATCTTCTTCCTCTCTTCGTTCACCCTTCCTTAACAAGATTCAGTGAAGGAAAGCAGGTAGTTGCCATTTTTATAGACCTTCCAAAGGCTTTCCATAAGGTTTCCTACAAGCAACTACTTCACAAATTGTAATATAACCTACAAAATTCGGCAGAACCCATGTCACGATGACTGTCAACAGTAATACATTTAGCATTGAATCAATATAGTGCCACAACGTAATGCCGTCGTCGAAAAGAGTGATGAGGCGCTTACTGCAGTGCACTCTTCTTTCACGCTTCCCGAACAACACTCGGCGCCATCTAGCGGTGCTGTCGCGAAGCCTGCGCCTGGCCTCCGAAACGCATGGCGCGCCGGTAAGTGCGAACGCTGATAAAAGCGTCATGCGGCAACCGGGCTCCTTTCTCGCGTTTCTTTCTGCAGTGGACTCGCTGAGCCATCTAGTGGCGCTGCTGAGATGTCGGCGCCTGGCCTCCGAGGTCAGAAGCGTGGCGCGCCGGTGACGGCGAACGCTGAGAAGTGTCCCCTCGCCTGGCCGCACACCCAGTGGCACATACGCAGTGACTCAAGCTAGCGAGAGGTTCATTGAAGACCGCCACGCACCCGGTGCGCTCATGGCGATGCTCGCTAAAGCGTTGGCGTGAAAGACGTCAATTCAAAAGCGGCACATACCCTTTGCATTTCTGGCCAAGCCTTATATACGCCGCCGTGTTGCTGTTCTTAAGGAGCCCTTGCGTCGTGCATTCGAGTCCCCTCAGCATCGGAGAAAGCTAAGAGGGCTTTTTGAAATTTTGCATTTTTGCAATAGGGAGTATCGTAATCGTCGGTGATGTTTTTTTTTACTTCGTATACGAAGTAGAAGGAAGCGCCAATGTCTTATAGTATATGAACTGCAATTTTAAGCAGTAAGTATGTGGTGCATAATAACAGCCGATTTACATGCAGTAACCTCATATACTGCACCCGAAGTACCGAGGCTTAATTGCCAGTTCGAGCCACTTACTGGCTTTGAGACTTCCTTAGCCAAATGAAAACTATGCTGCCTACTTGAATCGCGAACGGCCCCATGCTCGATTCTATCACTATAAGTCATGGCCGCTTCATTTCCATCAACACTCACAACACATTCTGGCCAGTTGTCAGCTCCTTTAAATCAAGGTTCCGGGACTCCAATGAGGTGCGACGTAATGCCAACGCATTTCTCTGACATTTACCGCTAACTAGCCACCGAGCTAGATTTTTTTTGGAGCCATTCACAAAAACAAGCACCCCAGTCAGCTCGTCCAGCTCTTCGCGCGGTTCCGCGACGATTCTCCTGCCTTCGGATGGACCGGTGCGACGAAATAAGCCGCGCAGTGCCAGGGAGTGGCGACGCAGCAGAAGGCTCGGGAAGAGTGCGCGTCCAGGTCGCACGACGACTCACCCGGTGCAGGGCGTATAAGTGGTGCCGAGTGCCGAGCTCTGGGCCTATTTCCCTCATCTTATTTCGCCCGTGACCCACCCCGTCCGGAATTACGGTCCCGGCCGGGGCAGCCGGGCATCCTTCGAGAGCTGGCGTGCGTACTACGCTCCTTTATTGGCCTCCTTCGTTTTCCGGCTAGGGGGGCGAGCGATATCTTTTATTTTATTATTATTATTATTATTATTACGATCGCTCTTCCCGGGGGAGTGCTTTTCATTGCAGCCCACGGGAAAGGCACCGTATACGGCGGCCGTGCTCTTTCCTTCCATCTTCATCTGGTGTATTTCGTGAACGTTCCAGCTCTTCTTACGCCCCATTTTTTATTTCCCCTTGTCTCTTCCTTATTACTTCCGTGCAGCGTCCGGTTCGGCCGAGAAAACCCGTCTCGAGAGCTAGCCGTGTTTCTTAAACGGAAGCCGTTATCGAAAGGCTCTCGTGTTAGTAACAATGGACCACGAGGTAACAATGATAGTTTGCAAGTATATGCGGACGGGCATGCGACGTGTCGGTGCTAGCCGGTTGGGCTGAAACAAACTTGGATAATGACAAGAAAGCCTGAAAGGACGCTAACCTCGCGACGGGTGGCGCAATGTGTAAGTATAGTCATGTGACGCTAAGAAACAGGAAGACCACGGGTGCATTAGGAAGCAAACACTGATAGGCGGTGTCCTAGATGAAATATAAAAGGAAGTTTGTGCCTGTCATGTCATGCGCAGAGAGTATCGATGTAATGCGCTTTGTGTTCGATTTAGTTGAGATTACAATACAATTACTTTAACGCAGATTACCTTTAAAGTAATAGTTACTTTGACATTTGTTTACCTTAGCGCACATTAACATTACGTTAACGTTAGCGCTTATCTGACGTCTAAGTAATTTTACTTTCACATCCCGCTTCACAGACCGCTAGACTAATAGAGTGCTAAAAAGGCTGTGTTTGTCATTTACTGAAGTACCCCCCCCCCCCCCCCCCCAGCATGAGAATTAATTAAATAAACATCATTCAAATTGTCCGATGGGAGGATTTAAGCATAAGACCTCTAGCACCGAAGCTCAATATTGAAACCATTACGCCACGGATGCATGCCTCGACAAACGACATAAAACGCCCTTATGAATTTATCGCAGGCTAGCTAGCGCCCTGAGACTCTTAGCGCGTTTCCATTTGGCCACATTGGTAAGCTGTACCGCTGCAATTAGTAGCCGTTGTGCGTATTCGCAGCTTCTTCTTTCCATCAAAAAGTATAGGTTGCTCTGAAATTTACTATAATGAATACATAAAGCGTAATAAACAAAGCGAAAAGAACGTCTGAATCCACATGCACAAAGATCAGACAAATTTGTGTACTTCCCATCATTACCGAGGTAGCGGAACCGTTGCGGTGCCACAGTTCCCTCTAGTAATTATTGTAGGACGCTCTATGCGTTGTACTGTTCAGTTGCGTCACGTACGACAGCATGCATGACTGGCGTCACGGGCAACCTGCAAGCCGACAGAGCAGCTCGAGGATTCGTACATAACCGAGCACTCATCACGCCGGCTGCAGAAGACCTGGACCCTGTCGACCTCGAGTATTCAGCCATCGTGAACTACCACAGAGGGCGCCGCTTGCGATATCCACCACCCCATCGAAATCTAAACACAGAAGATGCCGCTGCCTGGCGTAGGCTCCAGACAGGCACTTACACGAACTTACGCATATTACATAGGATACACCCCACAGCCTACAGGGACGAATGCCCATGGTGTGGGGCTACAGCAACCCTATACCACATTACGTGGGAGTGCGCACTACACAACATAGAACACCCAGACACGAACACCACGAGGGAGCAATGGGAGGCACTGCTGTCCAGCTCGGCCCTCGACGACCAGCTCAAGCTGATACAGAGAGCTGAGAAGATGGCAAGAGCCAGCGGAGCCCTGGACTAAGGGCCCCGACCATTAGCGGTTTTTCTGATTATTCTTTTAATAAAGTTTATCTATCTATCTATCTATCTATCTATCTATCTATCTATCTATCTATCTATCTATCTATCTATCTATCTATCTATCTATCTATCTATCTATCTATCTATCTATCTATCTATCTATCTATCTATCTATCTATCTATCTATCTATCTATCTATCTATCTATCTATCTATCGGCCAGTGCTTATCTTCCAACAAGCAGCGGCGTCATACAAACGCACCATAATATAACATGAGTGAACATTGCTACTATTCGCCTCTTCTTCATCGTCTCATGCAGGCCTCAGTTAACATTTTGTTGTTGCAACCGCGCTTTTCCATTTCACTTTCGTGTTATTTCTTGCAATTACACCAAACACAGCAGCATGCGACGACGAAACAGGAAGTGATTTGGTGGACTATGTTTAGAAAAAAAAAAGAAGAAATAGAGCATCTCTACCGTATACAAAAGAGAGAGAGAATGAAGAGGAAAGGCAGGGAAGTTAACCAGATATGAGTCTCCGGTTTGCTATGGCCTGTGGCCTCGGCGCCTGGACAACATTCATGCGTTTTTCATTATTTCATTCGTGCAGTTGAGTTTATGTTTTGGAAATTGTTAGGGAAGACTTTTACAACATTGGTGAATAGGCTACTGAGGGGAGGGACTTTCTGAGCGTCTGAAAGAGAGGTGCTAATCACACTCCTTTGTAAGGATGAGTCGACAACCACCGATCTAAGAGCACGGCGTCCAATCGCACACTTCTGAAGTGAAATTCCAAACTTAAATCAAAGTGCCTTTGTATGCGGCTCACTCAATTGCTTACCACTGTTGTGGGCTCATACGAGCCATGTTGTGTCCCGGGGCATTCCACTCACCTTTACGGTTTAGCAGTAAGGCCTTCTCGCGTAGGCCAATGCCAGGAAAGTTCCAGGCATTCTTTGCTCTTTCGATCAAAAGAAGGCTTTCGATATCAATAGCCATAGGTACCTTTTTCGGCTTTTAGAAGAAGCTGGCTTTAGCGTGGGTTTCCGGCGAAGGGTCCAAGCTTTGCATTCCCGACCAACTTCTGCTGATCTCATACATAATTGCATCTCGGAGGCTTTCATTGTGGGTCGTGGTGTACGGCAAGTGATTCTCTCTCACCTGCCCTCTACATACCCGCTTTTGAACCGCGTCTGCAGAGGATGTCTCGTGACAGTAGAACTGGCACGTACCTACTCCTACCAGGTTCCCCTTCCATGGCACTGTTCGCCTATGCAGACGACTTGTCTATTGTAGCCCAGGATGAGACATCAGCGTGCACTGTCTTGGACGTCATAGATAGTTGGCAGCCGGTTTGTGGTCTACCAGTGAAAGCGCGGTTGGTAATTCTAGGTATCCACTTCGATCCCGACAGTCTTTCTCCTGAAAACTAGCAGCAAGCTAAAAAGAAGCATGAAGCCTAGGATTCAGGAATCCAGCGCATTGTCATGTCCATTTTGAGACCGAGCGATAATTCTTCGGTCACTTCTGTTTTCCTTCCTCACGTACGTAGCATGTGTTTCTCCTGCCCCAACTCTAACCATACTTTTCTTGGAGAGGGTTCCGTTTCGTTTTCTTTGGAAAGGGACAACTTCTTGTGCAGGTCGGCAGGTGCTCATTGTTTTGATCGCACCGCTGGTACGATCTTTTGGGAACTCGGCGCTGACGCCCGTGGTTGTACCTGGGTCGCAAGCCCCAAGGGTAGCGTTGGCCTGGCGGCCTGGGGTACAACTGGAAGCATCCGAAGGTCCCGGCAAAGCATGAGTCGACTGGTAACAACAAAACAACTTGTTTATTTTAACATCGCAAAAAGTTGGCGGTCAGGTAGACGGGAGAGCACTTTACTCAACAGAAGAAATCGGAGCCCTCTCTTTTGGCGTCCGGGGGCAGCTGTCTTTATACTCTCGCAGTTGAGGGCAAGAAGGAACCCCTCAATAGACGAGCACGTGAACGTACAATGTCGTAGCGCTGTCGTAGCACAATGTCGTAGCACAATGTCGTAGCACACTGTCGTAGCGCTGTCGTAGCACAATGTCGTAGCACAATGTCGTAGCACACTGTCGTAGCGCTGCCGGTCGGGCACAATGACTGTAATGAGAGGGTGATCCTTTGCGGTCGCATCGCCGCAGTCGCGCCTGGAAACACCTGGCGGGGAGCGTTGCGGCGACGACGATCGGGCCAAAATGTCTGCCGCCCCGCCGCAGTCGCGCCGGCAAAACCACGTGTCGCAGGCGAAACGCAACATCATGCTTCCCAGGGATAAGGGAGGTCTCGGAATTCCCGATCTGGGTATCGTTGCTACTGCTCTAAGCATCAAGTGGACCCAGGTCGCTCTTAACTCGGATATGATACTGATTCGAACCTTCCCTTCCTTTTTTCTCAGCAATCGACTCCATTCGTCCCTGCAAAGCACATTTTCTCATTGTGTGCCTTGAGGTTCCCCGTCCACCATTTATGCGGCGGCTGCCAATTCTCTGGTACGCATCCGCAAGGTTCACCCCGGCATTGATGTAGTTTCAACTCCAATTCAAGAGCTAGCCCATATCCTCACCCCAGGTCCCCCCCTCGTCCACACACGCATTACCAAACGTCCGATATGTCCTGCCATAAGCCAAGCTGGAAACTCATTACGGAGAGTTTCCTTGACGCCAGGCGAGCTACGTTCACATGCCGCTTGGCGAGAGCATGTCTGCCGGTGAGCTATAGGGACGCTTCACAGCTATCCCGACTCGTGGGGTGTGCCCTTTTTGTGGTGTTCGTGAGGATACCGTTCTTATCTTTTCGCACTGTTTGCTTTCCGCAGCTCTCCTTCAATGGTTAGCTAGATTTTTCAGCCTCCCAGGTGTTCCATTTCAGACAGTTCGTTTCATGCACCCTTTGTCTAAACAGGCGATCAACCAGTTCGTGCTTGTTCTTGTCGTGTGCTCATACCAATTTCAGTGAGCACGCTGTGAGCAGTTTACTGGGGGCGGGCACCATACCTTCACGAACTGCTTGCGCAAACACAAAAAGAGGTCTGGTTCCATCTAAACCGGGAGCGGCATCGCACAGGCGTGAAGTTTCTGGAGGTATGGGCTGGCCCGGCCCTGTTCTTTTGACGATTCAGGTGGAAAGCTCTCAATTATGTTATGATGCAGGCATCTAAAGTCTCCTGTCTCGGCCGTGGGCGCCAGTCGATCGACGTGCTTTTGCCCGTCTTAATGGAACCCAGAGCCAGAACTGGTCATGTCGCACCCTCGTGTGGTCGCGCTGCACCGCAGACGGCTTTGGTGGTCTCAGTGATTGCTTACCTTGACCTCTTCTCTATTAAGGCAATCCAAGGGTAATCCGAAGGCAATCAGAGGGTGCCTGTAAGACCCACATGAATGTTTGTGTGGTGAATGCAGTAGCTCAGTTCGTGCTGCTCCACAGCAACTCCCTTGTCCGGGAAGGAACATTGGCCCGAACCAAAGCCCCATGCCAAGTCAACCCGGGTAGAGGGGGTGCGCCAGGTTCATTGCACCAAATTATGCTGGGTTCCTCAGTACACGTAAGCTCCGGGGCGGGTACCTTCGGGTACCAAGTCTTCTCCCCATCCGACAACGGCACAGGCCGTTGACGACCGGTATGGCATCATCTTGTGCTCAGTATGTGAACAGTATACATTTAAAGTAATGCAAAGTTAATAAACCTCTTTTTCGAATGATAGCTCTCGTCGTCGTACCAGCGGATCTGCCCTTGCCTCTGCGAGAGCTTATATCCCTTCATCATCGTCTCCCTGAAGTGTTGATGCGTCCAAACATAAACAGCTGCGTCACTTCGCTACAATAAATGTGCTTAACGTGTGCGGAAACACATTCGCGTCTGCGAAGGCTTTACGTCAAGGAGCTGCTATAGTACTCAGATTATCTAGCAGAAACGTTGCACAGTTCTGTTGAAGTGTATTTTGGGTGCGCAGAGCACAATACATTTTTTTAATGCCAATAAAAACATACAACGTATTCCGGGGCTCTATGCAGTGCCTATCGACGCATCCCGATTTCTTGGCTTTTTACGTACAGATTTTGCCCAGAATTTAGTAGTACTTCTGTGCATGTTTTCCCAGCTGTGCTCGTTACTACAGTTCTCCAGGAAGGTGCGAGAACTGCCTTATGTACGTGTTCGCTATCTTCGATGTATTAGGCGCTCAGGACACGCCGCGGTCGCCAAGTGGCTGTGGGGTCGCACTGTTTAGCCCAAGGTCGCGAGCATGACTACGGATGGGGCCGCCGCACTTCGGTGGGGGCGAACATCCAAACACGTACAATCGTGTGCTTGGATTTAGGCACGCATTAAGAAATCCCACGGGGCGCAAATTAATCCGGAGTCCGCCACAAGTATGCCGTGACTCAGAATCACATCGTGGTTTCGGAACGCCATATCTCAGAATTTAAACGTTTTATTTTAATCAGGCGCTTAGATATAGGTGTACATATTACCAAGAATTTTTCTTCGTACCCTTATCAGATGAAATGAAACAGAGGAGAGAGCCGAACAAGTCGCAGTCTGTAGGAAAGTTCCAAGCACGGCTTTGAACGCGAAATCACGTTCCACGGCTTCGACTGTAGAGAAGCGATTATCGTGAAAGTGTACACATAAGGCCAGTAGACACATACGTGAAGGTCTAGCTAGCGCGAGCAATATTCACGCGAAATAAAAACCAAAAGAAAGAAACGTGTTGCGAAATGCCTTTGATCCGTCTGCATTGAAGTTGGTGTGGGCAATAAATAGAGGAACACCGATAAAAAATGCAGTTCGCGAATAAATCAGACTGTTCTCATCGTCACAAATAATACGAGTATCTATGTCTCTCGTTATTGGCTCTCAGAGCGACGGATGGCGCTAGGCCCCAAACATCCCGGCGTTCATAAGCTGAGAGACGAACGGCACACATGCGTCACCGACCGCCAGCGCAAAATATATTGCTCGGCGAAGATCAAACAAAGCCCCGCTTCCCTTCGGGGCATCGCTGCACGAAACCGGGGCCGGCATTATTGCTTGCGTCCACGTCGTCCGGCAAACGATCTGAAGAGTTTTGAGAAAATCTGGTGATTTACGTCGAGGATAACATTTCAATGAGTCTTTACATCGAGCAAACAAGAGCGCTGTTTACAGAGCGCAGTTATTTGTGTTTTTGTTTTGCTCGCCACAGTTTGTACGCTCGTCATAATCTTTAATGTATTCCGAGTGTTGAAAGCCCGGCGACCATTCTGTTCCTTCTCCCTCGTGTTCTTTCTTTCTTTCTTTCTTTCTTTCTTTCTTTCTTTCTTTCTTTCTTTCTTTCTTTCTTTCTTCAGGTCACGGGCTACTGGGATAGCAACACGCTGAGCGACAAGCTTCATCGATTTCGATTTTTTTCGACGTTGTCACCCACGAGCAAGCAATGGAAGTGTCATTTGCTTGTTGATGAGAGGGTGATATGTGCATGTGTGGGAGATAGAGAGACAAAAAGTTTTTTGTTAAAAGGCGGTGTGTTTAGACGGCGTATCTTTCCCGACCATCTGCAAAGAAAGGGACGTACGGACAGAAACGCTCTTACAAGATAGGCAAAGGGGGAAGAAAGGTGCACTTCTTGCTGTTTTCGCTAGAGCATATGTGGGCACCATATGTCAATCGAAGGTCAATCAGCAAAGCAGCCTCTACCGAAACTCGGAGCAGTCATGTGACCAGGGCTTCGGTGATGGATCGTCGCTAATGTTACTATCAAACAAACCCGAAGAATGGGGGTTAACCGAGGGGCTCATATCATCAGAAGCCAACAAACACTGACACCAAGGACAACATAGGGGAAATTACTTGTGCTTAATAAATGAAATAAAAAAAACGATTAATTAATGGAAATCGAAATGGATGAAAAAACTTGCCGCAGGTGGGGAACGATCCCACAGCCATCTCATTACGCGTGCGATGCTCTACCAATTGAGCTACCGCGCCGCCGTTTCCCCATCCAATTTCGTGAGTGTTTGTTTCCCAGTAGAACCCTGGGAGTGTTAGCCAGCGCAATCACTCACAAACCTTGGTGGCGGATGTGGAACATCCCTTCTGCTGCAGGCGTCACGAGAACGTGATCTATTTGGGTGAAGGAAACTGGTCAATAAACTCACACGGCTACCTGAAGACATCAGTGTTGCCGGTTAACCGAAGGGCCCGATTTTTATTAGTCGTATAAGAAGCCAACAAACACTGGCACCAAGGACAACATAGGGGAAATTTCTTGCGCTTAATAAATGAAATAAAGAAACGATAAATTATGGAAATGAAAGTGGATGAAAACACAAAATGTCGCAAGTGGGAAACGCATGTGGGGAATGTAAGTATACCTATGCTTCCTGTGCGATCGCTTCAGTAGTCTATTCCAGGGAAGCGTTGTCAAATATGGAAAGGAGGAAGCACGCATGTAAGGAACCGCAGTGGTAATAAATGTGGTTCTTGTTCTGAGTGGCTGAGTGGGTCTGTCGGTGATCCATCTTCGGAAGCCAACAGCGCCAATGCGGAAAAGGATGTTTTTTCCCCGGTTACTCGCATGGACAGCATTGCCGGCACTTTCATTGAGGATAATGTTACATTGCCCAGATAGCCACTAAGGTACTATGACCCACCGTGGGTGCTTAGTGGCTATGTTGTTGGGCTGTTAAGCACGAGGTCGAGGTCTCGAATCCCGGGGACGGCGGCCGCTCTCCATGGGGGCGAAATGCGAAAAAACCCATGTGCTTAGACTTAGGCGCTTGTTAAAGAACCCCAGGTGGTCCAAATTTTCGGAATTCTCCACTACGGAGTGCCTCAGAATTAGATCGGGGTTTCGGCACGTATAACTCCATGATTTGTTTTTAATGTTATGTCGTGGCCTCTGCCCGCCGCTCGATGGTTGTGTAATTGTATATGTGTCACCAATTGTTCATGTGCGTCACAGATCAAAAAAGAGCTTATAAGGGATATTGGAAGGCTGCTTTTGAATCACAGAATATAGCCCAGTGGTTTCCTCACTGTTGATGCACATAAAGCACTGCACTGCGGACGGCGACAAGTTCTGACCCTTTCGATGCTGTGACTCGGCTGATTTTGACCTTTTTGCAGATTGACGTCGACGGAATAACAACCGCACCAGTTGGTATGGTCGGACTCGAAGAGCCACCTGCATAAATGGGAGCCCTATTGGAGCAGGTATCAGTTGGTAGATGTAGAGCGGCTTGCTTGAGGGCACAGTTCTGAAAGTTGTATTTCCTTCCAAATCCTGGAATAGAGACGCACACTTGTGGTTGCTGGAGACACTACAAAGGGCACGGTAAGGCGTGAAATCGGACTGAAGAGAGGAGCAGCAGGAGTTTACAATGCTCGAAAGTGTTGCCTCTGGTCAACTTTGCCAAAGGGAAGCAAGGCGTTCAGACCGGAGTTGGGAAAGGTTCCAAAGATGAATTTTAGGCATTTCAGTGGCTATACAAACGTACTGATGGGGCGTTCTTTGGCGATGGCATATGTTGCGGTGGTTGAGGCGCATCTCGGCAAACCAAGATGGGTTATAAGCGCCTGGGCTTGCATGCTCACAAGCGCTTTGAGAATTGTCTTCCGGGCACTTCATAGCACCGGTTTGCTTTGGTGCAAGAAACCCATACAGAGCGCTTTGTACAATTTGAGCACGGAACACACCGACGGTCCTCGTGTTTTCCAGCGAAAACATTGAAAAGGTGACTGATCGAGACGAGTCTCTTCCTTAGGTAGGTCCCATGGGTTCTCCAGGTGAGGTAGCAGTCGCCAATGCCCGATGAAAATCGATGGGTTCTATTGTAGAAGATAATCTGGTCATTAATAGATACCGGGGATTCAGTCATCAATTTTCCTGTGAAGGTGACTACCGCGCACTTTTCTGTGCGTAGATGAAGAGATAAATGCAGGGCTTCAATTAACGTTTCCGTACAAAGATGCCCTTTAGAAGTCCGGGGTATAGGGACGCTAACTGAAGCCTTGCGTAAATACAGTGATAATACATTGCTTCAGTTACCGTTCCTATACAAGACGACCTGTAAGAAACCCGAGGTAGGCAACGAGACAGTTGTTACGCACCGCTACATAAAATTTCTTGCTGGCTTAGAACATTCCTTGCCGGTTGGGAAGACCGTAGAGAAGGCCATAGACGTGAGCATCGCGAATCATTGCTTTCAAGGGAGAATTGCTACCCCAGCCTTTTCAATTTCGGCGTCCGAGAGAGAACATAGTCGATCAAGAGGCTGCTGGTATGCTTCTTATACGTATAGAAGAAGTGGTTTGAACATCAAAAGAAGACTCAGACCCCACGTACTGTGGGAATGATGTGAGCGAAGCTATTGTGCTGTTTGTGTTGATTGATGGTATTTGGCGGTGATGTTGACGGCTGTATATGTTGGGGTCGGGCACGTCAAGAGGCGTATCTGGTCCATGCAGTAGACCGTCTCATCCACGCTAAGGACGTTGATGAAGGGAGGAACATGTTGTCATTTAGAACGAGGAGTACTGGGCTTATTTACAATATCAACATGAAGAGTGGAGAACGCTACGTCGCATCAGTCTAGCATAAATGAATTGAAGAACCCCGAGAAGCCGGAAAGGTCCACGTAAGTCCCCTATGTCCTCCCTGGATACCTAGGCTAGGGAAATCTGCCCACCCACCTTCGTCCTATCGGAGCGTCCAAATTCGTCGAAGGACCCACGTTGAGGGCACGGGTTCACACAATCATTCCCGCACCTTTGATTACTGAACACGCAGAAAGGAGGGGAGCTTGGCAGAGAGGGGTTGTCAAGCTTGACTGAAGCTGGTGCATCTTGGTTCCTGGGATGACCAAGCAGTTAGCTGGAGCGTCTGTCAAATCACCATGGCGGTTGCCGGAGACTGTGAGGAAACGCCGTAGAACACCCTTTTCCGGGAGTTGTTCCCATCGTCCATGACAGCATCAGTGAACCAACAAACAACGCTCGATACGCCAAACGTGTCTCGCCTCGCTGTCGCCGCAAGTCTGTCCGACAGGGACATACTGATAGCTTCACGAAGCGATTCATCGCAGTGGTGCAGGAGAGGCTAGAAGGTCACTAGCCCCGCTGGCCGATCGTAACACCTCCTCCATGTCCCGGGAAATATTGGCTGGCCAGTGCTGATAACCGTTGGGATGGAAGAGAATGTCTGGTGGAAAGGGGGATGACTAGGCTTGCAGCAACCTACTGAAAAATTCTGACATACGCCACAGAACGTCTCACAATGACAGGCAGCAGCAAAGCGAAACGTACAATACGGCTCCGCGCAGCGATGAAGTATCTTGGATCTCGCTTTAGACCCGCCAGGCTTCAAAGCAAACATGAGTGCAGAAACAACAAATTCTGCATTTCTCTATGCAAATTTCGAAGGCATTTCGTGCTGATAAAGTTAGGAATCATGAATGGAGTCCTGATAAATGAAAGGGGATCGTCTTGGCTTAACAAAAAAAGGACAACAACAACAACAAAAATTAGTCGGGATTCCCAAACGCAGAGGGAGATTCAAATCGGCATGCTCAAGCCATCCGCGTTGCTATGCAACTTTCCCTTCTTATACCTAACGGAGAAGTTGTACTGTGGGAAGGTCAGGGTCCATCGGAGCATGTGGCCATGTTTTTGTGATATTCGATTAAGCCACATCAGTGGGCAGTGGTCGGTTTCGATGATGAATCTTGCTCCGCACAAGTAACACGGCAACTTCTGGGCTGCCCACACCAAACAGGCACATTCCTTCTATGAAGAGCTGTAGGTTTCTCTCTCTTAGAGTTAGTTTACGGCTGGCATAGCGAATAGGATGTTCCTCATTATCATCGCCGACTTGACTAAGTACCACCCCCATTCACCTGTCGCTTGCGTCGCACTGAACTATGAATTCCTTTGTATAGCCTGGCGCGCGAAGCTCAGGAAGGGAAACTAATAACGTTTTGAAACCTTAGAAAACGTTCCTTCTTCTTATCCCAGTGCGCGTTACTCGGTGCTCTCTTTCGGAGTGCGCCCATTAAAGGACTTGTTATTTGCAAATAATTCGGAATGTACCGTTGATAGTACCCAACAAGTCCCAATAATGAACGAATGTCTGTTTTCGTGTGTGGCTGTGAAAATTCTCCAATCGTAGCTGTTTTCAGCTCGGCCGGACGTCTCGTGCCCTGGCCGATAACATGGCCCAGATAAGTAACCTGAGAACAGCCAAACCTACACTTCTCCGCCTTCATTGTTAAGACTGCTTCCCTCAACCGTGAGAACACCTGTTTGAGGTGCGATACATGCTGTTCCCAGCACTCCGAAAAAATTGCTACATCATCAAGATAGGGCAAGGCGAACTCCTGCAAGTTCTTTAGGACAATATCCATTAACTTAGAGAAGCTAAACGGCGCGTTCTTCAGCCCGAAGCTGAGGGCGAGAGGGCGAAAAGTGCCCACAGGTGAGATAAGTGCGGCATAGTGGCTGGCACTTTCTCAAGGGGAACTTGCCAGTATCCCCGCACGATATCTATAGTTGAAACGTATTTAGTAGCGCTAACTCTTTCAATTCGTTCCTCAATGTTGGGTATCGCGTACAGCTGATCCCTAGTGATGGCATTTAACTTCCTGTAATGAACACATGGACGAGGGTCATTAGGGGTTTCGACAAGTATTAGCGGGGACCTGTAGTCACTCTCAGCGGACTCAATAACTCCGAACTCCAGCATGTGCCGTATGTCTGCCTTCATAATTTTTCTGTGTCATGGATACACCCTGTAATGTTTTGATTTTACGGGTTGGGTTGATGTCAGCTCTAATTTATGCTTTATTAGTCCAGTTCTACCTGGCCGATTGTTGAATTTATCGAGATATTCCTCTAGCAGCCCCTTTAGCTCATGCAGCTGCTCGGGTTTAAGGGCGTCCGTGCTTAACGTGTGTTCTACAACTTCTTCCAGGGTGATTTCACAGTTGGAGATCGCCTTATACTCATTAATCTCGCCATTAATGTCATCTGGTTCTTTGATGGTAAAGTTATCGACTCCGCTCCACTCCACGTACGGCTTCTTCAAATTGCAGTGGTATATTCTCGCCTCCTTCCTGCGACCTGGCACTTTCTGAGCATACTTAGTATCTGAAAGTTTGTGCAACATTTTAACAGGCCCGTCCCAGTGAACTTCAAGCTTGTTCTTTCTTGAAGGTCTGAGGATCATTACCCGGTCTATGGCGTTAAACGTACGAAGCCTCGCGTTCGTGTCGTAATAGAACTTGGCGTTCTTTTAAGCTACTTGTTCTTTTCGACTAGTTCTTGAGTTGCGCTTAGCCGTTCCAGTAGATTTAGCACGTACTCTACCACTGTTTTACTCTGTCCTCTCACATCTTTCTCAACATTCTCAGTGGGGAACGGAGTGTCCTCCGATACACTAGTTCTGCTGGCGAGAACCCTGTAGCCTCATGAGGAACCGTTCGCAAAGCAAACAAAGTTGCCGGCAGACAGTTCTCCCAGTACTCCTTGTGCTGGTAACAGAGTTCCCGCATAACTCGTTTATGCACTGAATGCCGCCTCTCTACACTACTTGACTGAGGGTGGTAGACGGAACTGTGTACTAACTTTACCCAGCACTTTTGTAAGAATGCGGAAACCAGTGGGCTGGTAAATACTGACTCTTGATCCGCCTGAATGTCGGCTGTCAAACCGACTCGGGCGGATACTGTCAGAAGCGCATCTACTACTTCGGTGGAGTTGAGTTCTTTCAGAGAGATTGCCTCCGAAAACTTTGTAGCCAGACACAACATGGTAAGCAGGTACCTGTAACCTAAGTTTGCCTTTCGTAAAGGCCCTACCGTGTCTATCACAAGTCGTCTGAAAGGTTCTAATAATAAGGGCGCTACGTTTAGTGGAGCTTTCCAGATTTCTCCTGGTTTACCCGAGCGCCGGCAGGCGCCGCATGATCTCACACAGTTGTCTACGTCCTTGAAACAGCCAGGACAGTACTATTCCATAAACAATCTTTCTTTCGAATTGTTTATGCCTAGGTGGCCAGACCACGCATTTCCATGACAGAGACTCAAAAGGTCCTCCCTATACATAGTAGGTACGGCTAACTGGTCCAGAATCCAGTTCTTTCGGTCTCTGTAGTGCCGAGATAACCAGCCTCCTTTCGTTTGCATCGTCACGTTACGCCTAGCAATGCCTTCTTTAGCTGTTAAATGTGATTTAGATAGGCTGACGTGATTCTTTTGCTCGGCTGCCAGTGACTCTCTGTTTACTCGTAATAGTCGATCAAAGTGCTTTGAGGCCGGTGATAGTAGGGACCCTGTCTCGCTTGCGAGTGCGTCAGCTGGCCCTCCCTGCAGGCGTGAACTTTGACACATGTGACACATGCCTTGTGTGTCCCTCGTTGAGCTGGTCCGCTGGCAGGATTTCCTCAACCGCTTTTTCATTCCTCGAGCCTAGCACGGTTTCTGTTGCCGAGGCTACGTCTTTTGCTACTTCTGGAGCGGCTTTTGCATTTTCAGCGGAGAGCAACGCGACTTGACGAGCTTGGGATTGCATGAACGCCTGTACTAGGCCCTCTCCAAGTTTCAGCACCTTCTCACGCAGTAACTGATCCTACGATTCGAAAGAAAATGTAAGGGTACTGCAACGACAGAAATTTGGAAACTGCAGACTCGGTCACGAGCTGCCCGAACGGCCCACTGATTTTGACTTTCGCCACCGGCAGACACAGGCTGTGTCCTTCCACAACCTGTTTGATCAATGCTACTTCTCCAGTGAAGTCTTGTACCATCCCGCAAGACGGGTGGACAGTGTTCACGGTGGCGGCACTGACTCGTAGCACCCGGCATGGTTTTTCATTAACATGCAGGCCGTTGAGATATGGTCTTAAAAGTTCCATGTTCTCGTCTCTTTCGTCCACGTAGGAAAAAGCTACGCTAGGCTTTCCGCAGCTTACAGCGATACATCCCAGTTTGTGGCACTTACAGCAGCGGATTGGTCTAAAGGATTTGAATTCCATTTTCTGATATTTTTGGACGGTTTGGCCATTTAAATTCGCTCTTTTCTGATGTCCTTTTCTTTGCGTCTACGTACACCGGTGGTTTCGTCTGCGATCCCTTTTTGACAAAAATTGTTTCCGCGGTTCATTTCGACCGTCCGAACTTTCGTCCTCGGCGCTTGGCTTTCTACGCGCTGCGTAGTCTTCGGCTAATTTGCCCCACCCCCCCATTTCCACAGTGCTTAGGTTTCCTTCGTCTTGCACCCACAGCTTCAGAGATTGCGGGATCCTTTGCAAAACTTCTTTAGACACATGCATTGAATAATCATGCCTTTGCTCTCGCACGCTTCCGCACTTTTCAACCAATCGACTAGGTTTGCCTTTAAGCCAAATACAAACTTCGGATATCCCTCGCTGTTCTTCTTGGGCGTGTTTCGAAACCTTTGCCGAAAATATTCGGTCGAAAGGTGGTACTTCTTCAAAAAGCTAGCCTTAACCTTCGCATAATCATATGCATTTTAACCACTGAGTCTGGCAATTACTTCAGCAGCTTGATATGGCAACATAGACAGCAACCGCTGTGGTCCTGTACTCGGAGCGAAGTTCATCCTCTTGCAAATCTTTTCAAAATTCCGTTGGGACAATCCTATGTCGACAACTCCGAGCGTTTACTTTCAAGGTCAAGTAGCATTTTTCTTGACCCTCGTTCCTCTCTTTCCCGTTCTTCTTTCTCTCTGTCCCGTTTCTCTCTCTTCCTAAAAATTTCTAACCCATTTTCAATGTCCTCCTCGTTGGCTTGTTCGGAAATCAACTTTAATATTTCCAATTGTGTCACTTCCTTGTGTACCTCTAGGCACAGTTCCTCATCGACAACCAACAATTCGTCCCTCAGCAATGTCCTCAAATCCATGATTGCTGCTTTACTGCCTTGGTCCTGCTCGTTAAGCATAACTAGGTAAACACTAACCTAGCTAACAATCAACAATCCAGCTTCCCTAATGTTCTAAACTGAAGAACCACGAAATGAATCCTAATTAGTCAAAGCAAAAAACCAAGCACTCACCGCAGACACAGCACCTCGTCGCCAAGTCCGTCTCGCCGCTGCCAGCCAGCTGTAAGAGTTGGGGTCGGGCATGTCAAAAGTGGTACCTGGTCCATGCAGTCGTCCGACTCATCCGCGCTAAGGACGTTGTTGAAGGGAGGAACATGTTCTCTTCGCGAACGAGGAGTATTGGGCTTATTTATATTATCTGCATTTAGAGGGCAGAACGTTACGTCTCATCAGCCTAGCATAACTGAATTGAAGCACCCAGAGCAGCCGAAAAAGTCCGCTTAAGTGTCCTCTGTACGGTGACTGGTGTTTTCGCTGCGCCGTCTGGGTAGTGCATCACGCCCCTCAGCAGCAGAGAATCGGCATGTACAGTCGCAATCTTTTTGAGCGGGAACACGGGAGCGCATGGATTTCGATACTACCACCGCAGTTAAGCGGCGTCTCACAATATCTGTGTGCATGCGCGGCGAGAGTAGCTTCCCTTCGTACGCATCACGTCATCGGAGCGCTCGCTTGTCGTCTGCTAGCTGTTTTATGTTTCCTCGGCGGCGACCGAATCATCACTGTAAGCAAAATCGGCATGTTTCCAGTTTAAATGGTGTGTTCCTCATTCTTAGTGTTACGCTAATTACCTGGTAACCATTACCTATTTTTCTTTTTCCTTTCTCCGAGGTTCTTTTTACACAACGCAGAAGACAAGCTAAGAAACACAAGCGTCATAACTTTTATTTCGTGCATTTTTCGCAAAAATAATGAAAGACTTAGAAAAGACTTAGCTGTAAGCTGGAATTATATGTTGTTTCACTTTCTTTATTATTTTGTCATATTCCCTTTTGCAGCAACAACTGCTGCCATTATAGACGGTAGGGAAGAGTACAGGGCAGGCGCAAAGTTACTTGCTCTAAGATGCTCCCACTCCTGGCAAACAGCTGCCCACAGCTCTTCCGCAATTGCCGAATGAATAGGGTGTCGCAACATGGCTGCCTTTATGCGGCCCCATACATTTTCTCATATGTTCACGTCAGCGCCCTTGGCCGGCCAGGAGAGAAGATGGACGCTACGAGTTTCTACGAGTTTCACAATTTTCGCAGAGTGCACCGGGCCCAAGGTCATGCTGGAACACAAAATCAGCATCTGCGAAATCGGAGTGGGCGTAAGGAAGGAGCACGTCGTCCAAGGTTTCGCTGCAGTAGCGCTGCGAAGTAAGAGTGCCCTCGACGCGGTGTAGAGGCCCGAGACCATGTCTTGACACCGCGCTCCACACGTTCACGCAGGTGCGTCCGCCCGCCGCGACTCCCTGCAGATTGGTTGGCTCGTAACTGCATGGAAAGCGTATTAAATTCAGTTCTTCACACAAAATAAAGTCCGTTCAGAAAATTTTTTTACCGTGTCTCTATTACTCGCCACAGCCGCGCGCATTGGTTTCGACGTGTTCAAAAAGTCCACTCGTCCGAGAAGATCACTCGGCCCCAGTCATCGGAAGTCCACAAGGCGTGAGCTTCGCCAAATTGCAGTCGTGACACCTTGTTCGATGCGGTGAGAACGGGTTCTTGCGCAGCCACATAACTTCGCAATCCAGCGCTCCTGAGGCGTCGCCGTATGGTAACAACGGAAGCGTCCACATCGAGCAGCTCCAGCACTTCCCTCACGGTCTGAAAGGGATTCTCCAATACTGCAGCTACCATAAGCGCGTCTTCTTCATCTGTCGTTGCCCTTGCCCGACGCCTATGTGGGGCGTCAGAAATGCTGCCTTCCTTCCTGAATGCTTGGATGATCCTATTGACAGTCTTCAGCGTGTTCTCCCTCTATGCACCGATGGAGCGCTGAAAATATCCCTCCAGTGAAAGTTTTACTATTTTCCACCTCTCGTCTTTAGGAACACGGGCCATGCTGAGGTTACGCAGCTGCTCTGATCAATGCAGTAATGTTATCGAATTTTTACCTTCCTCGAACACAGGGGTGGTCACCGTTACGCCCACAAGTATAATACGCATGCGTCGCAAAAGCTTAGCCACAGACCAACAATGATCTTGGGAACGTCGGCAAAAGACAACATGGTTTCAAGTTTATGCATACATCGTGAGGAATCTAATTTCAAGTTCAACATTGTTACCGCTCTTGAAGCGTACGGCTCCCTTGTCGCGGTGCGCATGTAGCAGACGACACACGCGTGGTCGCGTGACGCAAAGCGCGCGAAGGTAGAAGTCTCACACGCCAGGCGCACTGCGTATGCGCGCTGCTTCTCGGTGCCGCCGCTAAACTGCGCAGGCAGTACGGAAAGCCACGCGCTCCCATGTTCACCCTCAAGAAGATCGCGACTGTATACTGCGTGGCATGGTGTGAAGAGCAGCTACACGCTGGTGCGTTGGCGTTGTCTATCCGTGCCGGCATGGTGGCGTCAACGACCGCAAGCACGTATGCACTGGCCGTCACTTCCTTATCATCTCTCTGTCCTGCTTTCTCCCTTCCCCAAATGCATTGCTAGCAACATTGCGTGATTGAAGTTTACCTGGCTGTTTGTCTTTTAAGGCGAAAGCCGTAAGTGTCTCAAGGGGGGGGGGGACGTAATTCCTTTGTCCGGCGTTATCGAAAAATTGATGAAAAATGCAATGGCACCAACATTGATGGGGCCACCCACGACCATTGGTGGGAGTAGAACGCACTAGTACTGGTGACAGTGGAACCCAGGACATTTAGTACTAATTAAGGTGAAGTTAATGAAGGCACAGGTAGTTAGGGTAGGGTTAATTAAGGTACTCGAATCCACGATCTTTTGTGGGAAAAAAGTAATAGGAAGCAACAACGCATTCGAATGAGAATGTCAAGTAATTTAATGAATGTCTCGTGAGCGCGCAGGCTATCGCCTTCATCCACTTTATCCTATTTAAAGCGACTGTCAACTTTTTTTTTCTCTCAGTACAGCCTGCAAAAGTTTATGTTGATCAATACGTTAAAGAATTGATCTGCATCGGGCCCGACTAAATGAAGGGCTCTATCTGGCAGGCGCTGCTTACTTATTAAAGCTAGGAATCAGAAAAATTAGTAAGTATAAAACGCACTTCTTTCGAATGATCAACGTTAGTTATATATTGCAAAATAAAGCCTGATTGGTCGTCGCTAACACGAGCAACATGGCCATTTTCACAAGATTTCTCTTACGTATCGCTGTACGCCGTCCAAGATTGCTTCTTAGTCCAGCGATCGCGTTGGACCCAAGTTTTGTAGAGATTCGCCTAGCGTCTCATTCGTATTTGCCTGGCCACGGCGGCCGCATTTCGATGGGGGCAAAATGCGAAAGCACCCGTGTACTTAGGTTTAGGTGCACGTTAAAGAATCCCAGGTGGTCTAAATATCCGGAGTCCTCCACTACGGGCGTGCCTTATAATCAGAAAGGGGTTTTGGCACGTAAAACCCCATAATTTTAATTCGTATTTGCCAGCGTCACGCCGAATGGCCGATCCCGGCGGTAACGACGGCGCGCGGCGACATTCGAACCAATTTACCAAAGACGAAAATAACGAGAAACGGACAAATGGCATCAAGACACAGCCTCCAGTTAACAGCCCAATGGCGATAACCACTGAAATGCGCCTGAACGCCTGCTAGTGATAAACGTGCTCTTAGTGTGAGTTATTATATATATATATATTTTTTTTGAGAATTTGAGGCCCCAAGCATTTCTCATAGTGTGATGTAGTTAAGCAACTTGACGGTTCTTCGACGGTTGCCGCCTCTCCGCTTTAGAGAGGCCCACGTTGCAAATCCTTTCGCTCATTCGTCCACACATACGGTGGGGCACTTGCTTCTTACGCTCCTAAAGGGCTCGCGTGTACTGGCCCGCTCCGACGAAGCTCCAATCACGGCTTGATTGCGCGCTGCACGTAACCCGGGGACGGAACGCGAGAGGCGCAACGACCGGGACGATTCCCGTTCTTCATCGGCGCGGGAAGGCTCGAGCCGGGTTTTAGCACAGCGCACGTATTTTGGCGTCGCTCCCCTATATATTTTTTTACGACTGCAGCGAATCCAGCTGCGACAATCCCTCTGGGTTTTAAGCGGTCCCTGCGCGGCCGTGCGCGCATCCCTTCCCGCTCTACCGAGGAAAAACGTCCGAGCCCTACAGCGGGCTCGCAGTGGCACTCCGACGACCTGGCGACGATTGAGTGGCTGTGAATGGGTGCCGTTATTCGGGTGCGCCTCGGCATCGCAGCCTCCTCCGTCGGCTGTTGCTGTTCATCCGGCCGGCTGCTTCCGTTTGATGTCTCCGGATCCATGCTTCCCCTCCTTTCCCTTTCTCTCCTTCACCACTACTCTCCTCTTCCTTTTTTACTGCCGGCAGCTCCTCGGCTGTCGCCGGACAGTATAGACTGGCGACGCGGAGACATTTCCTCGAGAGTGCGCTGGTCCACGGTTAGTTTTCCGCGACGTCGATATATGTCCGAAACTTTTGTGCCCGCAAGTGCTAGATTCTGGTGCGTAAACGCAGAGGGAATTTCCGTCCGGCTTAAATGGCGCCGGGCGGCCGGCGCGTCTTCCCCCGGAAGTGGCTGGAAGGGCGACTGGGCCTCGAGGAGCCGTTTTTTCACTAGCGTGGGTCTTCGGCTCCTTTGGCGTCAAATACCTTTATTCTTTTTATTGTTGTTTCAAGACTAAAGGCGAAACTCGCACGCTGACTGTGTGACCGTGTCGATGACAAGAAGCCGAGGTGTCCCAGGAAAAAAGGATCGAGGTTCCATTTCGAAAGGCTTGCCGACCTTCTTCGTCAACGCACCTCTATCATTCAGGTTGGGTTTCCTGTTAGAGTAGTAAGGTTACCCGCATGTGCCGGCGCAGAAACAAATGAGTGCACTGATTAAAAAAAAATGAGAGAAGCAATGCTCCTTCGCCATCGAGATGGAAGTTCACTTTACGCGAGAAATGACTATGGCACAAAGTGCACTAGAAGGCTATCCACACTAAGTACATCTCAGATAAGGAAATTATTGCTTAAGTATTCTCGGTTCCACCAAAGCGCACATAGCTTACTCTGATCGGCACAAAAGCAGGCCAAATGCCTTGTGCTTGTGCTTCGCTTACCATCAGTGAAGCGATCTAATTTTGGCACTGTTTCGATTGAACAACTTAACGAGCCTCATACAGACAGTCAAATGAAATTTTGTCCAACTTCAGTTCATTCCCAGAATAGTACTGCTAAAATCAAACATATAAACATATAACAACGACAATGGCAACACCACTAAACGGGAGAACTGCCATCAGCCAGCGACTGAACAACGAACAAGTTTATACCCAGAAAATTCAGGCCAGCGACCTCTGGCTTGGTTTGCGAACTGCCGCTTTATTTACCGCAGCCTTGTTACACGGGCCACGCCTCTCGGCCGCTGTTGCTGGCGTCGTTGCTTGATAACCGACGTTTTACTACGTTGCAAGAACGATATAAGTACAAAGAATAAAGATCTGGGGCCGAATTCACTGAGATCTTTGTTCGTAGGTGCTGTTTTTCATTGGCTGATCGCCTTCGCTAATTATATGTCCTACATCACTATTGCGGGGTACGAATGCTTTAAGCGTAAGAACGCTTTGTGAATACCGGCCCTGAATTGTATGGCCGGCTGCTGCAGCCGCGTACCAATAAGAAGGGGCTAAAATGAGTGCTCGTGTAATGAACAGGCGTTCAAAATGAGATCAATCTGCTCAAGTACGTTGCTATCTTTCATGGCCACTGTTATGATTTCGGAAGTTAAACTTAATCATTCAGTCGATGAATTAATCATTCAGTATGTTCATCAACCAATCAGTCCGCTTACATGATCTTCAGATCGATTTGGGAAGTTACCGCGAGAAAACACGAGACTTGAAGAAAGGGACAACACGAAGCGGTACTGACAACTGACGATTTATTGAAACGAACGCCGAGCTTATACAGATCAGACACATGTGTGCACCCGAAAAGTAACGAAAGAGCAAATAAAAACACGGAGCGACCTTCAACAGAGGTGCGATAAAAATGCTAAGATAAACACTGAAGTCTACTGAGGCAGTTAAGACGCGTGTATCACATGGAAAGAAAGAACAGTTCTTTTTGAGAAACAGCAAATGGACGGTGAGCTAGCACAATCGCCATCCTTAAAGCGTCGCATGGCCACTGCCTCTAGAATCTCTTTTTCCAGCTGGTCATTTTTTTCTGCCGTTAATCTCAGTCTTTCATAACAAAGGAGAGGGGCCGAAGCAGCTGCATCAATGAATAGCCAAGTTTGACCCTACATCAGCCCCTAGGGAACGCTCACGCTCGCGCAAGCGAATGTTAATGAACCTATCGCTCTGTCCCGTACAGTATCTGCCACACTTAAGTGCAGTCTTACAAATGACACGTGTCGTGCAAGGCACATGCAAATTTGTATGCTTCATTTCACAGGAACCCATGCCTGTGGCTACCCTTGCTACCATGCTGCAGAACTTCGAACGTTTACAAGGCGCTGAAAGCACAACGTCAACCCAGTATTTACGAGAAATATTTTTAAGATTATGGGAAGCGTTATATATGTAGGAAAGTACTCCAAAGTTCTTCCTACTAGCCTGTTCATTAAAAATTGACGGTCCTCTGTCCTTTTTCCGAAGCTTGACAAGCAGTGCTCATGATTCGGCAACTAAAAGCAAAGGAGAGCTCGGAAAACTCGCCTTGTCCAGACGCCCCACTTGAAGTTGAAAACTAGAAAGCTGCTGCTGGTGACATGATTTTAAAAGCGCGTATCTAAAGCATGGTGAAGCTATACCCCGTTTTATAAGCATTGAATGAGATGAATTGAAAGGCAGCAACGCTCTTTTGGACATGGGCTCAAAGGCCCAGCAGGCGTAGTCAGCGGATGAAAAATCTAACTTTAAATCTAAAAATTGGATTCATGCATTATGCAGAAGCTCCATCGTGAGGCAAGTTCAACTGGCTTGAGCAACTTGGAAAGACTGATAAAATCTCAAGAGCCACTTCTGCAAGGTCGTCGTCTGGTGAAAGCTTTAGTATCATTAAAAAAATAATCGTATCTAATGATTCTCAAAATAGTAGGATGAGTCAGCCTAAGCACACGGTCAACGGTAGGAAGGAAAATTTCACAAAGGCCTGGCGTGACACAGGACCCAATACATACGCCTTTCTTCTGGGCATAGACTTTATCCGCAAGGGACACAATTGGTGAATTGAGTAAAAAAACTCCGCAGCTCTACAGAGGTATCTGAATACACACCGAAAGAGTTCTGGGAATCGATGGCACCTGCAAGGAGTTCCCTAAGAGTACCAAAAAGCTCATCGTGTGGCACAGAATAGAACAGATTGTCCACATCAACGGAGAAAGCGCTGTTTGCTCCTGCAATGCCACCCTTTGGTTCTGCAACGAAAAGGTCCGAGCCACTAATTTTGTAAGGATGAACTGGCATCAATGTACTCAGATTTGTCTGAAGAAACTTGCTGACATGTTCTTGCCACGTTCCTCTTTTTGTTACACTAGCTCGGAGTGGACAAGTCTCCTTATGATTCTTGGCCGTAAAAAAAAGGTGCTAAGTGTACTTTACTTGCTACTTGACGACAGTTTTGCCAGTTTCTTCATGTTAGATTGCTTCAGCAAATAAACTGACAACTCACAGTGCTCAATGAGAAAACAGCGTCTTCTGCTTACACCGATAAACTAAAGCACGCTATCAAAATTATATATGGCTTCAGGGCATAAAATGTGTCATGATCAACTTCAGAGTTTTCGAGCTAGTTATCGTTCCTGCTAACAGTGCCTGCGCGCAAAAGCACATTAGTGAGAATAATCCTATTGTTTAAGGCATTACTAATACTAATGATGGGACAGTAAACTAAGTTAACCAACCCAAATGAAGCCTAAGCGTACATAACTAATTTGAACAAAAGCGAGTGCCTAAACAAAGTGGACTCCGCGATTTGAAACGCCAGCAAAATGTTTAAAATATGTGAAAAGAAAGCAATAGACTACTCGCCAGGAATAAAGTTCTCCTAAGCGAAGTGTTTTGAACAAGCTACCATAGTGTCATTCATATTTTTCCTAATGCGCAAGTTTCTATGCACGTCGCTGTCCGTTTCGCGTCGTCTGCTGCTTTCGGCAAACGATGAAATGATGAATTGCTGTCTTTTCACCGCAATGACACGCTTAACGGTACACAACAAAATTATTTCAACCACCGCTTTCTTTTTTTCGGGATTGTGCGCAGCGGCATCGCGGCGATTTGAGAACTGGGGGGCAACGTTACAGCGAACGCTGCAATCTAAGAACCTGTGGCTGAACCTAGATCGGCTGTTTCTCGGCGCAGCCGCAAGGGGGCGAGCGTTTACTCGGAGTAGCGCATACGCTTCATAGTGCCTTTACCTCGAGGTCTTCGTCTTGAAGTTCCTTGTCTGGAAGGTTGAAGAGTATCTTCCTTTGTAAAAATTTCTAGAATGCCACCATGATCAGGGAATAGTCAAGAATATGAACGCACCGAGTGACGCATAACCAGTTACCCAAGTTCTTGTCTGCTCAGTGAGACGGAGTAGCTACCAGACGCCAGGAAGCAGCACAAGTATACGGGGAAATGAAAGAAAGCTTCGCTTTAAAAGGCCGATAAATTTCGTGTCGAAAATCCACAACTTTCTATCAAGCAAGTCGGCCCGTGTACCCCACTGCCCTTCGCACTTTACTCAAAGCCTTTGCTCATGATCAATTAGCGTTCTGACAGCATTACAGGATTCATGGTTTTATGACATTAGGTTAAAGTGCTAACGGATGCGGCTAATGTGTTGTTGGTTTCTGCAAGGTCAATACTGTAGCGTTGAAGAATATATATATATATATATATATATATATATATATATATATATATATATATATATATATATATATATATATATATATATATATATATATGATGTCCTTCATAGTTCACAAGCTACACTGGAATGCAAACAGCATGCAGTTCATGCGAATGCATAACGTGAGTCTTCGGCGCACCGATTTAACGAAGGAGAATCCGACGTTTGAGGCTTGTCGAGGGAAAAACGGTAGGGAGACGCGCAGGACAGTGGTAAAGTTGGCCACATTGTTCATCCGTTTTATCTTTTTGTCTGTGGCCTAACGGAAACCGGTGAGCACGCGCGCCCTTGAAGCGCGCACGAGCTCTCTGACGTGCTACGTGACGCACGCGTCAATTTTACCTGACAGCTACATGACGTTCACCCGGGAGAAGGTTGCGTGCCATCGTTGACGTGATGGCCGGATGGTTAGAGCGTCAGACTGTTGTGCTGGAACACCGAGCCTCGGTCGCACCGTCAGGGCACGCAACTTTCCCTTTTTCTTCGTGCGAAGTAGTTCGGCAAACCAGCGCGAGCACCAGAGAGACACGGCCACCAAATTCCTGGAGCGTTTGTAAAGAAAGCTCCGCCTTAAACTTGAATTCTGTAGTCGATGTCGTGGTATATATATAGCTGTACTGGTCGACAGGCGGGGTCCGCTGGCATGGAATGGTGTGCAGTGCCACCCAAATACAACCGTGTTCAGATGCGCAGATTAACACGGATTCCGTCCTCCTCGCCCCGCGGCGTAGCGTGTAGCCTGGAAAATCCCCCCGTCGTCTCGCGACGGCCGCTTGGTGCCGCCTCATTTCCTGGCCCACCAGGACGCGTGGCGAACGCCGTGGGGTGGCTTGACGGCCAGCAGAAAACTCGCTGATTGCTTCGCGGTCGTGGGTTCGGCAAAGCCATGCCCATTGAGTTTCACCGCAGCGTCTCGGAAGCGCTTCTCCTTGTCTGTGTATCGGCGGCTGTCCTGGGATTGCACCGGTGCTTCAGTCAGCGCCTTTCACCTAGACGCCCTCCTCCCCGCGTTTTCCCGAGATGTCCCTACACGTGTGGAGCGGCTCTTATTGGATGCCCGGTGGGGACTAACGGCTTTTGTGAGGAGCGATTACCGACGCGTTCGCTTACTTCGAGTGTCTGCTCCTATACTCCAGCACTTCCTCCTGATTCGGGAAGCCGGAAGAAGGCCGGATGAGTGAGAGAGAGAGAGAGAGAGAGAGAGACAGAGAGAGAGAGGTAAAGTAGTTCGCCCGCGGGAGAGGTGGTGTTGGGTTGAGTCCGGCAAAAACTTCGCAAAATGAGTTTCGCGGACAAGATTTCTTCCAGTACAGTTAGAAATGTTATAGTGGACCCGTTGTCGACAAAACGTTCGAGGTGCCCCAAATTTTTTTTTATGGTTCGAAACGACATTCGTCGTTTCCGTAGATTGCGAACCTCCTGTCAGTACAGGTCAGAAGATGGAAACTGGTCCAGAGTCATTTCGAGCAAAGAGTTCAGTGGCGGCAAGTAAGGAGGTCTATTATTATTATTTATGTATTTATTTATTTTAATGAATGAGGTCGGACGTGACTTTCGTGTAGCACCTTTATCGAAGGTGGAGTATTTTGAAAGGAGACGGTGTCCGCTTTATGGGCTACTCTCTCATTTCTGGAACATTGCTCTCCGTGGAAGTTATTGCTTCAGCCTCAGTCAGAAGTCACAGAACATCGCAGGATGAGGAAAGCCAAATCACTCGATCTGGTCATTTATTTTTTACTCGTCCAGTTGGACCAATAAGGAACATGATAGGTTTCAGTTCATTGCATCTGCTCCTTATTGACGTGCAGAACATTTACCGTGACTATTTACTTGATTGTTGCATTTCAAGGCTATTACTATGCTCTTGGCCATAACTGGGACTCAGTGAAATGATCATTACTCGCTCTTGCGTCTGGCGGTTGGGTATAGTTGGCTCTTTCCGACGACACGGAGCAAGAAAGTGCCTGGGAATCTTTTCAATTATCCCTAACGAAGCGCGATGCGTCGGCAAGCATCAGCTCTTGTCATTGCATTTGAAGCATTTCGGTGCAAGTAATATTGGCCGCCTCGCCTACCGAGTTGTCTCGTTGGCTGTGGCTATGACATGAAATTACGGCTTATGTCCGCGGCCACACTCCCCAAATTCTAACGGCGACAGCAATGAAAAGGAGTTTGTTTACTGCAATTTCGCTATACCGCGAAAATGCTGCAGACAATGGAAATTATTCTTTAGCTCGTTGCTACCGTGTACATGCTTCCGACCTCCCCACCTGATCATCTATAGTCGGGTACAACTTTAGAAAAAAGGTGAGGCCCCGCCCAGATGACCAAAGCGCGGCAGCGGATTGCCCCCGCGACTAAAATAATCTCGCTCAAAAAACCGTGCTTCTAAACCGCGTTATTCTCGGCATAAATAACAACTTTTGTATTTTGATGACTGGCTTGGTAAAGCTATCGTGACTGGAATACTAAAGCACATGCCGGATCACGATAGAAAAATAACCCTGTGCCTTCAACAATGCTGCGCGTCGTCTGCTTCCTAGCTTCATTGCAAGAGACAGAAGAAGAAAGAGCAGCTCACCGTGGCTTTCGCACTGGTTTACATGTACACAGCGCATTTACTACTCATCATATGCCATTTAACAAGTACTCTAAAATAACAATGCATTTATCGAAACCATTACAAACCTGGGGTGGGAAGACGATCGAGGCAGGAAAGGTACAAAAATGTGTCATTCATCGTTTTAAATAAATACGCTTGTTCTTAAATAGCATAAGATTTCTATTTTATTGGTTCTGTGTTTTCAAAAACATATTTTCCAGAATTTGATAGCTTTTCTTTCGTTCCTTCTCACACTGTTGTCGTTGTTGTGTGCGCGCGTGCGTGCGCGCGCGTGTGTGTGTTTGTGTGTGTGTGCGCGTGCGTGTGTGCGTGCGTGCGTGTGTGTGTGTGTGTGTGTGTGTGTGTGTGTGTGTGTGTGTGTGTGTGTGTGTGTGTGTGTGTGTGTGTGTGTGTGTGTGTGTGTGTGTGTGTTTTAAGAGAGACACAGCACACGGACACATCCCCCGCTAACAATAGGCACCAGACTTTGGCAAACTTTCCTCGTCGTGGCTTCAGTTTGGAGGAAAACAAAACACCGTGGAACAAACATGCCGGGTGTTTGCTTGTAGCGGTGTGTCGCCGCGGGATCCTGTTTTCAGACGAAGCGTAGCGGAGCGTCAGCGATGCTCGCTGCAATCTTTCGTCGCTGGATCACGGCTCAGAATGGCGCATCGTAAGCATGCAATAATATTTCCGGCATGGTAGATCACCATAAACAGTTTGAGAATTCACTCTGACAAGGGCAGAGGCATAACACTTACGCGACTTAGCCCAGCTCGAAGCGCGGGCGGCCATCTCCTCCATGGGCGGGGTCACCGGCCGTCCGGCTCGTGACGTCAATCTAGAGTGCGCGCCCATTGGTGGAGGCTCGTGTGCGTCCGCCTTGGAGTAGTAAACACCCCTCTTTTGTAAAGTTGTACTCGACTATCGTTCAATCAATCAATCAATCAATCAATCAATCAATCAATCAATCAATCAATCAATCAATCAATCAATCAATCAATCAATCAATCAATCGATCGATCGATCGGCCAATCATTCAGTCATTACCGTGTATTTCGCACCCCCAGTGTTGCCTTACGGTAATAAACGCAATTAGTTGTTCCGATCGATTATCAAGTCGCTTTCACTTCCCATCAATCCGAGTAGGATGCAGTGAGTGTTTCTGGATGCGTATCAGATGGCTTGTCAGGCTTGAGTCCGTTCGTAGGTTGCAACGAGTATCAGTCTAGCGAGCTTCGTTTACTTGTGACAGCCGTTACAAAACACGAGCACGGGATTTGCTCTTTCCCTTCCTTTATACGCTGGGGTGGGTGATCGGCGTTGTAGTCTTCGTATCACGATGCCACCTGCTCACCCTTAGCCCCACACTCACGATGGGGCAAAGACAAACAAAACATAGCCTAAGGCACTGGGGATTGGGCTCGCGTCATTGGTGGAGAGAGAGAGAGAGATCGAGGATAGGTAGCAATGTTATCCCCCTCCCCTCTTCCTTCCTCGCCCAAAAATAAAAGAGCGCGCTTTACTACCCTGTATGGGGGAAAGATATAAAGAACTGAAAGCGATAGGAAGGGAGAAAGATGAGTAACGAAAGTAAAATCGGCGCACAAGATTCTGACGCTGCACACGCCACCATCACAGCCCATCTGGCAAGTGAAGCGCAGGAAGTGAAGTAGAGGAAATTTGGCTGCCTTCAGCGTGTACGTCCGTCGTGCTCACGGTCGTAGTGTCTGTTGCTTCCACTGCTCGGCTGTCCAATGTCCACAACGGAGTACACAGCTCCCGAATTTGCGTGCCACCTGTGTGCGTAACGTGGGCAGGTGCACAGATGTCGTGAAGTTGTTTACTCACAGCCGCAAGCGTCGTACTTTTGTGCTGTTGGCCCCTTCAGTTATAAACGGGTTATGACTTGGATGTGTGACTAGGAGCCGGGCGCGCTAACCACGGTCATATCGTGAATATTCGGCGCTAGGTGTATTTAACGCGAGATCTCCAAGGTGCGCGACGAGGACTTGCGTGTACGCGTTTACAGGATTTCGGAGGCAAGAAAAAAAAAAGCGATAGGTTCACTCAGACCAGCTGATACTTGATGCTATAGTAATTCGCAGTGCGGCTTTAAGTGCAGCTCTTATTCTCAACGTCCTTCAAATACGACACTATCTCAGAAGTCGATCAATGAAGTGACATCGTCCGGCTACTTGGCTTCTGCGTATTTGTATTTTCGTTAAATACATTGTGCAGTTTCTCTATATATTCTGTGGCAGTGCTGCCATCAATAATCACATTTCATTCACGAGCTTTTAGTTTAGCTTCTGCTGTTGGCTCAGTGTTGTAAAAAAATGCAACTGCACAGTTTGCAAAAAATAAAGTATTCTATTAGATCGTCGTCGTACCGCCTTCGTTTTTGCCATCTTGTTCTCACACTTACCAGTGGATAGATGAAGTTTTCCCACCAATCAGCCTTTGCCAATCTTTTTGAAATCTGTTGGCTGATTGGTTCTCGGCCTACCTACGCTTCGGGATTGGTCAAGAATCGTGTACTGGGGGAATGGCTACGGATGTAAGAAATTTGAATATTGTAAAATGTAGCGTATTAACGGGATCTTTAATATTACGAGCGGTCCGCGATACAGATAAGTATTCGATAACAATAAAATAATAAATAATATTTTAAAGAAAAGTGAGAATAAGCGCGAGAAGAACTTATGCTGAGTTCAACTAGACACCCACTTTGACTTCGTCAGTGACCTTCTTCCATATCAAGAAAGTATGGGCTGATATTTTAAACCGCTTCTTGTAGCATCGATAAAAGGAAGGATTACGGGTCTTCAGATAAGACGTTTCCTTATGCTCCCACATTTAAAACGCTTTTCAGAAGCCTAAATTTTGTTGTGTTTGCCCTTCATAAACTCTTAAACATGTGCTGTCGCTGATTATTGCGTATCATACCATTGAAGAAGCGCTGTCGCTTAATATAATATACATATTAAATGTCTTGCGCATTTGCTTCCGAACTTCAAGAGAGTTCTGACACCCGCTTCGTTATTAATTCGCATTCTTTGCATGTGCAATTGTCAAGGATTTTCACCATTAGCGTCGTCGTCGTCGTCGTCATCATCATCATCATCATCATCATCATCATCATCATCATCATCATCATCATCATCATCATCATCATCATCATCATCATCATCATCATCATCATCATCATCTTCTTCTTCTTCTTCTTCTTCTACTTCTTCTTCTTCTTCTTCTTCTCCTTCTTCTTCTTCATCATCATCATCATCATCATCATCACCATGACCTCCCAACTACCACCAAGGAAGTGTTAAGAAATGATGTATAAGTACAACAAAAACGGGGCACATTACTAATTTTTTCGCTCGTGTTTCTGAATAGGTTGGCTTTTTCTCTCTTCTGTTTTCCCTCTTCGTGTCCGAGAATATCTCAGTCCTCCATCGACACGCGAATACGCATTCATCGCTTCCAATATGGCTGAATGGGTGTCGTTCTTCGGGACTGCAACGCGCAATTCAATGCCGCGAACTAGTTTCGCACGCAGCGGTACGTGTCTCCCATCGAAGGCAATTTCACGCACATTTATAGCACTTGCGGCACGCATAGGCCGCGTCCATCAATCATTGACGGGGTAAAATGTATTCAACCTGTGTAATCCTGCTTGTAAGTCAGGCTTTTCCGCATTACATTAGCTCCCGAATGCCGCTGCTGTTCTTTGCCAAGCTTACAAAAGAGCCTGCATTGCGGCTTCCAAAGCCTTCGTGGCAGAATCGCGAGAGCCCACTCCCGTTTTTGCATAAGAATCAATTCCTCTGGCCCGTTGCCGAGAAGCGGAAAGAATCCCGCGATCTGCGTATCGTAACACGCACGGACCTTAAATCCACGCTCATATGCGCAACCCTGCACCGAACACGTGCACGTGCGTGTCCAGCAGCGCGTTTCATCCAGTGCGCCAGCCGCTGGGTACAGAATAAGAAATAGCTGCAGAAGAGAGAGAGAGAGTTTTCATAAAGAAAATACCGCAGGACTCGACGCCGGTCTGGTCCGGGCATCGCGCCCGCGGGATGGAAGGCGTGCGTTTGCGCTCCGGCTCAGCCGGCCACGCGGGCTGCATAGTCCCGGCGTTACGCGGCAGCGGACGCCGACGGGGTTGTTGCGCGGCTCGCACCGCGGCTGCAGAGTCTCGTGTGCCTGCGCCTCCGGTCCGGCCTGGAAATCCGGGCTCATCGCTCTTGATTTGAGCGCTGACAGCTGTTCGAGGGAGCTCGCCACCCCCTCCCCCCCCCCGACCACGCCCGCGCGGCAGCCGACGCCAGCGCTTTTACGTATCGAACCCTCATAGCCGGGCGTATGTGTGCCCAATACTGCTGTGTTCTCTCTTTTTCTTGTGTGTGTGTGTCTGTTTCGTTTCACAGCTGCTTCTTTGCCACAGACGACCATCTTTATTACCCGAAGAAAAAAAAAAGAAAACGAGCCTATATATACGGGAGATCAACTTGCACGCTGATCGCGAAAAGAAGCTAAAGGCCAACAGTAGGGGAAACCGTTTTCACGCTGGGCTCCGCGCGGTTCGTTTATACAGGGTGGATCTGGGCGATCAGTCGCGTATACTGACTTGGTGGCCATTGCACGTCAACATGTGTGTGCGTGTGTACGCGTGCGTGCGCCTGCGTGCGTGTGTGTTTGGTTACTGTACGTACGTGCGTGCGCAAACGTGCTTAGTATTGTGGTCGCAGGCCAGTGTATTGATTTGCGGAGATCTTGTTGGCCGTGGCGACCACCGTTCCGTACTATAGCCGCGGGTCGACGGGCGTGGTTCGCAAGGCGGCGCAGTATAACGCTAAATAAAGAAGAAAGTAGAAGAGAGAGAAAATGCAATGAAAGTTATCAGCAACGGGATTTCCAAGGCCACACGTTCATTATGTGTCGCTTTCGCAGGCTCGGACGGGAATTAGAGTGCTTTGGCAGCGTTCTTTCGCCTCCCGCGGTTCAGCAGCTAGGTATAGTGGAACTTCTTGGTTTTAATGAAAACACGCTAAAGCGTATTTCGGAAACGCCAGTAGTAGGCGAGCAAACACGATACAAACAGCGTGCGAAGAGGGGCAAATTACCTTAATGGATGAGAACCGGAGGCTAGTATATCGAGGCACTAAACCTGAAGCCCTGTTTGCGGGCTAAGCTTGTGTTCACAAACAGCGCCACTGTCGCTGTGGGCACACATCCTCGTAGCAAACGTCGTGCATCGTTCATGTGTGCGACAGCGCCAGTTTTTCTGCGTTAGGTCAAGCTGAGATGACTTTGCAGGAAGGGCACCATAGCATAAAGTTTCCTACGAAAATCAATAGAGCTACGTGTGGCGCTGAGATAGTTCAGCTGCCATGAGAATCATGGATAGTCTGTAAAATTGTCTCATATTTGTACCTGTGGCCTAAGGCCCTGTGGTGGCTTTAATGGCGTTAGCATGTTTCTAGCAATTCACGTACTTTCCGGGGGCTATGTATCTATGCTGGTGTGCGTCTAACAGTTTTCCCGCGTGCCTTGGACACTGCGTGGTCCGGGGTCAAATGGTTAGCGCATGGGTGCTGCTGTGCCGAGGTAACAGGGTTCGAAGCCAACCGTCACATTAATTTGGAGCACTGAGTGTGTTGCAATGTGAACACGCGCACCGCGTTTCGACAAATCTCTTTCCCGCCGAAATGGGCCACTGTGTAGATGCGGGTCTGTGTAAGCATTGCTGTTCGAAGTCCCTCCGAGTGGCTGCTGCTTCTTCGGTGAGATATTATTTTCTGTTTTCTTCGAAGAATCAGTGCTATGTTGAGACTTCGCTGTTGTCTATAGAGAGGACAACCCCCAGAGAGAACAGAAATCTCGTGGGATACCTATGCGTTAAAGATCGCGCACAATATCGCGTGGCTTTTGCTGCGCTCCACAGCGCATCTACGCCTACCACGGCGGTCGGCACCAAAGAAAACCGGCACGAGCCATATCTCCGAAATCGCGTTCCTAGGCGCATGAGTGCCGCAGAATCGGCGTCGCACTCGGAAGTGTTACAACGCGCGCCTAATGTCATCACGCCGGCGACGCTAGTTTCCAACGCTGCCCTACCTTCCAGTGCACCTTCAGTGAATATGGCGGAGACAAGCGAAAGTGAAGCCAAGAAACCACGGGTTGACGACAGGACATCTACCTATGAGCTAAGTGAAGATGAAGAGATAGACTGCGACGAAACGCCGTTCTCCTGAGGGAATTGCAGTTGTTTTTCGACCCTCGCAGGAAGGACGGAACTTCTGGCAAGTGAATCCAAACCGCCCTGCGTCGGATATTGTTTCCGCGGAAAAGGAAAAGATACAGTCATTCCGCGTGAATAGAGATGGAAGTTTCTCTGTCAATGTTATTTCAGTCTCATCTGCAAGACATCTACTGTCGATGAGCGAAGTGGCTGGTTTGGGAGTCAAGCCATTCATTCCGGCATCTTATACCAAGAATGTTGGCAAGATACGCGATGTGCCAGTTGAGTATACGGAAGAAGAACGGGTTGACTTCCTCAAGGATTTTGGCGCTACAATCACCAAGAAGACGGGGAGCGGTAGAATCACGCCCTCTGAGAACCGTCATTCTCCATTTCAGAGAAGACAAACCAATGCGGCAACGAGTGCATTTAGGTTTCACGAGCCATCCCGTAGAAGAATATTATGGCCCTGCTCTGAGATGCTACAACTGCGAGAGATTTGGACGTTTATTGAAGAACTGCCGCAGTCCACGTCGCTGCAAGATATGCTCAGAAGACCACAACGATTCAGAGTGCAAGCCTGTGTGTCAGCCCAAGTGTGCCAACTGTGGCGGAAACCATACAGCTTCCTACTCTGGGTGCCCTCAGAGCAGAGCTGCCTCAAGGTTACGTGGGCATGAGTTGAAATACGGAAGGCTGCCTGCTCGTAATGCGTCCCCACCCAACCTCGATGCTGTAAGATGCGCACTCCAACTCCTAACAAAGAAAAACAGCAAGGAGTCAATATGAACTATTCTGCAGCTCTAAAGCACTAAGGTCGACAACGTTCTGACAGCGAGCGAAACGATCCACCTTTATAGAATACTACTCATCTTGCCCAGGCTTCGAGTGAAATTCGCCGACCTTCTCAGCAACGCCCTCTGCGATTAAAACAGCAACCTCATCTATAATCTGAGCGACTACCTCAGCCTTCGCCTCAACCATACCAGTCATACCAGCGACCATCTCAGTCAACTATTCAGCGACCTGCTTCGAGCACACATGGAGCTTCAGCGTCGTTTGGTGATTACGCGTCTTTACACGCAGCACAGATGATCCTGCCCATGCGATTCACAGCTCTGCGTGCAATTCTCAGTGCCATTCCACAGGCAAACGACCTAACAGAGGTAAAATCACTGCTTTCTATGGTGCTTCCACAATCACTAACGGCTCCACGGCAGGCTTACAATGAATAATCGTTACAATAATATTTTCATACTTCAGTGAAATGCTACTAGCCTTCGAAATAAGCTGATTTTTGCAAACTACTAGCGCAACATATCTTTCCTGTTTTATGTATACAGGAGGCAGGCGTACGAGAGTACTTTCGTCTTTCAAACTATATTATATATAAATCATCGCGCATTGCTGGAAGTAGCAGAGCGATTTAATGCGTGAGAAAGGACCTGCCGTCCTATCTAATACAGTCGAGCGATTTAAATATAGCGCAGTTCGTAGCATGCAAGATATCTTTTAGAAATACAAGCGTCACAGTGATCAGTCTTTATCTACAATGTTCTAGCAAAATATCCGTAGACAGCTTTGTGAATGTGTTTGGTATCGCAAACTCATATGTGCTGGTTTGTGGGGACTTCAACGCACATAACGTCATCTGGGGCAGTGAATAGAACGATTCCCGCGGAAGCATCATAGAGTCTGCCGCAGAAAAGAGTAATCTTGTCGTGTTAAATGACAGCTCTCCAACGTTTTTTGCGCGGGTTTCGTTACTCAAGCTGTATAGATGTTACGCTCTGCTCACAAGACCTTCTTGATGGCGTTCAATGGTAAACAGACATAGAAACGCACGGTAGTGATCATTTTCCGATCCTGGTTAAACATCGCCTTATACGCTATGAGGGGACCCGGCGCTACTCAAAATATACTAATTGGAAAAATTTTCGTCACCATTTAAGTAACTCATTGGGCTGAAATCCGAACTTTCAAAGTTTTGCAAATATATTGTGTGAGTCTTACAAGATCTGCACAAAGCAAGTGATTGTTCTAAATGAATACGCTGCAGTTGACGGGAATGTGAATGTCTAAGAGTCATTAGAAGACGCGCAGAACGGGCTTACCGCCGCAGTGGAAAGCTGGATGACTATATTATGTCGCAGAAAGTTCAGTCAACTTTGCGCCGACACCTACAAAAACTAGGTACGAGAAGATGGCGAGAATACTGCGCGTCGTTGTCTCCTTTTACTCCAGTTCCCAGAATATGGTCAGTTGCCCGATCTTTTAGTGGTCCAGTTACCCAGAGCCATCCCTTCCAAGACTTGGCCGTAGCTCGAAGCACTCCAGAAGCATATGTTGCTGACGAAATATGTCAACTTCTATCTAGACCAAGAATTCCGTTTACTTGTCTACAATTTGCAAGTTCGACAACACTAGCAGAACAGAAGGTTCGTGCGCGCTTTATGTCACGACATCCTCAACTTGACTGTGAGATGAGTTTAAATGAATTGAAATGTGCTCTTTTATCATGCAGTACAAAGACAACTGCTGACCCAGATGGTGTTACGTATATGATGTAAAAGAACCAAGGTCCAGTAGGAAGAATGGCTCTTTTGGAGATATTTAATGATAATCTGGATAAGAGAGCCTCTTCCACATTCATGGAAATTAGCCCGGGTAATTCCAGTACTAAAACCAAGAAAGACTCGCCTTTGTCTTGGCTCCTACCGACCCGTCAGTCTCACAAGCTGTTTTTCCAAACTAATGAAGAAGATGATAGACCGTCGACTTCAGTGGTGGTGTGAACACACAAATGTGTTTTTCAATTACATGACCGGCTTTCGACAAAATCGGTTTACAATGGATTCAATATTAGACATTGCCACATGCGTCGAACGTGAACGATCTTGTGGAAATGTGACAATAGCAGTATTCTTTGACATTCAAAGAGCATTCGACACTGTAAGTCACATACACGTCCTTGCTGGTACGTTAGAGCTTGGCCTACACGGTCGAACACTGCGATGGGTATCAAATTTCTTGAAAGATAGAAAAATAGTTGGGGATATAATTGAAGGAGAGAGTAATTATCACAGCATCAAGCAGGGCGTTCCGCAGGGCAGTGTTCTCAGTCCGTTTTTATTCAACTGTGTCATGGCAGCCTCGCCACAATATCTCCCGTCTTGTCTACAGTATTCTCCGTACGCAGATGACATCTGCGTATGGGCCTCTGGATCTCATATACAAGACATTCAAAGAACGCTGCAAGAGGGTGTTGATAGTATCGACGCCTTTTTAAAAGAAAGAGGCACGAGTCGTTCATACGCAAAGACAGCCGTAATTCCTTTCACTAGACAACAGCTGAATAATTTCCAACTTACGCTTAAAGCGCAAACTTTGATGTTTTCAAAAGAGCATAAATTTCTTGGAGTTATACTTGACCACCAGCTAACATGGGCATCGCACATCCGCGCAATTGAAAAGCAGACCAATGCAGTAATTCGGCGAGTCGCAAACTTCTGAGGAACGGCTTCAACGTTTACTGGCAAGAGGGCTGCGAGTGTGTCTTGCGCCTCCGCAGGCTACCTCGAAATCTGTAGTAATTGATGAAGCTCGTCACCCACCATTTCCAGTCATACGAACGGTTGAAACATGCCGACATATTTATCGCATCTTAACCAAACACGAGAAGCATCCGTTAAACCTCGCGCTTACCGAAAGAAACAAAAGCAAAATTCACGATGTTGTTCGAGAACAAAGAGCATTATTACCAAGATTTGAATTATGCAAAGGGGATGTTAGTTACCCTCCCTGGATGTTAACATGTTCTAAAATAGAATTATCGGTTGACGGGATTATATCTAAGAGAGACATGTTCACAGTAGCCGCAGAACAGCTGGCACTCTTCCAAATTTACGTATTATGTCCCCGGTACATCCACGTTTTACAGATGGTTCGTGTCATAAAAATTCCTCAACTTCAGCATTCGTCATTCCACATTTAGCGTTAGAGGAAACATTTAAATTATCCCGAGAGACATCTTCCACTGTGGCATAGCTGTTTGCAATAATGTGTGCTTTGCGTTTCATAACTTCAGAAAAGCATTCGCAAAAATGGGTTTAGCGATTCGCAAGCCGCTCTCACATTACTTCAGAAAAATAAGAAAAATTCTTTGAATACTTTGCTGTTGTATGAGATGCTCAAATAACTTACAAAAGCAAGTGCAATGAAACACGTAACTGCGTTTCAGTGGAGACCTGGGCACTGCCATATTCCTGGTAATACTGCAGCGGACGCAGCTGCGAATCGGGCGCACAATAACGCAGAAACAGCCAATCTTCCCATATTGCGTGGGGAAGTCCGTCTGCTCCTGAGACAGATTTCCTGTGGCCTCAGCAAAACTACCTGGTTTGATCAGCAAACTAAAAACACCGAGTTATACTTTCTAGACGTATGTATAAACTTATCACTGCCGGAAAATCCAAGAGACAATAGAAAATTTGAAACATTGGTACACCGCCTGCGTCTTGGTACTGCATTTACGAAACACTTCTTGTACAGGATAAAACGTGTCTAGTCCGCAGTGTTCTTGTGGCAATCGAGTCGAAGATGTGCATCATCTTCTCCTCGAGTGCATGAAATAGGATCCACAAAGAAGGGTACTACAAGCAAATTTGTTGATATTAGACAGAAGACCATTCACTCTTACAAAAGATACTTGGCCAATGGCCAACTGCGGGCCTTCAGAAAAGAGCACTTCGTGCTCTGAAAACGTTTTTCGAGGACACCTACATTTGGGGAAAATAAGTTTCAGATGATCCCAATACGCTAAATGAATAACATAGCTGTTGTTCGTGGTTCATAACTGGTTCATGTGGTGATCGCAGCTTTTACGATTTAATTTAAGATTTAACAATCTTATTTTTCAAGTTACTTAACAACCAATTGCTTTACGAATTCGTTAACCTAAATGATTTACATAACTACAATAGAACTAGGTTTGCCTTTAACAGAAATTTTTTACTGCCTCGTGTCCGTACCAACTATGGTAAACTAACATCATCTTTCGCTGGTATATCCTTGTGGAATCACTTACCATCAAACATAAAATCACTCACATCATTCTATGCCTTCAAAAAATCCCTTAAAGAGTTTCTTTTGACGCAGTGACGCAATATTGGTTCCAAATGTTTTATTTATTGTCACTATTTCTCTTATGTTTTGCTGTTCACATGCTTGCTGTTGCCTTTAGTCGTTTTGTTCATAATGCTTCTTTTTATGTATTCTCATGTTTTTTGTGTCTGTTGAAATTTTGTATATGTATATTTCTAGCACACTTATATTTTTACTTCATTTTCATCTCGGCCTGCCGATCATATTTTTCTCTATTTCGTTCTGTTCCTTCTTTACATAATTTACAGGTTGTGTTGTACGCCGATATTATTTTTATTTTTTGTTAGTAGTACTGTACATTGTAATCATAATCACTTTTCTGTTGTTGCACTAGAGCTCTTCGTTTCTGTTAGTGTACATTCTATAAATTTTATTTCTGTCCTGCCACCTATGTAATTTTTTTTCTTATAATTACCCACCGAGGGTCCCGGGTACAGTCTTCGACTTTGGGACCCTCGTCTGTAAAACGAAAATGTAACCGTTTCTTTGTGTGTAATGAATAAACTTGATTTGATTTGAAAAAAAATATGTATAATGCTGTTCTGTACTTGCAGTGCATTACATGTGTTGTGTGTTTTGGGTCTTCATAATATCTGACTTTATAATGCGTACGCATACTGAACTCATACACAAAACTTTGCGATTCATGCGCTGTTGGACTGTATATTTTTTATTCATCCAGTCTTCTACTGAGTGTCATATTTTGTGTCGCTATTCTACCTTTTTACGCTAATTTGTTTCCTTTGCCAAGTGACAAGGAGTAGCCGGTGCCACCATAAAGGCGCCAACCTCTCCTAATATTCATTTCAATAAGAAAAGGACCCCTGAGTATGTGCCATTCGGTCTGTGCTGGTGGTCTTCAGTGAAACACCTTGATGCCAATTTGGGTAACTCGGTATGTGCCGGTAGGTGTGTGCTGCTCTCCAATGAGCTTCCTTGATGCCAACTTTTTCTACTGGTTTTAACTTTTTCTACTGGTTATGCTACACGTCATCGACACTCACAGACAATAACGCCGTTAACTACTAAAAATAATTGCTTCAAATTTTCCTTTTTTTCCCTAGAACTATTGTTGAATGAAGTAATCTTACTGATGGCGCTGTAACCCAATGCTCACTGCCATTATTTCAGTCGCACCTATGTTTAAGCAGCAAGTGACTTACTAGGTGTGGTTCAGTAACTGCTTGAATTTGCACATCGCGAGTGACCTATGTTATGTACCGCTGTATTTTGTACTTAGATGTTTTAATTTCACTTTGTATGCACCCTGCTAAGGTCCTGGAAACAGGACCGCAGTATCAATAAATAAAATAAATAAACTTGGGTAACTAAGCATGTTCCATTGGAAATTGGCCGCTCTACAGTGAAGAAAAATATGCCTTCAATTTCTCCGGTGCAGAGTGTAATCGAATTCACTCCACAAGGGTTACTTCAAGACAGCGACCCTTCGCTGTAGCGAGCTCCGCCATGAATGCACTGGCTGAGTGCCGTTGTTCAATGAACCACACAAGTTGGGTCACTGAGTATGTGCTACTGAGTGTGCGGCAAGCGTGGGAACAATTCTCGGCGTTCGCAGGCGCCGGCGTGCCATGCTTCTCGTCTCGGAGGCCATGAGCGGACTTCTCGGCAGTGCCACTAGATGGCACAGCGTGTCCAGAAAGGAGCACTAGAGAACAGTCCGTGTCGAATCACGCGTTCCTCAGCGTTCGCCACAGATTTCGGAGGCTACGCGCAGGCTTCGCGGCAGCGGCGCTAGATGGCACTGAGGGTTCTTAAGAAAGCGCGAAAGAGTAATTCCGTTGCAGTACACGTCTCATACATAACTCGTTATGATGGTGGCAATATGTTGTGTCGCTATTAAAAGTTAGCATTCAATTCTAACTCATTACCTTCTACAGTTACCGTGAGATGGGTTCTGTCGCAATATTTTTATTTACGACATTTTATCTTCGTTTCTAGGTGATGAGCAATACATGGCGACCATGGCGTGCTTTCTTGCTCCTACAATCGCTCTCGGAGCTTTCAGTAAATGAATGCATAGCCTTCGAGATTGGCTCCCGGTACTCCGGCGTAGCCAACGCTATCGGCGCGATGCAAAAATCTCCTATTGATAAATTTCCAAGCTATCATATTTTATCTAAACGTGGGAACGCAATAATATTTTGCACACAGGCATATTCATTAGGCATGGTTATATCTGGAGCACAATATTTCCTTTTGTTGAGTATGATCAAATTGCAGTCAGAAAGCCGATTGAAGCCGGAAGGACCAACTTGAGCGAAATACGTGTACTATACCCATCATTACCATGCCGCGGGGAGGACCATCTCCCGTAGAGCACTAGTCTCAGATTTATCTCTATTAATTTTTTGTAGAAAACTGTATACGATAATGCGCGGTAAGGCAACGTGCGCGATCGCTGTAATGTTGTACAGTACTTTGTTAGTGGCGTAGCTTTAGTCTAATTTTAGTCTAAGGATAACACAGTCACTAGCTGTGTTGTAACCGCTATCGCGTCGAAATCAGTTTACTGTGAACATCGATTTACTTATCTACGAGTGTCCTATGTTTTTTACAAACTGCACATAGCCTTTTATCACTTGACACGATGTGCGCGAACTATTTTGGCGCATCATAGAACGGGCGAAGGGCAGGAGGCCGTGTTTAATGTGCAAGAATGCACACGGAAAACAAACACTTCGTACTTTGCGATGGCGTGCAATCAATCAATGAATCAATCAATCAATGAATCAATCAATCAATCAACGAATCAATCAATCAATGAATCAATCAATGAATGAATCAATGAATCAATGAATCAATGAATCAATCAATCAATGAATCAATCAATGAATGAATGAATGAATGAATGAATCAATGAATGAATCAATCAATGAATCAATCAATGAATGAATCAATGAATGAATCAATCAATGAATCAATGAATGAATCAATGAATGAATCAATCAATGAATGAATCAATGAATGAATGAATGAATGAATGAATGAATGAATCAATCAATCAATCAAATGTTTATTGTAGTGCCCAGGAAGTGTTAAAGAACCTCAGTACTGGTGCACTTAGTAATACACAAGACACTATGTACAGGAAATAAAAATGTGATTGACAAAATAAGTTGACGGAGAGAAACAATTAGAAAAAAAAATGAGTTTCACCGAAAAGGCGTAGCATCGATTGCAATCGCAAATTATTAGATAGCTATACGAAGTAGGGTTAGTAGTTTATTGTCTATATAAATTTTTAAACATTCGCTTGCTAACTAAATTAACAAGCATGGCGTCACACGCGCACAGAGAAACTTAAACACTTCTTACTCGATGGCCGCGGACACTTGCTGTCAAAAGACTTGTGGGGCAGCAGCAGCGAGTGAATTGACCTTCGTGCTGCCTCTTGCTACGTCGTGAACTAAGTGGCGAGAACACAGCGCACACGAAGCTTCGTCGCTTGCGCGCGCGAAATCGAGCCGCCATCCACGGCTCACTCCGTACGCTTTGACTCGCAGCCCCAGTATACGGCAAGCGACCTTAATGTTATTGCAATTGGAGTTTATTCGGAACGTCACCGCAGCGGCGGTGACGATGGTGGAAATGCGCCTGGAGTGTCCGTATAATTGCTATCGCAATAAAACGAGCAGTTGGGCGTAAAAGGGGCACAATCCTACATTATAATCCCCCCACACACACAAAAAAAAAGAATGTACAGAACATGGAGGATCGAATCTGGAATATATTGCTATAAATGTCCCTGAGCACATTAACAGGACTCTCACGAACATGCTTTCCATGTACGTCGAATCTAAGCACACAAGCTGAAATGCTATCTTGCGTTTTATGACCTACGCTTAGAATACTACGCTGCCTGAGAGGACCGGTTTCAACCCCTTTTACCTTCTCTCTCCGTTTGTCGAGCTGTACCAACGTTCTCTTGCCGAGACACCCTGTGGCGCTGAGGAAGCGCAATGCATCGCACGTCTCTCTACTTTTGCTTCGCAAGACTACTCAAAGGCTCACTATGATAAGCGACATCAACACGTCTCGTACACAAAAGCAGACATGGTGTGGCTGTCCACTCCACGTCGCCAATTTGGTTTGTGCCAAAAGATTCTGGCCCGCTACACCGGCCCTTTGATCGTTCTGGTACTCCTCAGTGACGTCACTTACGTGATGCTCCACCTAACATGCACTGGTCACCGCGCTCGCAAGACCGATGTCGTTTACGTCGCCCGTCGGAAGCGTTTCCACTAACGGAAATCCGAATGACTCGCCCGGTGGACATCGTCTACATTTGCTTTATTACGTTGGCAAACGAGTGACAAAAGAGGACGAGGTTGGCTTGGACTATGAGTGGCTCCCCCATCTAAGCCTTCTGCGATGATGAATGTGGTGTTTTGTGGCTCAAGAGCCAAATATGGCCAAAGAGCGCCAGGCCGATGTTAATCAGTTCGCAATGGAGCCATGAATAATGAGAGGTAGATGTTACAGCGCCTGTAAAGGGGCCTGTGCAACTGAGCATGCCCCCTTGGGCAACACCAGTTTCTTGGGTGAATGGTTTAGATAAAGCATTGCCTACTTTTACACGAAGAGTGCGGTTACACAGATAGCTTTAAATTATGTGTAACATGTTTCCACGGACTCCCATCGCAGACATATCGCGGAGGATCCCGAATCGGCATGTCGTGTCATACGCTTTGTCTATGTCTAGAAATACTGGAATAAGAACTGCTTGTGAATAAACGCATCTGTGATGTTTGCCTCAATGCCGACAAGAGGGTCTATCGTCGACCTTCCCTCTCTGAAACCATATTGAAGGGGGTCCAGTTTGTTGTTACTTTCCAGGAAACAGATTAAGTGTCGGTTTACCATTTTTTCTAGAACTTTGCATATACAGTTTGTTAGCGTTATTGGCCTCCTGTAGCTGCTGGCTAAAGCCGGGCCTTTCCCTTGTTTAAGTACCGGGATGACTATAGCTTCATTCCACGGCGGCGATGAAACATACCCCGCCGCCTACATGGCACTGAAAAGAGATAGGAACGTTTTCAGTGATTCAGGGTGTAAGTACCTAATCATTTTCAAATTCAAAGCCACTGGAAAGGCAACAAGTTATTAAGAGTAACAACCAGTTATTTTTATTACACTAACAACATAAGATGGAAAACTTGCGAAGTAATTATTCACACATTGCAGACTGTAATATGACAACGCATATTTATTGATATCTTCATGCAACTCAGTTTAATTTACGATAACACAGCGATTATTAGACGTACACCAATTATTTCGCATTCCTCACGTCGACTAAGGCTGATCGAACAAGCAACACATTGCGGGCGGTAAATGCTGAAGATATCACAGCTGTCTCATCAGCGGGAGAGCACAATGTTTTCGCTTACTACAAAACAATGAATACCAGTACATCAATCGACCTCATATGAAAAATCAGAACGCCGACAAAAAAATGAAAAACAAGGACAGAGTAAAGAAAAGCCAGGGCAAATTGTATCTGCTAGAATTTACTTTATTTTGAACACACTGTTCTAGAGCCGCATAGTCAGAACAATCGTACAAGCAACACAGCGAATTGGGCGAGTTGGTAAGTTAACATTCTTGGCGTATATGTGCAGGGCGACGAAGACGTGTCGTCCATTCTTTGTCCCGCGTCTGTGTCGCGCTGCTCATATGCACGAAAAATTGCACACGTGAACAACCTCTCGTGCCAGGCGTACGCATTCAGCGTGTACAGGAGTGTTGCTCGAGATAAATGCTGCTTTAGTGTAAACAAACCGAACTCACCTCTGCAAACAAGGTGAACGCCCTTCCAATATCCTGTCTCTTTCGGAGGCGGCCCATAGAATAAGGAACCAACTGGCCGGCTGGTCTCGTCCGTCCGCATGGCACCGCGTAAAAGACTTTGCCACCTTCCGAGCGATTTGCGCACGTTGGTGTGCTGTACCCCGTCATACTGGAATACAAGTGTCGAAATGTGTTTCGTACCCCTTCACCAAAGTCATGAACTTAATATCGTCGAATACCGTACCTGCAACACGGAGCCGACCGATGCAGCACGCGCTCGACGGTCTGCTGACCGCAATTACGATGGCACTGACGAAAACGAGTCGGTGCCGAGCCCGTAAAGTTGGCCTCATCAGCAGCGAAGTTGAATATTTGACGTCATTTTGCACCATGTGACAGCGCTCGGCGAATAGCGGTGCGAGCGGCGCCGGAAAAGGTATGTACAACTCTGCTCCCTGCGGGAGTTTATACAGATACACTATTTCGTACATGACACAATTGCCACCTGGCCCCGAGTTGTTGCAACAAGCGAGAGACGCCTTAAGTTCAGCTAAAATAAATGGGCAATTGTAAGCATCATTCAATGAAGCTTTGAGGTTTAGGGTATGCCGCTCTTTACGTTCTTTGAGTCTTAGAAAAGTTTCTGTGTAGTGCGATCCGCTCGAGATATATTAAAGGTGTTCGCTTAGACAATGCGCCAGATCTTCCAGGCTATCACTGCCTTCTTACTAATGGTAGATGTGACTGCCGACCTATTAACTTCTTTGCCCTATTCCATAGTCTTGTTTCATCGGTGTACGAATTTATACTGGAGATGTATTTACCTCTCCCAAATTTCTCTCTTTGCACGTCGACGTGTTCTCCTCCCTTGTGAACTGGCCTGTTTGAAATTGTGACTTTGCCTGTTTGAAGTCTTTCAGCGGTTGGAGAATTGGGAAGCAATCTTCAAGGTTTATTTTGATTTTTTGTGTGCTTTCCGACATTCGTCGTTCCACCATGGGATGCGACGTTCATTCGCCAGTCCGTTGGTTTGCTTGATACATTTAGTTGCAGCGTCAATAATGAAACCTGTTAGATATGCCACAGCGTCGTCTACATTAAAACCAGTAGTGTCATCTCCGCCTAAATACGGGAGCTCTCTAAACGGTTCCCAGTTGGCTGAGTCCATGTTCCTTTGAAGAAAATGTGGCGAGTACTCATCTTGTTTTGTTAGGTTTAACGTAATTGGGAAGTGGTCGCTCCCCGAAGGGGTTCTTCAGAACGGACCACTCCAGACACGGAATTAGTGTAGTCGATACTACACTTAAGTCGATGAATGAGTATATGTTATATGACACTGTAATACGTTGGCTCTTTCTTATTAAGTATACATGCTACTGAGGAAAAGAGAAAGTTTTCAATTAGGTGACCTCCCGCATCGCAATGGGTCTCCACACAAACTCTTATGTGCGTTTAAATCTCCAACAACTATCTATGGCGCCTTAAGTTGATTACATGGCTTGGAAATTCGGTTTTGTGAAGTTGGTAATTCGCAAGAATTTATTTAGAGCTGATAGCGACTACCTTGTTAAACAACACCCTTCAGACAGCGACTGCTTCTAGGTTCGTACGAAGTTTTAATTCCCAGCAGGCAACACGTTTGTCTATTGTGATATACAAACACTGTCATACACTGCCGGGTATGACACGACAGTGTCCTCGCGGTCTTTACGAAAAATAGCATATTGTCGGAGAAAATCAGTTAGCTTATGTTTGAGGTATGTTCCTTGAACACACAGCGCCTTTGAACTATACTTAAACAGGAGTTCTTTAATATCATCGAGATTGTGTAGGGGACCTCTGACATCCCAGCGTACTATCTGTGTATCCATGTTGAATGTGCTTTTTTTGCTGTGTGTTTAAGAAAGAGGAGTTAGCTCAAAAAAATCACGGCCCCTTTCCGGGGCCGTGATTTTTTTCTTTTTAGCTACCGAGAACATCTCGCCGCTCCTTAGCCGCTGGCGGCGCCGTCTGTATGGGTGTTGTGTCCATCGCCTCTTGCGAGACGCTGAACACGCGCTCGTGTGAGCGCTGCGTTTGACGTGAAGGCCTCGTCCCGGTAGACGAGACCATTGAAGCCAACGGCTCGGAAGTCGATGGTTCCTTCTGCTGGGGCGGCGGAGCAGCGCTAACTGCAGCCGCCGGGGAGATGAGGGCGGATGGCGCCACTGCTGGCTCACTGCGCGTGGGTCGGACAGTCACCGGAGGCCATTGTGCCCCCTGACACGCACTTCGTCAAAGCAATTCTTTGGCAGGTAGGATACACGCTTGGGCGCTTCTTTCAATGGAATATTCAATTTTACTTTCATCTTCACAATTTTCTTTTTTCCAAGATGGACACGACCGTCCATACGCGGCGTGCTCCCCATCACAGTTTACGCAGTGGAGAGAGTTCTCGCAAGATTCAGAGGTGTGTTCATGGGCACTGCATTTCGCACAAGTTTGGCGGACTCGGCAGCTCTGTGAACTGTGGCCGAAGCGCTGGCATTCGAAACGTCTGAGGGGATTTGGCACGTATGGCCTAACACGGAACTTGATGCATCCAGCCTCGATGGACTCGGGCAGAACACTGTAAGTATCAGGTGCTTAGTCTGGATTTCCTTGCTGTGATGCCTGATCCTAGTTCGTTTAACGCTGATGACCTTCTGCTCACTGGAGCCCTCCAGAAGTTAAGCCTCGGTTCGCTCCAACAGATCATTATCTGAGACGGCTGGTATTCATAGCACGGTGTGGGGTTACTATTACTTGGGCATCCTCATATGACGCTAGATTGGGCAGTTTATCATACTGTTCCTGGTCGCGGAGCTCTAAGAGGAGATCACCGCTTGCCATCTTCGATGCGTTATAGCCTGCACCAAAAACTTCCGTAAGAGACTTTGAATCAAGGAATGGTGAAATTGTTCGCACTGGTTTGTCTGGTTTTTCAGAATGAATGACATAGAGAAAACAGGAAGACTTCATCGGTGCGCCCTATTCTCTGAGGGCGATTAGGGAGTTGGAAGAAGGAACTAGCCATAGAAGAATGGGCAGTTTTCGGCAGCAACGCTAGCCACCCACCGTGGAGCCCTACCAGGGGACGCTGCAGGGCCTGTAAACACAGGTCCTACAGGTGCCAGCTGTACGTCGCCACTATAACCGAATATCACATAACCTAGGCTGGATATTTACACAGCCTTAACCCTCGCTGCCAAGAAGACCGGCATATAGAAGAGAGAATACAGGAAATATTGAAAGTGAGAGAAATACGAAGGTCGGAGGGAGAGAGAGACAAGAAATAGCAACTACCGATTTCCCCCGGGTGAGTCATTCCGGGGGTGCCGTCTATGTGAAGCGGAGGCCAAGGAGGTGTGTTGCCTGCGCCAGAGAGCCTTAAAGGTCCAAATACCCGGCATCGGCTCAACCCCCAGGATCCCCTTTTCCCCAGACACAGCTAAGCCTCGCACGGCTACACGCGGGAGAGGCCAACCCTCGGGTGCTCAGGTACAAGGTGTCGCAACCCACCAAATGCCTGAAGACGCAGACGCCCTTGCGAGGGCCTTCTGCGATGAGAGTTCGTCCTCGCATTCATAAACATACACCTTTCATCGTAACATCAATACAGGTAGAATATATATTACATATTTTTTGAAGTCGAGGCATAGGACAGTTACTATTGAAACAAGGCTGCACATAAAACATGGAATGCTGCGTGTATATTTTTGCGGCACGGAAAATTGTACATGATTAACAAGTTTTGTACAATGTATAGTGCCATCAACCAGCTTGTCAAACAACAAAAAGTATGATTTGATTTGATAGATGCCAGTTGCAATACATCTGAGACGGCTTAACTATGGCCAACAGAAGGGCAAAAGCGGTGCTTCAGAATAGACGAATTTATTCTGGTTGCGTTAAATTAGATCTCAATTAGATTTGCAATTTCCACTCTAAACTAAAGAGGCATGCTTTAGCAGTTGACGAGACACAGTAGAATACAATTTAACAAAGGCAGCAGGGGAGCGGGAGCCATGTGATATTCGAAATATAAAGGCCAGAGGGCGAAGGGCACATTGTTTCACATGTCTAACGTGTGAACAGATGCATAGCCTGTTCTCAAAGTACACACCAAAATATTCAACTTAATCGACTCTGGCCACTGCAGCTTCACCAGGAATGAACGGAAATTGTAGATGGCGTGTTTGTCGCGTATAACTTAATACCATAGTGCTTGAAGTGTTTAAGAATCGCACAGTTTGACAAACAAAAGGTTATTTTGGAGGTCAGTGCAGTCTCGAACACTGTAGAAAGTGTTAAATAGCTTTACGTGGTTAGCATATAAGAGGAGTAAAGATCATTTAATTGCTGACGAAATGTCGTTTACAAAAAAGAGGGCCAAGAACGGGATTTTTGGGGGGAACTCCACTAGTGACCTGATGACTATGATGATTTATTAGCATGCTCTTTGAAACGGAGCGTTGACAAATAGTCACCTAGTCTGTTTGAGTTAATCAGGTATGCTAGACATGCATCTCATTCTTAAATTTTGTATACGTCTCCTTCATCTATCTTTTGTGCCTCAATATTTTTCCGTCTACCTTGCACTGCAACTTGTGCTTGCAACGGATCAGGTCCCCGTGTCAATATCTTCCCCTGCTTTTTTTCTATGAATGATCTAGACGTCTCTTGCTTATCTCGACTGCTGGCTGGTTACTGCTTCCATACACTTTAAATCCAAGCGCTTCTTGAAGGCGTACGTTACCTACGGTTCTCACTGGGTGAAACCCTTTGCATTCCATTAGGATGTGCTGAGTGGTCTCCAGATTTTTTCCGCAGCATACACATGCTCATCTTGCTGCGAATATTTGCTCCGGTATGTTTTTGTCCTTAGGCAGCCAACTCGAGCTTCAAATAGCAAGGTACTGCCCTTTGTGTTTTCGTACAGATCTGCCTGTCTAATTTCTTTCTTCTTATTCTTGTAAATCTCCATGTTTTGTATCTCTCTTTCCATTCTTTGCATCCAACTGACTGTCTCTGTTTCTCTCACTTTATTTATGATGAGTCCTGGTTGTCTATTTATACCTTCAGTTACCCTGTACTTGGCTGCCAAAATTCCTCATCTCTTGCTCCATTCTGTGTCCACGCCTCATTTCTAGTAGAACTCCGTCCATTTATGTTAACAAAACAAGATGTATTGCTTAGGTAAATAAATAACAGGGTGGTGATGGAAGAAGGTATGAAATTTTCATGAGCTCTGTAAGAAGGAGCCCATTACAAACTACACCAGATGTGTTACTAAGGTTAAAGTAAACAGCCTCTAATTGGCCCCTACTATGTACCGGAAAAAGGTAGCAGGAGAAGATGTAATAACAGTCGACTTAATCGAAGATGTAGGAGATATTATGCTTGAAAAGATTGCATGCTTTTATGTACTATTTCTCACGGATTCGAGCGTACCAGAGAGCTGGAAGAATGACAGCATTAAAATAATCCATAAGGAGGGAGGTGTTAAAGGATTGAAAAATTAAAAATCCGAGGACACCTGAGCACTTCTTATGAGTCATGAATGTGAGTGTTAAGGTCCAATTGAACGTCGCTCAGCAGTCCTTGAAGTTTTGCTCTGCGAGTAGTGTACCGCAGCGGTACGTTCTGTTCGAGCCAGCAAGCATAAGCACCCGCCTGCGGTCCTAGGCCGTATTCCACCGACGCGGCGCTGCCCTCTCCCCTCACGCAACACCTGGCGCGCTACTCCGGCAGCAGGTGTTCCCTTTCGCCCGCTCGGCTTCGTTGAGGCGCGCTCGTGTTGTGGCGTCGCAGCCAATGGGAATTTAGGTGCCGGTGCGCTGCTACAGACGCTGGCGTTTTCGCTCAATGAGCCATTCGACGCTTTCGCACCAATAGACCCATGAGCTTGCTTTTAGTATTGTAAGCATTATTCGCCAAGATAATTTCCCATAGAATCAGGGCAACATTTGACTTCAGTCAACCAAGAAAACAGGTTGGCCTCAGGAAGGTATATTCTACAATGGATCGCGTCCATGCCATCAATAAGGAAATTGATAAAATCAGCGGAATGTAATCAACCTCTCTATATATGGATATCGTAGATTATGAATAGGTATTTGGTTCAGTAGGTATACCAGCAGTGATGGAGACATTGCATTATCAAGGAGCACAGGAGGCATACATGAATAGCTTGTGAAATATTTACATAGATTTCACAGCTAGTTTAATTCCCTGAAAGAAAAATGGAAAACCTATCTGTCAAGAAAAAGGACAGGCAGGGAGACAATCACCCATAAGCCATTCACTGCATGCTTAGATGTATTTAAGCTATTAGACTGGGAAGGATTGTGAGTGAGCGTCAATGGTGAATATCCCAACCACCTTAGGTTTGCTGATGATATCGTCCTTTTTAGCAGCACTGGGGATGAATTGCAAAACATGACTGAGAACCTTGACTGAGAAAGTATAAGAGTTGGGTTGAAGAATACTATGCAGAAGACAAAGATAATTTTCGATAGCCTGGCAAGGAAACAAGAATTCATGATCGCCAGTCAGCGTGTAGTGTGTGCAGGCCTACATTTAAATAGGTCACTTACTAACAGCTGACCCTGATGAAGGAAATTTGCAGAATAATAAAACTTCGTTGGATTGCATACGGCAGAAATTACCGAATCCTGACTGAAACGTTACCACTGTCGTTGAAATGAAAAGTGTGCAATCATTGCATTTTGCAGGTACTACAATATGGGGCAGAAAGTTTGTGGTTAAATACGCCGAGGACGCCGACGCTGAACGCAGGAACGGGCGCCTAAGAGCTGAGCTCTAAAAACAAGCTAAGGACCGGACGAAAAGCGATGGAACGAAAAACGTTAGGCGCTACGTTTAGAGACCAGAGCTGACTGGTGTGAACCAGGGAGCAAACGGGGATAGCCGATATTATAGTTGACATTAGGAGAAAGAAATGAGGCTGGGCTGGCCATGCAACGCGTAGGGCAGATAACCGGTGGACTATTAGAGTTACAGAGTGGTTGCGAAGGGAAAGGAAGCGCTGTCGAAGACGGCAGAAAACTAGGGGGGGGAGGAGGAGGGTTACTGCACCCGAAGCATGGGTCATAAATGTAAACAAGTTTGTCATTGATGAGTACCCTGAGTCAAAGCGGTGCTGTCCATCTATTTAAATGTTCTTGCGCCAACATAAAGCATGGGATGTAATAAAGATTCAAACGTCTTAGACGCAGCGTAGAGGATAGACATGGGCCGGTAGTTAGTAACTGAACTTTTAGCACCCGCTTTATCTACGGGCACTACCCGTGCTACCTTACAATTACTAGCTATGTACTAAACTTTAGGGATGTATTGAAGATGCGTGTGAGAACGGAGACAAGTATACGTCCATTTGTTTTAAGCAGTGCAGGAGGAATACCACCAGCACTGCAAAAAAGGGAACGTTTCAGGCGCTTCAGACGCAAGTTTAGAAACAAGCTCTTCACTGAGTCATAGCGTACACGCCGTATCAGATTGAGAGGGAAGGTTACTTGAGGTAGAAACACCTGTGGTCATTTATTGTGCACTTCTTCACCATCTGTATATTATCATCATCATGTGCGTGCCCTCCTTCTTCATCGTGCGGGTAGGCGCATCATCATAGTGGACTATGAGAATAAAAGTCGACAATAAATAAAATGTGACAATAAAAGTCGGCACTTACTGTGACGTCACAAGTGGTGGAGGTGCTTTTTGGTCCCCCGTCCTCTGCAGGCCTGGCTTACTCCCCTGGAGCTTCGTTCAGGTCGCCGCTTGTGCCTACTATCCGCCAGCATGTCCTGGCGCTTCTACCGTAACCATCTCGACGCCACAAGCCGCACCTCCTCTGATCATCAGTGGTGACCAGCGTGATTCCTATCTGTTCGCTGGTCTTCGCGGCGATGATTTTGAGGACTGGTTGAACGATTACGAGCGCGTAAGCTCTGCTAATCGGTGCGATGACCTCCTCAAGCTCCGCCATGTCTCGTTCTATCTGACGGGTGTGGTGAAGACCTGGTTTTTCAACCATGGGATTCATTTCTCCAGTTGGACCACCTTGAAGCGCAGCTTCGACAAGTATTTGGAACGCCGGCGGTTCGCGCTGCCCTTGCGAAAAAATCTATTTATGCTCGCAAACAACACTGCAGTGATTCCTACACATTGTACATAGAAGATGTCCTTGCACTCTGTCGCTGTGTCAATGATGTTATGGCTGAGTCGGACAGGGTACGTCATTTTCTTAAAGGTATTTGGACTGTGGCATTCAATGCGCTCGCCGTTAAGACACTGGCTACCGTCTCTGACATCGTCTTAACGAGCCAGCGCCTCGACAAGCTCGAGTCGGTGCGCTCGCAGCCGGACTGAGAACACGGTTCTATGGTGGACCCTGACCTGCGTGTAGTGATGCGGGCGATTATCCGCGATGAACTTCAATCACTTGGCTTTTCATCTCCATTTCTCTTGCTCCTCAGCCTTCTGGTTCAGCGTTGCGCGACGTCATCAAGGAGGAGCTCGCGTCCATGACTTGCTCTACGCATGTCAACCCTCCTGCTTCTCGCCCCCTACCAACATACGCCCAGGTTGCTACCGCACCTCTAACCGGCGTCCGTTCAACGTTGCCTCTACCCACACACGCCCAGGTTGGTGTCGCTCCTCCGACCAATGTCCCCTCAATACCACTTGAGCCTTCATCGCCCCATCTGACCGTGTTTTGCACCACATACAGAACAGAAATATTCTGCAAAGGCAGAACAGGCAGATGCCGTGTTCGAGACAACGTCACCATTTTCATCAAAAAGATATGCATCTTCAACGCTCTCTTTATAAGAGTTAAGATGGAGCACGCAGCTCCAGAAATATCTTGAAATACATATCATGTTGGCTTCAATGCGTGCTATATGGCTGCATAGGGATTGTTGCTATACTAAAATTTGCTGAATCAGCGACAACAGCTAAATTCAAGTTTGCACGTATCTGACCTGTTTTTTTTGCTTTTTTTGTGTATTTCCATATACCTTGCGGGGTTCTCACCTGTGCTCTTTGGACAAAGCAACGACAACACAGTAGTGCAAACAGTCACAAGGGCATTTATTGCAGCTTTCATAGACTAGTGCCTGCTGGCCAAAACATGCCGACGGGCGCGCGACAAATCGCGGAAGTCCCACTCACCGCGACCGGATAGCGAGCGAATATGTTTGCCCTATGTTGGACACCAAGGCCTGGTCGTTCGCGCGTACGGTCACGCGAACGGTGGTGCGTTCTAGCGATCGTGTTCGTCCATTTCGCAGTATAGGTCTCGCTAGACGGTCTCGCAGAAGCGTGGATCGGCGCACGCGCAGCACGTCCCCGCCGCTAGCCAAATCCGAGCCAAAGAGGAAGAGCCTTCTCCTTTTTTGTTCCCAAGTAACCCCGCCGTTAGGTGGCGTTAGCAGAGCAACACTCGCGCCATCTCTCGCACTACCCTGCAAGCATGCCGACCGCCGATGTAAAGTCAAGTGGTGAAGCCGGATTACAGGAGATAGGAGCTATGCGAGAAAACAACATATCGTGGGACGCGTGAGAGCCGCGCATCCCCACTACCCTCCAACCTTAAATCACTACATATTCTGGCGAAACATGTCATGCGGTTTAACATCAACGCGTGCTTCGCGAACGAGGTAGTACGTGCAGCAGCGGCAGCGCCACAGAAATGTCCACACGCTGTCCAAAACATGCGAGCCGACACTGTCCTTGGGGTACACCACTGGCGTCCGCTGGTCACAGCAGCAGCTCTGCAGACTCGACGGCACGATTCCAGGCCAGGACTCCGGAAACAGTGATGCAGCAGTCGGCACGAGCAAGCGTCGCTCGCGCCCTGCTGGCGAGAGCCGCAGTAACTGTTGGTGACTGCCGTCTCTTTTCTCTGCCGCCAAGGGTTGCGAGCCGGACACAGGCGGCCGCCGAAGTCTCTGCGCCGAACCGGCCACAGCATCTCCATTGCCCGGGGTGTCTTGATCGTAGTCCGGGGCAGCAGCGCAGGCGATGTGCAGGTGACAGCAAACCAGGGGTGACTCCACTCACGCTGCGCACACTCAACGCCCTCGGCAAACACTAAAGTAGTGCAAGGTAGAGGAATCGTGAAGGCGCATCACCCACGTGGTACGATGTTCAATTCGACTAGCAAAAGATCGGGCTGCTACAGAGATGCTAAGTTCACGTGAACAAAGCTCGCTCCCTTGAGTCGAACTAGTAATTTCAATTCGTGTGAGGCTAACTAGAATGAGGGAAACAAAGTGCAACACCTGAACGTCACAGTCCACCAGGTTGTGTCCCTCCACGTGCGACAGGCAGCTTCGTAAATCCTTAGACCTAAAGCGTCGCTACCCTGACAACAACCGGCATCCAAAAAGCAACACCCAAAATGGGCGCAATACAGGCAGCCGCGAGGAGACGTCAGCTCTGTTAGGTGGTCCTACCCCGCTCGGCACACACAGCATCCGAGTTGACGGCGCTCACCATCCCAGACGGTGTGGGAGCCGCAATACCAGTCAACCCGTAGCGGCACCCATGGCCCGCGGCCACCCGGCTCCCAGAGCCACGACTTCATCCGGGTCAAAGAGATAGAAGAAGCTGTTTACATAAGAAATTCGTACCACCCACTAGGCTTTCGTACTCACTCGCTTCAGGCTTGCCAATGCTCCGCGGATGTAGACCACGTGGCTCTCATACCGACGAGTGTCATTAAAAAAAATCAGTTGCGAAAAGGCTCAGCATGTTGAAAAGTTTAAACACACTACAGCCACTGTCGCCTTGCTGAAGAGAGCACGCCGCCGACGTTAGCGATCAAAATCTACGCTAGCCATACTCTTCGGTTCAAACAAAGGTCTCGAACCAAGCAAAACTGTTAAAACTATCGTCCGATGCCCCAAGGGGGCCACGTTGGGCTGCCAGATATGGGGTTCTCACCCTTGCTCTTGGGACAAAGGAACGACAACACAGTAGTGCAAACAGTCACAAGGGCATTTATTGCACCTTTCATAGACCAGTGCCTGGTAGTCAAAACATGCCGACGGGCGCACGACAAATCGCGGAAGTCCGACTCACCGCGACCGGATAGCGAGCGAATATGTTCGCCCTCATGCTGGATACCAACGCCTGGTCGTTCGCGCGTACGGTCAGGCGAACGGTGGCGCGTTCGAACGATCGTGTTCATCTTTTCCGGGGTAGAAGAGGGATAATTAAGGATACGGAGACGAACTAAAATCAAGTTAGAGTAAGTAATTAACATAATGAATAGTAATAAAGTTTTAGTGATTAAGCACACAAATAATTACAGGAAGTTAAGAATGATTAAGTGTAATCACTGATTAATTAAACCATAAAGCAAATCCATCCTACAATTAAGTAAGCCTATTTAATTATTTATATAGCTAAGCAAATGCCGCAATAATACGTCTAAGCCTGATTAATTAATTCATCAATTAAGCAAACGTCGCCATCATACGATCAGACGCGCTCGCATACGTCAGAGACGTATGTCTGCAAGATGAGCGACTGCGAAGAATGCCAGCGCACTGTCTGACAAGTCCCACTAGGGAGTTTCTGCCGTAATAAGTTACAGCGAAACTGTTTATGGCTTGGGTTCTGTGCGTTTTTCTTCGGCGTGTGCAAAAACCATGGGCCGATTCCGGAGATAGTGCAATACCGGGCCGCGGCGGAGGTGAAGTACGCTTCAAGCACTCTGCCAACTTGGAAAAACAAGTTTAATATCTTTAAACAAACAGGAGCATATACTACACCTTGACCAGCGTCGGCCTTGTCTACGTTTGCATCACCTTCTCTTTGTAGGCGTTTCAAGCGCTTGCGTATCTAATTTCCTTCCGCTCTCCCGTGGTGGTGGTCCCGTCGAAACATCACGCGTGTCTAGTTGCCTCCGGCTCCTCGGGGCGGCGGGCCCGTCGTCGACGCGAATCTATACAAAATGTCACGGTAAGTAAGTTCATACTTTTGTCCAACATTTTGTGTCACCCTTAACAAACTGGACAAGCGCCCAATGACAGAAAACAAGATCCTTGGAAGCTGGCCTACGCGAACATCAGCGCGATCGGCAATGAAGGCGCTGCTGCGGTATTTAAAAGACAGATTGTGACTTCACCGTGTGACGCAGGATTGTGCGGTGACACTGCATAACACTAGGAATGCCTTTGCGGGCTGCGTGACAGTACCCACAGAAACAGTTTGTGTGCAGGTGCATGTGTGTGTAATATTATTTTTCTTTATTTCTTTATTTTTTAAATTTTTTATCCTTCTTTCTCTCACCTATCGCATCCCCTTGCCCCTCCCCCAGTACAGGGTAGCCAACCGGAGATAATCTCTGGTTAACCTCCCTGTTTTTCCTTTGCCTTTCTCTCTCTCTCTCTCTCTCTCTCTCTCTCTCTCTCTCTCTCTCTCTCTCTGTGTCACCTCGGTGTCGTGTGCTAAACAGCTTCGCTGCACATCAACCTCCACAGAGTGGAATGGCTCAAGATTTTTTAACTGTTGAGCCTTTGCAGCAGCTCAGCATGTGCTATCTAGTGGTCTCGTGTTAAGGGTCTTCAATATTTAGATTTGTAGGATTCACCAGAAAACCAACGCGAGTGATAGCCTGTGGGCCCAGTGGACCTGCCCGAGTCTGATAACGGTGAGCGTGTCCTATAAGGGGCCGGGCCTAGTAGAATTTTGATGAGTCAGAGCCTGAATGAGGCGCTAAGCAAAGAATACAATATCTGAGTGGGTAGCGAGCTTTTTTTCATCTATTAATTTTTTTATTCGCTTGACTTCCGTTTATTTTGCCGACATATGGCTGGGACCTCAAGTTAATATGTTATGTAAGGAGACGCAGATTAGAAACTATACAGAGTTATATTTACAAAAAAATACACCGCACTCGGCCAAGAGGCAACAGCCCGCGCTAGCTTTTAATCTTTGTCGTCATCTTCACACTATTGGGCTCTTCGCTATCGTAAATACTGGTCCGTAGCATTACACCCAGCGGCAAAAGCGCCGTCCCGGAGCCACTAAAGGCCAGGGTCGGAAGCTCTTCAGTAGACCTTGAGCCTACTGACGCGCATGACGTCACTGGATGTCAGAGTAGAGGGTGAAGTCGAAGTGGCAGCATCGATTTCATACGTTACGCAAGCGGTTGGGCCCCGTGTCTCTGAAAGTTCGACGTGTCGAGAAGGCGACCACAAAAGCACGAGCGCACCACACGAGAACTGTGCGTGACGATGGCGGGCGTTGTACGGACGCTTTTCACTGGTTTGCGAGGCCGTCACTCGAGTACGGACAAGCTGACGGGCATGGTCGGCGAGGGCGATGGCGTCGAGTGCATACTCGCTTGTTGAGAACGCAGCAGGAAGAAGTGCCGTGTCAAGGGGCTAGGTCGTTTCGTCACCGTACAATAGAAAAATGGATAAAATCCGGCGGTGTTGTGCCGAGAAATGTGCACAAATGTGACGTAAGGAAGGGCTATGTCCCCGTCATTGTGGTCCTTCGAAACGCACGTAGACAGCATCTCTGTGAGGGTATGGTTTAACCGCTCCGTCAGTTCAATAGTTTGAGGATGGTATGAGGTGGTCAGCTTGTGTTGAGTGGGGCAGGGGCGCACAATGTCGGCGATAATTTTTGACAAGTTACGACCACGGTCAGTAAGCGGCTCCCTCAGGGCGCCATGAAGCAATATAATGCCATGCAAGAGAAAGTCTGCGACGTCAGTGGCGTAACTGGTCAGGGAGAGCCCGCGTGATGGCGCGTTGGGTGGCGTAATCAGTTACAACGGCTGCCCATATGTTCCCAGAGGATGATGTGGGAAAGGGACCAAAGAAATCTAATCGAACACGAAAGAACGGTTCCACAGGGACGCTGATCGGCTGTAAATAACCGGAAGGTAGCACCTGAGGTGTTTTCCGATGCTGGCAGGAATCACAGGCATGAACATAGCGTCGGACACAGCGAGCGAGACCAGGCCAATAGAAGCGGCGGCGGACGCGGTCGTACGTGCGGGTTACCCCAAGATGTCCTGCAGTGGGTGCGTAATGCATCTCAAAGAGTACAGTCTGTCATAGATGTTTTGGCACGACAAGAAGATCAGAGCCGTCCGGGAGGAAGTTCCTGCGATACAGAATGCCGCCCTGGAGGAAACATCGGCGAACGGATGCGTCGGTATATAGGTGTAGAGCGCAGACGCTCGATGAGTGCTCGCCGCGATAGGTCACGGTACTGCTCATCGTCGATATTAGCAAAGGCAGACACAGAGAAAATGCCGTTGGCGCTTCTACTGTCGGCGTCGTCAGGCTTGTCGTCCGGGTAACGAGACAGGCAGTCAGCGTCCTTGTGGAGACGGCGAGATTTGTAGATGACAAAATACGAATATTCTTGGAGGCGTAAGGCCCAGTGACCAAGTCTTTCTGCAGGATCTTTCAGTGAGCACAACCAGCAAAGCGGGTCACAGTCTGTGACGACTGAAGAGCGTCGGCATGTAACTATGGGCGGGATTTCGCAAGCCCCCTTATTCACGGTCGCCTTCGCTCCAACGCCGACAATTTCGGCCACCTCAGCCCCGTCGCTCATATTCACCGACTCCCTAGGGATTATCCCGGCCTGAAAACTAGACGATGCAGCACCTCGAGGTGACGCTGCATTGCTCCCTACGCCGCGCTTGGACAAGAGGCAACAGCCCGCGCTAGCGTCTCGTTGTTGTCGTCGTCTTCACACAACCGACCTATTCATCATCGTAAATACTGGTCCGTAGCAACATTTTCGGGCTGCGCCGTACGTGAGCTTTTAGAAAACAGGACGGTACAGTAAAACGTCTATAAAGAAGCATTTCGTGCATTCCACTGTGTACATATGATTACAAATGCAAAGACATGTGTTGATTGCTATCGGAGAGAGCCAACACTTGCAAGTATTAAGAATACCTGTGTGTGCTGCCAACTATCGCCTACAATATCTCTGTGAAGGAGCCGTGGAGACAGAAAGAGTAGCGTTGGGAAAGCCCTGCTAGGAAGGAGAAGGAGAAACAAGATGCCACGAGAGATAAAAGGGTAACTTGATCTCATGAATGTAGGATTTATTTATTTATTTATTTATTTAGAGTACCTACAGAGTCCGTAGGACATTAGTGTAGGGGGAATAAACGTGCTCAACATACGAAGGATACGCATACACAACGAAAAGCAGTCTGATAACAGCAGTTCCTAACATTCCAGACATCAGCAATGAATAGTAAAGTCCGTGCAAAGACTATAACGTCTACAAACCGGAGCACGCACACACACACGCAGGCACACAATAAAGAAAGAAACATGTTAGTTTGCTATTGGCCTGTTCGAAGCACAAATGTTTAAACAAAAGCAAAAATGAAGAACACAAACGATAAGGCACATTTGGTGAACGTGTCGCTTTCATTGATTTCCGTTTCTGCCAACGTCTGCGTGAAAACACAATCTAGCTGCCCAGTATCGAATGATTGTTTTTTTCCACTGTCAAAGACGTGGTCAAAGTGCACCGAGATGACTTGTACCGGAGCGCACAGTGGATACAGAAAAGGAATTCAGGCGCGGAAAAGAGGGACGTTGTAGGCCTTAGGCGGATCTAGCATCGCAAGGCAGGCCGAAAGTTGCTCCGCCCGAGCACCTCCTTTCGGGAAACATGCAGGCGCGGCGCAACCAATAGGTTCTGTCATTGCAAACGTGGCGACAGTAACGTGTTTTCATCGTCTGCACTAAGCAAGAACATGACCTTCCACATTATGTGAAATAGTTTCCGTTGCACTTACGACGGAGGAAACGCTAATTGAAGAGCAACGAGGAGAGGTCGGCCTTGAGAGCGTATCCCTAGCCTGCTACTCTTCACCGGGATAATCGGAAGTGGGGCGAGGCCGGGATAGAGAAAGGTGTAGGTGGCAGGTGACTATGACGTAGTACAACGAGCTACAATATACCATATGTTTTCTAATACGCGGATGGGCACTACAATCATGCCTTCCGCGCAGCAGCAATGCGTTTGCACAAAACGTTCCCGCGCAAGCACATTTTGCAGAGTTTTCGCGCCACACGTGTTCCAGAGACAAGCGTCTAAGCGCGCGCATGTCACATAAAAAATGCGTCAATTTTTTTTCGGCGGCGCGTTGGTTACGGTGAACTCAACTCCTCCGAAAAGTGCCGCGACTTCAGACGGTGAGCATTGAACTTAAGTGTCCTTCGCTCGGCCGCATATTGAGGGCACACGCAAAGTACGCGACGCACTAAAGCGCTTGGAGTGTGACAGGCACAGTTTATCAGGGTTCCGTTCCGATCTTGTGAAGGTATCGCCGAGAGGTGACGTCTACAAGCCAACTGTTACACATGGCCGCGTTTTCTTGCGGTCAATTTCGAACTCGTTTCGATTCGTCCGATGCGTTTAAGTTTAGTTTATTTTTTTTGGTTTTGTTCGTTTGTTTTGTTTTCGTTTTGCTTTCGTTCTGTCTTCGCAAGCCGGCAGACGTAATCGTTTCTTCGCGAAAAAGCTAGGCCTCGCGAGCGACGGGGGAAGTGTTTAGAACGCATTGCGGGGGGAGAAGGAACACCTGCGACCCGAAGGAAGACAACGCGCACGGCCATCCTTTCTTTCAGGGAGAGAGAGAGAGAGAGAGGGAGGGAGAGGGAGTTAACGCGGTCGTCGTCGATTAAGCGCCGTGTCTTCGAGCGCGTCGGGGCCAACCGCGGCGGCGGCGGCGCACCAGCTGGCGTCTTGACTTCCCGCGCCAATTTCCTTCGCCGGCCGGCGAATACGTAGGCGCTCCGCACTCGTGGCCTTACGGTTGGCAGGGGACGATCGATGCTTCCCGACGCCGGAGCGGGCTGCTGCGGCAAATAATAAAGAAACAGGGACAAGACATCTTGGAAAGAACAGTCGAAAATCGCTCGTCCGCCCTGCCCCCCGATGTTTCGCCCGTCCTCCCAACACGCATCGTTTCTCACGTTGTCGTTTCTTTTTTTCTTTATCTTTGTGATAAAATAATACTCTTTGTGGGGTTGTTTTTGCCTGTTTGTTCTTAATCGCTATGCTTACTCGCCCCGCCACCTCTGTAGCACCTCTCCCCCACCTCCCGGTTTCCTTTTTGGCTCTTAGGTTAATTTCCTTACACCTGTAGTTTCGCTTTTGTGCGTGTTCACTCGCCTCTCGTTTTTCAATTTGCTTTCCCGTCCTCGAAGTGAATCCTCTCGGAGAGCTAGCGGGAGGTTGTAAAATTCATTTTTTTCCCCTCACTTTGTTTGTGTTTTATCTTCGTTTGTTTTAACGCGAGGCTCCAAGCTTCAAACATTTTTGTCATTTTGGATCAGTTCATTTTTGCACTTTTGCGTAAAACTTTTTCGTACGATTTTTGTCCTGTTTTGCTGGAAGCAGCCCGTGCACCGGCTTACCGAGGGCCATACGAGGCTAACATCTGTCTCCCTATGAAGTATATATATATATATATATATATATATATATATATATACCGTATGAACGCGTGTAAGGGTCGCACCCGTGTATGGGCCGCACCCCCAACTTCCCGAAGCAAATATTTAAAAAAAAAATATCCGTGTAAGGGCCGCACCCCGAACTTTCCACGACCCACGTGTGATTAGCCTTCAAAATGCGCGCGCACGGAAGCTTCCAGATGCCGCCCACGGATGGCGCCGATGTCGCGGGTCATCATCATCATCATATTTTCTTTCTGCCGCGAGCTTCCGCAATCCATATCGTCATCGGTATCATCAGCCCTGGCCACCATGCTGGCCACCCCGGCTTTGTTTTGCGACTGTCGAAGGCACGCGAGTTGTAGCAGCGTTGTTGGCGTGGGCGCACGCTGTTGTTGCGGCTCTCGTGTGTGCTCTGCTTTATTTTTCACGAATTGCCATCGAGCGTTGCCATTCTAGCACGATGGGCAAACATATCAATAGCTACACGGCAGGCTTTAAATTGAAGGTAGTGGAGTTTGCCCTCGACCATGGCAAGCGTGCGGCGGGTAGAAAATTTAACGTGCACGAGAAGTGCGTCCGAAGGTGGTGCAACCAGAAGGATGCGTTGAAGACCACCAGCTCCAAAAGGCGTGCTTTTCGAGGCAAGCCATGCAAATATCCTGAGCTCGAAGAAGAGCTGTTCCGCTACGCAATGGAAGTGCGGAACAATGGATATGCGCTGACGACGGACATGCTGCGCGTGAAGACGCAAGCTTTGGCGCGTGCGAGAAGCATACCCCGCGAGGAGTTCAAAGGTAGCGTCGGCTGGTTGCGGAGATTTTTAAAGAGGAAGGGCCTATCCTTTCGGCGAAGGACCACGCTGTGCCAGAGGCTGCCCCCCGACTACACCGACAAGGTGCTGAACTTTCAAAGGTACGTGATCGGGATGCGCCATGAGCACAACTACATGTTGTCGGAAATAGCAAACGCCGACCAGACCCCCGTGTGGTTCGACTGTCCTGAGAACTGCACAGTTGAGCTTAAAGGAAAGAAGAGCGTTTCTGTGCGGACAACTGGCGTGGAGCGCCAACGGTGCACAGTTATGCTGTGCGTCACTGCAGACGGGCGGAAGCTGCCCCCGTATGTGATTTTGAAAAGGAAGAGGATTCCGAATGAGGCTTTCCCCAAGGGAATTGTAGTTCGAGCCCAAGAAAAGGGCTGGATGGATGATGAGCTCGTCCTCGATTGGATCAAGAGCGTTTGGCAGAATCGCCCAGGCGCGATGTTGGCCAAACGATCGCTGCTCGTCTTGGATAGCTTCCGCGGTCATTTGACGGATAGAGTCAAAAAACAACTGGGCAGTATCCGCACAGACATGGCCGTTATTCCGGGCGGCCTCACCGGCGTGCTGCAACCACTGGACGTGAGCATTAACCGGCCTTTTAAGGTTGAGTTCCGGAGGCAATACTCGGAATGGATTGCAAACGGCGATCACGATGAGACTCCGACCGGGCGGCTCAAGAGGGCACCGCTCGCGACTGTGCTGGGCTGGATTTTGACCGCGTGGAATTCGGTGTCTACGGACATTGTATCCCGCAGCTTCAAAGTGACCGGGATTTCCAACGATTTGGACGGAACTGAAGACGACGACTTGTGGGGTGATGAGCCAGAAGAATGCAGCACCAGCTCGGAGTCTGAGGACTCCGCGAGTGATGATGACTGATTGTAAATAGTGATGATTGATGAGGATTATTGTAAATAAACGCGCATTCACTTATTGGTCTGTTTTTACTTGAAAAAAAAAAATTTTTTTTCGTATGTCGCGTGTATGGGCCGCACCCCGAAAATAGGCCCTCGAATTCGTAAAAAAAAGTGCGGCCCTTACACGCGTTTATACGGTATATATATATATATATATATATATATATATATATATATATATATATATATATATATATATATATATATATATATATACTGCGTGGCAAAATTTAGTTTTCTATTAAAATTGCCTTTATTCAAGGTGTGGCCCGCAGGGACGTTTGTCGTCACCTTGTTTTTTCGTGGGATTTAGCGTATTGCCTCTACTTTGCTTCATCCTGCTTTTTTACGAAGAAGCCTGTTCCCTAATTGAAGCCAACATCTCGCCTTCTGGTATTACGCGGATTTGTTCGGCGCTGAGTCATTTTTCCTTGTTTTCACCCGATTACAGGCTAGAACATTTAGGTCATTTCTTTCTTTTGTCTATGCTTGCGTGAAATTTCCTACCTTGCAAAATCTCTCTCAAATTTCATGTATTTTGCATATTGCTCGTCTTGTTGCGTATTCTTATTCTTTCTGTAAAGGGCGAAACAGGGCACGAACACGAAAATTTGCGCGTACCGCCTGAGCGCGTTAATAGAACGCCTCCGAAAAACACAAAACAAAACAAACAAGCACAGTCACCATGAAGCAGACGTCTTGGGAAACGAGAATAATATGAATAATGAAAACAAGTGGTGGGCGGCGACTCTGCGACGAAAAAGACAATAGAAAAACAAAATAATATAAGAACGCACGAAAGAATCTTACTAATGCAGTCGCAGGAACGGCAACTTATTTCGTTCCGCCTCCTACCCCCCGACCTTCTTTCAAACATCACCACGACTTTGCTTCCTTCCTTTCTTTCTTTCTTCTTTCTCCGTGATTTAAATTTTCAGCCATTGTCACCGTGCAGCCGTCACCGCGCAGCTTCTTCTGGAGTTCAGGCCTTCTTTATTTATTTATTTATTTATTTATTAGAATTATTTTTTGAAGATCGCAGGGCGAAAGACATCGCATATTCCTCGTGTATCTTTAACGCTGGCACGCGGTGTTTTGGCCGAGATAATTTCCGCCGACTCCTGCCCGGGCATTTTTCTTGATCCTGCTAACAGCGCTTTAGAGGAGCTCGATGCGGCCCCTGCCTACTTGATTATCATACTTGCCGGTTTGACGGAAAAGGAGGCGAAATCGGTGAAAGCCGAGGCTACAGGAACGCGTCTCTTCGCAAGTGCCCGATACAGCAAGGAAGCCGACGTGCTCAGGTTGAGAAGGAGGGGGAAAAAAAATCTGCTGTCGACGCGAGAGAGAGGGCGTGCCTGTCGCGCGAGCAGACGTTAATTTCTGAGAACTTCTCCTCGAAAGGCACTTCCAGGTTGTAGTTTTTTTTTCGACCCCGGGCTAGAAAGCTGTCCTCTCAGCAGCTCCGTCTGGTTTTCTTCATTTCTTTTTTGCGTATTGAACGCGCGATGTTCACCAGATTATCTTATTACTCGTTTTCTTATGGCGAAAAGCAAAAAAGAAAAAGAAAAGAAGAAAAAAGGTTAAAGTCAAACGCACAAATTAATATATGCCTCGCATTGTTATTTATCATTTCCTATCGAAAGGAATATGCGATGAAACGAAAGATAACGAAAGAAAAAGTTCGTGCCCTTTAATACGTCAGATTTGTTTTGGTTTCTTCGCTTTTTGAAATTATTTGTGGTTCTAAGAGCAAATTTACCAGGCGTGGCGCTACGCATCACTGTACTAAAGCCATAGCAAAATAACCATGTATACCCACGAAACACTTTAAAAGAAATGGCTAAGGTTAAAAAGAAAGACGTCTGATTTTTGTCTTGATTAGTGCTAGCGTGAGATACGCATCGCGACGGCGCCCTTCGCTGTCAGCAAGATATTGAGTTGCCGTAAATTAATTTTCCTTCTGCTCCATAGATTGTCGCATTGATATACCTTATTCAGAAAACAGGCCAGATAAAGTGATCCTCCCGCTTACTTTCACCGTCGAGATCAGTGCGATGTTTGCAAAGAAATGCAATACAATAGAATAGCAGAGAAAATGTTTTGGATAACTTACTACACGTAAAGTAGTGCAAGTCCTTCGCAGGGAGGAGATGATGGTATACGCTATAAATAATTTTTAACACTCTTTGGTGCTTATCTTTTGCACAAACGATGGTGGTCGTTAACGTTTCGTATACTTATTTTTCATTAGCACTGCGCTTGATATATTTTATTGTCAGCAACGCTATGTGACGCTCATAATGTGCATGCCGGTCAAGACCTGATATTACCGGGGAGCGTGGCGCAAAAGGAAAACCGCGCAGGACAGACGGCGATCGAAGTCGTAAAAAGTGTGGCAAAAAGTGTGCAAGCGTTTTCGTGCAATTTGTGTGCCTGGCACATGCATGCCCACCAAGGAATGTTCCTCGTATTTACCACTCGAAAATCAAGCCCCATCTTTATCGACGTAAAATTTGCTCTCACTGGGTGCCTGTCGGTTGTTCAGGGGCAGGTCCAGTATGGCAGACCTGCACAAGTTCGTTGAAGCGCGCGGAATGTTACGCCAGCTATGGGCACCAATGGAGGTGGAATTTTGAAGCGGACAGCATTCCTTGGCTCATCAGACCAAGGGCGCCAAGCAGGAAGGCCTGAGTTAGGCGAAACCCATGGCCTTCGCGCGCTCCTGGTGATGCCCTCTGTTGAATTAACTAATCGTATAGAGACATGAAATATAGTCCCCGGGACTCCTGTAGTTTTATTGGCTAACGTCACTTTGACGTCACATCATGGGCGCCCGGTGAAGACGGACTCACGTGGTGAAACCATGGCGCACCTTCTTTCATTTGCTTATCGATAAGTTCGACCGAGTGGATATGCCAGGCAAGAAACGTTGCGAAAATTTTGTAAGCATATCTTGAAACGAGTGAAATGTGAAATTAATGTGTTTAGCGATGCCCTGTAATAAATGAAAATAACGTTTTTACCGCTATGGAACGCGATGGTTGCGACGACACAGTGTGACCCCCCTCCCGCCTGCGCACTTCTTGCCTTGAGGAGTGAAAATTTGCGTTCTCAAGAATTCACTCGATAGAGGAGATCCGCCCACGAAAGCGCAGGCGGTACGTGGGTGCTTGGCGGAATCTGCAAACAGTGAGGCATGGTCAGGCACAGTCAGGCAGTGGGGAATCTGAAACCTTGGCATGCAGCATTGCTGACTGCGATGACGCGTTTGAATGTTTGAACGCGCTTTGCCTAGGCTAAAAGTATGGCTGGTATGGTCTAGGCTTTATTTAGCTCGGGAGCTCCCATCGTTTTTCTTATTGTCCACTACAGCACCAATTTCAATGAGGGTTTTTTTCATTTCGAAGAAAACGTTAATATCTAGTAAGCACCGTAACAGCATTTGTGATTTATGCCGCCATTACTTTTAATTTACAACTCTGTAGTTCAGCAATCAAAGATGATATCACAAATCTATAAACTGCGCCTAATAACACGACTAAAGCGTACAAATGTAACGTATGATACACCTCTCTGAATTGTATCACTATATATAAAGCGCAGCTCTTAGGCGCCCGTTCCTGCGGTGAGCGGCGGCGTCGTCATCGGCGTCCTCGGCGTAACCGAGCGAACGAGCACAGCGAACGTATGGTGCAGCGGCAGATGAACTATGGCGATAGCGAAGAGAGCGCAACGAGAAAAGCGGAGGAGTAGGGTATGGTGAAATCGTGACGAGAAAAGCGTAGTGCCGCGCAAGACAGGTTCTGTGGCGACGATGGCTACTAGATGGCGCTAGAGTAGCGCACATTGTCAGTTCACCGATGGCGCCACCGATGCCATATAGGGAAACAAAGCGCTGCATGAGCGGATGTCTGTCTGCGGCGGCTGCCGTGAATCGCGCCCACAGGTCATCCACGCGCTTCCTTTCGCCATGTACCGATTAACGAGGCAGGCGCGCCACACAGCGCTCCGTTTGCAACGTGCAGCACGAGACAGGTTGTCTGCGCCAGCCAATATATCGCGAAAGGAAAACACGTATAAAGCTGCGCTCAAATTTCACGCATTAGGGAGTATCGTAATCGTTCGCTAAGTTTTTTTGCTATGACTTTGTTAAAGCTTGTAAACATTGTACACTATGTTTCACATACACTACGATTTCGTAGAGTGAACTTGTCCACTGGATGCTAACAGATGCAGGTTACTGAACTGCGCTACATTTTTTGGTGCAGAGTTATAAACATTGAAACGGTTACGCTGCGGACGCACGCACTGTCAAGAGCCACAGAACTCGCTTATGAGAGAGAGAGAGAAGCAACTTTATTTGACCAAGGGATTCGGGCACGTAGGTCACAGGGTACGATCCTACGGCGCTACACGTTTGTGAGTTGATGGAGTTCCATGTTGTCGGTGGCCCGGTCAGTGGCGATCTGCTGCCTGGCGAGGTCCGTCTTATGAGCTTCTCCCGGTCAAGTCAGCGCGTCGAGACGCCTCCGGCGTTTCGATTTGGCCACCTCGACAGGCTGGACCGCTGCGATTAGTTGTGATTGTGCGTGTTCCCAGAGTCTTCTGCACTTGGAAAAAGTATTGATTGCTCTGAAGTTTAGGACAATGAAGGCAGATAACGCGTAATAACCCAACTCGCAAGAACGCCTGAAGCCACAAGCACAAAGAACAGACAAATACATATGCTTCCCATCATTCCCATAGTGGCTGAAGGATTGCAGTGCCAGAGTTCCCTTTAGTGATTATTGTAGGAAACTCTATGGTCGCTAGAACTTTCCAGTGGGCGGAACTCGGGCTTTCCAGCATCGCCTTGTTTGTTTTACTGTGAGGCAAACCAAGGGAATTTTCTGACGTCGCCATTACCGTGAGGTTCAGTATATAGTTAGGTATATGTATGCTATATGTATTGCCATGCTATATGCCATGCTGTATATGCGGCTTATATATTACAACACCATTCTATCACTAAAGTTGCTCATGCCAGGTCTTCCATTCAAGACAGAGTTATTCATCACAATTTTGAGAATGACAGCCCGCTAAAAACTTTCATGAAACAAAACACGGACAGCGCATGACTTTCATCTTAAATCTTCTCAGACTTAAATATTATATGCGCGAAACAATAACATTGCTCAGACCTTAACATTATGTAATTTTATTGGCGCGGCTGTGCACTACCTTCGGGATCGGCCCAGAAAAGAAGTTTGAAACATACACTATACGGAAAATGGGCGGTAAAGTCGCTAAGAAAGACGTTCGTTTTAATTAATACCCATAAATGTAATTGTCCGATGGCTGAATTCAAACAGAGGACTCCTAGCGCAACAGCTCGTTTTTTACTTAGTCAGCTTACGTTTACTTCAATTCATGCTGGCACTACAGCTACGAGTCTTATACTTCGTGTTAATATTCTGACTTGTTGCTACGCATTCATAGCTTCGCCCTTTTGGCAAAACTATGATATCTTTTTTTCCCTTGCATCTAACTGTTGCCGTGGGCCGATCCTGAAGATAGTGCAGTTTAAGGCAGCGTCTCAAAGCCCTAGCTTTCGGGAGGGGAGGTGGTGAGCGTCCATGTACGTTTGCAAGCGAGCTAGGACGACGTGCTCCATGAGCTTGCCGACGCACGAAGTGAGTGAGATGGGCCCGAGGTTCTCGATTGTGAGCTTCTTGCCCGGCTTCGGGATGAAAGCCACGCGAGCGCATTTCCAAGACTGGGGGAGGTTGCCGGAGCGCCAGCACTCATTCAGGAACGAAGTGAGGGCAACGACCGAAGGGGCATCAAGATTTCGGAGAAGTTTGTTGGGAATGCGATCTGGACCGGGTGCGGAGGTTGTGCGGAGCTTGTGTAGCGCCGCGTAGACTTCAGCTTCCGTGATTTTGGCGTCTAGTTGCGACAGTGCCTCCTTGAACCACATCCTCTGGGGCTGCCCGGAAGACCCCTCCCCCGCCGACCTCGTCTCGCCACCCTCCACCGACGAACAATGGGAGGTCCTTCTCTCCAGCACCGGCCGAGACATCCAAACAAGGGCCCTGGCACGAGCTGAAGACGCCATCGTGAAGCACAACCTGGAAGCCTACGTAGGTTAGCCTCCATTATCCCTTACCCCTTCTAATAATAAAGTTGACACTCACTCACTCGGGAGAGGAAGGATGCGAGAGACATGCGTTCCAAAGAGCCACTTCAGCATGATAGAAGCATACGTTTGATCGTAGCCCTATGGTTAGAGTACTGGGCCATTGTACTGGAAGACAGGCGTTGGAACCCACCATCGGCCACGCATTTCGTTATAGTATAATAGACATACTTCACCCACGTTGGAGGTATGTAACAAAAAACTCGAGGTGCGTAGCGCGTAGGGGGGCTGTGCACGAAGTCGTAAGTTTGTAATAGACGCGAGGTATAGAAATGTAACTTTAATGAGGCGAACAGCGTTCGGCTATTAGCTTGCGTTGACAATAATCGTCGTTGGCTACTGCCCAGTTTCTTTTTCTCTTTGCGAAGTTGCCCGCAATAAAATTTTTTGCTGTTCTTATGTTATCAGATGGTTCCATTCTTGATTTTTTTTGTTTTCTTTTTAATTTTAGGCATGTAATTTTGTATTCTTACTGCGTCACGTGTACCATTTGTGGCCGTAGGCGAGGTTGCGAAGGAGAAGGAGGAGAAGCAGGAGGGGGATAAACGAGGAGATAAAATGGGATAGTTGAAAGCTTGGCAAGTTTTTCATGTGGGAACCTGCTCAGTATGGGGGCGTCCATTCTCGAACCCAAATAGGGGCCGATTGAAGAGTTGCAAGTGGCCGTGAAAGAAATCCTAATTTGCTTCCTGGAAACACAGTCCGCTGCACGTAGATGTAAACTGATTGCCATGCAGGATTCTCTTGCGTGCGGAAAGCTAATTTATTCGTTTTTATTGGTAGATCTCGTTGCGAACTTTGCTTACACTGAGTGTTTGTTCCAGGATTGCATAAGCGCATCAAATTCATTTTGTGTGCGTGTGTCCGTGTCTTTTATTTTTTATTTACACTAATGTGCCATTGTATTACTTAATGAGGGTGCATACGGACGCTTCTCTGTGCATTAATGTTGTTACAGGACACCGAATGCAATGATATTGCTTTCTATGTCTGGCAGCTTGTAAATTGGAGCACCCCAGTGGTGTCGCTGGAAAGGACAACAAATATAAAGCTAGGAATTGCCGTTCTATTGCCTATGCATTGCCGAATGAACTACTGGAGCGGTGGAGTAAAACGGAATATGAGCGGGTACCGCATATATCTTGTGACGGTGCTGGGCAGGCCTTGTAGTGCGTTGGGCCGATAGCCGGTGGTCTGTTAGATTTTCAGAATGGGTGTGAAGAGAAGGGAAGCGCAATCGCAGACAGCCGATAATTAGGTCTCCTAATGAAATTACAAAATTTGCCGGTCTAAAAAGCGGATGTCAGCTGGGGAAAGACAAGGGTAAATGAAGATCGCTGGGATATAGGCCTTCGTAGTGCAGTGGACATAGAGAGGCTGATGATCATCATCATCGTTTTTCGTCATAACTTGATGGCAGGGGTGTATTGCTACCAAAACAAAAGAGAAAGGGCAGCGACACGCGCCTAACTTGGCGAGGATTAATTTCGACCGCAAATGCGGTTCTCTCACCTTTCGTTATAGCCTTCGCAGCATTTTCGAGTGCACCTTTTTTTTTCTTAGTTTCGCCGTCGGCGCGGCAGTAATGCAGGCGATCGCCGTGCGAGGGCGCGTAATTCGGTTTCCGGGCGTCAGTGCTGGCGAACGCCTCGTGCGCCGAGCCGCGTGAGTCCCGCGAGGAATCGAGGCCGTTATGATTAGCGCCGGCGTCGGTGTTATTCGGCTGACGTGTTACGGAACGAAAAACACGAAAACACGCAGGGTGCGCGAAACGACAAATTAGGCTGGCATGGCAGTCCAGCCGAAACACGGCTGAAGAGCCGGAAGAAAAAAAAAAAGGAGTGAAAGAAAGGGCAGGAAATTAATTCTCCCACGATCGTGATCAGTTCGCTCCGTAACGCTTCAGTGCTTTAGGGAATCGGTCACACAGAAGAAAGAAAGAAAGAAAGAAAGGAAGAAAGAAGGAAGGAACGCACCTGTCGCCGCGCTGATAAAACACCTTCTCGCCGGCCTCTCCCCATCGATGCGCGACGGTAAAGGTGGGAGGCCGCTAGAGCAGCGCGTGCGGGCCCCCTTTTCCCGCCTTTTATTCGACCTCGGCGTGTTTATGCAAAGCGCAGGGCCGACGCGCGCTGGCGACGAAATTAGCGGCCGGGGTTATAAGCTGCTTGTGCTTGGCAGCGCGCGTTCACTGCCCGGCGGTGCCGTAGCGAAGCGCGGACGCGCCCGATCATGATGAGGTGATTAGCCTCACAATGGGTTCCGCCGAGGAAAAGCAAGGCCCGGTTTTCAACGGCCCCGTATGCCTCCCCTTGATTGCTTTTACTCTAGTTTTCTTTTTTTTTCTTGTGCTGCGCTAAAGGGTATAGGGAATCGGAAGCAGCCCGGCCACTTCTTCCTCCAGGCCGAGATCAGGGGTTAAGAGAGGCAGCTGATGTGTGAGTAAGCGAACACCTGCAACTGTTTCTCCGAGCCCTCTGATGGCCCTCCGTGACGTTGGAAGGAACGAGCAGCATAAAGGAGATTTATGGGTAATGGGGTGTTGAGGCGGGAACACTCCTCGTCAGACGGTGCCAAGGCATCTCTGCCGCCCTTATACACGTGGTGTTGCGGATTTAATCTTGCCATCACGTCCTTACTCAAAGCATTTTGGCACGAGAAGAGCATCGCGACGTGCCTATAAAGATAAACAATGTTAGGGCTGCGTCTGAAGACTATATGCGAGCTATGCGCAAACCGTGGTGTCACGGTGGGCTACATGGTGGGCTACATGGTGGGTGGGATTACATGTTGCTTTCTATTCAAGTTTTGATGCAGGAAGAGTGGCGGATGTCGCGAACGAAAAGCGGAAGTTATTTCACTCGATACAGATTCGGGCTCCCCGTGCAAGTATACTCAGTGTGAGACACACGGCACATTCGAAGAACTTGTGCGAAAGCAGTCAGCTATTTGGTCGTATACCATAGCTCTACATTTCACAAAAAGCACAGACGCAAAGCGCATGTACACAGGAAATAATAGCGCGCAAAAAATAAATGCAAGAATTCATACATGCAACAGACAGAAAGCGTTTCTGTGAAGCGAATAGATAAATGAAAAAAAAAGACTGCCTAAAAATTCCTATATTTCACTCCACAAAGCGTTATAAACGTTACAAGCAAATTCCCTATAGACCGTACTTAATGATGTAGCCTTAATATTCTTGCCGTGTTAAAAAAAAATTCAAAACTGGAAGCTGGATTTCATCTACGTTGCCGTAGCACATAAGTACTTGGCAGGCAGCATGGAAGGCAAGCCGACCCAGAGTTGGGAGCCGCATGGAAGAATATTGTAACTTGCATATTGTCACGTTGTAGTGATGGTGAAAAACCATAGCGGTGCAATGCAAGTCACGAAACTAATCGTTTAGTGGGCGAACCTGTGCTCAGCGAAACGAGTAACACTCAGTAGAACGACAGCGGCGAGCACACTCGTAGATCGTCGAGAATCTGATCTACGGATCCGACGCGTCGGCTATTTATGCATGGCTCAATGAACCTTCCGGCGTAATCGCCGGTACTGGTGTAAGTTCTAGAATGTGCGTCCACTATATTCGTGTCGCGCACAGAATTTGATTACACCAGGCTCAGCGACAACATAGGCAACATACAGAACCATCGATAACGTTCGAGAAAAACCACGATACGGAAAGGCGCGCCTTGCGCTCATCGATAATCTTTAACATTCCTTAGCCGGTGAAATATGGTCACCGGATAAAGGTAAACGAGCATGCATGTCAATATAGTACGGATTTGAACACTTGATCATAACAGCACTTTTTAACTTTACAGTCACATACGTACACCTTTGGATACAAATCGCGCATGCGAACGCCTGCGTGCAGGAATGAATGCGCGCATTTAGTTCACGAAGAAGCAACAGAATAACAGCTTAACAGCTTCTGTTTCTCTGTCACCCTTCAATCCCTCGGGGTATGCAGCTCAGGGATAAGACCGGTTATCATGCTGTTATTTTTACTTGTACGTTTGTTTGTTTGTTTGTGTGCAGAAGAAGCTAGCTTTTCTGCCGATGTATATATCTGCGAAAGCGACACAATTAATGCTTCTTCAGCCTCCTGGCGCATTTGCATTTTCAAGGCGCGCATCGCCCAGCTGCGAGCTCACTGAGAGATGCTACCTTATTCACAAGTTTCTTCATCTGGATTTTTTGTTTGTTTCTGTTGCTTGTGCGTGACTTTTTCTAAGTGTTATCTGCAGACAGGATTTGCACGACGAAGCTGCTGCTGCTGCCGCTTTTCAGACCCCGCACAACATTGTTACGGCAAACTTTAAACTTTTGGGAACGAAGAAAACATTGGAGGAAATGTCCTTGCGTTTCTTGGCGGGTGCGAAAGATACCACGTCTCGTGCTGACTTGCCACAAAGAAGAGCATTTACCCCCCCCCCCCCCATCCCTACCTTCTATAAAAACAAACAAAGGAAAGGAATAGAGAGAAAGAGAAGAAAAAGAAGACGCGCCAGACTTCGGCACGCTTCAGCCGCCGTCTTGTAAGGCGGCTGCCCCTCATAAATATAGATTGTGCCGAGAAGCCCACACTGCCTTTTGACGCGGGCGCGCGCGCGGTTGTCTTGCGGCGAGCGCAAACTTTGCTCCTCGTGAAAGTTTCTCGCCGGTCGCGCCTGTTTCCCAGCTTTGTGGGAGCCGGCGCCGAAACAAATTTAATGTCGCTCCCGCAACCAAATGTGCTTTCCTCGCAGAGCACTGCCTTTCCGATGGGAAATTCACTTACGAGAAAAAAAAAAAAAAGGAGTGCTTTTGTTGTTTGAATTTTTCATCGGTTTTTTTTTAAAAAAACCTGCACTGTAGATTATAATAGAAAAATCAGTCGCGCGGAATGCTAAAGAAATTCACCTAATTGTGCGTTAAAAAGGTTCGTTCTTGAAGTGTGTCGTCATTGTACTTACTTTTTCAGTGCACGAGACAGAACGAACAATAAATAGGCTAAAAACAATGCCAATGATGTCATTCTTATTTGACATTAACTTTTTTTTTATAATGCATTCTCGCACATTTTTTTGATATTAACATAGCATTGACCAACACACGAAGCGTGGTCCTTATAAGTGATGAGCTTCATAGCTATATCAAAGACACAAATCAAGGTCTCGTTATAGTGACAGAAATGTGATTAAGGAATGACATTCGATACCCCAAAATTTTGAACTCCGACCAAAATTTCGCGCTTCACCGTAGAGGCAGGAAAGACAAGAGAGGATGGGGAGCTTTCGTCGCCAGCAGAAGCACCCTGCCATCACCACTGATTGGCCACGATGATAACATTGAACCTACATGCGTGTGCGGGCACGACGCTTTTCTCAAAACAGTCATCGGTATCTGCTGCCGGCCACCTGAAAACGCTCCAGTATTTTGCGAATTGCCGCGTCTTTCACTGGCAGCAATTGAAACAAAATTTCGGCTTCACCTACCTTTCTTTCCGGCGATTTTAATTACCGTAACGTTCACTAGGCCGTACTCTCCATACCATCTCACTCACCAAGCAATGAGCCCAAGAAATTCCTTGAATTAATGCTGGAATTTAATTTATAAGTCCCGGCTTGCTCAACCGGAGGTGATAACACGTTAGACCGTTAACACGTTAGGCTTACGTGCAGCCCCGACGATAACAGGAGCATAGCCTTGCAGCCCGGCCTCAGTGACGACGCCTTCCTTCACATCGGCCCATCATAATCACTAATAGAAAGACCCCCAACCGATTACAAAAAAAAAAAGCGAACTTTGAACGCTTTAACTTGGACATTGCTAACATTTATGAACAATTTCGAGGCTGTTGCCACGAGCCCACTGTGAACGCTAATTGGGAATTGTACAAAAACGTCATGACTGACCTAAAGAGCAAGTGCATTCCTATTACTCTTGTAAAATTGTACTCTCACAATCAGTCGTTCAACAGGTGCCTAAGATTACTTCTTAACAGAAAGAAACATCTTTACAGGAATGCCTCAATGACAGACAACACTAATACATGGGATCAATACAAATTATGCGCTATTGAATATATCAAAGAACTAAGGTCACAAGGCCCTAAAATCAGTTCAACCCAAATGGGAAAGTTAAGTTAATCAGTTCCCTTAAATTCTGCTCTGCTGGTTGTGACCACATCAACGGTAAGTTGCTAAAAAATACGAATTAAATCTCAGGTCAAATACTGTGTCTGCTGTCTACGCAACCGTCGAGCACTGGGGACGCACCCCATTATTAGAAAAAGGCAAAAAGTATCCCAATTCAGGTGTCGGGCAACCCTACCACAGTAACTAACTATCGCCCAATGTCATTGACGAGCGTACCATCGGAAGTACTCGTATACGTCATATATTCCAACCTATTCGGCCGCTTGGAATCTATTAATTTTTTTACAAGCATCAACACGGATTTCGGAAACGCCTATCGTGTGAATCCCAGCTGGCTGAATTTGCGCACTATATCTTGCAAACCATGGAGGGTAACACACAAATAGACGCCCAACTCTTCGGATTTTTCCAAATCCTTCGGCCTTGTATCGCATAGCCAGTTGCTCATTAAGCACTCGCATCGAGATTTATCAATTTACCCGATAATTTATTTACTTGGCTGCAACACTTTCTAAATGGCCATGTTCAACTTACGTCCGTCAACTTCTATTCCCCGCTGGCTAACGTTACCGGTGGCATTCATCAAGGCGCTGCGCTATCACCACTATTGTTTCCAATTTACGTAAATGACCGGCCCAAGTGCATAAAAACCTGACTAAATCTATTTGCCGATGACTGTGTTGTCTATAGCATCCTCACCTACATTGAAGACGCTACAAAAATTACAAAATACATTGATTCCGTCGTAACATAGTGTGAAAGGGGAACACGATGCTTAACTATGCACTAAAAGTCAATCCCCGACGTTTATGCGCAAGTACACCGCTATCGATTCAACATATCACATTGACCTAGTTCCTATCATCCGCCCATCATGTTATAAGTGTCTAGGAGTGCAGCATACACCGCCATTCTCATAGGTAACTGATTATGAGACAGTCTGTCTGCTGCGGCACCTCGTACCCTTGAATACTTGCGACGAAATCTGAGGCATGCGTCAGCGCAAATAAGAAAGCTCGTATACAAGACATATGTACGCACAAAACTTGAGTATGCTGCCACTTATCTGGAATACTTAGCATCCGTGCCTCACTAACGCACTAGAAATTACAGAAAATCGCTCCGCGTGGTTTTATTGCCTCTGGATGTAACCCCGCAGAATCTAGCGACACAGCCATTCGAATGCGCTCACGATCTAAAACAATTTCAATCCCGCCGAATCATTTCTCGCTTCTGCCTCCGGCACTCCTTTTTTTTTTAAAAAACCACGTAGTCTGCCACGCTTCGCTCAAACAACCGCAAGAACGTCACTGCGTCGTAACCACAGTCATCGTTGCATCAGCACATTGCATTGCATCACATGCAACCACATTGCATCAGCAATGATTAACAAATTTTTTTTTCTCAATGCTATAGCCTTATGGAGCAGCCTTCCTGACCGCCTCGCCTTGTACAGCGACCGAGCTTCTTTACAATCACTATACAGTCCCATTGAATAAAACACAACACTCGCCATTACTTCAATTCTTGCATGAACACCGCTGGATTGTTAGCACACACGATGTTGTTGGTTTTAGAGCACGACCACACGCGGGCAATCGCACGAGCCTGGCTACGCGTCACGTGTCTGCGAGGCCGTGCGCGCTTGTCTAACGCGTCTAGAGAGGAGAGACGCGCAGGCCGCGTGCGTGTCAGGAACTGTTTGATTTTGAGCGTCATTTTCAGCGTACGCGAAGGAGGTGGCAGTGTGTTCCCGCACTATCTAGTTGGGACGTCATGGAGTAGGACGGCCTCTGCTTCGGCCTAGTTAATCTTTCAACGCGATTCCGTTAAGGGCCCCGTATCGCAAAAAACCCTGCGGCGGCGTCCTGCGTCCCGCGTCCTGCGTCAACTGTCGTATCGGCAAATATATTTTCGAACTACGCATGTCCAACCAGGCAGGCCCTCCATGTCACTGCAAGGAAGGCACTGAGCTTACTGAATTTCTCGAGGCAAAATATGCCAGAAAGCTCGTAAAGTGCGACTTCCACACAACCTACAGAGAAGATAGCGTCGGATTGTAATTTGAATATGCGAGAAAACATACTCAAGTAAAACTCTTGCTTGGGCTAGTTGGTTCATGCTTCAAGTAGTAAAGGCAAGGCGCAGAAACTCTGCGCCTTGCCTTCGTGCATAGCGTTCGCCGCCAGCCGTTCCCAGTAAACATTAGGGTTGTATAAGCTGCAGTTGCCGGGAAGCGTGAGAAGCAGTGAGGGATCTATGGATGCTATCGCGTTCCACTCTTAAAGGCCAGGCTTAAGCGTCCTCCAAAGTTTTGTCAGTAAGGATCGACTACATTGTATTGTAAAGGAGTCAAAAGCTGAACTTGGAAAGGTCTAGATAACTTTTAACTAAGATAACTTTTACAACGTCACAGCGGCCGAAATATGAGAAGGTAGCTTGAAATCAGTGACGTCACACTCACGTGCTCACGCAGAGGTCTCGACGCGTAAATACATAAAAAATAACACTGATCTTCATTTTTTTCTTATAGCATTCAACCTTTTTACTGCGAAATTAGGTGAAATAATGTTTTGAAAGAATGATTTATCACGTTAAAGTTTCATTATCTATCTTCTAATGTTTCTTCTAATTTATGCGAATGAAAGCTTATGCAAGCCGGTTAAATAAGTGCTTTATAGCTAACGGCGATGCGTTCAATTTGGCGATGGCAGGTGCATGCGGATAAAAGCACGGCACGCTTCAAGCAACGTTTACCGATTCCGTACCGCTTATGTCGCCGCGCCACGCACCCATTCTGGGTGATTTGCTACGAACGAGCGCACTCTTAGTGGCACATACCGAATGGCTAAGTTACAGAAAGATGAAGTAAATGAAATGGCAGATTTTACGCAGGAAGTTACGTTTCGTTACGCAAAAAACAGAGCTGGAATTACGTGTTAACCGTACAAAGCTCATATGACCCGCTTCATGGGTACCTCCGGGTAACCTCTGTTCACGTATCCACAGATATAGTCAACAACATAGCGGCCGTGGGCAAGAAAGTCTGGAAGGGCTTCCAAGGAAAGCTTCGCTTTAAATGTCGTGAATATCCAAGGCAAATTTTTTTGAATCTGCGTGAAGCGGTGAATCAACTGCTATAAATTTGCCAATTTCATTCCTGCGTTCTCGGCGAAAGAAAAAAGGGCGCGGGCGCATGCGCTCTCGCGCATCCGTGCTACGCATTGTAACTACTGTTTATATTGACTTTTATTTCTTAATTTATTCTTTATATTAATTCCACCACCGGCTTCTTTGGTCGGTCTCCTCGTTGTGGGTACGCGCCATATTATGAAAATCATCGCCATAGTCAACACGAGGCGATCATCTGGAAGAGCTACTGTGCGTTGGAACAATAGAAGTATACGTATGAGTGTGTGTGCGTGGGTGTGTGTTTGTGTGTGTGTGTGTGTCATCAACTGACGAAGACGACTTCGCGTGAGGTCGCATTTGACATGATAACCTCATGAGCTTACGTAATTAGGCAATATCGTCACGCGACGATGCCGTTATTATCGTATGTTCATATTGCATACCGAAGCTGAACCCCCCCCCCCCAAAAAAAAAAAAAGAAAGAAAGAAAAATAAAAAAATAAAAGAGAACCAGTATTCCCAACATCAAGCTTTCTTAACCACTATTGGGAACTTTGTTTTTGTATGCATCCGGGGTATGTGATCTCCCTACGTTTCTGCCACCAAACTTTCAATCGCCCCTTACTAATTTCCGTAACAGACATGCTTACTTTCCTTCCGCTATCGCTGAATTCAATGGCTTCAAGGTGGACAGAGGGGCCTAAACCAACTGCTTGGTCGATACCTTCGCATTCTAATTAGGCCGAAGAGGCAGCTGTGGCTCTGGCAGCACTGGCAGGTCCCTGGCAGCACTGGCAGCTGTGGCTCTGGCAGCTATCGATCTGGCAGGTCCCTAACAATAACAACAGACTCTCAAGCAGCATGCCGTAATTATGCAAACGGCAGAATTGGGCGCAGAGCACGCCACATACTCTGCTCATGCGACCCGGGAAACAAAGTTCAGCATACCATAATCTGGGTACCAGGGCACACTGGCATAACAGGGAACCAAGAGGCGGATAGGATAGCTCGAGAGCATACAAATCGGGCGTCCGACACATCCAGCCTTGAGGAACCCGAGTCAGTACCCATGGGCTACTCAGATATCCTAAATTATTATAAAGGGGTCAGACTGAAGTACCCACCCCCGGATAAGGATCTAAGCAGAGAGGATGCTGTTGCATGGCGACTACTGCAGACGGGTACTTTCCCGAATCTAAACCTTCTGATTAAAATTTTCCCTACACAATATGAGGCTAAGTGCCCACGGTGCGGAGAGAAACCAGATCTGTACCACATATCATGGGCCTGTCAAAATATTGAGTCCCCAACTATCTATAAAATTAAAAACCCGAGCGCGGAACAGTGGGAGAGTATGCTTTCCAGCGTAAGCTTGAACGGCCAAAAGCGCCTAGTAGAGCGAGCTCGCGGGTTGGCCATACTCAGTGGAGCCTTGGACTAGGGCACCAGCCCTGTGATTGCGGACAGAAGAATCCATCAGAAGATGGAAGAGGCCGTCTGAAGCAGCGAAGATCTCTTTTCTAGAGCCCAGTAAATGTTTTCCGATCCGAAACATGTTGTACCGTTTCCCTAGCTTTACCGCAGCGTGCGCATGATTCTTCTTCCTTGTCGTACCTCGCTTGATGATGCGCTTTCTAAGGCATCCTGATATCGCTTCAAAAAGTTAAGAGCTTCCTTTTGAGTTAACACAAAATGTTCCTTTCCTGATTCCGTTTTTTTCCTCTTAGGTAGTTCCTCAACGCAGGCTTCTTTTCCATTGCTGCCATCCATCAGATCGTTAAGCCTCTCTGACTCTGCGTATGGCGTTCTCTGTTACCATGCTGCTTACTATACTGGTCGCATATTTCCTCGTAAGTTTCCTAGTTCTTGTCCTTCATTGTGAATCAGTGTTTTTCCTGCACAAATGCCTGAACACTCTCGCAATCCATTTACTTTCTTCCATATTCCTCAACCTCATATTTCCTCGTAAGCTTCGTAGTTGTTGTCCTTCATTGTGAATCAGTGTTTTTCCTGCACAAATGCCTGAACACTCTCGCAATCCATTTACTTTCTTTCATATTCCTCAACCTTACTTCAAATTCAAATTTACTCAGAGCTTCCCTCACTTCAAAACTTGTCCAGCCCATATCACCCTGCACAGCTTCATTTGTAGTATTCCTGTGAGCACCCAATGCGAGGCGTCCCACTGACCTTTGGTTGCCTTCGCGTCCTGATTGCACCCCTGATTTCAAGCAAACAACCGCATTTCCAAATGTAAATCCTGGAACCATTACACCTTTTTACAAACTCCGGAGCACCTCGTACCTATTACATATATCCCTATAGCGCTCTGTGTTCTCTCTTCCACAGCGCTCTCTTCCCTTTCGATATCATTGTTTTTCCTATGTCTCCAGATATCTGTCGCCCTCCTTTATTCATACACCAAAGTATTCAACTAGTTCTGCCCTAGGTCATTTCTGGCCCTGTATGAACACTGTCTGTTCACCGTTTCTATTGAATACCATAAATCGAGATATTGTAGTGCTTAATTTCAAACCTACATTCTCGCCTTCCTGTCTACAGATATTAGCCAGACGTTGCAAATTCCTTTGCATGTTAGCTAGCAACACAATGCCGTCTACATAAAATAAACCTGGACGCTGCTGCTCTACTACTACAGCTGCCTTTTTGTATGGGAGATTAAACCCGATATTACTTCCATCCAGTGCCCTCTCCATCCTCACCATGTACAGTACATCGTAAACAGCAGTGGGGATAAAGGGCACCGCTGCCTCAATCCCTTCCAGATATAAACTTTTTCCTCGCTCCTCATCCTTTCCCATTCAACGCGAACGGTATTTTACAGGTAAATCTTTCTCAAAAACTGTATACAATTGTCGCCCAAGCCTTCCCCTTCGACTATATACCACAGAATGTTGCGGTCTACGTTGTCATACGCTCCTGTAAAGTCTCAAAAGGCCACATATAACGGTCTCCTTTCCACTCTATATATTTAAATACACTGATTAAAAACAAACAAGTTATCTCTCAGGCGCCTAACGATTCTCAAGCCATTCAGAAGTTCTCCCAATATGCCATTATTCTCTGCCCATGCTTGCAATTTTAAGTTAATCGCCTGCATTGCTAACCTGCATATTACCGATGCAATGGTGAACCGTCTGCATGAGTCAATTGTATCTTTTCCCCCCAAACATTTATAAATTAAATTCATTCTACTTTGTCGCCAGGTGTCTGGTATTCAACTGTCTTGTATATGAATGTCTTGTAAACGTTTTCTACTGCTGTTAACTTTCTTACTTCCAGCTTCCTTACCTGTTGGTCCTAGCTCAGTATTCAGCATAACGGGAACCTCGTGTAAACCTGTGGCTGTGCGCTTAGGAATTTTTTATTCGGCTTTCTTCCAGTTAAAATTTCTCAGCACCAGATCCCTTTCCATCTGGTTCTCGTCCATAACCTTCTTTTTCTCTAAGACCACCTGTTCATTAGCCTGGAATGATTTGGCTGTTATTTTTTGGATGTAATTTAATTTCGCATCCCCTTCCAGTTTGTTTTCATCTTCGTTTAGCATATGTTGTTGTAGTATTCCAGGCTTTATGCCTAAAAAGTTTATGTGGTTCCAATATATTCTAGGTGCGGCCTTCTTTTTCTCACGTATTTTTGACAACCAACGTTCACTTTCACCTTCTATCTTTGCTTGCACTAGTATTAGAACCATTGACTTTTTATCCCGGTGTAATTACCATTTTCTGGCTACTTCATCCTGCGGCAACTGTGCTTTTTTTCCTTGCCTGTGCTCTCGGGATGCTTTCTGTCGTTCGAAGATCGCTTGTCGTATCTCCCTATTCTACCAGCTTTTCGGTTTCTTTTTTTTCTTTTCCAACGAGCATATTGCTTTTCTTTCCATATTTCTGTCGTTATTACACTAAGCTCACTATATTTCCACTCTTTGCTTGGCCATTTGCCAAGTTTCTTCTCAATTCTTGTGACTATATTTGTAATTTTTTAGCGTTCTTTGGCCATTCTTTGCTGCTTTCTCTCTTTCCTAACTAAAAAAAATATATAAATTATGGGGTTTTACGTGCCAAAACCACTTTCTGATTATGAGGCACGCCGTAGTGGAGGACTCCGGAAATTTCGACCACCTGGGGTTCTTTACCGTGCACCTAAATCTAAGCACACGGGTGTTTTCGTATTTCGCCCCCATCGAAATGCGGCCGCCGTGGCGGGGATTCGATCCCGCGACCTCGTGCTCAGCAGCCCAACACCATAGCCACTGAACAACCACGGCGGGTCTTTCCTAACTACATATCCCACTTTCAAAATGATACGTTTATGGTCACTCCCTGTGTTGCTATAGCGTTCCTCGTCAATGACCATTTCTCCCCACTTAACTTAAATACCTTTTGTCATTAGACAATAATCAATGGTGGAATGCTTATTTCGGACATCCCATGTAATCTGGCCATCACATTTCGGCCCTGTATTTACGATAACGAGGTTACATTGCTCGCAGAGATCTAGCATAACCTTAACGTTGATGTGGGTATAACCGTAAAAATCTTGCATGTGGGCAGTGTCACCTAATAGGAGAATTCGGCATCATTACCGAAAGCCTTAAAATCAGCACTTAAGCATTTCGTTAACTCTTGGTGCTTCTCTTTGCATTTGTTCCCGTCCACAAATATATTACGTCCAGGCAAGTTTTCTTTCCACTCATCGTGCCTGCCAACCAAAGTTGTTATTGACATTTTGAATTTACTCTTTTCCATACGGCTCCCTGGTGGATGAACCTTCCGACTCCCCCTCCTTTTCTTTCCGATTTATTTCTGTTGCACCCTTGCCAAACGTAATTCTTCATTACTGGTGTCTCCTATAAGTCTCTAAGGTCAGTTTCTGTAATCGCATACAAACCTTTTTGTTCTCTATTTGACTGCTCCCCAATCTTTCTTTCTTCTGCCACCCTGCATGTTTATGTCGTTGATTGCATGGGGAGCTCTCTTCTTTCATCTTTTCCGCCTTTTCCTTTTATTGACGGCGATGCTAGCCTGAGGTTCCTCAAGGGGACTCTCTTCTTCATTACTGCCTACCCTGGGCACCTCTCTCAAAAAAAGGAAAAGGCAACTGCCTGACCCTCAAGTCGCCAGCCCACTTCTCCTCTAAGCCTGTGGTTGAAGTGGGTCACGTCTCGTTAAAAACTTCCACCCCTTCTCACTTCCCTGTTTCCTTCTACAACCTCAAAACCTTTCTCTCGGCTCGTTGTCCATCTAGCCTCATTAGCAGCCACAACGACTCTTTGTACGTGACTGTCACGTACAGGCACCTCCGGCACCGTGCACACCACGATCTGCACCTGGGGGGACAGCTCGCGCAAGTCTTCTACCCCCTTCGCCAAGCGCTGGACTAGTCCTGCCTCTTTTCTGTTTCACGCTGTACAAAGATTGTACCGCCACCCAGAGGCGGCGGCCATTCAGGCAGACCTCAAGCGGCCGCTAAATAAGGGCTTTGTCTGTGAGTTTCCGCGTAGCAGAAATATGTTTTCTCGTATAGTTGAATTACAATCCGAAGCTATCGTGTCTGCAGCTTGTGTGTATGTCGTACTTAGCGAATTCTTTGACGGAATATTCTTTGAAAAATTGAATTAGTCCAATAAGGCACTTGCGCTTGGAGGAGGGCTAGAGAAATGAGGTTGTAGGCTGCACTTCCGCGCGCGCTTCTGCGCGTGACGTACGCTTTTTGTGGTGGTGGTGGTTGTCCAACGTCGCCTAACGTTAGCAACAGCTTCCCTGACATCGTCCTTCACAGGGTAGAATGGAGGCGGTTTCTGTTTAACACTGTGTCTTCATATACACGCGCTCGTCTTCATCTTTCCGGGTTTTCCTTTTATACCGCTGGTATAACGAGCTTCACTATGAGCCAACCAGCTCATTTCTATCTCCCGGTGGAAGCGCAGTACATAGAGTAGTTCGGGAGGATCACTAAGAAAAAAATGGAGCCCTTTAGAACTTGCCTTGTCCCCAAACAATAATTATCGTTGTCTGCGTGGTGCGCACATCCTATCTTTCATTTCAGCTTGGCATGACTGGAAATGCACGCAACGAGATAGATTCCCCCCCTCCCCCCCCACACACGCACGCGCACGCGCACGCGCACGCACACGCACATGTTGCTCATTCAGACTCAGTGGGTCCGGAGATTTGCGCGGGATGTGGCATGGTGCCACTTCGTTCCCTCTGATCCCTGTGAGACTCGGAATCCACTGAATCCGCACTCTAATGTTAGGGTGTGCGTTGAGGTGCGTTGTTAATGCTGAGTGTAGCGCCGCGGAAACGTTTCTGGCTGCGAGTGCCCTGCATGCAGCCTGGCTATCTGTTCGAATGGGCAGGTTTCGTTCGTGTGGATTTGGCATGGTCGCGGCCTCCGCGACAGCTGTAAGTTCCGCTTGATGTTGATTTGTAATATTGCAGTGTAGGCCCCATGATAAAGCTGTAGAGTCGGTTGCCACCCCTGTGCAGAAGCCTTGATTATTAGGAGAGGCGTCCGTGTATAGGATCCAGTCTTCGGTGTCGTCCTTGAGGTGTAGTGCTCGACTTTGTCGTCTTTCTCGCTGTGTGTCTGCCCCCATATTTCGAGTTATTGGGTCGACGGTAATATGGTCTAGCGTGTCCCACGGGGGCTATTGCTGTTCCCTGTCTGGGCATTGTGGGACATCGTAGCCTAGATCACGCATAAATGCCCGTCCCTATCTAGATAGCTTCAGGCGACTAAATTGTGCCTCTTGGTGAAGTTGTTTCAGCTCATCCAGTTTAGGCAGCACTGCCGTCTCATCAACTCGGTTGGAATATACAGGGGTACCTAGAATAACTCTCGTTATCTGCCGGAGCATGGTTTCAAGTTTGCCTTTTTGTGTTTCGGTGACTTGTAAGTACGGATATTGGTACATTATTCGAGGTATAGCCAGGGCATGGTGAGTCTTCTGAGTTGGTGCTCTTTGATACCTCTCAACCTTTGTGTTGTTCTTGTAAGTAGCCTCTTGACTTCATGGAGCTGCCGAATTGTTTGCCGCACCCAAACGTCCGCATTACCATTGTCCTGCAGCCAAAAGCACAGGACCTTGATATGCGTTTTTCTCGGAACAATATCTTGGTTCACTTGTAGTGTTATTAGTTTTCGTTCTTCTTCTGCCTGCGGCTCTCTTTGGTAGGTTACCACTATGTGCTCGCACTTGGCACTGGACAGGGCGAGGCCCTTTTCTTGAAGGTATAGCGCCGTGACATTAGTAGCTGTTTGCAGTGTCTCTTGAATTTCAGCTGGAGACCCTCTGGCCCAGAGCGTGATATCGTCCGCATAAATTGTAAAGTGAAGGTCTTCTACAGGCCTCAAGAGAATTGGCAGCTTGCTTAATGCTAGCGAGAATAGGGTGGGTGAAAGAATCGACCCTTGGGGTACACCTCTTGTCAGGTATCTTTTTTCGGACTCTTCTTCGTTTACCTTCACGGTAACTGTGCAGTTTGTAAGAAACCCTTTTACGTAGTTGGAACCGGCAGGGCGTTCTTCTCACCTCATCTCATCGGCAGCGCTCGGCCGGCAGCATGCATTTTCGCCGTCATCCGAGAGGCGCTGACCATGTTCACCGAACGCACGCTTGAGAGCAGCACAATACCACTGCGCAAGCGCTCCGTCACGTGGCTTTTTTCATATGTCGCGGGCTTTCTTTGCAACCTGGATAAAAGGACTACGTGAAATGTATCGTAAAGGAAATAACTCGATCGGTGGTTTCCAAAGGTGCTCTACAAATCTTCCCAACCAACCAACCGGAACTACCTCCGGTTAACCTCCCTGCCTTTCTCTGCATTATTTTCTCTCTCTCTCTTCGTAATGCAATTGGGGTCCTCAGCGAATAATTAAGAAGTTGAGTAATTAAACTTAATTAATTAGTGAGGTATGGAGAAATGAAATATCTGAGGTACTATAGACTATCGCGAATAGTACGCGTTCAGTTCGATTCGCTTCCGACGCGCCTTTCATTTTTATATTCTTGGCTCAAATTAAGTGGGACACCATAATATATATATATATATATATATATATATATATATATATATATATATATATATATATATATATATGATGACAACCTAAGAATTACATACAAGCTCTTCCCACAAAAGCGCCGTACAACAACTCTTAACCACTGAAAGAGAGCCGAACCAGCTGGAGTCCGCTTGCAGCTTGATAACCTTGCTCTGCTAATGTAAATGCTAAGCGAATTAGAAAATAAGAGCTAGTTGTTCCGAGCTATAATGTCATCTTTGACAGAGCAGTGATGTGAGGATCCCCCTTAAGATATGCGTAGACGTTCACGTTTTACCATCAAAGTGACACAAACCTATAGACTGGCTAGGGTAATCTATGCAAACTATTTTCGAGTTGGACGGCGTACATGCAACCTTTTAATTCTTAGGTTACCAGCAAATATAGCATGTAGAGAACGCGCACATCGGTTAGTGACGATCCCTGGTATATGCATGTCGGTCATAGCTCACCCAGAAGAGATGAGCAATGACCGACATATATGTGAGTGCCTACGATATATGAGTGCTACCTCCTTTCGGTAACCCGCGAAACATGACATATCCTTTTTAACGCTTACCAAATGCATTAAGGGTCCTGATAAAGTCAAATACAGGTAATATACCGCCGTTGTGAAGTCACCATCTACATTCATTCATTCATTCACTTATATTTCATTTACGCAGGCAAAAATATCAGCAATATGTTTATATCAAAATTCAATGGCTGGCAC